>NC_134707.1:60374405-61031905 GCF_043290135.1 Rhipicephalus microplus | reverse complement strand
TTTAGCGCAATCTTGGAACTGTCAAAGGCGCAAATGAGTACGTACAGGTGCGTTGTGAAAATCAGTTCGTGCACCAACACAGTGATCCAAAGCTCGTAAATATAAGCGATCTCGTTGATGGCGCACAGAAACATGCAAGCGGCGGAATAGATTAGGTAGCACTTGTTCCAGGAAAGGAACTGCTCTTCGGACTCCGAAGTCCTAGAACTGCGCAGGAGCAGAAGACCGAAATATTTGCAGATCCTTCCGTAACCCTTGAAGTGGCGCCTCATGAAGGACGACATAATGGTCGCTTTGACAATTTTTAAAACAATCGTCCTTTTTTTTTGCGGGGAATCGGAGTGAGCAGTCGAGGACTGTATAGTAAATCGGAAGTTGTTCACGTCACACCGGTACTCTGCCATAGAAAAGAATGAAAATTGGAAGAGTTAGTAAAGTCATATGCCTCTTTTTTGTTAGCACTATATCGTACTATATGTGAGGTCTATCAGACTTACTGAATGCTTAATGATGAGCTAGTATGTTGCTACTTTAATATTGAAGCAGGGTGCAAAAAAATTGTTCACGCACTCATAGGTGGAAGACGCACACAAAAGCCCGCTGAGTCAACTGTAAGTTGCTTCTTACGTTAAATGACGCACAGTTGTGTAAAAATATATTCACATGAAATCATTTTCATGATGCGTTCATGGAGCTTGTATAGTTTTTTAACTATACTTACTACCTAACGCTTTTTGAAAAGGAAAGGCATCCTAAGTAAATAAATGTAGCAGATAAATTATTCAGTAAAGAGAATTTCACTTCTGATGACTTATCTGTATTGGCTTTGTCTGTTGGAGCTCACAATTGTTTAAACAACCATCATAGTTTGATGCCGATACATGCTTAGTTGTGTTTTTCAGTGTGCCGCGTACATCGGCAACCAATGCCATGATGCAAATTACTTCAGGTCCTACCTAAAGTTGTACACCTATATAAGCTGCGTCGCACGACACGTTAAACAACTATAGTTAATTTTTCTACCATGTTGCCAATTGTGAGTTAAAATAACTTGACAACCGTTAGCTTGATCGGGTCACCACTTACCTGAGCACTGACTCACGACTCTGCAAGTGCTACTTGTACGCGCTTATTTCATATTTGGCAGTTTCCAACACACCATCAACAATACTCTTTCGGAAGTTTTCACCAGCATCAAACTGCCGCCCAATGTTCTCGTGCATGTCGGTCGTCCTTGACTCGGTTGCGTTACCATGGATACCATACTTCTAACCTCTTACGAGTGCTTTTTGAGTTAGCACAAGTGTTTCCCTCGCTTGGCTGCGCAGGCCAGACCGCAGGTCTTTCGCTGAGAGTATTGGATCTTTAACTCGCAAGAATCCCATCGATTTGAGTTGTCGCTATGCGTTTCTCGCAATGCGTTTTCTCGGCACTCAAAAAGTGGCGGGGACTGCACATTTTATTGCCGCAGGAGACGCCTTTTTTTGTGTGTGTGAAACAGCTTTATTGCGTGCGGTATCTGAGCGCGCGTCCGCGTTCAACAGTTCGAACACCTACTTACTCGTTAATGACATCTAACACGCGAGGCAGTATTTGACTGCGGCTCTTCATTATCGCTTCCAATTGTTTCGCCGATGGAGCTACATGTGCGCAAACACACGGGTCGTACTGTCAGATTTGGCGCTAGTGAGGCGTTCGCCATGTCTGCAAAGAAGATCGGCGCGTACATCAGATGCGATAATCGAAGAAAAGCGGCTGCTCCACCACGTGTTTGTCGGGTAAACATTCGTTTCATGCGCCGGTCGTAAGTCTCCATAATATGATGTCAACGTATGCAGGACGGGTCTGTAAAAAAAACAACAAAAGAACACCTATACATAACGTGATCTTTACAGACCACTGGCATGATTGCTCAGTTTTGTTTCCCGCTAAAACGAGAACAAAACGTTTGTGCTTTTACCCTCATCCCACCCAAGCCTAGCTCGACACAAGCAAAGCGTTTTTCAAATTGGCATATTTTTGATGATGCATGCGGTTTACCCGTTTTCCCAAACGTTATGCGAGCCTACCTCAGCGTTTGTCAAATCGTACGGTCATAAACGATCGCTCAATTAAGCGCACGTCACTGATTTCAAACGGTGGTGTGAAATCCAGGCGCAAGTTTGTCGTGACTGAGAGCGCGCAGCGAAAAAAAAATAGTGACAGTTTCTCCACAAGGGTGAAGCAATGAATGCGATAGCAATAAATTGTAATCCTATACGAAGTAAGGCTGGCAGCCAACTCTTTAGGATTCGATCTCACGCAACTCTACAAGACGCTGGTTTAAGAGAGCACGACCGCTCCAAGGACGCTCTTTGCACATTCTCTTCGCGTTGAAAGCGCAGCGCGTATACAAGGGTACGCGAGCCGAGCCGCCCGCCGCCGAGATAGCTAGATAACGATCGCGCCAGCGTTACCACGCTCGTAAAATCAAAGGTCGCAGTTGTGGCTCCAGGGACCCATTCCCTCTGATCCCGTCTTTTAACGCTCGATAAAGACGGGCAAGGGGTTTCTTGTCTACCTGAGCATTCGACCACTGGTTTACCAGCCGCTGGGCTCTTATCGCATGTGCCTGAGAGCGACGGATATCGGCCGGTTCGTTTGATTTGCGCTTCAGTCGCGCCCGCTCGCGTGCTATCACCAGCGTGTAGAAAGTACGATGCGCTGGGGCCCTGGGGATCTTATCGATCTCGACTTTCTACGTGACATGATAGCGACAGCAACGACAGAAAGCCGTGGAGACTGTACGCGTAAGTGCTATCGCAATAGAAGCATCAAAATAATCGAGTGTGTCTTCTCTCCCCCTCAAAACGACAGCTGTGACGCTAACGAGAGCTGGTACAGTGTCGAGTAGCGCCACGGTAAGCGGTAATTGATGAAGGCAAAACGGAATGCAAAACTCAGCACAGCATACCAGTTATGACCAATAAAACATATTGTATATACCGTACGCACGCGTTGTCACTCATTTACATGCGCATGTGGACGGGTTATAAAGCTCCCCAGTTCTTTGCTCACTCGTCATGTTTCACTGCGGGGAGATGCGTGGATTACTTTTTTTTTCTTACCTTGATTTTCAAGAAGCAAAAAAAAAACTGGACTCCTGGTTATCGAACCATGTCACGACCTCCTTTTCCTTACATAAAAGGTCGTGCGGACTAGCCCACTGGTCCCACGCCCTAGCTTGAGGAGTCTTTAATTCCACGCAACTGAAGTTTCGCGCTGCTGTAGCACCATTAATAAGCATGCGTGCACCCATCGGAATAAACCAATAGGGTAGCCGGCCGACTCTCGGTACCGAATCCGGCAACTCCCGCAATGGAAAGTGATGCCCGGCCACTTTGTGACCACCTTGGTGGAAATAATAATGAAAAACGTTGTGTCAGTCTAATCAAAGTGTGACGGCCTCTCGAAAAAATTTGGGTGTTTAGACGTTGTATGCAGGGGTGTAGCCAGAGGGTGGCACACCGGGCACGTGCCCGCACCCTCCCCCCAAATATTTTTTTGTCATTGCATAGAGAGCGAAAAATGGCCATTCCAAGTGGGTGCCTCTTGCCAAATCAAGGTGGTGCACCCCCATCCCCCGAAAAACATTTCTGGCTACGTGCCTAGTTGTACGCATTCCTTTTTTTTTTGCAAACTGAGACCGACAGCGGGAAACAAACACTTCACTCTTCCAGCACTGCACCAGCAAAGATAATTTCTTCGAGGTGGTCTGAGCATCCATTTTTGACCCGTAAGTGAAAAAAATGCTTCATTTTCATGTCTGAGCCCGCGTACGCACAGCGCAACTTTCAGTTGAATCGTTACCAAAAAGATGGAGTAACGGGATTACTTTTCAAGAAGTAAAAAAAGTTTTCAAAAAATTTTTATAGTCAGCTAAAAATTGCTCTCATCTCTCTGCAAATAAGGGCCACAAGCTCAAAAACCACTAGTCACAGCCATTGGCTGTTTTGAGCATGGCGCGCTCAGTCATTACTGGGGCTGCAGCGGGAGGCCACGACTTGCCCATGCGTACGTGCGCAATCGCACTGAAAAGCCGTGTATTGGAATAAAAACGAAGAGAAAAAATGCCGCCATATCCACGAAGTGAATGATGATGAGTGGGCGAAGCTCCAAAGGTAAACCAGGTAAACCATGAATCCTCCGTACATTTTGCCCACTCGATTTTATTGCAACGCTCCCCCTAGCGTACGTCGCCGCACTATATCGAACGATGACACGCGCCATATGTGGCATCATTCCTATTTTATAACACCTCGCGTCTTTCATAATCAACTACACGTACCGCCGTCTAGTTTATAACTTCTTGCATCTTTTGGACGGACGGGCGGACGGACGGACGGACGGACGGACGGACGGACGGATGGATGGACGGATGGACGGACGGACGGACGGACGGACGGATGGATGGATGGATGGATGGATGGATGGATGGATGGACGGACGGACGGATGGATATGACTGTACCCTTTAGATCGGGTGGTGGATAGCGTAATACTTAGAACTGAACGAGAGGTGGCTACATACAGGGGACGCACAGCC
Source organism: Rhipicephalus microplus (assembly GCF_043290135.1). Classification (NCBI taxonomy): domain Eukaryota; kingdom Metazoa; phylum Arthropoda; class Arachnida; order Ixodida; family Ixodidae; genus Rhipicephalus; species Rhipicephalus microplus. The sequence goes on along the minus strand of NC_134707.1, from coordinate 61,027,321 downwards.
CACGCCTTAAGGAGCTTCGCTCCTAAAAGTGCTCATAGTCACTGGCGTGCGTGACGTATTTTCTTTCCCCGTGCTAGAGTGTACTAGAACTTTTGAGTGGCGCGACCGAAACGCTTTCCTCTTGCTTTCTCCATCCCCAACTTGCGGCGAAAGTAGCGGCGGCGCTGCCATCGCCAAATCTACCCACTTGGTTTACTCGGCTGGCTCGGCGGCATGGCCGGCATCTCGGTTTTAGTCGCGAAATGTCGAAGAAGCAGCGTCTAAACCATTGTTACGCGCCAGGTTGCACAACTGGATATCCGCGTGTGCAACAAAGGTGGAAGTTATCGCTTTTTAAGGCCCGAACAACGAAGAACGACGACTTCTTTGGGAGCGGAACCTCCATCGGCTTGACAAGCCACTTGACGCCGATTGTGCTGTGTGCGAGTTACATTTCGAACCGCATTTCATTGTGAGAGACTACGTACATGTTATCAATGGTGTTCAAGTCCGAATTCCTAGGGGAATGCCGACACTTGCCCCTGATGCAGTCCCGACGATCTTGCCCAACCTGCCTGCATATTTGACGCTCAAAACTCCGGCTCTGCGGACCCAAACAAAGCGGCGGCATCATTGTGTGCCGGCTGAAAACGACAACAGAAAACGGCGACGCATTAGCACTCCTGCACAGCTCCTTGTGGATACCAACGGTGCAACTTCTTCAGATGGCGACGAAGCTGACGAGACAAGCTCAAGTCCCTCGTCTGACGCGGTTGTCACTCTCGGTGACCTTCGTGGTCTTGTCCTACCATCAAAGTCATGGGCACTGCACGAGTTTCCGGGATTCGACGGCGTGTCGTACGTAGCGTGCTCACTGAATCCTAGCACTCGTGAACTTTGCATTCAACGAGCCGTATACTTCACCTGTTTGAACAAGTCGCGGGATGAGAAACGAAGAAGCGCACAGCAGCACCTAAAATTGAGTAGGCTATAAAATGCTACAGTGGCGTAAAAAGTATGTCATTTTTCGTGCATATTTTTTTACACACTTAATTTTTGGACGATACACCAAGAAGAAAAACAATTTTTCCTAGAAGAGGCTTGTAGGCGAGAGAACGTGCAAATAATGACGCGAAATCTCAAAATAAATCTTTGATCTTGAATCTTTTTGTATTAAACCTGTGATGGTAAATTTAGCAGCATTAGGGATCTCGGTGCATAATTAATCAATCTAAGCCAATTCATTGTTACACTTCAGTGCCCCTACAAACGATGTTTCGACCATAACATCTTTTTTTAAATTTAAATGCATTTTGGAAAGACAACCTAAACTCTGTTGTTTTGTTTGCTTTGTTTTATGTTATCTTTTGTATCCTGGCTCTATATTTTACGTTTTTTACAATTTACCTAAGTCCAAATGTATTGTTTTTTTTTAAATATGTAAACCTTGCATTTTTATATTATCAATTAAGATTATCATTAGTTACGACTTTGCTTTGCAGTATTGTTGCGTTTTTTAAACTCTCAAAATCTTCGACTACTATGTTTCACCTAAGACATTCTTCTGCAGTATTACGTATTTGCATTTCTGTGGGTCCTACAAAAATGAATCTATTCCCATATTTCGAAACCAAAAAGAGGTTTGGAAAAACTCTGCTGTTCTTCAAATAATATCAATAAAGCCTACTTTTTGTCGTGTGTGCACGCAGCCACAAGCAACGAGCCTTTTATTTGAGTCCAGCTTTGGTGTTTTACGTGGAATCGACCAAGAGTTCTTCGTTTTGTGTGCAGCATATTCCTTTTCTTTTTTTTTGGGGGGGCGGGGGCGCTTCTGGTGTGTACCGGCCAGCTGGTTTCTCGTATAAAATATTTATTATTTATTTATTTAATTAGTACCCACAGCGCCCATACAGGCATTATAGTGGGGGGGGGGGGCACAGAAAAGAACATGAAAATTGCAGGTTCACATAAGTTCACATAATTGCATTCACATAAGTAAAAAAGAGAAAAGAAGTAGATTTCCAAAATACAAAAACATACACAGTTGCACCGAGCACAGATGCGTCAGAAAAGTCATATGTATTAGAGAAAAAACCACAAAAAAAATTGATGAAAATCTCATGATAATTAAAACAAAGTGCAGCATTCGTCTAGCACAAGGGCAAATTAACACCAAAACAAAACAACATAGCTTACAACCAAGATACCGTACAGATCATGGCGACTGCCAGGCGCACACACGTAGTCTACAGGGCTTAGCGGTCCAAAGATTCAATCATTTTTATTGCAGAAAAGAACGCATCCGTTGAAGAAATTTCTACAATTGTGGGAGGAAGTCGATTCCACTGACTGATAGTTCTCGGAAAAAAAGAGTTGCTGAAGGACGATGTATTACATTTATATTCTCTTATCTTGTGTTCATGATCTTTGCGGGCTGAAATGTAGTGAGGCCGGCTTATGTATACGTCACAGGGAATTCGAGTATGAGAATAAAATATGCTGTGCAATAGCTTCAGTCGAAACGATGCCCTTCGGTGCTGCAGAGACTTCCATTTTAACTTCAGTTTAGCTTCCGTCGCACTGAATTGTCTGTCGTACATAGGTGCATTAAACACATATCTCGCCGCCATAGACTGAACTTTTTCTAATCTTTCTTTATTTGATGATGTTGCAGGGTCCCACACACAACATGCGTACTCCAGTACTGATCTCACGTATGTTTTGTATAGTACCTCTCGGGTTTGCTGTGTACACTTTAAAAATTTAAAAAAAAAAACGCGCTCGTTATATTGTACAATGTACTATGCTGCTTCGGGCTGCAGTGCGGTCAGCAGCAACTTCAATAACAATATTGTCAAATAACGTTTATTTGCGCGGAAAAGGGGAGGTATGTGAATAAGAAAAAAAAAGAGGGGGCTCATCTTCACACTTGGCGCGACAGAGAGGTACCAACACCTACGCGGAACGCCTGCCAGCCATCCACCCGGGTAGATTTGTCAACGCCAGCGCCACCGCATCATTCCACGCCAAAACGTCCGCTCCCAGGCAGCCGCTCGCGCCACTCAAAAGCTTCTAGTACACTCTACCCGTGCCATCCCTCCCTGCTTAGCTTTCAGCGCTTTCGTCAGCTCTAGAAGAGAGATTACAGTGGCAGCTTGCGACAAATTTTTTCAACTCCGCTCGTACTGGACGGATTCTAAAAGTAATTTTTCGTTTTGCATTGCTCAATTACCGTTTTGGAATATCTTGCTGGAAAAACATTCTCGGTTACTAAGGGTATTGATATTGACAGATATGTGGAATTCAACATCCCGGAACCACCATACGATTATGAGAGACACCGCAGTGGAGGGCTCCGGAAATTTCGACCACCTAGGGTTCTTTAACGTGCACCCAAATCTGAGCACACGCGCCTACAGCATTTCCGCCTCCATCGGAAATGCAGCCGCCACAGCCGGGATCCGATACCGCGACCTGCGGGTCAGTAGCCGAGTACCTTAAATGAAGCGAGTACCATTAAATGAACCAGTACCACTACGGCGGGGCGGTTACTAAGGGTATAGACATGCAAATGTGTGTAGATACAAAGAGGAAAATAGAATTGTTATATCTGTTTAGACCACTGAAGGAAAGCCTTCAGTGAAAATTTCTTCTCTGAAAGGGACGCTGAGGGGAAAAACAATTTTCTGTTTTGAATTGCTCAATTACTGTTATGGTATCTCTTGCTGGAAAACCACCAACTGTTATTAATGGTACACACATGCAAATATGTGTACAGACAAAGAGGAATATAGAATTGCTATACCTTTTTAGACCAATGAAGGTGGTCTACATAGATATAACAAACCAAAAGTTGCTATGACAGGACGAGTGTCACATGGCCCAAGGGGTCTATCAACATGCAAGGTGGTCAGATTTAGTGCCTAATTTCCAACCATAGGTTCTGTCTAGCAAGCGCCAATGTGTGCATGCGGTTATCAAACTACTTAATACAATATCTACTTTTTACATCTGTTGAGACTAGGCTTGTGCGAATAGTGAACTTTAAGTTCGAAGCGAATAGTGAGATTGGTCGAATAATTTCGAATCGAATTCATGCAGTATATATGACATATACAGAAAAATGGGCATACTTATCAATTAACCTGCCCAATAATCAAGAAGCATGAAATAATGCTCCTATGCAAATTCTTTTTTTTTCATTCAAAGAAAGGTAAAACAACCGTCAGTAGTACCAGAATTCCACTTTTGGTAGATGTAAGTGATAACCTGTCAAATATGTAACATCAAAATTTTTTTGTATACTTATATTGAATATAAGCCGACATAACGAGCTTCAATATATATGGTGAATCGGTTTGTGGGCGATATGTTCATTTAAAGGAGCCCTGCAACACTTTTTCAAGAAGCCTTGGATTCACTAAAGAATCTTATTGCCTCACGAATTCACCACCGTAATCTTTTATAGAATCCGTCAAGTACGAGCGAAATTGCGAAAATTCGCGTGCTGCAACTGTATTCTTTCTTCTAGTGCTGACGAAAGCGCTGAAAGCTAAGCAGGAAGGGATGACACGGGTAAAGAAAATACGTCACGCACGCATCGTGACCTGGAGCACTTTTAGGGGCGAAGCTCCTCTTGGTGTGGGCCTGTCCATCCCCCGTTGGTGTATGTAGCCACTGGTGGCACATACCCGTTCTGGAGCGGGTATGTGCCACAGGGGATGCGAGATGGCGGTACTTGGAGTGTTCACTATATGGACGCACGGACAAACGCATGGGCGGGCGGGCAGACAGACTAGCAGACGGACGGAAGCGCGGAGTGGATATGTGTCATAGGGCATGCGACATGGCGGTACTCGAGTGTTATCTATATGGACTCACGGACGGACAGACTAGAAGGCGGACGGACGCGCGGACGGATAGACGCACAAACGGACCGACGCATAGATGGACGCAGGGATGGTCGCGCGGACGGGCAGAAGCAAGATCGAATGGACGGACGGAAGCACGGATGTGCTGACGGACGCTTCGCCCCACTCATCATTCACTCCGTGGATATGCTACGATTTTTTTTTCTTCAAATACGCGGCTTTTCAGTGCGATCGCGCACGTACACATGGACAAGTCGCGGCCTCCCGCTGCGACCCCAGTAATGACCCAGTGCGCAATGCCCAAATCAAGCAATGGCTGATTGAATGGCTGTGACGAGAGATTTTTGAGCTTGTGGCGTCATTTGCAGACAGAAGAGAGCAATTTTTAGCTAACTTCGAGGATTTGTTGTGAATTTCAGGCCGCGCGCTGTGCCAAAATATTACGCTCGCGTGATCGGTAGCCTCGACTACCGATCGGCAGTCACCATGCACAAGAAGTGTTGCGCGGCCCCCTTTTGGTACTCGGCTGCTGACCCGCAGGTCACGGGTTCGCATCCCGGCTGTGGCGGCTGCATTTCCTATGGAGGCGGAAATGTTGTAGGCCTGTCTGCTCAGATTTGGGCGCACGTTAAAGAACCCCAGGTGGTCGAAATTTCCGGAGTCCTCCACTACGGCGTCTCTCATAATCATATGGTGGTTTTGGGACGTTAAACCCCACATATCAATCAAATCACTCAATTCCAGGGCCCCATTGAATTTGAAGTAGAACTACGCGGCAGAACGGATTTTTTTTAGATGCCTTCACGGCTTGTCACCTCTACACCTCAGTGAAACCACTTTTACAGGAGGTTACGTGCAATATAATATACACTTATTTGTTCATTGCGAATACTTCGAAAGTTTCAATACTTCAAATTCGAATCAAAGCAGATTCATATACTCTACTACTATTCGTTCAAATATTCGCAGCATTTGAATATTCGCACAAGCCTAGTTGAGACAGACTATGAAGCATAATATCTGTCTAGTGGAGGTGTACATCACCCTATTGATCACATATGCAGCATTTGATTCACATTGTAAAACACTTTGTTGCCCTCTTAAAAAATTTAATGCCTTCTTTGGGACGTATTGCACTTCCTATTTGGACCCACCCCTCCTGTTATGGGAAACGTGTTTTTTACAGGAGGAACATAAATTTCTATTGTAATTTTCCTTCAGGTTTGCCTTCACTCTGTCCATGTGGAATTCAAGCAGATGACTTCACGTCACAATTGTCTGTAGACACAGGTTGCACTGGAAAGGCTTGAGGCTATGACAATTCCTAAAAGTTGAAGCCTCATTCAGGTACTGAAACTTTCGCGAACAAAGTCCATTGGCACAAGACTCTTCCCGACTGTGGCAGGCCCTTCCGTATCTTCTACCGTGCAAGCAGAGTTCGCTGTTAATCTGTGTCTACCTTGAGCTCCTATTACGCCATCATCATCTGCTTCTTCTTCCTTTCGACTGCTGGTCCTCAGTAAACTTTTAGAAGCTAGAGGCATCGCTGAAAAGAGGCCAAAAGACAAAATAAGCTTCACTGTTCCGGTGTCGGGAGACTGGCATGAGAGATTATAAAGTATACGAGGAAGTGTAATACAATATTTTTGGAGTTTTGCATATTGAAACTATACAAATATGAGGCACGCTGTAGTGGATGGCTCAGGAAATTTCGCATACCTCAGGTGCATGTAAATTTCTTTAAGTACACTCAAACCTCGATATAACGAACGTGGATATAACAGATATCGGTTATAACAAAGTGAATTAAAAATAGTCTTGCAACAGCTGTAGTGTGAGGATTATACCTTTATAACAAATTTTCGGATATAACGAAGTTATTTTCGTGTAAGATGCAAGTTTGTTATAATGAGGTTTGAAGTACATAAGCCCCTGCTATTTTCGCCAGTATAAAATATGCAACCGCTGTGGCTCGGATCAAAGATGTAACTTTCGGGTCAGCAGGTCGGAACCCTGAGGACACACGCCAAGGTAGTGGGCAAACTGGGAACGCTGAAAACAATCACACGAACCCTGGCGAAAGCTTCCAATTCTGCAAGTCTAGTAAGTCCTGGTGAAGACGAACCAAACTGCACAATCATCGTCAGAGTTGTGCATGCTCACCACATCATGACACACCAGCTTAGAAGTGCACATACGCGCTGTCCTTCGTCTCCATCGCATAACGAACACCGCCTTATCAAAAAACATAAATCTAGGATCGCCAAGATTGTAATAGCCACTGTGCACTGCTGTAACGTTGCTGTGGCTCATCACCGAGGTACTGATAAATGGAGTAATTACACAGTGAGGCATAGTCAGTCTAAAAACACAACCTCGGGTTTTGGTGTGTCGTCACTAAGGCACAATGAGCTGATGCTGAAGGCTTTCAGCTCTTCCTTAATTTTACCTTCACATTTAACGGCCGCTTCTAGGCACCTGTGGCTAACTTAAAATCAACAGAAGTCATGATCATGTGGGAAACTACTCACTGCATGAAGGCAAAGGTGCAGGTGCCCCCCCCCCCCTTCTTACCTATTCTCAATACGTATATCATCAATAGAGCTGTTCCCTTGCACCACAGGATAGTTGCCTGCGCATGCAAAACCTTTTTGATGTCACCGAGTGTTGCTTAAGTAAACTAAGCTTTATCTAAGTGATCGCCTCTGTCGGTTTTGATGGCTAGTGATGTGGATGGCTGGACAATCCCACGTCGTGTCTAATGGCCTCTTCTCCTTTCTCATATTGTTGAGACCCACGGTTGATAAGGTAGTGTGACGTTAGACCAAACAATCTTTTGTGATTGGGAGAAAAATTTAAGCCCGTAGACTCAAGGTTTGCGTGAACCATGCTTCTGTGTTATTGCGTAAATACTCTTCAATGTAAGGGGGGGGGGGGGTGAGGGGTTATTGAAAGTTTCCAGGCCACTATCCTATCTATTCCTATGGGAGCGTGGCCTGGTAGCCTGCCCCACTCCCCCCTGTACATATGAACATTCATCAACATTTCGAGACAGTCAGGTTTTCAAGACTTCACAGCGGTGCTCATAGCCACAACTTCAAAAACTCTTATGTAAAGCAAATGTTGAGTTCTATGTTCCATGAGAAAACGACTTAATGACTGTCTAGTGATAAAATAGTGTATATTGTTTATAGGAAATGGTTGTACTGTGGGCAAGAAATTTTTCGCATACTTTTTTCTTTTCTGGCTTACCAAGACTCCACTTCTGGCTTACCAAGACTCCACTTCTGGCAAGACTTGGTTTGTGGTGGACCCTCAGTGCTAGTCCATTGTGTACGTTCGTTCGTCTTGTCTATTTTGAACTGTCTTCAGCTTTTGCAGCTGGTTTGTGGAATCTCACAAGTGCATTATTCGGATATGTAAAATAACTTAACGTCGGTTTTCTAGACTAATAAGTTGCCAACATTCTCGGCGGTCATTGTGGGTATATTTGCCTACTAACATTTCCTTAATAGATTGCAGCAGAAGCTTTCTCCTGGAGATTTTTTTCAGACAGTGCATAGGTGTTGCCTGGAAGTTCATCACATAGCCCTTATATGGCAACACAAGCCATCGTTACCTAATTATATTAATAAAAATATTCATTCTTGGTATTTCACATTTCAAAACGACGACATGGTGAGGGACGCTGTGGCAGAATTTCCAACACTTTAGTCAACACAACCCAGCATTTAGCCATTGTTTATGCAATGGCTAAATAATATGATAATAATATTAATCATCATAAAATAATATTAGCCATCATTATCTATCGCTATGCAAGATCAGCCAACTCCAGTCAGAATTCCTCCACATTAAAATTATTCAGCTACTGTGTACAGTTTTCGTCATCTACCAATTGTATCCACCCAAAGTATGTGATACGATGACTTGCCAACCCAATTGTATGCTATGTTTACGTGGTGTGGCCACGGTGTACTGTCCTGCTTTCTTTTTGCAACAGCTGTGTGATTTGCTTACCACAGCAACACTAGTGTCTGACTTCTTTTTTGCACAGACCGTTCTTGGTGCCCCTTTCACACAATGACAAACACGAACGCATGCTTTTCTGTGGCACATGGATGTGACTGCTAGATGCACAGTGGTGTCTTACGTACGATTAGCGATGGCGGTTCCGGCAATCAAGAAGCATCGTCACTTTCTTTGAGACATTTAAACTGCGTTCAGCTTGAGACCTTGGGAGAGTATAACTTGGCCTCAGAGATGCCTTTGCACCATGTGGTCTTGTCAGCAACCTCTTTTCGAATGCGGCACTGTGTAAACGCATTGATCCCTTTCAAGACTTCTGTGGGTCCTTTGCTCCATGTGGTCTTGTCAGCAACCTCTTTTTAAATGCGGTACTGTGTAAACGCATTGATCCCTTTCAAGACTTTTGTGGGTCCTTTGCACCACGTGGTCTTGTCGGCAACCTCTTTTCGAATGCGGCACTGTGTAAACGCATTGATCCCTTTCAAGACTTTTGTGGGTCCTGTAGCCACTGATCTTTGTCCTCTACAATCCAAAGGAAACTGCTTCATAACCAACGGACAAATAGAGGTAAGATGTCACAACAAACTGGCAGCACATTACAAATGAATCTCAATGCACAATAATAACTGTGGGGGGCGTAAGGCTTAAGGTTATTAAGCCACGATAAGGTTGTGAAAGATACCGTAGTGCATATGTGAATATTAACCGAAATTGAGCCAGGCAGAAACGACCCTTGTCCGTCACCCTTAAAGGACCACTCACCAGGCCCCATACCAAATTTTAGTTACAGTGGAAGTTGTTGGTTGTCCGATGAGGAACATTTTGCCACAACAATTTTTTAATCGATTCATCACAAGCGGAGAAAACGGGTTTTTTGAAGCGGCGCGAAACGAAGATAAGAGAAGGCGACTTGAAACCCTTGCCGCTCCTCTGTGTAGCCTTCGCAAGCCAAAGCTCTTCCTCACCCTCTCATGCATCCGACCAAGAGGTCACGTGCGCATGACGTGCCCAAACAAGTCCAACCCCTGAGCACGCGAGCGGCGTTGCTTTGTTGACCAGCGTTATTTTGTGGTCTTCTGCCTGTTTCTGCGGGATGGTTTGGAAACGCTGCCTTAGACGCGGTAGGATAGATGAGCACAATGAGTGCGCAAACATGTAGGAGCGTTCCACGGCAGTCTTCTGCTCGATACGCTGACCGCGGGTGCATGAACACATGCAAAACACTGACACATTAGCCTCGCATCTTGTTGCAATTCACGGAAGAAAAATGGAAAAAAGACGCTCACATTCCCTTTTTGCGTCTCATTATTATCTAGAGCTTTTTAATCTCTTCAAGCAACAAATTACATAAAATAAGCATGCCGTGTTAAATAATTTTCGCCATGTCATGTGCCTCTGTTTGCAACGTCAGAGCAGATTCGTCTACATAGAGGGCCAACGTCACTGCATTGACGTGTACGCAGGGCCATTCATACGCGCACGTCAAGCCCTCATTCTCTGGGCGCGCGCCGGCAGAAGGGAGAGGCAGCAGCTTTCATCTTGAAATTTGACCCATTTCGTGGCGCATAGCATTGCGAATTTTGACAGACGTGATCATAAACGCCTCGTCTACACATAGCGCTTGTCAGCTCAATATTGTCAAACCTGTTGAGTGGCTCTTTTAAACAGATTACCCTCAACACCCCTAATGAACTACAGCGAAGCACAAGGCATGTAACAACGCGAGCTCCAGTGGTACCTTCTACCCAGGAGACGCCAAGCATGTGTTAATTCCCTTGTAGAAGGAGAGATGCGGCAAGGCTGAATAAGTGCCACTTCAACATGTACATCCCTAATGCACATTGTCCACTTCAGCACTGGTTTTACTATGCCCAATTGTTCTTATTCTAGCAATAAAGTTATTCACTGCATGAGCCCGACTCGAACACACCCGCCATCCTGCTTCATCTATGGTGATTGCAATGCAGTATTTTAGGCAAAAAAACTCTTCTTTGATGCAACCAGACTTTAATCAATACTTTGGGACGTTAAACCCCACAAATAAATCAATTTAATCAATACTTCCGATACGCCACGCACTGCCTAGTCAACCTGTCATATGCTTGATGTACTACTGAGACTGGACCTCGTAACTTCACTACAAGAAGTTAGGGTAGTACTTTACAGCATTTGAACTGGGGACCTGGGCTTGCATGTCCTTTCATTTGCAAGATTTACTCACACCTCCCGCTTCGCTTAATTGCGTCTCGTTCGAGTGAAGGAGCATTCGTATGGCAACCGCTGATCTGTTTAAGAAGCTGATCTATGGTGGCTCTCCTGAAGAAATAAAAAATCTTGAACAGTTAGCATTTTCATCAATTTCCCTCGCTCAAGACCATTTCGTGTGCTATTGTTCACGCTGCAATGAGAACAAATATTACTTTTGAAAAACAATCTATCTAATCAAATGCAAGAACTATATCTGCATACGAAACTTCGGAGATCCGCAGACCATACTCACGTTGGTGCTAAGAGCTAGAGCATGAGCTTGAAGCCTATGTTTCGCTTTTGTTTAACAAGTAAGTGTGTATATATATCGAAATTTTAACTGCGAGTTGAATTTAAATAATTAAAACAAAATGCCAATATGTTCAAATTTTTATTCATTATTTTATAGAATACTTAGGCTGCCTTGGAGGCATCATGGCAAGGGAGACAGTTCAAGTACAACACATTCCATTTCTTTACAGTAATAAGCATAAAAACTCACAAAACAAGTTAAAGAAAGCGGAAAAAAACCACAGGTTAACATTCACAACACTCACAGAAAGTTCGAGCAGAACCAATGAAATATTTAAACAATTTTACCTACAAATTGCACAACTGACTTCTGCAAGAAAATTTTTTTCACTAACCAAAGATGAAAACAGTTTATCGTACAGCAAACAATGTAGAGATACTCCAAATGCAATGCGGAGCACGCAAGCTGCGGCCAATCTACGTAGAAGTGAATGTCAGTGCACGCTATAGAAAAAGACGTTCTCTATTTTTATGCGCAATGGGCCAGAATATAGTGCAATCATTTCTGTATGAAAATAAGGAACCACTTTTTTACTGGAGCGTGGTGGTATTCACTCTTGTGTAATTTGGCCACAGCTCGCGTGCTCCGTATTACTTTCGCAGCACCTATACAAGAAATTTCGACATTAGATGGAACTATTTATAAATACTATATGCAGCTATATGCCGAGTTGACTAGCGGAACATGGGAGAGGCCTTTGTCCTGCAGTGGACGTAGTCGGGCTGATGATGATGATATGCACTCATTTGAAGTTGTCACAGAGGATGCCTAGCTGCTCGACACGTTTGAGAAGCAGTGACACTGTCATGCCTGCTACCATGCCCACACACATGAAAACAAAGACTCGCTAGACACAGTATAGCACCGACGTGTTGATCTTGAAGTCTCAGTTTAGTTCTCTAAGCTTCCTTTCTCAAGTGGGTGGAGCAATGAAATCTCGTCTGCACGGTGTTCACAGTGGGTGCATCCTTTCGGGATAACTCTGGAGAATGCTCACATATTTCTTAATTTTTTGCAGTAGCTTGCCCACTTGTTTCAGTAGTTCTCTTCAGTATGATTTCAACGCTTTAATGCAGCTCACTCGACCGCACACACAATGCCATGCTCTATTCGTTGCACTAGTACACTGGTACGACGTTTTCGACAGAGCATCGGGTAGGGGAGGGGCATTGATTTTTGCATCAAATTCTTCAAATTTACAAAAGGTATGCAGTTTTTCTGCAGATTTTAATGCTTGTTATGTAGCTCTGGTTTTGTGGTGTTTGAATTCTAGAAGTGTGATGTAAATCAAATATTTTAGTATTAATTGGCACATCTGAAGATCGAACCGTAATAATGCGGAGAATCATGTCGTTAAAGGTATGCAATTATGATGCATACCTTATGATTTCACTCTTGATGATGATAATACTAATATGCATAAAGATGCACCTTTGCTCGTCAGTGCCACTTTCGGTGATGAGAAGGCATCGTGGAAACCTTCCACCTCTTCGTACTGCGTTCATGCAGGAATCCTGGGAGTGACTATGTTGGCTTGCGTTGGTTTGGACACACCCTTCACACACGATATGGGCTGGTCACGCTATATAAATATAAATATATATATATATATATATATATATATATATATATATATATATATATATATATATATATATATATATATATATATATATATATATATATATATATATATATAGGCAGGCATGGTGGTTGAGTGGCCGTAGCGTTGCGTATAGTCTAGTAGATCCTCCGTGAGCGGTCACAACGTGGTTTATTTCGACGTTTTGGCCTAGAGTCTGGCCTTCATCAGGAAAAAGATACAGTTTGTTGGTGCTCAGCTTTATACAATCTCAAATCAGAGGGCAAGGAAAGAGGGAAAAAAAGGAAAGAAAGACAAGAAAAGGAAAGAAAAAAAAGAAAAAAGAGAAAAATAATATACGGTTAACGCCCCTCGGGTGCCCCCCTTCCACTTTTCCTTCCACTTCCCCCCCATCTCCCTCCCCCCTCTCCCCTTCACCTTTCTGATGTCAGCGGTCTGTGTATGTTTCCGTTCACTAGCGCATTCCTCCCGATCAGACGGCCCCTCCTGGCACTGGCAGTTCGGTGTGGGGCAAAAAAGAGCTTTTCAGGAAGTCCTAAGCCTTTAACTACTTGGGGTCCCGTAAACAATTCGTCGTAGAAGGACCGGGGCCGCGTATTGTGGAAGAGGCTGGTCAGCGGGCATTTTAGGAAGTCCTAAGCCTTTAACTACTCCGCCCCCTGTCAACATTTCGTCGTAAAAATAGGGGTGCCCCGTATTGCGGTAGGCTGTGCAAGCGCGTGCAATGCGAATTCCTTGCCCGCTTCTAAATTACGCGTGTCGTGGGGGTTTCCCGGCTGTGCCCATGGTTGCTGTTGGGCATGTCGTGCATGGCACAATTGATTGGGTAGTAAAATAAAACAGAAAACAGACGACAGCTGCACTTAGGAGAGTAGTTCCACTTGGAATTGTTTTGCGTTGTCCAGTGCCCTTCGCAGCTGCAGTGCCTTGAACTCAGTTACTATTTTCATTGTTGCCGTTATTGTTTTCTAATGCTTTAATTGCTGCAAGTGTACCAGGATTCTCATTTATTTCTCTATCGAGGGTGTTAAATCGGTGGATAAGGTATGACTCTCGTTGTTCACGTTCTCGATTTGATTTAAATTCCGTCTCTAAGAGCGTTACTGATAGTTTGTCGAATGCATGGTCGGGAAGATTGAGATGTTTTGATAGAAGTAGACATGGGGCTGATTTCGCATGGGCTCTGTGATTATTGAAGCGAATCCTAAATGGTGTTTCTGTTTGTCCGATGTACTGCATACCACACACGTTGCATTCGAGTAGGTACACCACATTGGAGGAATCGCATGTTAGGTTTCCTCGTATGCTAATCGAAAACTTGGATTGCGTGCTGGTTGCTTTGTCTGTTTCTCGCATCGCCTTACATACAAGACATCGTGGCTTTAAGCAAGGGCGGCATGAATTATTGGGGGGTGATGTGTTAATTTGGGAGTGGACAAGGGTGTCTTTGAGGTTACGTGGTCGTCGGTAAACGACACCTGGAGCGGATGGGAATGCGCGTTTCAGACGTTCACTTTGTTCCAGAATGTTGTAATGTCGTTTAAGGATTTTGTTTACATTGGGGAAGTTTGTGCTGTAAGTCAAGCAGAGGTTTGTTCGTTGTGGGTATTCTCGTGGTGGTCGCTTCATAAGTAAGCCTTCACGCTTTAGTTTTCTCGCTTTTTGAACAGCGTCATTAATTACATGGGGGGGGGGGGGGGGTATTTTTGTTGCTCGAGCATAAGTTTTAGCCTCTGTGAGCTCGTGTCAAAGTCAGCGTCTCTAGAGCAGATTCGCTTAAACCGGCGAGCCTGGCTGTATGGAATACTGTTTTTACAGTGACGTGGGTGATCGCTTTGGTAATGAAGGTATTGTTGTCGATCCGTTGGTTTGCGATATAGGGTTGTAGAGAGCTTCTCTTCTTCTATCGTTATGGTAACATCAAGAAAATTTACGGTAACTTGCGAGTATGTGTGTGTGAAGTGTATGTTCGGATGTACAGCATTGTAAGTGTCTATAAAGCTGAGAAGTTCGTCCTCGCTGTGGGTCCAAATAAGAAAGATGTCGTCTATGTATCTTCTGTATAACATTGGTTTCAAGGAACTTTGTGCAAGAAATTCAGATTCTAGCTTTCCCATAAATATGTTGGCATAATTAGGAGCCATTTTGGTGCCCATAGCAGTCCTGCTGATTTGTCGAAAATACTCTTGGTTAAACTCGAATGAATTTAATTCGAAGACCATCCTCGTCAATGTTGCAATGGCAGAGAAATCTGGGGTGTTAGATTGTCTATGGTTTGTGTACATGTTTTGTAATGCAGCTATGCCGTCATCGTGAGGAATATTTGTATATAATGAAGAGACATCAAGAGTAACCAAGTACGAGTTTTTCGGCACACAGATACCCGCAATGTCTCGAAGAAAATGTGTGGTGTCTTTTATGTACGACGCGAGGGTGCATGGAATGTGGCTTATTAGTTTATCCACGTACCCTGATATGGGTGCAGTTATTGTACCGATGCCTGATATGATTGGTCGACCTGGGTTACCGGGTTTATGAATTTTCGGGAGGATGTAGCAGCGACCTGGACGAGGGTATGCTGCTTGCATCAGTTTGTGGTCAGTGTTGGTTATCTTTTCTGCGTCCAACAGTTTCTTTAGTTCTGTTGATACGATACGTTTGTATTCGTCTGTCGGATCACCTGGGAGGCGTTCGTAAAATCTTGAGTCGTCTAGTTGGCGGTATGCTTCTTGTAAGTAGTTGGTTGTATTAAGGACTACAATTGCTCCTCCTTTGTCAATGGGTTTTATTGTTATGTCTGTCCTAGATGCCAAATTTTTCATACTTATTTTTTCAGATTTGGTCAAGTTTTCTCGGTTTCCTTTCTGTCTGTGGTATTCGTGTACTATGCCTTTCTGTACTGCGGTGATATAAAGGTCCAAGCACTTGTCTCGATTACTGTTCGGTGTCCAATCATTAGATTTACGACGGTCAATTGTTTCGTGGTTAGAAGGCCTGTCCAAGAAATATTCGCGCAACCTTAAGCTTCGAGCGAAGTTGTCGAGGTCTCGGAGTAAGTGGAATTCATCGAAAAATTTTGTGGTCGGGCAGAAGCTTAGTCCCTTAGATAGCAGTTTTACTTCGTCAGGTGACAAGCTCGTGTCCGATAAGTTTACATCCACAGTGTCACACGGTGTGTTCCTAGATGGGTGCTCGTTTGTACCATTAGTGTTTTCCTGGGTGGTGGTGTTGTAATGATAAGGCACTGTATCAGGGAACGCGGGTTTGGGCACATGGTCTCTTTCGAGTTTATGAATTTTTGTGGTCATGATGGCTTGGTATTTATTCTGCTCAAATTCTGTTAATCGCGTGATTTCTTCATTCGATAAAGTGTTGTGGCGGAGAATGGTGTTGGTCATAGCGACCAGTTTCTTTACCTGCTTGTCACTATGATTAAGAGCAATTTCTGTTAATTTAGGAGATGCCTCAAGGAGGACGTTTTTCCATGTTATTTGGTCGTGTTTATCTAGATTTGTAGCGGCTGGTGTGAGGGAGAGTGTCATACCCTTGGGGGCTATTCTAGCACGAAGGTACACTTGCAATGTTGATTTATGCATTTCATGTCTAATTCGTTTGTCAGCAAGTTTTCGTACTTTAGGGAAAGTGGCACTGCAACTGGGAAGTGATGAGCTGGACTTACATTTCAGAAGTCAATCTTCTTTTGGGTGCGGGGATGGCACTGATGAGGTGCGTAGGTTGTAGTTATGCAAGCAGCATACCCTCGTCCAGGTCGCTGCTACATCCTCCCGAAAATTCATAAACCCGGTAACCCAGGTCGACCAATCATATCAGGCATCGGTACAATAACTGAACCCATATCAGGGTACGTGGATAAACTAATAAGCCACATTCCATGCACCCTCGCGTCGTACATAAAAGACACCACACATTTTCTTCGAGACATTGCGGGTATCTGTGTGCCGAAAAACTCGTACTTGGTTACTCTTGATGTCTCTTCATTATATACAAATATTCCTCACGATGACGACATAGCTGCATTACAAAACATGTACACAAACCATAGACAATCTAACACCCCAGATTTCTCTGCCATTGAAACATTGACGAGGATGGTCCTCGAATTAAATTCATTCGAGTTTAACCAAGAGTATTTTCGACAAATCAGCAGGACTGCTATGGGCACCAAAATGGCTCCTAATTATGCCAACATATTTATGGGAAAGCTAGAATCTGAATTTCTTGCACAAAGTTCCTTGAAACCAATGTTATACAGAAGATACATAGACGACATCTTTCTTATTTGGACCCACAGCGAGGACGAACTTCTCAGCTTTATAGACACTTACAATGCTGTACATCCGAACATACACTTCACACACACATACTCGCAAGTTACCGTAAATTTTCTTGATGTTACCATAACGATAGAAGAAGAGAAGCTCTCTACAACCCTATATCGCAAACCAACGGATCGACAACAATACCTTCATTACCAAAGCGATCACCCACGTCACTGTAAAAACAGTATTCCATACAGCCAGGCTCGCTGGTTTAAGCGAATCTGCTCTAGAGACGCTGACTTTGACACGAGCTCACAGAGGCTAAAACTTATGCTCGAGCAACAAAAATACCCCCCCCCCCATGTAATTAATGACGCTGTTCAAAAAGCGAGAAAACTAAAGCGTGAAGACTTACTTATGAAGCGACCACCACGAGAATACCCACAACGAACAAACCTCTGCTTGACTTACAGCACAAACTTCCCCAATGTAAACAAAATCCTTAAACGACATTACAACATTCTGGAACAAAGTGAACGTCTGAAACGCGCATTCCCATCCGCTCCAGGTGTCGTTTACCGACGACCACGTAACCTCAAAGACACCCTTGTCCACTCCCAAATTAACACATCACCCCCCAATAATTCATGCCGCCCTTGCTTAAAGCCACGATGTCTTGTATGTAAGGCGATGCGAGAAACAGACAAAGCAACCAGCACGCAATCCAAGTTTTCGATTAGCATACGAGGAAACCTAACATGCGATTCCTCCAATGTGGTGTACCTACTCGAATGCAACGTGTGTGGTATGCAGTACATCGGACAAACAGAAACACCATTTAGGATTCGCTTCAATAATCACAGAGCCCATGCGAAATCAGCCCCATGTCTACTTCTATCAAAACATCTCAATCTTCCCGACCATGCATTCGACAAACTATCAGTAACGCTCTTAGAGACGGAATTTAAATCAAATCGAGAACGTGAACAACGAGAGTCATACCTTATCCACCGATTTAACACCCTCGATAGAGAAATAAATGAGAATCCTGGTACACTTGCAGCAATTAAAGCATTAGAAAACAATAACGGCAACAATGAAAATAGTAACTGAGTTCACGGTACTGCAGCTGGGAAGGGCACTGGACAACGCAAAACAATTCCAAGTGTAACTACTCTTCCTAAGTGCAGCTGTCGTCTGTTTTCTGTTTTATTTTACTACCCAATCAATTGTGCCATGCACGACATGCCCAACAGCAACCATGGGCACAGCCGGGAAACCCCCACGACACGCGTAATTTAGAAGCGGGCAAGGAATTCGCATTGCACGCGCTTGCACAGCCTACCGCAATACGGGGCACCCCTATTTTTACGACGAAATGTTGACAGGGGGCGGAGTAGTTAAAGGCTTAGGACTTCCTAAAATGCCCGCTGACCAGCCTCTTCCACAATACGCGGCCCCGGTCCTTCTACGACGAATTGTTTACGGGACCCCGAGTAGTTAAAGGCTTAGGACTTCCTGAAAAGCTCTTTTTTGCCCCACACCGAACCGCCAGTGCCAGGAGGGGCCGTCTGATCGGGAGGAATGCGCTAGTGAACGGAAACATACACAGACCGCTGACATCAGAAAGGTGAAGGGGAGAGGGGTGAGGGAGATGGGGGGGAAGTGGAAGGAAAAGTGGAAGGGGGGCACCTGAGGGGCGTTCACCGTATATTATTTTTCTCTTTTTTCTTTTTTTTCTTTCCTTTTCTTGTCTTTTTTTCTTTCCTTTTTTTCCCTCTTTCCTTGCCCTCTGATTTGATATTGTATAAAGCTGAGCACCAACAAACTGTATCTTTATTCCTGATGAAGGCCAGACTCTAGGCCGGAACGTCGAAATAAACCACGTTGTGACCGCTCACGGAGGATCTACTAGACTATATATATATATATATATATATATATATATATATATATATATATATATATATATATATATATATATATATATATTTATATATATTGTAAGATGGCGTCCAGTACCCTCAAGACCCTTCTTTATTGTCTCGAGTATGTGCCCCACAGCCTAAGCTTGTCTAGTGATGATGAGTATGTACAGATGAAAAGATGGGACGCATAAACAATGCTCACACTTATTTTCCCCGCCCACGTGAGCGGCCGGCCCGGCCGAGACTTAGGTGGGAAATGTACGGCGAACAAAGGGTTTAAGACGTGAAACGTGGACTATCTCGGAGGCACGGTAACGACGGTCCAAAGAATCTTCGACGGGAGTGACAAGGTAATTGACAGGACATGTCCGTTCAGAAATAACGTAATGTCCGAGAAAGCGTGACTGAAACTTTTCACACAATCCTGGAGTGCGAACAGGCGTCCAAAGTAATACTTCATCTCCAGGACGGAAAGTGACGTCTCGACAAAAGCTGTCATAGCGTTGCTTGCGGTCTTGTTGACTGGCCTCCGTGTTGAGTTGAGCACGTTGCCGTGCCTCAGAGAGCCTGGAAACGAAATGTTCTGGCGTAGTCGTGGACGTTTTTGTCGTCACATTGAAGAAAGAGGCGTCAATGGTGAATGTCGGCGCACGACCATTGACGAGGAGGAAAGGTGAATACCCGGTGGTTCGTTGAACAGCGGTGTTGTGTGTAAATGTTGCGAACAACGAGATTTTGTCCCAGTTATCATCATCATCATCATCATTTATTTTACCCTTAATGGCCTTAATGGCCTCTCTCGGGGCATTACATAAGGGGGGGGAACAATCCAAGTACAAATTTCAATGAAAATGCAGTTCATGGTTACAGTTTTTGAATTACTAAAACATACAGGTAGCAACAAAAAACAAAAAGAAAACAGAGCATGTCAAACGAAATATTCAACAGTCAACTCGCGGTCCAAAATATACAGGCGGCAGAGAAAAAACAACAAAGAAAGACAAACAGCGATTAAGAGTCAAGGGTAGCTAGTAATAAATCTCTAAATTTAAAAGCAACTTTTTCGCTGACAATAGCATCCGTCAAACCATTCCACTCATCGATAGCCGTAGGAAGAAATGATTCCATGAAGCGTTAGTAGAACCAAACAGACGTTGGATACTCAGGGAATTAAATAGTCGACGAGATGTTCGGACAGGCGGAAGTAAAAGTGAGCCATGTAGGTGAGAAAAGCTGTAGTAAAGTTTGCGGAAGAGACAGAGACGTGAAATTTTGCGTCGAGCTGACAAAACAGGGAGACCGAGGGATGATTTGATTTGACTGATGCTTGCTCGTTTGTCGTAATTTGCGGAGATGAATCTGGCGGCGCGATTTTGGACGGATTCAAAAATGTTAATTAGGTATATCTGATGAGGGCTCCAAATTGCAGGTGCGTATTTCATTTTAGTACGAACAAAAGTTTCAAAGGCCAATTTGCAAAGGGTTGCAGGTGATAATGACAATGATCTCCTAAGATAGCCAAGAGTTTGAGGCATCGGCAGCTAGTTTGGTATTATGCTCGGTCCAGGTTAGTCTGCTTGTAATTACAACGACCAGGCATCGGTAAGAATCCACTTGGGATAACACTGTTGAGTTTAATGAATACGGGTGGATGACGTTAGTGTGTTTTTGTGAGACAGGCATGAACTTACATTTGGAAGTATTCGGCCTCATCATCCACTGGGCGCACCAGTTATCAATGATGTGTAAATCTTGCTGTAGTATTAGCTGATCTTCGGGAGTTGATATACGACGGTAGATGACGCAATCGTCAGCAAAAAGCCGAACCGTTGATGAAATGCCGGAAGGAAGGTCATTTACGTAGATTAAAAAGAGGAGCGGGCCGAGAACCGAGCCCTGAGGGACGCCAGAGATTACTGGAGTAGTATCAGAATGGGCACCACCGATAACAGTGAATTGCGACCGGTGGGTTAGGAAGCACTTAATCCATGATAAAGTCAGGGGATCGAGGAATAGTGAAGAAAGTTTGTTGATTAGTTGTTGGTGAGGGACGAGATCGAAGGCTTTTGAAAAGTCGACAAAAATAACATCAGTCTGAAATGACGAATCAAGGTTGAGATGAAGATCAGTCGTAAATTCAAAAAGTTGAGTTTCGCATGAGAGCCCTGAACGAAAACCATGCTGCTTATGAAAAAAGAAAGAGTGATCATCGAGGTGACGAGCAACATGTGAATATATTATGTGTTCCATAAGTTTGCAAGCGATGCACGTTAGTGAAATGGGGCGATAATTAGATGGGTCAGATCGCTTGCCAGACTCGAAAACTGGTACAACCTTCCCAGGTTTCCAATCATCTGGAATGAAACCTTCAGAAATGGACTGCTTAAAAATTATCTCCAAAAATTTGCTAGAAATGCTATTAGTAGCCTTTAAAACTTTGGCAGGAATATTGTCAGGGCGGGGGAGCTGGATATTTTTAATTTCTTTATCAGATTGCTGATGCCTTCGGAGGTAATTTCAATGGGCGGCATTTGTGAAAAATTAGATCTCGGCATGACTGGAATACTATGAAGTGGTTCAGAAGTGAAGACTGAAGTGAGGTAAGTATTCATAACGTCCGCCCGCTGTGGGAGAGGAAGGTGAGAACCATCGGAGTTGGTTAAGGATATATTGTGCGTGTTATTTTTAGGGTTGAGAAGTTTCCAAAACTTCTTTGGATTAGTTCCGGCAATGTTAAGCAGGTCATCATGAAAAAATTTCTTTTTGGAGCGCTTCAACAAGTGAGTGTATTTACGAAGGCATGCGAAATATCTGTTCCATTTTGATATTGACTCAAAGTTTTTAGCAGCGCGAAAAAGACGCTTTTTCTTTTGAGATAGTTTCTTTAGGAGATTAGAATACCAGGGTCGCTGAGCATCGCCTGGAACACGAATAAGGGAAACGTGATTATCGATAAGGGTTAATAATTTCCGCTTGAACAATAACCAGTTTTGGTCAACTGTTCAGGTAGAAGCAGACAGGGTGAAGGAGAGCAAAAATGTGTTAAGTTCTGAATTAATCGTCGAGAAGTTGGCGTTGTTAAAGTCGCGTATTAATTTTTTCGAAGGTCTTCGCGAAGGTAAGGCAATGGACAATGAAAACAATACAACATTATGGTCACTCAGACCGGGAATGCATGACACTGACTGAATTAAATCTGGGTTGGAGACAAGAACAAGATCAAGAGTGGTTGTGCCACGAGTTGGCATTGTGACTGATTGCGATAAGTTAAAAAGGAGACACAGTTCGAGGAAATCTCTGGATTGTCGTGAATTAGCACACAAGTTGTCCCAGTCAATATCAGGGTAATTAATGTCCCCGCAAAGCAAGAAGTTTGCGTGAGGAAACCGGGATGTCAGATCAAAAAGAACATTTTGAAGGTCATCTGTGAAAGAGTGGTCGCAGTCGGGTGTGCGGTAACAGGCTATAAGAATGTTTTTGCACGTGGGAAGGATTATTTCAACGCAAAGAATTTCAAAATTCGTACTGATTGTCACAGTTTGGGAGGGTAGGCTGTCTTTCACGAAAACTAAAATACCACCCCCTCTGCGTCTGTTCCTATCAAGTCTGTAAGACGTGAAATGGGTGTTGCTGTGACGTAATTCATTGTCGTGAATATCGGGGGTTAAACATGACTAAGTTAGGATTGCGATGTCGGTGCTGGTGTCCTCAAGGAGAGTTTGCACAGCTTCCTTTTTGGGCATATAGCTACGGATATTCGTAAGCAGGATAGATGTAGTTTGATAGACTGGAGGAGCGATTCTAGTTGGAATGGACTCGAAAGGAGGGGAGGACGGAACCCTGGAAGCACACAGTGAACGCTATGCTTTCAGTTCTATAACTCTGTCCGATTCAGCATCATAAATGAAAGGCTTTTTGTCAACGATAAGCTTGTCGAAACGGATTTTGAAGGACACGAATTTGCTTTCCTGCGCATAAAAGAAAAGCTTCTTCCTTGCCAATCTTACACGCGCTGAATAATCCTCGCGTACAGAGAATAACGAGTCCTTCAGTTTCGGGCCAGCGGAAAGTATTCTAGCCTTATCCTTAAATCTGGACAGGGTGACTATAATCTGGCGGTTTTTATTGGCCAGAAAGCGGCCTAGTCTGTGTGCTCTTTCAATATCTACGGAAGTAAATGGAACTTCAAGTTTTTCGGAGCAAAACGAGATTATACGCGATTCTGATTCGGTCCATGTTTCGTTAATGACGTCGGGTATTTCAAAAAATAGCAGGTTGCACCGGCGGAGGCGATTCTCTGAGTCATCGCATTTTTCGGTTAGCGTTTTAATGCTGGAAGAAAGGTTAGATAGGGTATTACCATTCTCGGTAGTGGGATCAGCGGCACGGGCTGCGTTAATTTGCTCAAGAGCGTCAAGACGGGAGGAGAGGCGATCGACCAAGCCTTCCATGTTTGATTGTGTTGCTCGGATAAGGGCCAATTCAGAGAGTACTAAGTCTTGCGATTTTTCAACGCGAGCGATGGCTTCAGCAATACTTTCAAGTGTGGGGGAAGGACCAGAGTTAGATTCAATGTCTCCCGCGAGCATGAGCAGAAGGCAAACCAAATGGGCATTCACGGCGAAAGAACACAATGATCGACACAATGATCTACGCCACCTACGCCAGCAATCAAGGATGTCAGGGGGGCACGACACCGCAAGTTGAAAGGAATCACTTGATCGAAAGGAATTAGCGTGTTGCAAGTAACTGACCTGCATTAGGAAGGGCATTTTCATGATCGCGTTCGATGCGGTGGCATGCCCCAACTGGCATCCGGGCGAAGGCGGCTTTTGTAGGGCTGCGGCGCTAGTAGATGTACGAAGTTGCCAGGCGATGAAGTGGTCGGCGACTGAAGGTGGCGGATCCGGTTCGGCTTGACATTTATCGTTCTCGTCGGTGAACAAAAGTGGCGGCTTGTTGGTGAGGTAGGCAGGAGGTAATCCGGGAGGACTTTCGGGCAGCCGGAAAACGCAGGATGTAGTCGAGATGAACCCGAGTAGAACAACCTGCATTAGGAAGGGCATTTTCATGATCGCGTTCGATGCGGTGGCATGCCCCAACTGGCATCCGGGCGAAGGCGGCTTTTGTAGGGCTGCGGCGCTAGTAGATGTCCGAATTTGCCAGGCGATGAAGTGGTCGGCGACTGAAGGTGGCAGATGCGGTTCGGCTTGACATTTATCGTTCTCGTCGGTGAACAAAAGTGGCGGCTTGTTGGTGAGGTAGGCAGGAGGTAATCCGGGAGGACTTTCGGGCAGCCGGGAAACGCAGGATGTAGTCAAGATGAACCCGAGTAGAACAACCTGCATTAGGAAGGGCATTTTCATGATCGCGTTCGATGCGGTGGCATGCCCCCATCGTGGTTCGGTCCGATGTACATGGATATCATGTTGATTAGAGTCCGGTGGAATTGCTCTGTGAGGCCATTTGTCTGCGGGTGGTAAGCGGATGTGGTCTTATGAACTGTGCCACAAGTTTTCAGGATTTCATTGAGAATTGTGGACAGGAAGGCCTTGCCTCGGTCACTCGACAACGCGCGAGGTGCACCATGACGCAACACAATGACTTCTAAAAAGATGGCGGCAATGTCTGATGCAGAGCTAGTGCGTAGAGGAGCAGTCTCCGCATATCGTGTGAGGTGGTCGACAGTTGTGACGATCCAGCGATGGCTCGCTGGCGTTACGGGAAGTGGCCCGACGAGGTCTATTCCGACAACGACAAAAGGTGTATTGGGACATGGAATGGGTTGTAATAATCCAGCAGGAGAAGTTGGTCGTTTCTGGCGTTGACACAGTGCACAAGACGCGACATAATTAGCCACAAAGGTAGAAAGAACAGGCCAGAATAAACGGCTCCTAACGCGGTTGTAGGTCTTCTGAAATCCCAAGTGTCCAGCTGATGGATCCTCGTGGAGTGCTTCGAGAACTTGTTTTCGCAGTGAACGGGGAAGTACTGGCACCCACCGATGCTCATCCGCATTCTAAGTATAGCGCTGCAGGACATTGTTGTCTAGCTTGAACTGCCGTAGCTGACGATGTAGTCTGGCATTAGGTGGAGAAGGCGAGTCATTCAAGTACCCGATGATGCGGTTACAGTATGGGTTGTCACGTTGGCACGCAGCCAACTGAGCGCTGCTGTTTAAAGATAGTGGCCCAGCAACTTCCAGGGGTGATAACGTGAGTGCAGAGGAAGCCGCTTGTTCACCTGAGGGGCATCGAGGATGCGTGGTTGGAGATGAAAGTGGCAAAGGCCAGCGAGAGAGAGCGTCGGCATCCTGATTCTGTTTGCCAGACCTGTACACGTCAAAAGTGTACTATTGCAAACGGAGTATGTATATATATATATATATATATATATATATATATATATATATATATATATATATATATAGAGTGGGAGTAATAATTCAATGGGCCAGTTAGTCTTCGTGAAGGTATGGAATATGGCACAACGGGAGCGTTGTCAACAAGCATGAATAAATATATTTATTTCCCAACAGTTTCGGGAGGAGTCCTCCCTTCATCAGGGGATGAGTTATACGGACGTGAACTTCCAAACTTCGTTGCTGCCGCGTCCCTCTCGCCTTGAAAGATGTTTGCGAGAGTGAGAGGGAACTAAAAAAAGAAATGAAAAAAGGGGAAAAAAAGACGAAAAGAAAAAAGAAAGAAAAGAAAGTGAAAAAGAGGAAGAACCACTGTCAACACTGAGAACGAAACCAACTGTTCGTGTACGTTTGGTTCTTATCACGTGCTGGTCAGTTCTCAATGTGTGTCGGGCCACCCAAGATTGTCGCAGCGGTGGCGGGGAGGGGGGGGGGGGGGGTCCGTGAAGGCGTGCGTAAAGAAAGGGTTTCCCCTTAATGGGTCGGTCGGCTCTTTACCTTTAATGTTCGTCCGTTTCCCTTCAATGGTCATCAAGTCGTAGGCGAACATAAACACTTTGTATGTGCCTGTGAAAAAAAGGAAAAAAAGAAAAACAAAAAACAAGAAAGGACAGTGTACACGTACGAGTCAGTCAGAAAAAAGCATGGTCTCCAGCTATCAATCTTTGTCACCAATTTCCTCCTGGCTTACTTCTCGGAGGCAGGAGAGTTTTCCGGGGTCCTCGTCGATGCCGGCTACTAATGTTCGAAATTTGAAAATAAAATATGCCTCACGCTGTTCACACTCGCATCTGTTTGAGAAACCGGACAGCAAAAGAGTTACACTGATATTTTCAAAACTGTGGTTTGGCAGGCGCAGATGTCTAGATAAAGGTAGCTTCGGCAGTGAAGTGGCGTGGTACCGGTGATTATTGAACCGCAGCCGAAATGGCGTGTCTGTTTGGCCGATATATTCTTGTCCGCAGATGTTGCAATGTAGCATGTATATTAAGTTACTGGAGTCACAATTAAGACTTTCAGTTATGCAGAATTTGAAATCCAAGAAATTCGCTTTGGATTCACGTGTTGTGACCATCTGTGGGCATACCTTGCATTGAGCTTTTCCGCAGGCCGGATGGCACCCTGATTGAATTTTGGGGGTGTTTATTTTTGCTCTGACAAGAATGTCCTTCAGATTTTTATCCCTGCGGTACACCACGTGAGGTGGCTTCACGAAAATAGAAGTTAGTTGTTTGCTTTGCCTGATTATGTTGAAATGGCGGGAAAGTATGTTGTTGATTCGTGGCGCTGATGAGGAGTAAGTTAGTACAAGGTTCGTTTGGGAAGTCGTTTTAGATACTTTGTTTGGTCCCTTAATTATATCATTCCTGTTCACGTTGCGAGCACGTAGTATGGCATCGTCAATAATGTCTTCCGGATAATTTTGTTTCAATAAGGAATGCTTTAGGTGTTTCACGTGTCTGTACAATTCCCGCATATCGGTGCATATTCTTTGGTACCGGTAGGCCTGATAATATGGAATACCCGTTTTGCAATGCTTTGCATGGCTGCTGTTGAAATGTAGGTACATTTGACGGTCTGTAGGCTTTTTGTAAAGATTTGTTGACAAGCGGTCATTTTTGACCATGACAGTGACGTCCAAGAAGTCAATGCTAGTTTTGGAAACTTTGTGCGTGAATTTAATAGACGGGTGGCACTTGTTAAAATCCTCTATGAAGCGGAAAAGACTTCCGTCATCATGGTTCCATATCATAAAAATATCGTCTAAGTATCTTCTGTAGTAGAAAGGTTTCAAGGTGCGTCCCTCAATGAATTGGATTTCAAGTGAAGCCATAAAGGTGCTCGCGAAGTTTGGGGCCATTTTCGTGCCCATTGCAGTGCCACTGCCCTGAAGGAAATGCTTGCCATTAAACTCAAAATTGTTATAATTTAGTACAAGTTCAAGAAGTGTAAACAGTACCTCGCCACTTACACTAGTTGATGAGTCAGATTTTACATATTCAGAAACCATAGCTGCTATTCCGTCATGGTGGGGTATGTTGGTGTACAGTGAGCGGACGTCCATGGTCACCAGAAAACTACCGCCTGGGATGTCGAGACTTGAAGTTTCGCAGATGAAGTGGTTTGTGTCCTTTAGGTAATAGGGAAAATTTGGGGGGATGTTTTTTATTAAGGAATTGATGAATTCTGATATATTTTCTGTCGATGTGCTGTTACTGGATACTATCGGACTGCTTGCCTTGTGTATTTTGGGAAGCAAATAGAATCGACCGGGAAAAGAATGGGCCGGTAACATTGCTTTTAACTTGCCGGTAATTTTCTCGTCCCGGCGGAGATTGTTTAGGGTTACTTTTATCTCCCTTTCAAATTCGGGAGTCGGGTCCGTTGCAAGTTCTTTGTAGAATTTTGTGTCTGATAGTTGTCGTTCCCCTTATTTAAGTAGTCCGACGTGTTTAGAATTATTATGCATCCCCCTTTATCAGCCGGTTTGATGGTAATTTCAGTGTTTTTTCGTAGTTCATCGAGTGCCCTTCGTTCTGACTTTGATATGTTGTTTCGAAATGGCCGATTTTTTTCATACGCTCTAATGATATCTTTTTTAACTGCTGATATATACATATCGAGGTGTTTGTCCCCCTGCTCACCTGGACACCATGATTTGTCACCACCAATCAATCTATTCTCGTCCGTACAGTCCTTGCGATCATGAAAGTATTCACGGAGGCGGAGATTACGCGCAAAGTTATCGAGGTCTTGGTACAGTTCAATTTCATTGGATCTACTGGATGATGGACAACCGGTTAAGCCTCTCGACAAAAGTTGAAGCTGAGTGGGTGTGAGCGTTGTGTTGGACAGATTGAGGACATTTTACTCATAAGTTTTGGCTGCTCTTGGCTATCACGTGGCACGGGAGTGTCAGCGTCATATTGGAGAGTAAGGATGTTTTGATTAGGATTGCACTGTAGTTTCGAGTTCCCATTTTTCTCCTCAAAGTTAGGTGGCGGTACGGGTGGTCCCTGGCGTTCTTGTACGGTCTCATTCCTATTTTCCTGTTGGAGAGCAGTGGAGCTTCTGCAGTCCCGCTTGAATTTTCTATCTTTTACTACTGAAATTTCGCCTCTCTTTTTTAGTTCATATCTTTCCAGTTCTCTTGCCTCATGCTCTCCGAGATTAGATACCCATTTCTGCGTGGCCTCCGTCACACTGTATTCGGCGGCCTTACGCTCACTATGGTCCGCAATGACCCGAGTGAGTTGCAAGGACGCTTCTAGTAATATTTTTTCCCACTTCCCCCTTTCTGCTTCACTTAGTGTAGACATTGAGGGGTTGCAGGCTAGGCGGAGGCCCTTAGGTGCAATTTCATGAGATAGATATTTGCTTAGTCGTTCCGCGTGTTTTTCGTATTGCACCCGCTTTTCAATGATTTTCCTCATCGATAGAAATGAGTGGGACCATGCATGTTTAAGACTGCCCGTACCTTTTGTTTCCCCGTGTCATTTGGAAGCCTCCGCCTGGTGGTGTAAGGCCTCGCTGGTGGGAGTGGCGTCGTCGTCACTGCTGCGACCCTGGATGGCTCTTTGTGTCCCTCGGCTCGCTGTTGTTGAGTGGGTTTGGCACTGGAGTTTGCAGTGCAAGCAGTTGCCGCCGATCTCTGACTCACTGGTGGGACTCGCTGGCTCGCTGGCCTCGCTGGTGGTAGTGGCAACATCGTCACTGCTGGGGCCCTGGATGGCTCTGTGTCGCTCGGCTCCTTGTTGTTGAGGGGGCTTGGCACTGTAGTTGTCCGTGCAAGCAATTGCCGCCGATCTCCATGCCGCCGACGTCCATCACAGCTGCACCCTCGTGTGCTGTGCCAGCAGCGCGACTCCCTCGAAACTTGCATGCAAGCCGTCAGCAGCCAGGAAGCGGCGCTGTTGGGAAATAAATATATTTATCCTTGTTGACAATGCTCAAGAATGTAATAAGCTGTAAAAGTAATTTTCACAAGCTGAACTGGAAACAAATATGCTGAACCTTAGCCTTTAAAGGGGCCACAAACCACCCCTTGCACTTGGCAGAACAACATTTTGAAATGAGTTGTATGCCTTCTAAAAATACATAGGCGAAATAATGTTTCATAAAACTATAGTAGGACTGGAGATACAGCGATCGCTATATGTGCCTGACTCATTTCTCCTCAACTCACTTCATTGCACAGCGCCATTCACTGTGCTACGCATTACGTCATGCTCCCACTGCATTACATCACCTCGCTTAAATGTTATGTGGTTTCCTTTCTTCATAACGTGGTGGTGCTGATGGGTGCTGCTGTCAACTCATAGTTTCGGTTAGCTGCTTATCGCTGCGCTACAGCAGCTGTGCGGTCTGGTTCGGTGTCTCCATTCGGGGGAACAGAATGGCGCTACAAGTGCGCGCAGATGACATTGCCGTTTTGTACCGGAAGTGACCGTGCGACCACTCGTTCGCTGTTGGTGGGCAATTGTTTGTTTTCTTTAGTTTGAAACAATGACTGTCTGTAGCGCTGAGAAGTGCTCAAGCTGACTAAGAAGGTCTTCAAGGAAGACATTTCACGAGAAGGTACCCCAATCAAGTTTTTTGCTCGCACTACTAGAAAATAGGCAGTTAGGTGTAATTGGGAATTGCCTGCATTTTTGCCAGATCCCCTACAAATTAACTCTAAGGATAGGCTGAGCACAATCCTTGGCTGTCACCATATGTTGGCAATATAGCTGGCTACATCGCAGGCTTTTTGTGTAGGATTCTGCAGCAGTGGATCATCTGCGCAATGTGCCACTGGTGGAGCATCAACAGCATCGGCATTGCATGAGTCGACAAATACGTTCAAGTTTCCTCACTTTCACAGGTGCCACGACGCAACTTATTACCGCATACTCTATTGGAAAACCCGGTGGCACTATCCCAGTGCCAGATATAATTATTGTACCAGTGTGGCAGGATGCTTGGAGGCTGGCACACTCCGCGATGCACGCTCAACGCTGGCGCATGGCACCCCCGTATTGGGCCAAAATCAGGCTTCTTAATTGTTTTTGAAAATTGCGGTCATTACCTGATCGTAAACAAGCACTGCAACAAGAAAAAACACAAGAAAAGGAAAATAATTATAAGCGAGTGAGGCTCGAACCCACGACGTTGAGGCACATAGCAATGCGAAGCTGACATGCTACCGCAGCTTGACAAGACAAGGTGAAACAGGAACTTCGCGCTCCGCTTATAGCCTTTATGTGCACACACGGCTGTAATATTTGGCTCAACAGTTCGTAGCAATGGCGGCTTTTCGAAGGATGTATTTCTTTAACAAGCCAAAGGGGTGCTTCATGACCAGCATTAAGTATAAGAATGTGTGGGCATCTACACGGTGACTGAGAAATACTCCAATGACATTTGTCAGACGCACTTAAATGAGTCCAATGGACAGAATCAAATAATTGTTTTGTTTTAACATCCACAAAACAACATTGGCCACATGCATGCTATGAGTATGACGAAGCATATATGCATTATACAGAAGCCAGAAAGAGAAAGGAGAATGCTCTGGCATGCTGTTTTAAAAAAGCCAACCTGCTGCTTTCTTTGTCGGTGCATTACGACCTCTGCCTTGACGTCGCGACAATACGATCGTGAGGGACGCTGTAGTGTCGGGCTTTGGAAACTTTGACCACCTGGGCTTCTTTAATATTATGCGCCTAAATCTAAGTACACAGGCTCCCAGCATCTTTACCTCCATCGAGAATGTGACAGAGAGTCGAACCCGCGACCTTTGTCAGCGCAGTAGAGCACTATAACCACTGCAAAAAATAAGTCCCCCCCCCCCAAAAAAAAAACATTCAAGCATAAGGGACACGATTTCTTGCTTTCCTGATCTGGAATTAATGCTCACGCGAAGCCACAACCTTCGGATCGGCGGCAGTTCTCCATTTCAAGAGCATTTCCCGCTCAGCATTCTCCAGAAATCCCCGCGAATTTTCCTGCAAGCAAATTCGCAAGAAACATGCGTCGAAGAGGCCCCAAGCGACGCGATCGCGCTAAACGCTGCCAAAGGATGCAAGTACCACGAACATGCCCAACACTTGAACATTGTATTACGTCAGGTAGTTCATTTCTGAAAAAAAAAACTCGGGAGCTTTCACTAAATAGCGCAAAGTTTAGGCGCAACGGTCATATATCACACACATTGCACGAACGGCCAAACTCCAACCAACGCCTCGTTGCTCCAACGAAAGTTAACCCACACTCAAACCTGACGCTGGCAGCCTCCACTAAAGCACAGACCCGACGACCTTTATTTTCAGCCGCCCTGATGTCTGGGTCTTCGCGTAGCAATCGCTTTCTCGCCGTTTCCGTGGCCTTCGCTCGTCCAGCGCATTCCGGATCGGCACGCTGCAGCCGGTTCGGCCGAGTAGGGCGGGTGCCTTCCGAGCCAGCAATTTCTCTCCCGTTTCGCAGCACGTTGAGCCTCGTGATAAGCGGCCACTTCTTCGGCGGTTCACACTTTTGCGGGTTACCCACCCCATGTCTTGCCGAGGCACGATCGGGCGCACTCTTTGATACCATAGAAATTTATACAATAATACTGTATGAAACTCTATGCCCTGATAAACTCGGCGACTTAGCAGTGCTGTCAGAGAACGGCTGCATGAGCCACCAGAGAAGACCTATCTACACAACCGATTTCAAATCACCCGCCTCAGTCGCGCGCGCGAAGCATTTTTATTTTTAAATCTTCGGAGTTGCCTAGCTCGAACTAATAAAACATCGCTTATTACAAAACTAAAGAATGAGAAGCCGTCCATGGAAAAAAAAAACTTTGCACTTATTTATATATATATATATATATATATATATATATATATATATATATATATATTTTGCGCCTGTTAAAGCAGGCGTTTGGTGTGTAGCGACACCACGGACCCGAGCTAACGGGGGAGTTTCGGCTCCCTCCCACGCCTAGCCGTGCGTGGCTTTGCCGTGTCCGGGGAAAAGGGGATCCTGGGGGTTGAGCTGACGCTGGGTGATTGGACCTTTAAGGCCCCCCGGAAGAGGCAACACACCCCTTTGGCCCCGGCTTCACGTAGACGGCACCCCTGGGCTGACCCACCCAGGGGAAATCGGCAGTCGCCTTTTCCTATCTCTCTCTCCCTACATCTTCGTCTTTATCTCTTACTATTTATCTGTCCTGTCTTCTACTCTCTTCCGTTTACTTCCGATATTCATGGCGGCAAGGGTTAACCTTGTGTAGGTATCCCACCTTGGATAATTACATTGGGTTATAGTGATAGCGTACGGCTGGCGTCGGGAGGGCTTGTTTCAACAAGTCCAACCGCGTCCCCTTGTTGGGCTCCGTGGTGGGTGGTCACCGCTGTTTCCGAACACATTCATACTTGTATGGCTTTACAAGCATCCGCCGACCTTGATCGGTCTCGCAAGAGAGGCCGCACCGAAGCAAGTTATCACGTCTCGAAAGAAACTAAAGTTACTTTCGCGAAGTACCACATTATCCACAGTGACAGCACACCTCTAAGAAAATTATCCCCATTTTTGGTGGCTAAATGCCTAAAAGAAAAAATAGGACCCACATACAAAGCATCCAAAATGTCAAGCGGTGACCTCCTTTTGGAGCTAACCGAAAAAGACCAAGTGCCTAAGCTATCCCAACTAACCAGCATTGGAGAAACAGCTGTCACCGTTTCGGTCCATCGCTCTCTAAACACCAGCAGGGGAGTGATCTCTGAGGAAGACTTCTTAGGCCTTAGTGACGAAGAGCTCCTCGAAGGTTTCCAAGACCAAAACGTCATCAAAGTCCAAAGAATTGTAATCCGTCGCAATAATCAGGCATTGCCCACCAAACACGTAATTCTAACCTTTGGAACATGTGAAATGCCCACCTCTCTTAAGGCTGGGTACTTAAAAATAAATGTCAGACCTTACATTCCCAACCCCAGACGCTGTTTCAAATGTCAGAGATTCGGACACGCCTCGCACTCTTGCAGAGGCAAAGAAACATGCGCAAAATGCAGCGCAAACGACCACAAATCAGAAAACTGTTCATCCTTACCCCACTGTGTTAACTGTGACGGGGAACACCCAGCGTATTCCCGGTCATGCCCATGTTGGAAAAAAGAAAAAGAAGTGATCGCTCTGACCATCAAAGAAAAAATATCATTCAGCGAAGCGCGAACACGGCTATCGTACCTTTTCCACAGAAGTTACGCCGATGTGACGCAGTCGGGGGCAGCGTCGCAAAGGCCTCAGGAGTCGACCGCTACCACACCCAGTGGTTCTATGGTGACTCAAACCGCCCCCGTAAAAGAAGCAGCGCCAGCTGCTCCATGCACATCAAAAGGCCCGCAGACTCCGGTCTCCCTGGGCCCTAAACTCAATAGAGTGCCAAGGCCAGAGATTCGTTTCTCAGCGCCTAACTCTCGATCTTCCAGCGCCTCAGACAAGGCAATGGAGATCGACCACAAAACTCCGGTGTCATCGACACCAAAGGACAAGCGCTCTCTCGAGCGTACCAAACAGGACAAGGACAAAGTCCCTGTAACCACAATAAGTAAGCGATAACCGTAATGGTTATCGTATTTCTTTCTATTTCTATTTCTTAATATTGTCACCTATCATCTTTTATACCAATCAATCCCCAGAAGTATATTTACTTAATTTTATTCTGCCATGGCTTTTATCGTACATTGGAACTGTAGAGGCTTAATTCATAACTTAGGTGACATAAAGGACATCATTAACAAATTCTCACCAGTAGCTTTTTGCCTCCAAGAGACAAATCTTGGTACAAAACACAGCCACTTCCTAAAAGGCTTCAAAGTTGCCCGAAAGGACCGCGAACATTGCAACCGTCTTTCAGGAGGAGTAGCCATAGTGGTGCAGGGCAGCACTCCTACGCGAGATGTCCAAATAAACACATCTTTCGAGGCCGTAGCCGTCACCATCCTATCATACAAGACCATCACCATCTGCTCACTGTATATCCCACCTCACACCCTTTTCACCACCAAAAACTTGGAAAATCTAGTGGAACAGTTGCCAAAACCATTTATCTTAGTTGGGGATTTCAATGCTCATTCAACCCTTTGGGGTAGCGACAAAACTGACGCAAGAGGGCAAGCCGTGGAAGATTTCATTTTATCAAATGACATCTGCCTTCTTAATTCCGGTGCTTTTACCTACTTTTCACCAACCTCGCGCACTTTTAGTTGCTTAGATCTCGCCATGTGTTCATCGTGTATTTTTAATGATTTTAAATGGGGCGTCCTCAACACGTCTTATGGTAGTGATCATCAACCCGGCATCGTAAAACTCATACCATCTTACCCAACTCTAACAAGCAGGCCACGCCGGTGGAAACTACAGCTCGCAAACTGGCCAGTTTTCACAGAAAACGCTAAGCTCGATGAAGTTTTCTCATCGGAGCTTTCTGTTGAGGAACTAAACAAAGAGTTCATCAAAGTGTTAATCTTAGCAGCAGAAAAAGCAATACCGCAATCATCCGGCATCGTACGCAAGAAATTCAACCCTTGGTGGACAAACGAGTGTAGTGATGCCAAAAAACTACAAAATAAGGCCTGGGGAATTCTACGAAGGTACCCCACGTACACCAACCTCATCAACTTCAAACAGGCAAAAGCCAGAGCCCGATTTATTCGAAGACAGGCAGAAAAGGATTCATGGCAAAAATACATATCATCAATTAACAGTTCAGTCACATCTAAACACATCTGGGACCAGGTGAGGAAGTTCAAAGGAGAGTACTCCTCCTACACAATACCACTGCTCACAAGTCCAGACACACAATCAACACTAGAAGACCAGGCCAACCTATTAGGAGAACACTTTTATAAGGTATCATGCTCAGCAAATTACACCAATACATTCCTGAAATATAAAGAAAATGCAGAAAGACAAAGATTGCCTACTAGCAGTACCTCAAATGAAAGTTATAACCTTCCGCTTACGCTGCACGAATTGAACAGGGTACTCTCTGCCGGTAAAAAAACGGCAACAGGGTCTGACCAAATACACTACGCAATGTTGGCACACCTATCCCAAGCATCCGCACGGGCAATTCTCCAATTCTTCAACAAAATATGGGACTCTGACATAATGCCTGAAGATTGGAAAAAAGCCATAGTCATACCATTCCTAAAACCTGGTAAACCCCCAACAACCCCAAGTAGCTACAGGCCCATTGCATTAACAAGTTGCCTTGCAAAAACTTACGAAAGCATCATAAATATTAGACTTACCTTCACTCTGGAATCGGAGCACCTAATAGACGCGCACCAGTGCGGATACAAAAAGGGCTGTTCCACCACTGATCACATTGTTAGGCTGGAACAAGAAATACGACAAGCATTTCTACACAAACAGTTCTGTCTCTCGGTCTTCTTTGACCTAGAGAAAGCATATGACACAACTTGGAGATACGGAATTCTGAGAGATCTAGCTAACTTAGGGATTCGCGGAAGAATGCTGAACTGCTTACACGATTTTTTATCGAATAGAACTTTTCAAGTACGTTTGGGTACGGTACTGTCACGAACATTTGTCCAAGAAAATGGTGTACCACAGGGCTGCGTTTTGAGCACCACCCTGTTTATAGTAAAAATCAACTCCATCAACAGGGCTATACCCCGTACAGTCATGCACTCCATCTATGTTGATGATCTACAAATTGCATGCCGAGCCTCCAGCCTATCATCCTGCGAAAGGCAACTCCAAATTACAATAAATCGGCTTACGAAATGGGCCGACCAAAATGGTTTCCGCTTTTCAGCCCAAAACACCACAGCTGTTCTCTTTACACAAAAGAGAGGACTGTTCCCTGAACCCGCGCTCAAACTATACAACATCAACATGCCGGTAAAACAAGAACACAAATTTCTAGGAATCACATTCGACCGAAAACTAAACTTTCTGCCACACATAAATGCACTGAAAACTAAGGCAAACAGAGCACTCAATGTGCTCAAAGTACTCTCCCATAAACACTGGGGTTCCGATCGATTCTGCCTTACACGTATTTACCGATCCCTTGTACGCAGCATTTTAGACTACGGATGCATAGTCTACGGCTCGGCGCGAAACTCATACATCCGCCGTCTCGACCCTATACACAACCTCGGTCTCCGTCTGTCAAGTGGTGCTTACAGAACATCACCTGTGCAAAGTCTATACGTAGAATGCAATGAGCCCCCTCTATGTGATCGAAGAGCATTACTAACCTTGTCATATGTTTTAAGAATACGGTCGTCACCTGAACACATCTGCTATGAAATTGCCGCAAAATGTGACTCGCGCTCACACTATCTCAACAAACCGAACCTAATCAAACCACTTGTCCTACGTTTCGAGGAATACTGCCGCTTTTATACCATCCCTGTTGAATCACTAGATGTCGCTATTAAACCACCAAGACTGCCGCCATGGTTTGACCTGTCACAGCTATGCGAATTTTCACTTAGCCGTTTCAACAAAAAGAGCACCCCACCATAACACATAATCCAAGAATTTTATACACTTCAGCACGAATATAGGGATTACGAAGAATTTTACACAGATGGCTCAAAAACGGAGGACCACGTGGGTATTGGGATTGTGACGACGAAAAGCGCAATTTCTGTGAAAGTACCTCGTAGTTTTTCCATTTTTTCAGCTGAAGCTTATGCCTTGAGTGAAGCAGTTCGGAAAATCATCGCTGAAAAATACAAGAAAGCAATCATATACACCGACTCACTAAGCACACTAAAAGCACTACATATAAAATCCCAATGTGAGCCTATAGTAGGCGACATTCTAAACATGGTATACTTAAGCAGCCAGGCAACCTGCATCCGTTTCTGCTGGGTCCCAAGTCATGTTGGGATACCTGGAAACGAAAAAGCAGATAAGTATGCTTCCCAGGCAGCCCATAAAACAGTAACAAAAGTAAAAATTCCCCTTAAAGATATCCAGAGAACAATTCGCCTGGCCCTACTAGCGAAATGGCAAAAGCAATGGGACACCTGCACGAACAATAAGCTCCACCTGGTGAAACCCACACTCGGGGAATGGAAGACCTGCCGTCACCAGCAACGGTTTATTGAAGTTGTATTATGCCGACTTCGCATTGGACACACACACTTGACACACAACTTCTTACTCGCAAAGGAAGAACAACCAACGTGTGAAAAATGCCAAGAAGCGTTAACACTTATGCACATCCTAATCACATGTCCTACCATTGAAACACAGAGGCAAAAACATTTCAGCAAGCTATACAAACAACACGTACCTTTACACCCTGCTTTGTTCCTAGGAGATGACCCTCTAGTACCTCTGCCTGACTTGCTAAACTTTCTGAAAGAAAGTAACCTGTTAAATAAGCTTTAAAATCTCATCTTTTTAGCGTCCATTCCTGAAAGTCTTGTGTCTGGCGCAGCATAGCCTTAGCTGCTTTTGCGCCATAAAAAAAACCGAATTAACCTAATTATTTATATTTTTGTTTTCTTGCACAGTACCACGTTCCCGCGCCTGTTTCGCCTGTTCGCGCAGTAAAAACGAAATTACGCGTTTGCGTACCGATGATGAGCGGTGCAAACCACATTGTTCGCAGGGTTTTGTAACACAGGGTTTTGTAAAATGCAACAAAAGGCGGCTACCGCCGAGCTCGGCGGAGTCGGTGCCTCGAATCAAGTCTGACGCTTTGCAGATTTCTAAGCGCAACAAACTTCATCTGACAAGGCGAGGCTGACAATTTCGCGTTAGCAGCATTTTGTTTTTTATCTAAGTGCGCAGTTGCTGCAACGGAGTGCCGCGACAAGCACAACGAAGCTGGTAAGTCTCCCGTTTTCCTACATTGTGGTTGAACTTGCCAGCGTGTGGTCACGGGCTCGGCGTCGCTCGCACTCTGCTTCCCTAATGACTGGGTCCTGGCGCCGCATCCGTCGGTACGCAGTAATCCGTTCTCGCACACGCCTAGCATAATCGGGATCGTCGACGCCGCTTGTTCTCGAGAGCTCTGGCTGCATATTCGGGGTCGGCCTGTCGTTGCCTCTCCCGCATAGCGGCGAGTCTCGCCTCGCGAAACGCGGCCTCCTCCTCGGGAGTGCGTACCTCCTTGTGGCGACCCATGGCAGCAACTGTTTCGACACGGCGCGCACAAACACGCACGGTTCGACATGACGTCACACCACTTGCGCAAGGCGAAGGGTTTCCAGGCAACGACGCACCGAAGTATTTTTCGATAGGGTCAGGCATTGCGACTAGCTCAAACACCTTTGCTGTTTGAGCTAGCTAGATGCTTTTTGAATTATGCCTTTCAACCAATAACACTTGGTGTTACAAACAATACATGATATGTAGATTACATATGTGGAGCCATAAAAAATGGCAGCATATCCACGGAGTGAATGATGGATAGTGGGGCGAAGCATCCGTTCGTCCATTCGTTCTTGCATCCGTCCATCCATGCGTGCGTCTGTGTGGCCGCCCGTGCGTCCGCACGTTCATCTGTGCGTCCGTCCCTGCTTTCGTCCATGCATCCGCTCCTGCGTCCATCCGTCCGTGCAGCCATCCGTACGTCCGTCCATGCATCTGTCAGTGTGTCCGTTCGTCCACCTATTCAACACTCCAAGTACCACCATCTCGCATCTTTTCATCATATATTCCTCATATAGAAGCACCGCCATCCAGCGGACATTCCAGGGACTGAACGAGAGGAGGCACGCGCACACTTTCTTACCGCTTGCACTTCGTGTCTACTTCACACCTTTAACCACCTTGAGTTCATGGTATATACTAGTTCACTGTATTCATGGCACTGCGGCCCAACCTCGCGAAACCTTTCTGAAACCTAGGAGGTTACGCCCAGCGAGTGTAACGTAGCAACCCTTTCTCGTCTTCTGTGCGTTGTTGAACAATAAAAAAATTCGCAGCGTGCTCGTTAACTAAAAGTCTAATTCTCCTGTCTCTCATTCCCCC
Source organism: Rhipicephalus microplus (assembly GCF_043290135.1). Taxonomy (NCBI): domain Eukaryota; kingdom Metazoa; phylum Arthropoda; class Arachnida; order Ixodida; family Ixodidae; genus Rhipicephalus; species Rhipicephalus microplus. Next base: position 60,987,652 of record NC_134707.1, on the reverse strand, counting down.
TTAGCAGCCATTGGCATGTATATTGAGCACTATCTTTTATTATTCAACAACGCACAGAAGTAATCTCTCACCGGCACCACCTTGGAGGTAGAAATGTTATACTTGTTACGCAGTACTACAAAGCTACGAGCGACGAACTGGTGTCGCTGTTAGAAACTTTAGCCCTAAAAAAATGGTAGCCATCACACACTCTGAAGGTGCATGACCAGCAAAGCTCCGTAAAATAATTTGTATCAGTTCATTTTAAATGAAGCACAACCTCTCTTGACATCTGCAAGTTGCACCTTTTGGCAGTGGTGTGTGCTTGGAGAAGTTTGCAGTCTTCAACAGCTTGCATAGCTATTATACTATGCCGCAACTGGCAACCTATTTCAGCTGTAACAGAGTTTAGGACTCTCTATTCTCACGTGTTGTGTGTACCTTCATATCTCGGGCTGTGGTATGCACCACATATAAATACACAGAACCTAAACTTCACTGTTATTAAGACTATAAAATGATGCAAGAACCTCTGGAAAGCAGAAAATTTTGTGAATGCCAGTTTACATGCAGTAATTATATGCATCTATGCCCTCTGATCATATGTCATTTTGTTTGTACAGCTGCCGAAATTTTAAACAAGTGCATGCGAGGGGCAAATCATCTCTGCCACAGTACCTCAACACAGAGCAGATTTGCAAACAGGGCCTGGATAGGTGCACCGTTTTAAAGACGATAGTCTTTCTTGGGGACCTTCGACGCAAAATGTTTGGTATGTCTGTCTATTTGTCAGTCCATTCTTAACAACATCGAGTATTCGAAACGGCCCACCTCATCCGCATCGCCCACCTATGTTGCTCAAGCTTCAGCGTTCATATTTGTGCGATTGTCGATTAAAAAGCAATTATTGCGCATATCTGGGGCACCTTAACAACACGTATATATTCTGCATGTGCGCCTTTTACTAGAAAAGGCATACATAAGTAATTTTAAGGACCGTAGCGCTTATCATGCTGCGCTGACCATGCTACGCTTGCACGGAAAGGCGGGTGTTTCCAGCGCTTTGCTAAAGCAAGACGGTGGTGGCACCTACCCGTCGCCTTATGTTCTACACCTTATCACCTCTGAGATGAGCGCGCACACTTGTCTCAGAGCTACGCGCTTTGTTTTTGAAAAAAAACTGCGAGATGGCGCTCATGTCTCACGTGTGACGTGACTTGATGCGCTTGTTCGCCTTTGCTGCACGCTCGAGGCACTCTAACGCAGCGCTCCAGAATACAATTCACCGATTTTCTTGAGCAGGACATAAAATAAATGTTTTCTTCACTCTCTCCACACTTAAGAGTATCGTCTTTCGACGACATTTGCAGGTTAAATGCAGATACGGGGCCAACTTTTTGTTTTATTTTTTTCTTCGCTGTGAACAAGCTTTCCGTACAGGGGCCGAAATGTCTTGCTTTGTCTTTGTCTGTTCTTGATCAGACATATTTCCATCCAACTATCGATGTCATGTTAGCCTTTGTTGGTTTGAACATGCCCTTCTCACAAAATGTAGACTGGTCACGCTGCACAAAACGGTTCCCTTGAAAAACTGCAGTTGATTGTGCCAGCAATACAACCTGATTGCAGCATGATATAAAGCATCCAAGAACGTAACAATCATTAAAGCCCCATTTCACTAGTTGAACTGGGAACAAGTATGCCTCAACCCTATCCATTGAAAGTAAGGAGGCATCAGCATCTACAGGGTGACTGAAAATACTGCAATGCACCTTGTCAGACCCAACCAATTAAGTAAGTATACAATTTGATTGTTGGAGTTTGATGTCCGAAAACCAGATAATCATGAGGGATGTCGGAATGAAAGGGTACAGAAATTTCTGCCGCATGTGGTCCTTTCACATATGCACCTAAATCTAAGTCTACAAAGATGACAGGCACGTGAGCCAAAAATCTCTTGCCCTTGCCTTTTTCCTCGTTTCTATGAGGCATGGGGTGATTTGTAAATATACAGAGTTTGGAAAGCTCGAAGGTATTCCTCTGAAGTTAGCCACCATTTTACAAAACAAAGGATGTGTTGACCTTAGTTGGCCATTAAAACGGCTCGTTTCTCACAGTGCGCCCACCGCATTGGCCAAGTGGTGGTGGGTGGTTTTTATGGAGCCTATGTTTGTGGTGGGGAGAACCTCAATATCAAAAAATCACGTTATCACAGCAGGCACTTTAAAGGCATTCTGGTGCATCACATGAGGCTGTGCTTTTATGTGATGGTGCCTGTAACCGCAAGAGAAAAGTGGGTGAATTAATAGCTTAACTCGTCATGTTTTATGCATGCCGCATAAATCTAATGCCCCCTTGTCTCATACCCCCGACCTCATTATAACAAAGTTGCATCTTATACAAAAATAAATTTGTTATATCTAAACATTCGTTATGCAGGTTTATTCATAACCCTATATCTATGGCAAGACTATTTTTCATCTACTTCCTTATAACCTATAATTTGTTATATCCTGGATTGTTATATCGGGGTTTGAGTGTATCGCTTCTGCATAATAAAACTTCCTACAAGAAGTACCGCACATAAAATTGTACAATGGACTGCTAAAATATATCGTAGGTGGTTAGTATTCGAGAAAAAAAGTCACAGTTTCGCCAAAGAGGCGAAGCAATGAATGCGATCTAGCTTCGGCTTCTCAATGCTAAAGTTCTGCACGCTTCAGTCTAACACCGTGGAGAACCTAACGACCATCGATCACAGTTTAAAGGCGATCCTGCAATATTACTGAGAATAGCTGAGGCTCCACCCAGTACCACACAAGTACCTTTCGGCCGTGGATTCTGCGGCGTTGGCATCATACAGACACACAAACATCCACAGATTACATACGTATTACCCCACAGAATACGAATACATATGCCGGCGGAGTGAGAGCACACTGACACCGAACCACAGCACATGGGAATGCACAGCTAGCACCGAAGGGCAGGAAGAGATTATCAGCAGATTTATGTGAAAGGCAGTGCAGTCCAGTCCTGCACTCAGAGACGAGCTGAGGCTAGTCCAGAGGGATGAAAGGATTGCAAGGCAGGATTGCGGGTTGAAAGAATGGCAAAATTAATTTTATCGAAAATAGAGCAAGAAATCTGACACAACACCATGCAATCTACCGATAGATGCGACCTTCTGACTCATTTATTTGCTAATTATTTGCTGAAAAGGACCATTGCAAGCAAGTGTGTGCTCGCAGAATCGGCACTTTTCCTTAGGCTGTGTCAATGTAAAACGCGAGAAGACTATTTCAATATACAATCGTCTGTAGCCACAGGTTGCATTGGAAAGGTCACAGCACTGTCATAAGTTCAAAGCCTCCAGATCTTGAAACCTCCATGAGCACAGTGCGCTATCACTGACGATGACAAGTGCGGGCTCTCGATTGACTGTGGCAGGGCCTTTTTCTCTCGTTCTTCATTAAAGGTGAGCTTGCTGTCAGTCTGCACTCATCATCACCATCTGTGATGCCATCACCATTTCAATATTCCCCCATTCGACTGCTGGTCCGTGTTGGATATTCCAAGACTAGAGGCGTTGCTGAAAGAAGCCAGAAGTCTGAATGAGCTACGCTGCAAAGGCGTTGTAGAAGAATTGATAGCTGAGCAAGTTGGTGATAGTTCTTTAATATCTTGAAGGCAGTGTATAAACGACACAGGCAAGAAAAGAGTTCTTCTCTAGCAGCTAAATATCTTTACATTGAAGCAGACTTAATAGCTGACAACAGGCTAATGCATGTCAGGACTTAGCGCACATCATCTGGAGGCACCATTCTGAATCTGATAAACTAAAAAACATGAAAATTCTCATCCCTTCCACGTGAACAGCCACAAAAAAAATTGATATGGTGAGAAACGAAGTGATCAGTGCATCAGCTCTCCCTCCATAGCGTAGCATGATAATGAGGTTCGGGACCACAGCAACCTTCTTTGTGGCTGCTCACATGAAAGTGATTGAAATTTTCCATGCCTGGTATTCGTTTCTAGGATTAAAAATGGTGCCTTCTGACCTCACATGTAAAGTGGCCACTTTTGCGACAGGTCGTCAGTATTTAAGTGTGCTTGTATTTTTATTATCATTTATTTCAGAAGTTCAGTGCTGCTGTAATACTTCTTTTTGTCTGTGTCATTTCTGAACTGTTGTCAAAGTTTTCAGATGCAAAGGTGCTGTCAAAGCTGGCAGACTGGTACAAGAGCGTACACAGTCCGAGAGAGAGTAATTAATAATAATTTCTGGAGTTTCACTAGCTAAACCATAATACAATTAGGAGGCATGCCATAGTGGAGTGCTCCAGACACTTCGACCACTTGCGGTTCTCGAATGTGCGACTAGATCCAAGTAAACGGGCCTCCAGCTAGCCTCCATTGAAAATGCAACTGTTTGCAGCCACGATTGAACCTGCAATTTTCGGGTCAGCAGCCGGGCCCCATAACCACTGTGGTTGGGACGACCAATCCGAAGGGGCATTTCATGGCACTGAGAGAAAGAAATTGCCGCCACATCCGCAGTGAAATTCAAAAACAATTTTGCGAATCCCAGCAAACACTTCAATTCAGCAAGCGTAGTACTTTCTGCTGAAGACAAAGCTTGGATATGCACAGTTATCGTAGAATTTGTGCATGTATCCCGCATAATGACACACTAACTAAATAGTGCACGCAAGAGGCATTCTTCAACTCGCGTGACAATTCCAGCTTTATGAAACAACTTTAGCTTCACCATTGACTGTAACAATAACAGCACATTTGGAATACCATTACGACTTACCACGAAGACACAGATAAACTGAATAACTATTGGCCATGAAATCGACCTAGAGGTGGCAGCGAAGCCGCCGTGTTAGTGCAGATACAGTCGATTCTTGATAATTCATCAACAAGTCACAGCAGAATAAAAATATGAAGTAGAATAATATTATAGGGCCCCTGCTCAGCCCTTGCCTGCTCTGCAATACTACAGCACAAGATGCAAAGGCGTCGCATAGGAGACCCGCACCGCGAAGAGCCCACAAGAAAAATCATCACAGAGTAAATGTTGGCAAAATTTCACTATGTTATAACATTACCTCGTAACATTTTCATTCTCCCGTAAGAAAAAATTTAGTGATTACTGTGGTGGCGAAAAATTTCGCCTTGCTTGGTTTTCCCAGCGTGCAGCAAGAGTGACCACTACCAAATGTGGGCAGGCTCACCCCCCCCCCTAACTTTTCTCTTTTCACCCCCCCCCGGCTGGTACGCCTATGACCATGCATGTGCTTCCCTTCAAACATTTGCTCCTTGAAGCCCTGAGGTGCTCATTTCTCATATTTAGACTGTTGGGAATATAAACACGCAAACTTTTAAATAGTAGTTGAAAAGCAGCACATATTTTCTGATAGGAAAGAGCAAAAAGTGTGAATTAACCAAATGATTAAGTTTGAATTAAGAGGCTTTTAAATACATTGAAAGAATAGAGGGCAACAAAAAAATTTTGTTTTGTTAGAATGAACCGAAAGTATGAATGATCAGATTTCGAATTATTGCGAGTCTACTGTATATTGCTCGCAGTGTGTGTGGAAGTACATGGGGCTGCTGGTTTTATGTCATCATTCTGCGCTCCATGGGTCTTGAAAACATTTCAATATTCAAGGGGAGGTACTGTTTGGCTCCGCAACACCACACATACAGCACTAAGCCAGAGATTAGCTTTCATTCCACAACAGAGGAGGCCCAACATCACCAATGGGGGCTTTTCAGGTGTTGGAACTTCAAGGCACTTTCAGATGCTGATTTGAAAATGCAAAGTGGCGCACTTACACCTTGGGACAGCGGTTCCGACGATCAAGAAATATTGTCGCTGTCTTCGAGATCTTGGGATTGCATCCAACAGGAGACCGTTGGAGAGTACATGTTGGTCTGATAGATGCCTGCACACCATGTGGTTTTGTCAGCAGCCTCTTTAGCATATGCACTGGCACCTTCCACGACTTTCACAGGTCCTGGAGTCGCTATTCTTGGTCCTCTACAATACAGAGGATGCTGCTTTGTAACCTAAAAACAGAGAGAAAGATAAGGCGTCACAACAATGTGGGGACACATTTGACTTGCAATTCGATGAAGGATAGCAACTATTGGGGCATAACGTCCCGAAACCACGATATGAATATGAAGGACACCATAGCGAAGGGCTTCGAAAATTTTGTCTACCTAATGCCACTAAATACAGTGACCTCGGACATTTTAGCCTCTACGGAAAATGTGCCCACCAAGGTTGGGATTCGATTCCATGACCTTTGCATCAACAGTTGCGCACTACAACTACTAGAGCAACGAACGCAACGGGTGAATCCCAATACAGCGAAGTATCGTAACAAAACATATACAGTATAGTCAACAGTTTGACGGAATCTCATCTGGTCGGGGAAAAACAGAGGAAGAAAACAAAAAACTGACCAAGGTAAAATGCAAAAAAAAAAAATTTTAAGTTTTTTGGTAAAGAAAATTTTAGCGAGTGGCGAGTTTGAGTGAGTCCGGCTAAGGAAAATTTTTCTGAGTGAGTCCCAAATGCAAAATATATTTAATGGGCGAGTTTGAGTGAGCTCCACAATTTTAGCCAACCTATGTAGTGGACTAAAACAAAATTCACTGAGCAAGGTAAAATAAACAGAAATTTTGAAGACTTCTCGGTCCCTTATGTGTAGAAAACAGAAAAGTCCATAAAATTTAATTCTTTTATGTAACAATTAAAGCTGACTGAGTGCAGAATAAATATGATATTGATTGCATGCTAATTGCACATAGTTACTCAAACTCATTCATTTTCTCATCTCATTTTCTTTCTTGGGATCTAATACCGAGTGCCTTGAAATTATGTTGCACGAGTTTGACACATTTTCATGTAGTCCACTACAGCGCGCACCTCAAGGGTTTAGGCCCTGCTTCAATTATGCCATGCACTGCTTTACGAACCTATCGTAGATTAATCAAATGACTTAAGCCAAGCCTCGTAACTTCATTACAATAAGTTGTAGCAGTACAGTAAAAGCTCGTTCATTTGGATTTCATGATACTGGAAAAAAATTTCCGAACTGACAGAATGCCAAATAATCGAAAGTATCAAGAAAGCAATAAAGAAATGTCTATTACGTCAACGCGATTTCATATTGCCACGAACGAAATAGCAGACAGCATCGACGTCTTGCTCGCCCCCCAGACCAGGAAGCAAAGGCCTCTTCTTTTCTTCACTTCCAAGCAATTACACGCTACAGTTGATGGCTCATACCCATTACCTGTGACATTATTCCCTCTCCTCGAAAAACATCGTCTCGATGCTGGTAGTGAGGGTTGAGGAAAAAAAAGAAAAAAAAAAGATGCTACCATGGAATCCAACAAGTGCGTCGTAAGGAAAAAAAATTGGCTGGTGTCATAGTACTCAATAAAGAAAGGAGTTAGGACACAAGACAATCAAAAAGAAACAAAAGTGACAAAAAATGGTCATTGCATGGTAAGTCAGTCCACGTTCGATTGATGACGCGAAAAATATGGCTTGAGCCTTGACAGACACAAGCACCACATCACTTTGTGGAAACCGACGGGAACGTCTTGAGGTGCTCTCGGGGAGAACTTCGTATGCAACATCACTGAGTCGGTGTAGAACTTTGTACGGGCCGAAGTAGCGCCGCGGCAACTTTTTAGAGGGACCATTCTATCGAATGAGAGTCCACACCCAAACTTCATCGCCTGGTTGGAAGGTAACCTCTCGGTGTGTAAGGTTGTAGCGGCGTGCGTCCGCAGTTTGGTGAGCCTGAATACGGCGTCGGGCGAGTTGACAGGCCTCCTCGGTGCGTTGAGCGAACAGGGCAGCGTCCGCGTTGAACATGCCCAGGTTGTTGGGAAGGAGCATTGCGTCGAGCATTGTAGTGACCTCTCAACCATGAACTAAGTGAAATGGAGTGCAACCTGTACTCTCTTGGACTGCTGTATTGTAAGCAAAAGTTGCGTAAGGGAGTATATCATCCCAGTTATTGTGATCAAGGGCCACATACATTGACAGCATATCTTCAATGGTCTTGTTCAGTGAGTCTGTTTGTTTGGGGGGATATCTCGTGGTTTTCCGATATTTTGTACCATTTAGTCTCAGAACTTCTTGATGAATCTCTGCGATGAAAGCTGTATCACAATCAGTAATTATCACAGCTGGCGCACCTTGACAAAGTACGATGCTGGTGATAAAAAACTGGGTGATTTAGGCTGCTGTAGCTTTGGGCAGGGCCTTTGTTTCGCTGTAACTCATTAAATAATCGGTGGCAACCACAACCCGAAGTTTCGTGCAAAGTTTCCAGGAAGGCTGCGTTTTCGGCCTTCGAGGTAGTCAATCAGCGGGCTTAGCTGCATGTCCTCGCGTTGTTGTTGAGCCAAGTCGGTTGCTGATACAGAGGAAAAGAATGTATCGTCCTCTTGAACGCCCGTGTTCGTACTTCCAATCGGCGCACGTGAGATACAGTCAGCATCAGTGTGTTTGCGTCCTGACTTGTGAATGACTGTAACGTCAAATTCTTGCAGCTGAAGGCTCCACAGTGCTAGGAAGGATCGGAAGGACCGGAAGGATCACCGTGCTAGGAAGGACCGGAAAGATCTTTGAGGTTGGCGAGCCACCATAAAAAATGGTGGTCGCTAACCACCCTGAATGGTCGACCGTACAAATAAGGGCAAAACTTTGTTATAGCCCAAACAACGGCTAAGCATTCTTTTTCTGTTGCAGAGTAGTTTTTCTCTGTGCATGATAGTGTTCGACTTGCATAGGATATCACGCGCTCTACGCCTTTTTGCCATTGAAACGTCGGACAGCTCCAAGTCCGACGTTGCTGGCATCCGTGTGTAGCTCTGTGGCAGCGTTGTCGTCAAAGTGACCGAGTACAGGTGGGGCTTGGAGATGTTTTCATGGCGTGTCAAAGGCGTGATGCTGATCATAACCCCTAACAAACGGTACGCCGTCTTTTGTAAGTTCATTTAGCGGTTCAGCGATTTTAGAAAAGCCTTTGAAAAAGCGTCTGTAATATGCGCACAGTCCCAGAAATCGGCGGAGATCGCACTTGTTCATTGGGACAGGAAATGCGGCAACGGCTTTCGTTTTCTCAGAATCTGGGGGTATACCGGCGTGGCTGACAACGTGACCAAGAAACTTCAGTTCCTCGACAGCAAAGGGGCATTTCTCAGGTTTGAGAGAAAGTCCAGCTGTTCGAATCGCCTGAAAAACTGCCTGTAAGTGCTGGACGCGCTGCTCAAACGTGTCCGAGAAGACGACCACATTGTCAAAGTAGACAAGACACAATTGCCATTTTAGCCCAGAAAGAACCGTGTCCATCATTCTTTGAAAAGTAGCTGGCGCCGAGCATAAGCCGAAGGGAAGGACCTTGAACTCGTAGAGTCCGTCAGGAGTAATGAAGGCGGTCTTTTCGTGGTCGCGCTCATCAACAGAAATTTGCCAATAGCCGCTGCGTAGATCCATGGAAGAAAAGTAACGAGCATTGCGAATACGGTCCAGCGAGTCATTTATTCATGGTAAAGGATACACGTCTTACTTCGTGATCATATTCAATTTTCGGTAGTCGACGCAAAATTGCAAGGTACCATCTTTTTTCTTTACTAACACAACAGGGAACGCCCACGGACTGGTCGATGGCTGGATGACGTCGTCCTTGAGCATCTGCTGGACCTGTTGGCGTATATTGTCTTGCTCTTTTTGCGAGACTCTGTAGGCGTGCTGTCGTATCGGTCTCTCGGTAGGCTCGGTGATGATATGATGCTTGGCAAGCGGTGTTTCGTTCACTTTCGAAGTCATAGCGAAGCAGTTCCGAAATGGGTCGAGTAGCTTCAAAAGACGTTCCCGTTGTGCGGACAGTAGACCCTGGTTTATGTCGAGAGTGCTTGCGAATGTCATGGCGGAATCATCGCAGGATGAAAGAGCAGATAATGTTGAGGGACCAGAGACGTCGGCAATATCCTCAAGGTATGCGATCGCAGTGTGTTTGGTAAGATGGCGATGATCCTCGCTGAAATTCGTGACTATTTATTTATTTATTGATACTGTTAGCCAAAGGCCGTTACAGGGTGGGGTAAAGAAATACACTTCACTTGTTGACACAAGCACAACAAAATGAAATCAAGAAAGACAACACAACAGGCAGTTTTTAACAGAGGACCAATCCAACAGGTCAGTTAATTAAGGTTTACGCAGTAGTGACCAGCGATTGGCATGGTAGAATAGCTTCATACAACACACTTGATGAAGGCTATATCATATACATCACAAACTTCAGCGTCGTAGAAACTTTTCCTACCAACGTAACATGCAGGTATAGAAAAATATACTAAAAGGGCAAGCCTGCTTCCTCCTGGGCTGAACAATACCTCAGGCAACGCAGATTTGTTGTGCAAAAAGTAGAGACAAATTTTCTTCTGCAATTACAGCATCGAGGACGTCTTGGTCACATTCAACATTGATAAAGAGGCTGCTGCGGGGAGGCATAGTAGCAGATTCAGAGGATACACGTAGGGCAGCCTTCGATAAGTGGGTGTTTTTAGGTTCAGGATGAAATGGGTCCTCGAAGGACACATGCAACTCTCGTAGGTCAATAATTGCGCAGTGTTCACGAAGAAAGTCCAGTGCCAGATTGACTGGACGGGAGCACTCAGGTAATACGAGGAAAGACCCTGTGAACGTCGAAGCATGGACTCGAACACAGGCTGCGCACGTTCCAGTTGGCGTGACGAGGTGGCCGCCTGCCGTGCGCAATGGGGGTCCTTGCTAAGGAGTAATCACCTTTCTCAGTTGGGATGCCAAGGCGCTGCTCATAACCGAATAATTGGCACCGGTGTTAACGAGGGCAGTGACGACGTAATTATCGACGTGTACAGTGATGTCGGCGGAAACAGTCTCATGACTTTCGGAAACGACTGTAAAGTCGGAACGGTCTTCGTCGAGTCTTTGAGTCGAGGGAAGTTCTTTGACAGTTCCTTGGGACGCGGCTTCACCACCAGGAGCCGCGGTTTCTAGCTTTCCCTTTGGGGACTCGGTGACCAGCCTCTGAAAGGAGCATAAGATGACGGGGGAATGCTAAGTGACGTGGGGCGGCGAGGTGATTGTGATCGTAATTGGGGGCGTTGAACAAGGCGAGGAGCTTGCTGGCCCGTAAGGTACGCTTCAATGTCGCGGGGACGCTCACCGTAACAAGGGCACTGAGCATCAGGGTGAAAGCCACGGAGACCAAGTTGGCGGTACTGGCAATTGCGGTAGACGTGACCTGCTTCGCCACAGTGGTAGCAGAGTGGGCGGTTATCTGACGTACGCCACACGCTGGCCTTTGTGGCGTTCTGTCGCGATCCAGACGGACGATAAGTTGGTGCACTCGGAAATTTTGAGGCGGGTGGCAGAGTCCAAGAGGTGGGTTGGAATCGGTGGCTAGCCTGATTCATTCTCCCCATGGTGGGATAAGGGCCATGTGGTGCAGGAGATCGCAGAGCCGCCGCATAAGTCAGCACAGGTGCCTCAGGCCTTGTTGGCGTGAGTGGGGTGACCACCTGTCGCATGTCATTTCGGATTAAGTCTGGGAGAGCATTTACGGGTGGTTGGAGTGCTGCTGTTTGGAGTTGGCGCAGCTCGTCCTGCCAACGCTTATGAACTCTGCGAGGGCATATTTATCGGTGTCAAGCCCGATACAGCATGCAGAAGTGGTCACGTCGTGGCGTTCATACTGTGACGACCGATGCTGGAGAGTACGCTCCATTGTGGTTGCCTCATTTATGAACTCAGCCACAGTCGTCGATAGATTGCCCACGAGTACGGCAAAGAGCTGCTCTTTTACCCCATGCATTAAATGCCGCACCTTCTTTTCCCCGGACATTGTAGGGTTGGCACGCTTGAAGAGTCGAAGCATGTCCTCGACAAACATCGAAACTCTCTCGCTAGGTCGGTGGTTTCGAGACGAGATGACCTGCTACACTCTCTGCTCCTTTACGTGCTGCAGTACGCATCACGAAACTGTCTGCTGAACGTCGCAAAGGAACCCTCATCATTCTCATACAACGTTTTGGCAGAGTCTTCTAACGCAAAGTAAACTCTCTGCAGCTTCAGAGCTTCATGCCATTCGTTGATGTTGGCAACTCGATCGAAGTGATCAAGCCAGTCATGAACATCTTCATAAAGGTCTCCATGAAATGAGCGTGGCGTTTGCGGCGCATGAAAAACATGCGGGAGAAAAGAATAGGCGTCGTTGGTTTGACTCGCCTGGTTAATAGTCGAAGTTGCCATCTCGACTTGAGAGAGAGAACCGTATTCGGGAGATAGTCCTCGCAGGCAGCGTCTGCTTCTTGCCGTGGGAGTTGTAGCTGTATCCAAGTAGATCGGTGTGTCGGCTGAAAATCTGCAGCTGAGGCGCATTTACCCAGCACCTCCACCAGTGCCACGAACGAAATAGCAGACAGCGACAAATTGACGTTTGCTCGCCCCCCAGACCAGGAAGCAAAGTCCTCTTTTTTTCTTCACTTCCAAGCGATTTCACGCTACAGTTGATGGCTCATACCTATTACCTGCGACAATATTCTTGGTGAATACATAAATCCTCTGCTTTGCTTACAAGAGCAGTGTAAAAGCCACAATTTTCGCTACTTGTAATCTTATTCACAAAGCTACCGCTGCTCAAAACTTTCCCTCTCATTGAACACTATAATTAGAAATGTTATCCAACGTTACCAGATTAGCTTTAGGTTTGAAACTCTGACTGCGTGAACTAGCCAAAAATTCTCCCATCTCGTGACACTGCTGTGCCTTTCAGCTCGGTCAGCACAGCGCCGTCGGTGTGGCAGAGCACTCTGTCCATAGCTGTAGCGCGGGGTTCGGCATTGTGTTAACATTTGTTCAGCTCCACTCTTTTTGCAATAGTCATACTCTAACCTAGTATAGTACATTGACATAAGGACGTTACTCAGGACGTTGCCATAAGGTCCGCAGTGATGACGAAGTAGAGGGCGCCGCCTCATATCAGTTGTCTGCAAACGCCACTTGCGTTGCACATTTTTTGGCACTTCGCGAGTGGCAAGTGCGCTGACAATCGTCATTAATCGCGCTGTGGCCAAATATGACCGAAATAACAAGGTTGATGCCAATGAACAATACATACACTTGCCTGGACCGGAGAATGTATTCAAATTACCTTTTTTTTCCAAATTAACGAGGTTTTACTGTACGTCACAGCATTCCAGTTCGGGATTAGGGTTCACACGTCTTTCCAGTCAAAAGATGTACACACCCCTTCCACTTGACTTTGCTGCGTCTCGTTTGATTGAAGGAGCACTTGTACTTCAGCCGTTGATCTATTTAAAAAAACCAACGGTGGCTCTTCTGCAATAATAATAATAATAAATAATAATAATATTACTGATAGTAATAACAAATAATTATAAAAACCTAAATTTTCATTCCAAAGAGCTTCTATTTACAATAATACCACTCATATGAGAATGTTGCTTGACCTATTGTTTACTTTGTAACGAGAAGGATGTAATTAATGCTTTCAAAATGGAACATATCTAATTAAATGACAAGAAACACATTTTCATTTGAAAGTTGGGAGATTCACAAAATCTTGCAAACAATGTTGCTAAGAGCTACTGCAGGCACTTATAGAACTTATGTCTCGCTTTTGTTTATCTCGTAAGAGCGTACGAACACCAAAATTTCAAGCGTAAGTTGAATTAGAAATATGAAGACAAAAGTTTAAATAAAATTAATTAGCAATTTATTTACAGAATGCTTAGAAGGTGTGCAGTCAAGATTTTAAAATTACATAATAAATATACGACCCAAACCACCAAGGAATAGGCAAAAGGAAAAGGCATCATTCTCGTAACATGCACCGACTAGCCCAACAACGTTTTACCAAACGATTTTTCTTTTCCCTGGTATGCCGTGTTAACTCTCCACATGTTAAAGGTTTCATCGCTGAGCATCAGGAAGCCAGTCCAACCACAATGGACATTGTCCCGACGAGTCAACGCAGTTCCACTGAGTTTGCAAACTCTCATGTCCTGCATACCACCCAGTAAATCAGAGAGATCACTTTCGGGGTTGCTGGAGATTGTGCACACATCACTGTTTTCGTTATGGGAGTTGCGGCCGCGAACCTGCCAATGACAGAAGGAAGAGGAGGACGACGATCGCCGGTGTGGCCGTGGCAGTGGGCAGTTGCGGCCCGGGTTCCGGTTAATAAAGAGGGTTCCAGGTCTGGCTCCACATCTTCCCTGCAGGGTTCCGGGCCAAGCAGCTTCGAAACCCCCTACAATTGGCACCCAAGGGGAAGAACCCTGCCCATGGGCCACGGACATCAAGTTACCTGGCCGTCTGCGACCATGGCCTTAACGACCCCGCTGACCATGCCCACTTTTTCCGGTTAAGACGCGAGGGAATCGGTCCTCGACTTCATTGACAATCTTTTCGTGTTAGCAGCTTCTCAGAGTTCGGCGTGCTCTAGCAGGTCCTCCCAGTTGCTCTGCGTAGTACCGCACAACGATGGTGGCTGCTTTAACCACCCTTTCAGTCCTAATACCAATTTGTCGCAGCATTCCTGGAAACGTTGCCACCGGTCGCCTACGACTACCGTATCCGGCGTGAGCTCTACACCTGAACGCAATGCCCAGAGGAGGGTCTGCGAGGTTAATGCGGGCCATGCAGAAGCGCATCCATCGGGCGGCCCCACTGCACCTGCCTAGACGCCGTTGATGCAGAGGTCGTTCATGACGTGGACAATGCTGATGGCATGTGGCAGGAGTGCGCTGAAGGTAGTGGAGGGGAGCATCACGTCACGGACAACCCTGCAGTGCTTGATGAGACGGTGCATGATACCCAGAACTGCTGCGCGAAAGACGGTGCCCAGGATGATGGCACTGAAAACGAATGCGACGCTGCGACCACGGAAACTGGCATCTGCAAAATGTCAGAGCTCATTCACGGCGACGAGCTCGAGGCACTTCATGGGTAAGAAGCATCAAGTGAAGGTCGAAGAATTCGTCAGGCAAGGAAAGCTAAAACCAGACAGTAATAATGCTGGAGCCAAATGTCCAAAGCACGTTGACAAGTGTGTACACTCTGGCGCTTCCACCTCACGCATTAAGCAGCAGGCCAGCCGTAAAGGCGGTGGGACCTACAAGGACAGCATGAGAGGCTGGCAGCTCCTGAGGTCACACATGGAATTGTGGGCTGACTGCGCCGGTATGTGGTCTTGCGCGTTGTGTGCGGTCCGTCATGGCCAAGGCTAGCAGCTACTGCATCACGTCTCTCTCTCTTCACTTTTGCCGAAGGGGAGGGCACAGTGTGGGAGCGGCGGCCGCGAGCCTGCCAATGACAAAAGGAAGAGAAGGACGACGATCGCGGGTGTGGTCATGGAACACGGTAGCGGCTGGCAGCGGGCAGGTGCGGCCTGGGTTCTGGTCGATAAAGAAGGTTCCTGGTCTGGCTCCGCGTCTTTCCTGGGATGTCAGGGCCGAGCAGCCTCGAAACCTTCTACAACGTGTACCACAAGCAGATGGCAGATTTGTCACTATTATGTTGCGAATTGCTGTCACCACCATGACACGTCGCGAAGTCACCTCCACGATATCAAAACCAAAAGTGTCTTTTTAAAGTGACGGTATTAAAAATAAACATGGCGTATTCCCATGCACCGCACTCTTTCAGAGTTCTCAAATCCGCATTCTTATACAGAGCAACAGTCCCAAAATATTTAAAATTTGTGTCAGCCCTACTTTAAGCTGCCTCGAAGGCATTAATGCCACGGAGACAGTTTGAGTACTATGCATTGCATTTTTTATAGCAGTAAACAACAAAATACATAAAACAATGTAAGTAAGGCAAAACCGACAATAAGTAAACATTCTCTAAGCAGATAGAAAGCTCGAACAAAACGGGGACAACAATTCAAATATTTCTTAATATGGGTTTCACAGCCGACCTTTACAAAAAAAGGTTGTTTTCGGCAACCATAAATCAAAAAGTACACAATACAGCAAATTATGTACAAAAACTTTATAAATTGTACAGCACTATTTGTTGGCAATGTAAACAAACCTACGCCACAAGTTCGAGTTTGCTGGTTGCTGGCACGTGCCTTGCACTTCTTCTAACTGCAATTTCCTCCTTTGTCCTGCAACTTCGTGCAAGCTGGCAGTGCTGTGATGTGAGAACTGCGTACCTGCTCTCATGCGCAGCATGTGCATCACAGTTTTGAGTGGTCACCGTGGCCAGCTGTGCTTACCTCTCTCTGGAAACTGCTTCTGCTGAGGTTGGCACTCTGAAATGAAAACAGAGAGTGGGTGCTTTAAACACGTCTCTAAACAAACGAATATCGTGCACTCACACAAACAGTTTCCAGCAGTGATAAGTCGGTAATAAGATACCTACTTCAAAAAAAAGCAAGGTGATATATTTTTGTGTTAGCGCTCCTTTGAAGGACCACTCCTCAAGTTTGACAATTTCGAGCCGACGAGCGCAATGCATACATGGGCCGTTCACGATCAGTTTTGCCAAATTGTGCAACACTACGTGCCGGGAAACTGGTTTCAATTTCAAGATGAACGCTGCTTGCCCTTCCTTTCATGCACGTCCATCCTGAGAATAAGGGAATGACGAAGACTACAGAATTGCCCAGTGTAAATGGTATGCTGTGATGTCAGTCCTCTGCATAGAGGACTGATCTGATGTCGCCAACAGTAGCACGTGAGACAGCAAAATTTATTTCAAAAATGTGTAGTTTGTGTAATTTATTGCCAGAATATATGAATAAAACTTGAGATAAATAATGAGACACACACACAGGGAATGTGTGCGTCTTTTTCATTTTTTTCTCGTGAATCGCAACGAGATACGGGGCTAATGTACCTGCATTTTGAGTGCGTTCGTGTCCCCACTGTTAATGCATCGAGCAGACGCCAGTCCTGAAAACTAAATAAATAGTCCTGCACAATCGAGCACTCAATATGCTCATCTATTCTAGCGTGTCTACACCAGCATCTCTAAATCCATCCCGCAAAAACAGGCACTAGACCACAAAATAATGGTGGTCAACAAAACAATGCTGCCCGCATCTTCTCCGCGGAGGGGCTTGCTTGGGGACGTCATGCACATGTGACCATTTGCTCGGATGCCAGAGAGCATAGAGAAGAGATTTAGCTTGCAAAGGCAACGTGGGGCAAGCAGCATGGGATTTGAGCTCGTCTCCTCGCATCATCTTTTTGCACCGCTTCAAAATGCCACTTTTTTCAGCTCGTAATGAATTGATTGGAACATTTTTTGTGGCATAATGCTCTTCATCAGACACCGACAACTGCCACGGCCTTACTAGGGGACCTGGCGAGTAACCCTTCAAATGTCCAAGTTATTCAACAGTGCAATGGGTGAGGGAATGTGATAACCTACCTTGTCATTACGTGGAAAGTCGGGCAAGTTGTTATGGCAGCATATCCTGAAAACAATGTGCAGCAGGACAGGACACATACAAAAAAAGGATAAACAGAAGACAAAAAATGTGCCCACAAGCTACAAGTTGTACTTTTTTGTCCTCTTCTTTTGTTTGTCCCATGCTACTTCAGTCTTTTCAGAAGATTATCACCAGCTTGTCAATTTATGCTCAAATTCTGCAAGATTGACAACAAGTAGATAGCCCTTGTGCCAAATAAAATACCAGTTATCAAGTTTTGTGGCATTCGAACATTGGAAGTGCCACGTGTACGAAACATTCATACATCTGTACCAACAGGAATCTCGCCGTGAAAATGTCGAGGAATCGGTCATTGCAGTATGCAATCCTAAAATCCTGATGTAACTTTTAATGACGGTAATAGTACTAATATGTATAAAGGTGCACCTTTGATTGGCTGTGGCACATTCGCTGGTGGGCAGGCGTTGTAGAAACCTTGGGTTCAACTTGCGTCGATACATGGTGTATCTTGGGGACTATATTAGCCTCTGTTGATTTGGACACGGTTTTCTCACACGATGTGTACTGGTTGCGCTGCAAAGAACGGTTATATTGAGCGACTTCTGTTGGTCAAGCCGATGATGCAACCTAGTGGCAGGAAAAGCAGAATGTGATATAAAACATCCAACAATGTCATTAACTGCAAAAGCCGATTTCACTACATTGAACTGGGAATTAGTATGCCTGAAGATTGCGCTTTAAATGTAAGTGGGAATGAGCGTCTACATGGCAACCGAGAAAATACTGGATACTAGACAAAAAACGCTAGACACCAAAATAAATCCAAGAGAGATAACTTCGTTGGAGTTAAATGTCCCAAAATAATATGACCACGAGAGATGTCACAGTGATGGGCTTGACAAATTTCGACCACCTAGGGACATAAATCATGCATTTAAACCCGAGTGCATGGGCCTATGTCATTCTCGCCTTCATAAAAAATTTCCACTGAGGTTTGATTCTGTGACCTCAGCAGTGGGACACCACAGGGAACATTTCTTGCTTTTATCTGTCTGGCAACAATTATGATAGATTAAAATGACTTATAGTGGGTACAAATCCACAACTTTCGAATTGGAAGGCTGCGCTTTCGGGTCGTCTGCGCTCGCCATGGACGAAAGCTTTCCATCTTAAGGACTTTCTCTTCTCACCTCGGATTTTCCGGCATGAAACCTTGCGCAGCGGTGCGAGCATTTAATTTTGTAAAAACCGCAGCCACAACGAGGTTCTCAAGGAGGCTATGCGGCAGAAAGAGGGGTCAAAGGATGAAAGTACCACAAAGTACCTTACACTTGTTTATGTACTCGTGTACTTCAAAATGCAAGGCTGCGAAATAACGAAAAAATTGGCGCCTTCGTCTTTCTACAGGGGGGGGGGGGGGACTTGAGTAAATTTGTTGCTAAGTGGAGGGGATATGGCATGAATGTTGCATCTACTCGAGTCAAGGAAAGCGTTAAGTCAATCGACAGACAAGTAAAAACGCCCTTCACTGAATCCCGAACGCGCGCTCTGCGGCTTACATACACACCGCCCGCATTCGAGCAAGACGAGACGAGCCGAGCATGCGCAGTGGGGGTGCAGACAACGCAGACGCCAAAGTGCAACATCGTAAGACTAAGAAATCCTCCGCATTTAAAAAGTTCGCTCTAGCCATCTGAAGCTTAAAAAACGGCAAAGCTGGTCAACGACCCACAGCACTTGCCAGCATTTCATGTGTTTTGCATTGCATCGAACCAAGCTTAGCGTGATAGATTACAGTTAAAGGGACCGACTATGCATTTTTTTCAACACAGTGTTTCCCGGCTTGCCTTTCGTAGTGTTCGTTGTGGCAGCAGTTAATCCCAAAAGCATGTAGTTGTTTATAAGCAGCATTTTTCGATCTGAAAGACTCTGAATACTGATTTTCCTTTTTGTCCAGTGAGCATTCATATTGATGGCGGTAGCCCTTCTCAAGACTTGTGCATGCTGTCGTTGTGCTTTCGCAGCAGTTCCCATAACTACACTTAGCCACATTTATTCTGAGCTTTACAACTATTTTTTAAAATAACAAGCCGTTACAGTGAGATCATGTGGCTTTATACAACTTCCCTGTATTTGTACTGCATTGCACGTGCCTGTGTCGTGGATGGCTTGTCCCAGTCATCACTACTCTCTCAACACAGGAGCCAAGCCAAGTCACCAAATATGTCACTGCACATAGCGCGGCTGTGCCGAGCAGAGGCACACGTTATTTCTGAGACAAAATGTAGGTATAAGAACCACGCCACCCCAAAATCTTAGTGACCTGTATACTGCATGCATGGTTTCATGAGCACGCAGAAATGTTGCTCAAGAAGCGCTGACAAGCATGGGATGATTATGTCATGCAAAGGCAACGCCACTTCAACACGTACTACTAACGCAGGCTTATATGTACATTTTTATGAAGTAATATCTTTTACTCTGAAGAAGCAAACAATCTTTCAATACCAGCAATAAAATATTGAGCATGTATACTAGTCTACGATCACGTGACAGGGTACATCAAATAATAGTTTACGACTCCAGGTGACGCCACAGGCCATTTCTAAGAATTTTCAATGAATAAATAAATATCTAACTCCACTTCTCACGAGAAAAACAAGGTTGCTCTGAGTCACTATGAGGGACAATCTTTCCATTCGTGCAGTCATCTCGTTTCATGTTTTGGACAGTTGTCGGTTCCTTTAAAAAATTGCCAGGTCTGCACTGAACGAGCAGCCGAGTCGCAGCGAAAGCTAGAAGAGCGGCTTTTCAGAACCTTTTCTAAACACTCTTTGGGTAACTGCTGCGAGTACGCTTGCTGGGTACCCACTAGGCCATAATCATGTTTGTGTAGATGGCCAGCATTCTCTATGCCATCTTTCGTCGTTCTTCGAAGAATTGTAGTATCTGCTACTCACTTGCTAGAAATCTTGTGTAATTTTTTGATTCAGTGGCTGACGACAACAAAAAATTATGCCTGAAGGGGGTATGCACCAGAGTTAATAGGTGATCAAGAACAAGTTTTCTAATGGGTTGGAACTCGCTCGTTACCCAGTTTGCATGGAGCAGTGCCTGGTTGTTTTTTTTAATGTTTTAAAACACTTAATTACTCATATTAGTGTGATTACTTCCCGACATCAAGCCTACCTAAGGCCAGTTTAGAAATGAGTTTTAAGCACTGGCGTGGCTCAGTCGTAGTATACTGGGCTGGCATGCAGCGTACCCGGGTTCGAATCCTATTGTGTCCTTCCTGTCTTTTATCTAGTTTTTTTTTCTCCTTGCTTCTTGCGATACTGGTTACGGACACTAGCAGCAGAAAAATACGGCGCCGCACGTTACCGGTGTTTTGATCTCAACAGCCTTTGCTGTAAAACTACAGCCTGTCATGAGTACGGATCCTGAAGGAGGGTGATTGCTCCCCCCACCCCCAAAACCTGTGTGAGCACCAGTCTCCCCCCCCCCCCCTTTAAGAGTGCTTGTCCACCTCTTACCACCAATTAGAATAAATGAGTGGGACCATTTTGAGTACACATAACTCCTATTTATGCTTGACGGCTTCTTCCTGCTACTAAAAACAAAAATGTTAGGACCCCAACCCCCTCCGGAGTTACTTTAGGCCGCTGCCCCCCCCCCCCAACATAAAATCCTCCTCTGCCTGCAACAGACCTAGGTCAAACCCCAAAGCCAGAATTGCGAGCACACCTGGATGTGGCCCCTCAGGGTAGAAGGGCGGGCCTTTCGTCACATAATTGTGCTCGGCTCGACTCTCACATGGCACACTTCGCTTGGCCCGCTTCTTCGCCGCGCTCGCTTCGCGTTCCCGTCGAGCATAGTCGGGATCTGATTGCCGTTTACAGTTACATTCTCGTGCCGCAGCACGCCTAGCTTCGAGGTAAACGGCCTCCTCTTCGGCTGTGCGAACTTTGCAGGGCCGACCCGTTGCTTCCGAATGTCTGAACCGTACCCTAATGGTGTTGCCCGAACACGGCCGAGCAAGCGCTGGCGCGTTCCTACAGAGAACATCTGGAGCTATGAAGTAGTCATGGTTGCTAAGTGACAACTATGCCGACGTCACACCAGCTGCGCAGTATGAATGGTTAGCAGGGATGGCTAGAATGAAAAGGTCTATTTGGCATGGAGGTCAACTTTGCTGATAAACAGTGGTGCAAACATCACTGTAGTTGCTGCACTCTGCCCGAACTCGATCTTGTTGGAGCATGGAGCAGACCGATGACGACGTGACGGTGCTGTTTGTCGTTGATGCTACTGCGGCCTTGGTCAGGTTGTTGTACAACCACAGTGGGTCGCATACCTTGCAGATGTGCCCGAAGCTCCTATCCAGGAACTCGCGCTTGAACTGCGCTGCCTTCGCCGCCGACTCGCATTGCCGCGCCGCTTCGAGATTCGCTGCTCGTTTACGTTTCGCTTCGGCTTCGCGTTGCCGCTACGAGATCTGCTACTCGACGTTGACGCTTCAATTCGGCTTCCCGAGCTCGGAGAATGGGGTCCGCTAGCCGCCGTTTCCTTTCGGCTTCGCGAGCCCGAAGTTCGGGATCGGCACGCCGCCGCTCCCGTTTCGCAGCCCGAGCCTTCTTCTCCGCGGCGCGCTGGCATTCATCGCGGCGTTGCGCAGGGGAGGTGCGCGGGCTCTTACACCGTTATACACCGCCGAACTACCGTCCCCAGCGGAGTGTGCAGCTGTCTCACCACCTGTCATGCGCAGAGGGGAGGGGACCTAGAGGGGAGGGGACCCCACGGGAGGGATGGACAAAGCCCCCACCTAAAAGTGCGGCAGCTTGGGCTAGTTGGTATGGCATGACGATAGTTATAGCGCGTGAACAAAACGACGACACAGAGACAAGTGTCTTTCATGTCTTTCTTGTCTCTGTGTCATTTTGTTCTCGCGCTATAACTATCGCCCCACCTAAAGCTGCTTGGAATCTAAATAGGCGCTGCGCAGTGCTCCCTACCGGTTGCCCTTCTAACCACCACCATCTAAAAAGTTCTTCCTTTAACTCACGTGCAACCTTGGATGTGGAACGCCGGCAGCAGGGCGGGCCTTTAGACCGGCCAATTCTCGCTGTTTTCGCCTCCGTGCCGCTTCTGCCTCGCGCCTTCGCTTTGCATACTCCGGGTCCAATCTTCGTTGTCGCTTCTCCGGGTCCAATCTTCGTTGTCGCTTCTTGATTCTTTCACTGGCCATGTAAACGGGATCTAATCGTCGTAGACGACAACGCTCACGGTCCGCTGCACGCCGAGCCTCGCGGTAGGCGGCTTCTTCTTCGGCCGTGCGCTTCTTCCTCGGTTTACCCATGGCAAGCGTTGTAGGCAAACACGGCTAGCTCGGCGCCAGGTGTTCCGTGGCCAGGCCAGGCTCCGCGACTAATCCACACAACACCTACCACTTATCTCCGTCACGGACACCAGGAAAGAAATCACTACTGCATGACAACAGCTTCGGTGCTGCCCTACTCGACAACAGCTTCGGTGCTGCCCTACTCTTCGTGGCTCGAGTTAGTTACTGTATAATGCTTTCAAGGTAGCATATACAGTACCTCTAGCTCGAGCGGGCGCGCTGCGCACTCTTTACATGTGCCCACAGAACACCTGCTGCCTGCCTCTATGGTGGCTAGAAGGAAAGGTGCCACTGAGCCAGCACCATCCCGGCCGCGCCTTGAAAGGAGACGTGCTGATATTTCATTCGGCCGTGGAGCGGCGCGCAAGTCGCCACCATGATCAGTTGAGAGCGCTTGTCAGCCGCTAGTGCGGCACTTTTAGTCGCTTGCTCGTGTGCTCGCAAGCTGCAAAGTCTGTGCTTTCCCTATTTGGACTTGTTCGGGATCAATACGTGCCAATGTGACCATGCAACAGTGATGAGTAAGCAGCAAAGACACTTCTTTGCACCTGGATGCATTGCGGGATATGCTTCGGCCCGCAAACAAGGGAAGAAAGCGTCTCTCTTCTCTGCTCCAGCCGACGATGAACAGCGCAAGGCCTGAGAGCGTACGATTCCTCGCGCTGGCAAACCATTGGAAAAGAACTTCTTTGTGTGCGAAACTCATTTCGACGAAATATTCATCGTCCGTAGCCACAAGCATGTTATCAACGGCTTCTTAGCAACTTAATTGGGAAAAAGCTGTACCTAAGGAGGGTGGGTTCCTGAGTGAATCAAGTGCCGGAGGACTCCACGTCACTCTAACCAGCGCCCTTTTTATCCGGCACAATGTCATGAAAACATTGGGCTATAAATACTTGATGACGTCTCGCCTCTGCCAAGACGCACTTAAAATCTTTTTTTGGAATTCTGAAGCAAATGTCTGGCTCGATTGATCACCCTTCGCCGACACAACTTTTGATATCTGTGAATTGCCTCAGTTTATACAGTTCGATACAGTCCCCCTCCAATGGAAACATACCTTCTGGAGTTCCGAGCAGCTTTCTATGTCCTGGCATCCACAGTGATTCAATAAAATTGCAGGATAACTGAATGAGTTGCGAGATTTGAGGCGCCTCAATGAGGTTCATGGAATTATTATTGCTCGTGAACCCCTCCCTGACCCCACTGATCTAATTAGACGCAAAACGGGCTACCTGATCACTTATTACGTCAGTGGCTATGTGGCCCGGAAGGTGGTGAAAAATACGAAGTGCAACGAATGTAGCATGTTGTTGCTTTACCCAGAATTCCAGCTTGCTACCGGCAGAATCATGACTTCTGTACCCGTCCGAGTCCCCAAGAGACCTGTTCAAAGCTAAGGAAGATGTATTCGCCTATTGCTTCAGTTTCAACAAGTTGAAAAGTGACAGCATAACAGACCTTATATCTTGCTTGTCTATGAAGAAGTTAAATATGGTCGGCTGTGAACACCACAAAGTGGAAGTGACAAATCAGATAATTATATTCTTTACACTGACCAGAATGCATTTTCTCCTTGCTGGAGAAAATGCCCCCAATAAAAAAAAGTGAAGTGTTAACTCAGCAAACAAGGTTTTTTTTATGTTATTGAGTATTACTCATGCTCTGTTGTTTCTTGTGATTTTACTATTGTTTTGTTCGCATTGGTATAGATATCCCATTAACAACTGGGATGTCACTGTCTGGTTGTGCTTCACATATATAGAAATCAATTGTTTCGTGAACTGGTTTGTGACTGTACCTATGTTTGCCAATGAAATCTCAATGTGATGTGTGTATGTATGCCCATTGTATCATCGTGTATTTACTGTTCTTTTTAGTTGTCTCATTCACTTGCTTTAGCTGAGTTTCATATAACTTGCAGTTTTCTTCAACCATAATGCATATGTTGTGTTTATTTTCATGTTGTTTTTTGCTGTCGAGAAAATAAATGTCTTGCTTGTAAAATTAAATCTTGATTGCGCAAGTCATAAAAATAACGGCTGCCGATACCTTTACATGCATTGAAACCACGGAGAACACTGCGGCATCAAATTTTAAAACTGCACGGACTTTGTTTTGGTGTCAAGTTCACGGCAAGTTACTTGATTCTCTATCTTCTAAGCTTCGTAGCTGATATACTACGAAGTGAATTGAAAACACTAGTTTTCAGTGCCAATACGTGCTTTGCAGCGCGCCGTCAGAATTGTGACAGGTGGACTTTGTTATAATCCGCAGGGTAGCGTGAAATATTTGCAACGAAAAACGACTGATGCGCGGGTGCGAGAAGGGGCATCTCCACGCAGGAATTCCTCCGTGGGCATCTCGAAAGCGACCGCAGCGCCACCGCATCCGGATGAATTCTCGCTCGCTCTCCGGCGCGCCGATGCTGACACCTTTCCTGCTAGACGCTCGCGGCCAGTGTTGCCAAGTGTCCGAAAGCAAAAGCAGCTAAATAATTGTGTAAAAGTAGCTAAATATTTTTTTCTACCATTTTGAAAACAATTTTGAGCATGTTCTCCTCATGCAACAAATTTATTGGTGGCCTTGTCACCTCAAAGATTAGAGACAGCTGTCACATTACGTTTTCTTGCCGGCAGAACATGATTTAGCAACAAAACAATGTACGCCTGTTTTAATCCCTATAATGTTTGCAGACTTTTTAACGCGCTCGCAAATTACGAGCTGCGAATGTATGTAATATTGTAACGCGGACTGAAAGAGCGAGAAAGAAGAGGAGGGAGGACGCTCTTGAGCGATGGTGATTGGGCAGGGACGGTTGAGCGCTGGCATTTTCAGTGTAAATAAACCCATCACATACTGTAATTTTTAGCGAATCGGGCAGCCGCAAAAAAAAAAAAGAAAAAAACTGAGGGAACAAAAAATTTTCTCGGCGAGCGGAGTTCTTCATTGAGATGGGCACATAGCCAGAAGCTTAGCACACCAAGTTGAAAAAAAACTTCGTTGCGACTTTGTCGTCAAAATGCGAAAGAAACACGTTGAAATCCGTGACGTCATCATTGGAGATAACAGCGGGAAATTTAAAAGGAGGTCTTTTGACCGATATTCATGTCTATTAACCTTGGGCGATGGTATTAACGACAGTGGAGTTTTCAGGTTCTAAGGTATCTGCTAAACTAATTTATGTTGTTGATATTTAGTGTCATTTTAACTTAACCTTTCATGCTATCATGCTTAACATGCTATCAGATGTTTTAACATACATCAACGAAATTGCGTGGTTGAAAATCGGGAAACATATAGACACGTGACACACATAACGTACATTAGAGATTTTAGCTTACCTCTGAATGTACAATGAATTGCATTGGCGAATAAAACATCATGGCCTATATTTGTATACAGGAAGCCATATATCATACGGTAAATAGTAATGATGAAAGCCTGCCTGCCAGCTTGAGAAGTGAAAAAACGAATTCGCAGTACAAGTGTAAAGCCATGTCAGTGGTGCACAGAACTCCAGGAATAAATCTGCAAGTTGCATGGCATCTTCTGCCGCTGCATAGGATGCCATCGTGCCGATTTTCGCAGCCACGTCATCTAGCAGGTTATATTCGTGGCACTTTTTTTTTGTATCTCCGAAGGCCGTACAGCATTTTCAGTTACGCATTCAAAGTGTGCAGCCTGTAGCGACACCTGCACTTCACAATGCTCATGTCGCTCACCGTTCAATGCCGGAATTTGAGAAGGGCAGCGACAGCACTGTCATGGCGAGTTCAGTGAAAGGGTTCTCGCCGTGCGCATCCTTGTAAGAACTTACTTCCTGCCAAAAACTATCGGTTCTGTTTGTACACTGCAGCACCATTTTACGTGCCGCAAGTTTTTCCACTGCGTTTCGCGATCGGACAGGGCTTCCACAAAGAGGAACTACGATGCCGATTCCGTAATTAGCTCTTGTATTAGCTTCAGTGCGTGCTCTACAGAAAGGAGAGAAGTCTTTTGCAAGAACTGAATGTTTTCGGGAAGCCGTTGCATCTCCTTGCATAGTTCCACGATGCTTGCATAGTTCCACGATGAAACGTCGACAGCGAAGGCGTAGCTCTTTTTCGTCGTCACTTGGAAAGGATGCGTCTCGGAGTGCTGTTTCAAACCATTGACCAAAGCACGAATTAGGGTAAAGATGCTCGTTGATGTTGACTGTTAACACGTCGTATCGGGAAGCTGGTAGGGATACTTTGTTGGCTGTTGACTTCACAAGAATCATCAGATCTTCGAACAATTTCATCGGGTCTTGGTACTCCGCTTGATATGATTTGTTGACACGCTGCACTTCAGCTAAAAACCCAGTCCAGCAGGAGTACGCAGCATTTGTTCTTGGGGTCACTGTACACTTAACAGAGCATCATTGCCGTGTAGGAATTTTTTGTTTTTCTGTGCATTTCCGAAAACTTCCTTCAGTTCGGTCCATTAGGCAAGTGTTCTTAACTGCCGCATGTATTGACAGCCAGCGCGTCTCACAGGCTAGCGGTATGGTAAGCAAAGCCTCTCCGCCGTTTAGTTCACGGTATAAGCTTTGGTACTCCAGTTTCCTTGTTGAGGGGTGAGCAAACCAACGGTATGACTACCTCGCCAGAAATTCTATGTTTCTCGGCAAGGCAACTGACGCACGTGAAACAGCAAGTTGAAGGGAATGACAAACGCATCGCACCATAATAACATGAGCAATTTCATTTCTCAGACGTGTGTAGACGCCACTAATCACACCAGTCATGAAGTTCGCATTGTCTACTCCTATGCCAACAAGGCTTTTTGGGTTCAGACCCTTGGACCGATCCTTCTAAAAGCGCTGAAGTGATGCTTTCAGCGTCGCACTTTTTGAGTTCTTGTAGGGTAAGGAAAGTTGAAATAACCTCAGCGTTTCACAGAGAAAAATGCCTAATGGTGAAGCCAAGGAGCTTCAGGACACTAATATCGGTCGACTCGTCGATCAGAACGCTGTACTTTTGGTGGCCAATATTGTCCTACAACGATTTTTCGAAGTGCGGTCCAAGGACGTTCCTTGTTATATTAGTGCACTTTGTGCGGTGAATCTTGAGCTAAGAGGCAACCTGGCTATCTTGAAAAATTCGCTGGCAAGCTTCTCCGATGTGATCGATGGTGTTCGTGTCACAGTGCTCAGCGACAAAAAAGTAGAAGGGTTGCTTCTGCCTGCTGTACTGGGCTAGCCATTACACATGGCATGGCATCGGATGTAGTGCACTGATGTAGTCTCTTGCTTGGCACACATGCCACGTGTTTTGAAGACGTGGTGTGCTTCTCAACTCTCGCCTTCTTTGCCTCAATATAACATTTACAAAATTTGCAAAAGGCCTTGAAGTGGTAAGTCTTATGGAATTGTCATTAGCCACTCCTTGTACTTATTCTCTATAAGCCTGCAGAGCCTGAAGCGTTGTTTGTATACTTTGCTCTTGTCTGTTGTGTGTGAGTTCCTATACACCTTTTCACAGGAAGGAAAAAAACACCGCCATGATGGGCTGTGCGCGGGAGTACAAAGGCTAAGGGCGCAGCGTTGCCAGTGCATTTTCGAGGGGACGCGCCAATTTGCACAGCCCAAGGAAAGTTATGGTGGCGCCCAGGGAGGCGTTTATAAAAGGTGAATAATACAACCCTTAAAGAGTATGCACGCCGCGCACTCACAAGAAAGGCCGAGTGTCACAAAAGAGCGCTCGACTCGGCGCGCACTGCTGCTTGCAGAAGACGGCGTAAAACAGCGGCGCCAAATTTCCCCAGTGCAGCGGAAAAGCAACCACCAATAGCCACGAGGCAGCGCGAGGCGCCGATCAATCGTATGCGAACAGTCGGCGAAGACACCCCCTCGCCCTTGAAGCGCCGTGATTTTAGAGAACCGCCGAATGATCACGAGAGAACATCACGTGACGCCGAGAATCCCAGCCACGGTTGGAAGGTGCCAGGAGGAGACTCGGAGGTCACAGTCGCATGAAAACGCTTCACGAACAAAATGCTTATAGACAGTATTACAGAACGAGACCGCGTATCCATGCGCAGAGGCGGTTCTCGCGAATGCATACAGCTCCCGGCCAAACAGAGACCACGGAGAAATAACCACCGCACGGTAAAGATCCTCACAAGTTAGTGAGGAATCTTACGGTAGACCTTTCGTTCTCACCACCTAAACGTCCCCAAAAAAATGTCCAACACAGCAATTCTGTCGCCGTCTATTCATACATTTTAAGCCAAGTCAAGCCAGTTTTAAGCGGCTATTGGGTGAACCGAGCGTTTTGGCCCGTGGTTTTGGCCTTCAAAAGGTTCGTGCCACCCGGTGGCAGCAGGCGCGGCCAATCCCAAAACTTGCAGAAAGAAGCGAGATTCGAAAATGTCATGTATAGCATACCGCTTTCTTGTGTTAGTGTTCATAGGACATGCATGCATGGTATTGGTTTGGAAACACATATTATTAAGGGCGTCACAACGGTGCAACTAGAAAATATCACTACACTGCAGGTAGACTAATTGAAAAAGCCAGAGTAATCTAGCCTTTTCATTTAGCTCCAAATTTGGAGCTAGATTGTGACTAAATAGCTAAAAGAGCTACTTGTAGCTAAACAGAGATTTTGGTAGCTAGAAGAAAATAAATTAGCTAGATCTAGCTACAAGATAGCTAAATTGGCAGCACTGCTCGCGGCTGTTGGCTGAACCCACGGAGGAAGGAAAGGTTCCTTCCTCCGTGGCTGAACCGGGCCGGCGCGCAGCCCGGGGTGCCGAGCTCCGGGGAACCACGGTAGAGACAACCGTTCGCGGCAACCGGCATGCGCAAAAGAGACTCAACTCCCGCCCGCCACCAAGGCTTGCTTCCGCCAGGGTAGGGTGGCTAGAATTCTAGCCACCCTAGACAGGAGTCACTGCCGGTGATACCCTATGATGATGATGACGATAGTGGTGCTCAACGCGAACACAACGCCATCTATCGCCCGGTTGTTGTAACCTGAAATGCGGTTTTGGGGCGAGACACGTGGGCCACGCGGCGCAAACCACATTACAGGGGGTGTCAGCATCCCCACAACCTGGACGAATAGATCACACGTTTTCCTGATCTCACCAATGTTTTTGTTAAGGAGAAAGTATTACATGCCTCGTCAAATGCGAGAGCTGACTGTCAGTGGCATTGACACAAATGATGTGGACATAATCGTAAGTCGATGACATCACCGATGACTAGAACTTGTGACGTCACGGGACGACCTCACCAAATGACATCGTCGGTTGGTCAAAAAGTGGTCCCACTACAAGGCCACCTTAGGGATAGAAAGCTTTCAATTCCTGTCAAACCTGAGGCATTGGACACCACGTATGTTGTTGAAAGGTTTCAGGAGAGACCAATGCAACGGAGCGAAAAGAGAATGGCTCACGCCGTTTCCACCATCTTAGGCAAGTGCTCAAGAGACGGTACGATTTTTTTTAAGACGACAGTCTTTGTTAGGATACTTGAACGCAGAAATTTCGGTCATCGTCTGTCTACCACTCAATTCATCCCCAGTTTTAGCACTTCCGTATGACCCAGTCATCTTTATCTGGTGGCAGTGTTCATACTTGTGAACATTGACGATGAAAAAACAAAACAAATGTTACGCAAGTAGTCTCAATACGCAAGTATTAGGTGGTGTGTTTCTCGACTTGGGATTACAAAAATACCCAATTTTGAAAAACCTAAGTAATTCTACACCTCACACGAATTACGTGTTTCTTACGGTGCGATGAAAAAGTGACGCTCTGCACGAAAACGCACCCTGTGGACTACACGGTTCAGCCATTTGCAAAAAGCTCCAGGTTCTGTACGATCTCCTGTTTGTCGGCATTACTCCTACTTGTTCATATCTCACACAGCACCTCCACACAGAAGGCTGTCGTTTTCCGATTATATTTGCAGCGAAACGGGCAGATACGCGGCTTTTTTTTTTTTGTTACCGTGAAGTAAGTCAGTGTCGGCCGGTACAAAAGGTGTCTGCGGGAAACCAAGCAAAGATCATCGTTCTCCGACGTCCTACGAAGCTCGGCTCGACGGAGCCAAGCTCATGGCCACGTTGTGCGCCACATCCTGGTCGAAGTATTCGCCTCGCTCGAAGTCCTTAGGATCACCGCCGAGAGTGTTGCCGAGAACGTTATGCACTTCGCTGGAATACCCCTCTCGTGGTTTGTAGAGTGCGACGCACGGAGACGAAGTCCAGAATGTGAAGCAGTACACGTCGTGGCTCGTAGTCGGGCTTTCGCTCTCCGGAACCGACGAGCACGCGTGAATTCGTTCTTCGGTTATGGCCAGCGAGTCGGTGAGGACGTGCTTCGCATCCATCGTCAGCAAGAAGCGGTCCAAAAGTGCCTCCTGGACGTCGGGGGCGTGATAGAGAATCGAGGGACCGATTGCCCTGTTGGACATAAGACAGGTATAAATCGCGCAAATGCACTCCAGACGCTCCTTCACGTCCGACATGAGAGCGATACTAGAGCGGATTGCGGCGATGGCTTCGGGAACGGACATTCCGGTGATCTTCGGGATGGGAAGAGAAATGTCACCATCCAGGCAATACAGTTTGCCCGCTTGGACGCTGGACAGCGTCGAGCACAACCTGTCCAATTCTACGGCAGCCATCGGGAATAACAGAAAAGCACGCAGACGAAGGGTTCCACCTCTGAGGAGTCGGTGGTTGCTTGGGGCAATACTATCCTCGTCGGCCGCGGAGATTCACCGCCTAGACTGCCGGTTCGAAGAGCTGTGCCGTCCGTACACTGTTAGAGAATACCATTTACATGTCCAACCGACAAAACAGCAGCCGCAGAGGTACCGTGGCCGGCGTTTTCTGTTGCGCGCCTTAAACGGCTCCCAACCCGTCTCCTACCAGAATTTTGTGAAAGGGCCTAATAAATAGTGCCGTTCACAGGATTGGCGCTTGGTCACGGTGGTGACATTCTACAATTTACAACAGTCCGTACCACAGCGATTTCGTTTTGGCAGCATTAAAATTTTAAACGCACTACATACTTGTTCGGAAGTTGTGCGGCGGCGCTGCTCTACAGCCATGGCGCGCAAGAACACTGGCGGGCGTTCGGTAGTATGGCGCAAGCCGTGGGTAGCCGCGGCCTTCCGCTGTCGCGACGTGGTATTTTCTCCTTTCTGGAGTAGTGACGGCTTCCACGACGGATTCGTTCCTTTGCGCGCCTTTTTTTTTTTTTTAGGAGTGCAGCCGTTTAGAGTCTACAGCGTCTGCCTAGGGATTGCACGGTAAGTTTCGGCATGTTCAATTATCTTTTAATTTTGTGTATCTACGAATCACCGACCACTATTTTTTTTTTTAGAGGCGAAACTCCTTACGCCGTTGGTCGTATGTTCCGTGTCGTCGTCGTCGTAGTAACCACCTCTCGTTTAGTCCTTAGAATGCACGCTGGATGGCGGTACTTGTATAAGATGAATATGTGACGGAAAGATGCGAAATGGTGGTACTTGGACTGCGTCCGTCCGTCCGTGTGCTTTATTTCGTTTTGTTTGTTTATTATTATTTTTTGCAGTAGTTGTGTCTTCGCCGTGCCACTGTCGTCCGTGGCGTAGGTCGCGTGAGTGCCGATCCTCGAGATGATGATGATAACTGTGCTTTTCTTTTAGTGAAATAAAATTAAATGGCGGTGATGATGATGCCTTTTGTACCGAAGCGAAGCTCACCATTGTTCTAGCCTCGCTGTCAAGCTGTTTTGATCGAGTGACAATGGCTGACGTCTTTTTTTTTTGATGTAGTTATAATACCACAACGTACACCGTTCTTGTTTCAATGACGCTCTATTATCCGTTATTTGACGGTGGCGCGACGCGCTAATACGTGCCACAAGGATTCGAGGAGGAGAAGACGAAAAAATCACTCCAAGTGCGAGATGGCTTCCGTGCCTTTGTCTGTTCTGCGAAGAATCGGTATCTATTGAACAATATTTTCTATCATGTCGTAACTAGGTAGTAATTAGGAAAAGACTACTAGCTATTCTGTTTGCGAAGCTAGGTTTAAGTTTAACCACAGAAACTCTGCTAAATTTATGTGCCTCCGTTTTGGGACATTGCCAGAGAGATGTATTCGATACGACCGGTGTGCAATTTCATTCAAGCCACTAAACGTTTTTCAACTTGATGCCCATTTTTACGAATTCTCGAAATAAAGAAAGAAATCGAGGCGTAATTTGTAATATGTGAATAAATATGAGACTTGCATCCCAAATTAATTGTGTTTGCCAAACTCAGCTGCCTGGTCGGCTCGAATAATCAAGTTATAGTTAATATAATAGTAATTATTTTCTTGTTTTTTGTTTTTGATTTCTCAATGTTTGGATTTTTTATAATGTCTTCCGTCTTGCGCATCTTTTTTTTTTGTAAGCAATAGTGCAGTTACCGTCCATATGATACTGTAGATTTTCTTGGCCAATCCCCCAAAGTGGGTATGTGACATGGATTCTTGGATACAGACAAATAAACCAGCAAACAAACAAGCAAAGGCTTTGTCTGTTCCTGTTCACGTCTCTCGAAATGGCTTCTGTTAAATTGTGTAATTTTGATTTGGTCGCCTAGAAGACGTTCACGCTCATAGCATGAACGTTTGTATGCCTGTGTCCCCAGCGGTTCGGGACGAGCGTGTGATATACTATTAAAAAGTTGGTTCCAGTTTATTCTATTCTTGCATTCTTATACGTAAAATATCACGCGGAAACTCTTACAAATGGTGATTATTACGCGTGATAAATTGTGCAGGCGTTGTTGGCTTAGTGTACAGACAATCTCGGGTGCCACGTATATAAGCACGTAGATAACAAAGAACAGTTTAACCCGATTATTTACGGTGTGGGCTAACTCAAACGACTGGGAAACCACTCTCGTAACGTTCATTATTTTTTCTCCACTGGCACGTGCAACGAGGGACACTTTTCAAAGCATATCCAGTCGAGCGTTTACTTCCCGTGAAGAAACTATGCATGAATTTTGTAAAAAAAAAAAAAGCACGAAAAACGCCAGGTTTGCGCGGAAGGCGCAGCACATTCACAGCGAGAGCTAGAAGAGCGGCCTTCCAAAGCATTTTCTAAACACTCATTAAGTATAACGGCTGCAAGCACACTTGCTAGGTATCCACTACGGCATTAACAATAATGATAGTTTTTGGGTAGCAGGCCGGCACACGCTAAGCTATCGTTTGTCGTTCTTCTGAGAATTGTGGCATCTGCTAAACACTGGCAAGGAATTTCGTGCCAATTGTTGATGCAGTGGCTGACGACGATGAGGAATTATGCCTGAACTGGGTATGCGCCACAGTTAATAGGCGAACAAGAACAAGCTGTTGTAATAGGTTGGAGCATTGCACGACCCACTCGTTACGCTATTCGCATTGTGCGACGGCTGCTTGCTCTTTCGCTGTTTTAGAACGTTTTATAAGTCGTATTAACGCGATTCCTTTTCCGACATCAAGCCTGCCTAAGGCAAGTTTGCGAACAAGTCCCAAGTACCAACGTGGTTCAGAGGTAGAATATTGGGCTGGCACTCAGCGGACCCGGGTTCGAGCACCACTGTGCCATTGGTATTAATTATTCTTATTTCGTGCGAATTCGTTAGGATGCCGCCGGCGGCGGCGGACAACTACGGTGCTGAGCTAGACCCGAGTTATGATCTCATAACAAATTTTGCTGCTAAGTAGATCATATTTACGTCGGCTACAACAACGGCTATAAGAGTACGGATTACGTCGAGCTACGCGCTACCGTTTCAATTCCTGCCCTTGCTTAGTTAAAAATCAAAATGGCATTAGTTACAATTAGCGAAGAGTTAGATAAGACAATTGCCTGCAAATTTTGGAAGGCTGTAGATCCGCCGGCTACCTACAACATCCTAATTCTAATCCTAATCCTACTCAGAAGTCGAACCTTTTTTCTACGTACTTTTCCGTTATTTCTGGTGGCTGCGGTAGATTTGGACACGCTCTGCTCAACGCTATATATCCAGCGTCCAAGCGGACTAACTGTACTGCTTGGACAGTGGCAGTTCTGTTTCCATCTTGAATATCACCGAAATGTCCGTTCCGGACGCCATCTACACAATTCGCACGAGTATCGCTGTAATGTGGGACATAAAGGTGCGTCTGGAGTGCGTTTGCGCGATTTATACTTGTCTTTATGTTCGAGACGGTGATCGGTCCCTGGATTCTCTGTCGCGTCCCCAACGCCAAGTGTGCGGCTCAGGACGCTCTTTTGGACCGCTTCTTGCTGGAGATGGATGCAAA
This sequence comes from Rhipicephalus microplus, assembly GCF_043290135.1. Lineage (NCBI taxonomy): Eukaryota > Metazoa > Arthropoda > Arachnida > Ixodida > Ixodidae > Rhipicephalus > Rhipicephalus microplus. The sequence continues at coordinate 60,952,445 of NC_134707.1, read as the reverse complement.
GTACGTCGCCACCGACTCGCTGGCTATAACCAAAGAAAGTTCCCGCGTGCTCGTTGGTTCCGGAAAACGACAGCCCGACTACGGGCCCCCGACGTGTACTGCTTCACATTCTAGACTTCGTCTCCGTGTGTTGCACTCCACAAACCACGAGAGGGGTATTCCAGTGAAGTACACGAAGTTTTCGGCAACACTCTTGGCGGTGATACTAACGGCTTCGAGCGAGGCCAATACTTCGATCGGAATGTGGCGCACCACGCGGCCATGTACCAACAGTGCGCTGGTAAATGAAGATGAAATGTACCGGACGAAGTTCATTGAAAGATTGCGATTGGTCGGGACCGTTACGGCACCTGGCGGAGCAGATCTGAACCACGCGTTCCTTTCTGCGTGGCCTCCGAGTTGAGTGCGAAGCGCAGTTAACGCAAGCAGCGCACCAGTGTACGCGAAGGCTACTACCAGACACATCAATGACTGCGGTAACCTCTTTGATTCTAGGATTTCGCGCTGAAAGCGATTGCTGCTAAAGCGAGCGAAGACTTCCTTGACCCGTCAGTGCGCATGCGTGAGACAAATGGACAAAGCCAAGAAAGTGTTCCTGTAGGATCTGTGCAATTTCTCGTGAACCGCCGAGTTCCATTGGCGTTTCGCGGGGATAAAGCTACCAAAATAAAAATTCCGCCATATCCACGAAGTGAATGATGATGAGTGGGCGAAGCTCCGGAGGTAAACCTGGTAAACCATGAATCCTCTGTACATTTTGTCCACTCGATTTTATTACATCGCTCCCCCTAGCGTACGTCGCCGCACTAAATCGAACGATTGCCTTCAACCAATGACGCGCCATATGTGACATCATTCCTATTTTATAAGATCTCGCGTCTTTCATCAACTACAAGTACCGCTTTCTAGTTTATAACATCTTGCATCTTTTCATCATCAGCTACAAGTACCACCATCTAGTAAACACTACAAGAACTAAACGAGAGGTAGCTACATACAGGAGACGGTACCGCCATCTTGTGAACACTGCAAGAACTAAACTAGAGGTGGCTACATACAGGGGACGGTACCACCATCTAGTGAACACTGCAAGAACTAAACTAGAGGTGGCTACATACAGGCTACAGGGGACGCGCAGCCCAAGCCCTAAGGAGCTTCGCCCCTAAAACACCGAAAGCACCCGCTTCGAGGTAGAAACTTGTCACCCTTGGCAATGAGAGGATACCCAAAGACGGCCTTCGGGAACTCGGTCCTAAGAACTACGTCCACCCGAGGCTTGATAAAACTCAGTTGGTCAGTCTCGCCGGACAAGCCTCTGGGAGAACTGAGGCTGATGAAATGGAGAGCTGCATCCAACAAGGAGTCAAGCGTCTGCCCTAGGAACCCGCGAGAGAACGAACTTCAGGAATTCGGCATGTCGTGTCTGCTCCTAAACAAGCGGACATCAATTTGCTCCAGTCTGACGAGGAAGAGGGATTCGCCCTGGTTCCCGAACCACTGTACGAAGAAAAGGTGGCAGCGGCTCTATCAGGGAACTTCAGAGAACTGCGGAAAGTAACTCCGGCAAAAGCAAAACGAGAAGGTGAGAGGCTGTATGAACCAAGCGGGGGGCTCATTAGGTTGGCCCTGTCCGGAAAGACGTGCAAAAGTGCTAGCCTCTCTGTCTTCTTCACGGCCAACACCCACAAGGAGTTGTGTCTGTTTCGGAGCATGACTCCTGGCAAAAACTTGTCGGACGGCATCTGCAAATGCCTTGACCATTGAAGATACATTCCTCGTAAAAAATCCCCAGGACGTTTTAGATTTTCTAGGGGATGAGTGCCCTCAAGTGCCTGTGTGTTTTCGCTAGACTTTAAAGACTTCTTTTATTCCCTACCTGAGGACATTTTGTGCGAGGAGGTGTAGTCTGCATCCAACGCTGTGGTGGGAATAATTTTTTGTAGACTTTGTGCAACTAACGTAGACAGCATTCTTCAACTTCTGAACTTTTATTCGCAGTCGACTTTCATCACGAGAAAACGACAAATGGTACACTCAAAGACAGGGCGTGCGCAATGGATCATGTTTAGCTCCAGTACTCAGTGGTATTTTATGAGCTCGTTAAGACAAACGCATACAGCGAGGCTTGCTTAGAAAAATATAAGATATAAGGTTAAGGTATTCATCTAGGCTAATGATTTCTTAGTCATTTATAGTGCGGAACAGTGTGACACACGGCAGGACGCCGATGAGAGTTGAGCATTATTTCTGATAACATGACTAATTTTCATGCTGACGGCGGAGTTTCCCGAGAATAACAAACTTAGATTTTTAGACCTAGAGCTTCTGCCAGAACCTTCCAGAACCAGAAAAATGTTTCTGCCAGAACCAGAAAGCCCTGATACATTTTAGTTGAGCGCATTCAAAGCTTATTGAGTGAGGAACTGCGAAAGCACGCGAGATAGCTTCAGTGTCAAGGCCCTGTCATCACCAGGTTGAGAGCAGCTTAGTCATCCATATTAACAGACATAAGAAAGCAGGCTTTCCTTATCAATTGCTCTCAGGCACAGAAGAGTCACTTCTGAATGAAATAATGCAGGGAAAGATTGTGAAGCCCACAATTCAGATACAGCCAAAGCCGAAATGTTCTGCATTCACTTTATATGCACAAACGTTGACACTGCCTGAAAAGAATTCTTTGGAAAAAAAAAACTAGGGTGAAGGTTGTTTTCGCAGCAAAAACCATCCAGGTTTTCTATACAAAATTATGAACAACGAAGGATCTTCAGGTATGGGGTATTATAAGAAGCTTGCAAAAATGTTCGTAGAATGTAATGTAGGTGTTGTATATCGATTTGCTTTATCATGTGGCCGATCCTACATCGGTCAGATGGGGCGCTGCATGTCTAAACTATCTCCTTAAGGAGTACGTGTATCTCAAGCGCGGATCAGTGGGCAGCCACCTGGAAATTGACTGTGCCCATTGTTAGTGCACCCCGAGGCTTGATGAATGCGAATGGCAAGATTGACAAGAGGGCACGGGAAATGAAGCGTTTTTGATTCGCAAGGCGGTAACCGAGTGTGTAAGTGCCCCATTCGGAAAATGAGTACAAGTATCTTGTCACTTACACGTAATTTAAAGATTCGTGTAATAAGATGTTCTGGAACATGCGCCATCATTTTTCCGTTTTTGTGGGTCTTCTTCTCGCCCTCTTGGCTTTATATATACGGCCGCCATCTGTGCGATAAAGTGGTTGCGAGTGTGCGCTCTGTCCCATGCGACTTTTTTCTGAAACGTTCTGTGCGCTAAGAAAGTACATTCCTTCCAAAAGAAAACTTGTGGCGTTCCACTGTTTGCAAGGCCCGCCGTTTCCGGCATGTGATATGTTTTGGCTATCCTGCTAGAACAGATGCAACTTCGTACACCTTGCGCTGTCACCCGAGCTACGAAACTGCGAAGCGTAGTGAAGCTTGTTGAGGAATGACACGCATGTTCGTCGGGGGGGTTGATGGCGTATGTTGAAGAGTAGAAATATCAACAATGCTTGAATTTGGTTGGCCACAAGAGACACAGTTGCGAAGCAAATATACCAAAAAGCATGGGTGCATATAAAAGTTCTTTTATTCGACTGCATGGTCGATACCAGGATGTGTCGGCTTGCATAAGACCCGACATGTTTCATAAAACACGAATTGCGAAGTCTCTCATCGCCTTCGTCACAGTTATGAAGGAACATGTACATAGACAGCATTAAGCCATTCTGTCGAGGCCTCGTCAATCAGCTAAGATTAAGATGATGTTCCGCTACGCAGGTGACAACAGATGGAGAACGGATAGGATGATGCTCTCTTCCAGGTGGTGCTCATACACACAAAAGGGGCGCTCGAAGAGGAACGCGGCAAAAAATTTAATGTATGAAGCTAAAAGGAAAGTGGAAATTTTAGGTTAAAAATGAAACATTGAGTAAAATAATGTTCAACACAGCTGTCACTACAGCTTTAACAGGTGTGGTACTTATCAAGATTTTCATGGCTGCAGTCTCCGATGGGGATGCGTGGTTATTTGTAAGTCGTCAAGTGGTTTTGGCAAACTGCACGGTTCATGAAAAATTTCGGTCCGTCAAACGACATCGTCTTGATGCTGGAAAGAAGACAACGAATGAAGAATAGTTTCACAAACGAAATAGTCATTCACGGTGGATAACGCAATAAACCAGCTACGGCAGTTATGAATCCAAGCAAATCGCTACTGGTAATAGACGTTACGGAAATTAGCAGTGTTAAATTCAAGGGCGCAGATAAAGACACGTCGGGCTTGCAAGCATCGCTGTGTGTCCCCACGTTAATGGCCGTGGAACCACGTTACCAGAGATGTTACTAGCAACGACTGCTGAATGAGCATTACGTTCAATTAAGCAGAAGTGTATAAATCAAGGAAACCGCGTGACATAATTTTTTATGCTTGATAGTTATACAGTAAATTCAGGATTGTCCAAGGAACGCTACATCAATAACGGCATAATTAAAGATGAACGTGTTTAGCCACATCTACGCAGGTACTATTCGCGAAAGCAGACCTGTTTGTGACGTTGGCTACAGAGATCACGGGCTTAAATTCGCTTGGCAGAGCAACTACGCCATACATAGAAAGAGAATAGCCAGCAAAAATGACTTACGGTATAAAGTCGTTGGCCGAAAAGGAGGGACAGTTCACCGTGTTGCCCACGTCTGGCATGGAATGGAGTCGGCGGCTGCATCACGGGAACAATTGGAGGACGCCAGCATACAGCGACCTCAGGTCTCGATAAACGCCGCAACGGTAGCTTCGTGGCGGATTTCCCAGCGTCTGTCGGAGGACGGTTTCGAGTAACGGCGAATGTATGTCGGGAGTCTCGTGTATGGCTACGCAGGGCTTTGTGTACCAGTCGACGAACAAGTAAGGCCTGAAGTCCCTGCCTCTCTCTTCTTCGGGGACGAGCAGGCAGGTGCAACAGACGTTTTCCGTCGCCTTCGCGAATACGCCGTGGACGCGTCTCTGCCGCATTTTTTTCAGGATGTCGCCGACGATATCAGTGGGGTCCTCCCTACGGTCAGCGCGATAGAGAACCCAGGACCCTATGACGCCAAGGCCGGCCATACAGGTGAATAAGTGGGCCGCGAAGTCCAGACGGTCGCGCAGAGCGGCTATGGATTCCAGATGGGCGCGAACCGCGCTGACTGCTTCTGGTACAGACTTGTCGGCGAGCTTTGGAAGGTCGGTGAAGCCATCGTTGTCCAAGCATCGCAGTTCATGTTGCGGCACCCTCGAAAGGTGCGAGCACAGTACCTCCACGTACGCCATGGCTGCCAGTGACCCTGAAGGCGCCTATGGAAGCTGAATGTTGCGTGGAGTGTTGGCCTATGGCTAGAGGGAACCCTCGGTGTACTTGCTGTTGTGACGGAAACGTCGGTCGTATCTCCTACGCGCGGCGAAGATGCGACCTGGAAGGGTGAAGTGAGGCAGCTTGCATTCACCTCCCGCTAGTCGGATGTCGATCCTGAGGTTAAAAAGCTTCCCGACCGATGGGGCGTTTGAACATACTTTTTTTTTTCAGGAGTGCGGCGACAGGCTTCGCTTCGTTCGAGCGTTGGCGGCGGATTGCAATGCAATGCCTCGCCGCAAGGACTTTAATGCACGTGCTTACTCGGCCGCTGGTCACGTGTCTGATAATGGATTTCGCTGTAAGGGGCGTCATTCTGATAAAAAAAAATTACAAGCAGCCGTACATCCACGCGCTTAAGGACTGTGATGTAATGTCCGAGAGGTTTTTATAAACCGGGATCTTTCATATCTTAATGCGAAGCATTTCTTAGCGAACTTCGGCGAGTTTAACCCTATCTGCCTATCTGTCTATTTAGCTGCCTACGACTTTTAGCTATTCTGGCCGTTTGTATAACTGGATATATACCACGTTTGGTATGACATAACATTACTGTATGACGGGCATAACTGACTAGTCATAACATGGAAATCGTGACATGTATGTCATGAATGTCGGGATTCACATGTCATGGTCTTGCTGTTCATGCGGTCATTTCGTCCACATGTAATGTCGCAAAACTAGTATGGCACGACATTGCTGCATGGCGAACATAATTTACAGGCCCTCATGTGGAAATCATCGCATGCGTGTCATGTAAGAACATGACTGCGTGCCACGCTCTTGATGCGCTCGCGGTCTTTTCGCTAGCTTCACATGCACCAAATCTGCTATTACGTGACGTGCATGGCCGACGAAGGTAAGCGACACGTCCAAACATGATAATCAGGACATGCCTGTTACGTAAAACATGACGACATGCTACGTTCATAGCGCGGTCGCAGCCGTTTCGCTAGCTTCACATATGCCAAATTTGGTGTTACGTGACGTGAATAGACGACGAAGGTAAATGGAACGTCCAAACAAGATAATCATGGCATGCGTGTCATGTAAAACATCACTACATGCTACACTCAGAGCGTGCTCGCGGCCGTTTCGCTAGCTTCACATATACCAAATTTGGTATTACGTGATGTGAATAGACGACGAACAAAAATGCCAGGCGCGAACATGATAATCATGACGCGGAAGTCATGTACAGCGTAACTTACGTCCGCCTCGTAACGTTGTGCTGATTTTAAAGTGACATATAAACCTTCCTCATTCGTGCTTCGCATATCATCGATTCCCACTGCACGTGGTTGGTTGTTCTTGAGAGTTCTGGCGCAAACCACCACGGGGGAGATCTGCCAATTTTTCATAACTTCGTTTTTCATTTCTACTGTTTCGTATATATGCGGTGCCTACTCCCGCTAGTCGGATGTCGCATATATGAGGCGTAACATGTCCCATATATGAGGCGTAACGCATATGAGGCGTTCGATTATCAATCAAATCGGCAGTTTTTGTTTTCCATTCTGGCAAGTTCGAGTGATTGAATGATTTTTAGAAAGACCCATCATTTGCATAACCACTTCATGTAGCTCCGCCATGGTGGTCTAGTGGCTAAGGTACTCGGCTGCTGACCCGCAGGTCGCGGGTTGGAATCCCGGCTGCGGCGGTTGCATTTCTGATGGAGGCAGAAATGTTGTATATGCCCGTGTGCTCAGATTTGGGTGCACGTTACAGAGCCCCAGGTGGTCGAAATTTCCAGAGCCCCCCACTACGGCGTCTCTCATAATCATATGGTGGTTTTGGGACGTTAAATACTACATATCAATCAATCAATCAATCAATCAATCAATCAATCAATGATGTCGTCTTTGACTGCGCGCATTCGCAACTCAAGTGAGTTTTCCAGCGGCATATAAACGTTTGCAGATCGCATTGAAGACAGTGCAGCAAACGCTACGCGAATGATACGCGTATCCACAAAAAGCGAGTGCAAGGCACCACAAACCATGGATAAATCCTTACGAATCAGATCAGTACTGAATAATAGAAATTGGCGGCGTATCTGCGTGACACACTGCAAATGTCTTCCGTTGGCGTTTTTTTTTTTTCGTGCATGACGTCGCATTTTCAGCGCAACCTAAGAAGCGCTAGGGTCTTTAAAATTACGTGTCTATGAATAGTCTCTAAATGGAACACATCACCTTATACGTACGTATCGATGTTACGCCTCAGATAGGCGTAATATTCGCTAGTTGATCGACAATGTTCGCAAGTATGAACGCAGCCACCAGTGCAAGTTGGATGGGCGTTCAGCAAGGGCTTTAGCTTTGGCCGGGTGGTTGTTCGTTTCGTGAGACAAAAAAGCGGACAAAAATTTCTGATTTCACGTATCCCAAAATAACACTTTTGTCTTTAATATTATTTAGAGTTTAACGTCCCAAAATCGTGATATGATTGGGAGAGATGCTGTTAGGGGAGGGCTCTGGAAATTTCGACCATAACTTTTCTTAAAATGAGCACTGACATTGCACAGTAAACGGGCCTCTGCAATTTCGGGCCCACCGAAATGCAACCGCCACGATCGGGATCCAATCCACGGTGACCTTTGGGTCGGCGGCCGAGCACCCTAACGACGGAGCCACCGTGGTAGACAGAAGAGTATTGAAGCATTTTCCTATTCAATGAGACATCGTATGCTTATTGTATGGAAAGGACACTGGGCTTGTTATGTCCTTCAAATCACGATTAGGGCAACCATGTTGCCCGTTCTCGGGTGAGACATTAGGCCATGTCAAACGGAGGACTCCCGTTTTTTTTTTTTTGCAAGTACACTATGCAAAATATATGAAATCGTCAAACGGAGGACTCCTGTTTGTTTTTTTTTGCAAGTACAAAATGCAAAATATATGAAATCGTCGCAGGCAGTGTCATGTACAAGTACGGGGCAACTTTGCTCAGCATTTCTATTGCAGCTTTTGAAGAATCGGAGGAGTTGCAACCGCAACCAGTTCTAGCTTGCCACTGCATCGGCGCATGCAGTGACAATTCTGGCGGTGTCCTGTTGACACATTTTGTTCCCTGATTCCGGTTTTCTTGTCACCACTTCATCTAACTTAAGTTCTGCCCGATGCTGGAAAAGAGAAAAACAGTAAAAAAACTGCGTTTTGAACAGCCAATTGTATTAAAGCGTGAAACTCAAAGAGATTAATTTTTAGATGTGCATAATGATTGCTGAATAACACTTATAAGAGTTCGAGATCTCTGCAGAAAGTTGGCCGGCTTGCGTGAAAATACAGTAAATTCCGTTAATTCCACCCCTGTTAATCAGAAAAACTGGATAACCAGGGCATCTTTTGGGTTTCTGACCAGAATATGCATTCTTCGATGGCATCAAACTCCCGTTAATTTGTTATCGGTTGACAAGTCCCGCTAATTCGGAAATTTATCAGACAACGTATAGCGTCGCAACTGTGCTGCGCAATGGAGCGAAAACGGCGTTCGAGAACGACCGAAACGGCTACGTTCCTTCAAGAAGTCGTCGTCACCATGCATCTGCAATCTTCCCGCAATCGTGTTGTTGATGACCAAGGCTTCAGTGGCTGCGGAAAACACCTTTGATTTTATATTTCCCCCCGGCGCACGCGGACTGCATGACCATTATCTGTGATCGAGTAGGCAGTGACCAGTGAAAACTGCGACAAGCAGCAGCTTCGCATCCTTTCGAAAGTTTGTAGCCTCCATCCATCATTGAGCCTCGCTATACATCATCACCAGCGTTCAGCAGTTTTGTTTTGACTGCGGACGAAGACCACGAGCATTTTTCCAGATTTCAGCAGCCGCTACGATTGTGTTATTCGCGACCGTGGATGCGGCTTTCAGTATAGCTTCCTTTCTATTCCAGACGATGCGCGTACAATCTCGCAAAACTGAAACATGGAGGATTGATTGATTTGTGGGGTTTAACGTCCCAAAACCACAAATCAATCAATTATGAGAGACGCCGTAGTAGAGGGCTCCGGAAATTTTGACCACCTGGGGTTCTTTTACGTGCATCCAAATCTGCGCACACGGGCCTACAACATTTCCGCCTCCATCGGAAATGCAGCCGCCGCAGCCGGGATTTGAACCCGCGACCTGCGGGTCAGCAGCCGAGTACCTTAGCCACTAGACCACCACGGCGGGGTGAAACATGGAGGAAGATGTTAGCTTCAGCAGCGGTCCACTTGGCGGCTTGAAACTCGCTTTCTGCAGTGGGACGGACGAATTACACGTAGTCGGCCAGTTTTTGCTTGTGACGTACTTATATAAAGGCGCATGCGCAGAACCTATACCACTCATGGACTTGTCGCGCTCGCGTCATTCCAAGACCTGAAAATCGAAAACTGGCGTGGGTTCTCAAGACGTCTTGTGTCACCAACGAAACGACGCAGACGCAGTGTGGGGCCGCAACCCAGTATTAGAGACAAACATTGTTACATTATGATGGTCTATAGAGGAGTGACTCGGAAATTGATTGATTGATTTGTGGGGTTTAACGTCCCGAAATCACCATATGATTATGAGAGACGCCGTAGTGGAGGGCTCCGGAAATTTCGACCACCTTGGGTTCTTTAACGTGCACCCAAATCTGAGCGCACGGGCCTACATTTCCGCCTCCATCGAAAATGCAGCCGCCGCAGCCGGGATTTGAACCCCGGTGACTCGGAAAGCCCCTTCGCACGTGAAGAGTCACCGCTGTCAGTTCCCACGTTGGGGCGGGCAGGCCATAGCTGACCACCACGCCGCGAGACTTCTGGACAGCCCGCAGCTGAGCGGTGAGTTCGGAACTCTTGAGCGCCTCCTCCCACTCCGCTTCCGTGGTGAGACGATCGTTGTGCTGTAACGAGGAACACCGCCAGAGCATGTGCTCTAGTTTGCAGAAGGGTTCTCCGCAATCCGGCAGATCGAGTTCGTTGGAGCCCACGTACCAATACTGAGTCTGGCTTAGCTGGGATAGAAACCGATTTGCAACATGCAAAGGGGTGAACTCCGTGAGCCCGGGAGAGCTGGTCGAAAAGGGGGGGGGCGATTTTAAATGAAAAGAAGAAAAAAGCGAGCCCCGTATCTGTCTCCCAGGGGGAGGACACCTCAACAGTAGCTCACGATGGATGTGGGTAGAGAAGGGATTAGAAAGATAGGATTAAAAGGTAATTAGAGATAGAGAGAGAGGAAGGAGAGATCGAGGCGCAGGGACAGCGAACGACGGAAGTAAGGAGAAGACAGGAAAGATGGACATGGTTGCAGGAGACGGAGGACGGGGCACCACTGGCGAGAGCTCTTGTTGGGGACAGGAGATGGCGTAGGGCGCGTCCAGTAGGCCAGAGCTACGCTGTCGTTGTCGTCGGGGACCGGCGTCAGGAGGTGCCGACCGGTTGTGCCCTCGCGATCTCCGGGAGAGCTTGACGTGAGGCAGGGTATAGATCCTGCTGTTGATCTTACTGTCCTTAGTAGCCTTGTTCAATGTTTGTAGTAAGAACACTTGTAGAGCTCCGCGTCCTCACATGCGAGCACCGTTAAACCACCGCAGTGGGCAAGTTTGTGCGTGCTGCCGTGGGTCTTCGGGACCACGTCTCGCATAATTTGAATTTTCACCTCGTGTGGAGTCCCTCGCGTTTCGCCAACACCGCCAGCGTTTCACCCAACCAGATCTCAAACTCTTCTAACCCTCCAAACACATAAACGACTTTTTCAATGAACCTATAGTAGACCTGGGGTCATGGGTAAAACTCGCTGTCATCGTCACGTACGCTTGGTGGTGGCGCTGCGTAATAAAGCATGGGTTCAGAGCGCGCTTCGACGTAAGACGCAAGTATCTTGAGCCGCGGTCACATGGCGCACGTCATTTGACCGTGGCTCAATGTCGGAATGAAGACTCCGACTATAATTGCAGCTTTTAAATTTCTCTTATTTAGTTTGATTGCGTTCGTCTTTGCGCGTCTTTTCTGCTTGTGAAACTGCTCGCCGTTTTTTGCGTGACATTACAGTTTGTTGCTTTAGCGTTCATTCCTTCGCCCTTGTGACGAAACAAAGCACAATAAGTGCTTAACAACGATTCTAGATTTCTATGACAGATGATTAGCCATATTCTTTCATCCCCACAAGTTTCCACTCTCCCCCGAACATCTACTTTATTTAGTTACGTTCAAAAGGTGAGAGCCACGGCAAGATTATAAGCGTACAGCCTCATCCGTACCTGCAATGGCCATACTATACAGCTAAAATGCTCGCTTCAGTCTAAAACCTTCTTACTGGTTATCATATTTCGTAGGTGGCGTAAGACTGGCTGTGTCGGCCCTTAATGGCCAGCGTTGCCGTAACAGTTGACGTAACAGTTGACGTCGATTCCAGGTCCCCGAAAGTGTACTGTCCAGAGATTCCCAACGTGCCTCCAGGAGTGAATGAACGAGAAGTGCAGAACTTCCTCCCGGTGGGTGGTGTACTGCGGCGCACGGCAGCTTGTTCCGTGCGGTGAATAAAACGAAGTTCGTGGTATGCCCGGCCTTCGACGGCGGCCAACCAACAGGTATGCCGGCTTTTCCCGAGTTTCCTTCGTGCACCACACTTCTTGGCTTCTGCACCGCGTATGGTTAATAAGTGTTTCTCCAATTCATGGGTGGCCTGTAGCGTCTGCGCCAGTAGAGCATCCATGGTCCGATCTCACCAAGTTCAGTCAGCTGGCAGTATATATGGGCCTTGCAACACAGGCGCCTCTTCAGGACTCCTATACTTTCCAGCTAGACGCGAATAGCACTCACGACTCTTATCATGGTCATGGCTCTCGCTTTAGGAAGTCCAAAGTGAATCGTTTGTCGATCGAGCATAGCGTATCCGCTGACAAGCTCGAAAGGCGGAAGCACAGTGAGTACAAGTCAGTCGACGTCATTCCCGGCAGCCAATGAGGGTCTTCTAGCTTTGACCACGACACTCACACACTGCTCTTTTCAGTGGGGATAGACGCTGCGAGTCTTTGGCCTATCGTTAGACGGGCACATCTGACTTCAGCATGACATCAACCAGACAAACCCGCTGTGCGTGCCGTCGAAAGAACGTTTCCTGTAACAAATAGTTTGGAATGATCAATGTGTATAAATGTAGCAACAGACAAAAAAAGAGAAATGCCAAGCTGGATTATCAAGTTAGACAAGATGATGTGCTCGAGGGTGTATCAAAGGCCTGTAACGTAGTTTGCTATATCATTTCATGCATCGACAAAACTGAGGCGTACCCTGCGCATTCTAGTTTGTTAGTTCAGTCAATGATACGATATGGCATCATGAATAATCTGGCAATCTGGCTGCACTCACTACAAGGAGAGAAAAATACCTGGATGCGAACACGCTTTCACAGCACATAGAGAAAACTGCCTAGATTCGATACACCTTCTAACCTTTCGTATTGAAATTTAAGCATACAATCACGGCGCCGATTCGATAAGCCATATGCGTAACTTCCAGGATTACAATGGGATTGCGAGTTGTCGTTTAGAAAAAAATAAACAGCGCTGGATGGATTGGGACTCAAGAAGAGGACACAGCAGAGGTGCTGATACTGTGATGTTTTTCCTCAAGCAGTATAAGTAAACTATTACGGAAACACTTGGTTGGATGTTGGCGTCTGTGTCGTGTCCTCTTGGGTGTACATGTTCATCGAGAGCCTTTATTTTTTTTTGTTGACGCTACATTTCCAACAAACCCAAATTTGAGCAGTGCTAAATTACGAAGTGATTATACAAAAGAAAATATAGGAAGAAAGCGTTTGAGGAGCAACAGGCCGGAGATTTTACGGGCGTCTCTGACTACATCATGATCAAGCTCTTCACCCTTACTAGTCCCACTGCAGGTCAAAGGCCTCCAACCTTGTCCTGTGCTTGTTGCGGTCACGCTGTCCTCGGAGTATTGTTTTTAAAGACGCGATGTAAGGAGATGTTGGCGCACAAACACGACGCCGGCTACTCCTTATCCCTTAGAGGTATCTAACATATATACTTCAAATGAATGCATTGGTTCATAATCTTAAACTTTGGTAGCACAGAATCGATGAGGACAGGAAGGAACAGCGTTCTGCCCTATATTTCTGGGTTTATTCCTGTTCTCATCGATGTTGCGACAGTGCACGTAGGGTCCAAGCGTCCGTGCGGACGAAGTCCAAAGCACATACAATATACACAACTAGCACAACTATAGGTAGCACAACTAGATAGAACACAATAGCACAACTAGGTAGAACATGGGATTTTAAAACGTCTTCGACAATCACACATATGTGCATATACGGTGTTGTTAACTGATTGAAGAGCAACTGATGAATACAGTCAACAGCCACAGAAAATATATATTGCCGTTTTAAATGAAAGAAAAAGAAAAAAAAACTTAACTGCACTTATATCGGCCAAGAATGATCCTCAAATGTCTTCTCAATCTCATCTGCCGGTCTGACTTTCTACTTTCCCTGGAACCCTTGCCTCTTCTTGACCTAACGGGAAGTTAAAGATAATGTATCTGGTTTCAGCGCAAGATGTTGATATCACTCCTAAAATCGAGAAAAAAGAGTAGTTTTTTCAGAAACCTGTCATGTTGATGTATAGTCATCGCCATCAGAGCTCTCCCTGTGGTACTTATCTCCTGCAATTAAAGAAAGAAACAATCATTTAAGGTCTGAAATGTGGTCACCACAATAACATCATCATCATCATCAGCCTGATTACATCCATTGCAGGACAAAGGCCTCTCCCATGTTCCGCCAGTTAACTCGGTCCTGTGCTTGCTGCTGCCAATTTATACCCGCTAACTTCTTAATCTCATCTGCCCACCTAACCTTCTGTCCCCCGTAACTCTCTTGCCTTCTCTGGGAATTCAGTTAGTTACTTTTAATGACCAGAGGTTGTCCTGTCTACGCGCTACATGTACGGCCGATGTCCATTTCCTCTTCTTGATTTCAACTATTATATCCTTAACCCTCGTTTGTTCCCGAATCCACTCCGCTCTCTTCTTGTCTCTTAAGGTTACACCTACTATTTTTCTTTTCATTTCTTGCTGCGTCGTCCTCAATTTAGGCTGAACCCTCTTTGTAAGTCTCCAGGTTTCTGCTCCGTAGCTAAGTAGCGGCAAGATACAGCTGTTATATACCTTCCTCTTGAGGGATAGTGGCAATCTACCTGTCATAATTTGAGAGTGATTGCCAAAAGTGCTCCACCCCATTCTTATTCTTCTAGTTACTTCAATCTCGTGGTTCGGCTCTGCGGCTATTACCTGCCCGAAGTAGACAGTCTTTTACAACTTGAAGAGGACTATTACCTATCTCAAAGCGCTGCTGTCTTCCCAGGTTGTTGTACATTACTTTCGTTTTCTGCAGGTTAATTTTAAAGCCCGCCTTTCTGCTCTACTTGTCTAACTCCGTAATCATGAGTTGCAATTCGTCCCCTGAGTTACTTAGCAATGCAATGTCACCACAATAACAGCGCTGCTGAAATAGCCGCAATAACAGTCTGTCTTTGGATAACCAAACTGGCATACATTCTGTTTTGTGGGGCTATATGGTAACTTGTGGTCACAGAACGCCAAGACGTGGTGTAATGTTAATAACTGCTGGAGTTTAACGTTCCAAAACTACCATGCGGTTATGGCAGACGCCGCAGTGAAGGGCTCCGGAAATTTTGGCCACCTGGGGTTTCTTAACGTGTACCTTAATCTATGCACACGAACCTCAAGCATTTTCGCCTCTATCGAAAATGTGGCCGTCACGGCTGGTATACGATCCCGCGACCTGCGGGTCAGCAGCAAAATGCCTTAGCTACTGGACCACCCCGGTGGGTGGGGTGTAATGTTGATACAGTGTCGTAATGTAAGGTTTTTCCTTGCGTAGCCGTTACTGGACTTACAGGCCTACGTGCAATGAGGGTAAAACACATAACTTAAATAAAATCAAGAAAATTATTGTAATAATGGTTTATTTTCCACCAATACAAAGTTGATGGAAGGGGTGAGAAAAAAGCGACTATCCGCTTGACTAAGTTCTCACCCCCCTATTAACATAGGGCAGTGGCGGTGGTGGCAACAAAACACCACAGCTGACAAAAGTACACAACATGTACATAGCATAAACAAAATTAGGAATTATAAAACTTTCAAGCTCACTGCAAGCGGTCACTGACAAAAATAAAAAACAGTGCAATAAACATATATTTAAATGTATGTGAATTGTGGCAATTTGTAAACCACAAATACAGAAAAACATATGATTCACGTGCACCGGTAACTGCATTTTCATCCCTTGTGTTTTGTTTATCTTTATTTATTGCTTCGAACTTTGAAGAAAAATCTTAATTGTCAGGAGCGTTAATATTATATTGGCGAAGTTGGGAAAGTGTGAAACGTAATCATCCGAATGTTATACCAAAATTAGATGTGTGCGTACTTTTGTATGCGTGAACCGTTCTTGCACGCGTGAACCGTTAACGTTCCGAAACTGCTATACGATTACGAGAGACGCCGTACAAGAGGACTCCAAAAAACTGGACCACGTGAGGTGTTGTAAAGTTCACCTCCCCATAAGCTCACGGGTCTCGACCGTTCCGCCTCCGTCGATTGCGGCTGCCGAAGCCGATATTCCATACCGCGACCATCGGGCTATCTAGTAGGCACTATAACAACTTGACCAGTGGTATATTGACGTAAAGAAGCAAGTGTGTATACCTTTACATAGGGCCACATTCCGCGTTGATTTAGTCTCGCCGTTCAGATACCGTCAGTGAGTATGGACTTGTACATGACGTCAAAATGTCTGTGGCTAGTCTACAGTTTCGATATCGATTTCAGCACTTTCGCTGTCGCTTTCAGGTTGCATGCGATGAATGTTGGCTTGGGCTAGTGTCCGGTCGATGCCAGTGTAGCAGCCGAGAAATATTTCGTCGCACTTGCTTTCGAGGATGCTGTCGACAATACGCTGTACCCGCGTCGCACAACTCGTGCCGGGGAAACACATCGCCAGGAACGGCAAGTCCTGCCACGCGCACATGCCCACGACGATTTGCACGCCCTCCGGGTCGGACTGTTTTTCGGCGGTGATTGCACACGCGTAGCGCTCTCTCCCTCTGGTCAGGGTCACGTACCCGATGTCCACTCCCGGAAACGTTAGCGCGGTCGCTATCAGCGTCTGCAGCGTGAAGTCGTGGACGGGTGGCACGCTCCGATCCAGCGCAAAGAGCGCCCACGTGAGCCTCTGGTTGCGTGCAAAGAGCCAGCAGTAGGCCGCAGCGAGCTTGGGAAGTCGCACCAGGCGTGACTCGCCTGATTTTAGGGCAGCACAGACTTTGTCGCAGGCCTCTTTGCTATCCTGGACGTCTCCGAGGTGCAGACCCGGTATCACCTTGTCGTCTTCGAGGCTGCGCACTTGGTCCAGGGACAAGGGCCTCATGAGAAGACACAGTGTTTTGATGCCCTCTTCTGCCATGACCGCCTGAGAATGGGGGCCTCGCTGGGAAAGTCGCTCGATGTGGGCAGGCGGTCGCTGTGCACTGTGACAGCACGAGTCTCGCACGTGCTGTTTAGTGGCGCAGCAGATGTCTACACGCCTTCCGTGTCGCCCAGTGTATATGATCGAGCCTCCGCACTGTTCTTGGCACGGATAGCTGGAGGAGTTTGCTGAAGAAGTATAGCCTGCCGACGAAGACGCTATCCTGGATCTGAATCGGCGCGAGCGACGAAGAACTGACCTTGTAGTTCCTTAACAGACCCGAATGTGTACTTAAGATGCGACATCTGGTGGGCGGCGCGTTTCTTCACAATAAGAATCGCGAAAAACCAATTGAACTGTTTTTGAAAGAACTGCCTAACCATATTTTGTACTATGTTTGAAATGCTTTGTATGTTTCTTTGGTATTGCTTAATGTATGTTCGTTCCTTTTCCTAATGTACCCACTCCTGCTATGTCTCGTGTATCGAGACAGCAGTATCTGTGAATAAATAGATTGTAGTGGGCAGCTGGTCTAGCACTCAAAAAAAGTTAATATTACGCTCCTGGTCGCTTTGCTATTTCATTAATGTGAGATATATGGCACGTGTGTAAAGTCTGCTGGCTTAGCACTGCGTGCCAGTGATTTTAGTTTGGGGAACAGCATATTGCGTGCGTGCGTGCGTGCGTGTGTGTGTGCGTGCGTGTGCGTGTGCGTGTGCGTGTGCGTGCGTGTGCGTGCGTGTGTGTGTGTGTGTGTGTGTGTGTGTGTGTGTGTGTGTGTGTGTGTGTGTGTGTGTGTGTGTGTGTGTGTGTCATATATAACCTCCTGGTGCAGTATTCTCTTCGACGGACGGGAAGTATATGCTTCGTGACCAAACTCAGCTTCGACGATTCGGCTACGCAAGGAAAAAAAACATGGTGAGAGCAGATAGTAAACAAATTCCGCCTCAACCATCACTGTTTCAAGGT
This sequence comes from Rhipicephalus microplus, assembly GCF_043290135.1. Taxonomy (NCBI): domain Eukaryota; kingdom Metazoa; phylum Arthropoda; class Arachnida; order Ixodida; family Ixodidae; genus Rhipicephalus; species Rhipicephalus microplus. Next base: position 60,934,593 of record NC_134707.1, on the reverse strand, counting down.
AGATATGAACTGCTCGTAATAAATTACACTTAGCATGTGTTAACGACGTTGCCCCGTTGCGCGATATTAGCACGCAAGGACCCCACTAGCACATCCTCCTCAAGAGGGCACTGCTAGGAGAGAGTGATGTTTTTGATGCACTCGAACATAGGTTCTTGCTTGCAAGGTTCCTTGTGACGCAATACTGCGTAGCTTCACTGTCATGTAAAAGTGTGTATGTCTCGACCAATTTTACATTCTTGGCTCGCCATTCGAAGAATCGGGGCGTGCAAGCACGAACAAAATATGTCAATACACCACACACGCCCACTATCGACCTGATAGGCGCATATCAGCGGAGAAGAAGGCAGGCACGATAAATTATCCTCGCATGATCCTGCAAAAGGCGAACTTATCAGCCCAGAAAACGGAGGGGGGGGGGTATACGTGAAAGATAGGAGTTAATGCGCTTGATTTCTTCTTTAAGTTAATCGAAGGCCGGTTCACGCATGCGCTAATATTATTTTACTGGATACGCCAACACGCGGAGTACGACTGAAGAGTCACAGGGGGAGGTGAGGAAATAATGAAAGTTGAAATTTTAGGGCAAATCTATCGCTATTATGTTTCATTTTGCGCGTGACAAAATAAATCGGTGATTTCCTTTGTGGCATGCTTGACGTTTTGCTAAGTAGTTGCCTGTCTAAAATTTTTATGGCACAAATGATGCGCAGGCAGTCTATGAATAGAGGCTTGTAATTATTTCGGTGCACTGGCGTGCCGAAACGCTTTCGCTCGTTGTAGTGGGACTGTATCGCGCGTATGGACTGTTGACTACTTATCTGCACGTGTGTTGTTCACCTGACCTGACGTTTCAATGACACAAAATTCGCTCACATCAGCTGGAAACAGCCATTGCTTTGACTGATTTTTCTGGCTCGTGTCCGGCGTTCTATCGCCCTATCCTGAATATAAATTGTACACGCTGCCCGATGAAGCGCAGCTCTGTGATCGGCTGCAAAGGCTTTCGTGGCTGTTGCTTTGACCCTTTCGTTTCCGCGTCAGTTTGAAACGCGAGTTTTGTCATTTTGGGCTATTGTGCTCGTAGGCGACGTTGCCACCCGACTTGTTTGTCTGTGGGGTACACAAATTTTGACTAATAAAATAAAGTTTCCTTGTCAAACCTTTCTATTTCGCCTTCCTGTAATCCATCATACGGCTATTGGCGAGCCGTAACGAAAAAATAAGGAACGTGGGCGTATGTTTAAAAAGAAAGTAACAGCACGCATAAGAACATTTTGCTGATTTTGCGTCGTGCGTAACGTAAAAGCAGGACGTCGATCATTTCTGCTATGGGAGACCAGCGCTGTCTGTAACCCGTCTCTTGTGTAGTCGCCGTGAAAGGGGAGGGGGTTTGCAATCTTGCCACTGGTTCCATATCGTCAATGACTGCTTGTTTCGTTCGTCGCGAGATGGCGCGGAAAGAGGCCGTCGTTGCTCTCACTCCCAGTTGAACGCGCTGGCAGCAGCCGCCGGAGCACGCAGGACACGCGCTCCCTTTCACAAAAAATTGACACTGATATATTCACCTTATAACTATTCGCTCAAAGCAAGCAGTACAGGATAGTCTACATGTATTTGCTTCGCATTACGCTAATTACTACAGCGCGTGGGATCGGCCGAATGTTATTTTTTGTTTCAAGCTAAAATTATAAAGGGAAATTGTTCTCTTGAGGTGTTTTCTGAACAGCCCTGCACACCCACCCCTGTCCGCTCAGGTTTAGCTTGAGACACAGCTATGATGCATGCACTTGTTTTGCTTGCCTTTTCGAAACCGTATGCGAGCATATCAAGCTGTTTGCTACCTTATGACTAAGGAAAAGCAGGCGTTACAAAAAAAAAGAACTAGCAGTTGTTCCATTTACGAAAGCAACCGATGAGCGAAGCTCCTTAGAAGTAGGTTGCGAAAAAAAAAGATCATGCAAAAATTAGATGAGGCCGTTAATCATGTTAAGTGCCGGCGTTTTACGTGCCAAAGAGAGAGAGATGTTAAGGGCCCTTGCGAGAGTCAAGCGTAGCCCTTTCCTCAGGTGACGGCCAGGCCTTGAATACCGGCGTCATTTTCAGCCAGCCGGAAGACTAGACCTGGTCTCTCGGGCACGCTCCGAGTAGCATAGCCTCCCACCACACAGCTTTGGATGTGAAGAATGTAAGGTTCGCGCTGTGTTTTATTGTGCGATAGCCGCGTGACAAGCTCATATGTTATGGCCGAGGTTGGTGTGAGGCGCCCCAAGCGCCTTACATTGTGGTGTGTGGACTGTAATGCAATGTAATACTTAAAAATAAATCCATGAATGGCTAGTTTCATTCCCAACTATACCTCATGAAACATTCGACGATTTACTCATGCTTAGCGCATGAATGTGAAGTTGTTGCCGGTGTGTGTATATATTCTTGATTTTCTGCTTGCACCGAGCATGCGGCCTACTCAGCAGCCGAATATGGCTCTACTCGCCCGTGGCACCAGACGGTGCAACCTAACAGAGCGGCTTTTGGGGGCAAAGCTCTTTACGCCGGGGGTCGTTCCCTCCTGTGTAGTAGGAGGGAACATAGTAGTAGTAGTAGTAGTAGTCGTCGTAGTAGTAGTAGTAGTAGTAGTAGTAGTAGTAGTAGTAGTATGTAGCCACCTCTAGTTTATGTTTTGATCTATAGATGGCGTTGTGTGTATCCTTGGGACGTGCACCCCGTGGCGGAGGTGCGCGTACATTGAACACGCAAATTTTTGTGGTAGAGTTTAGACTTTCTTTTTTTTTCGTAGTGCAGGGCTCGAGTTTAGTAATTATCGAATATAGGGACAATTGGTGTCAGAAAGACATGGCTAAAAAGACTGTAAAGTGTTCAGGATGTGGAGTGGGTTTGAAAGTGGACCCAAGCGTAGAAGCGGATGGAGAAGAGGCTGACGCGAAGTGTAGGCAATGTGAGGTCGTGGAAAAAATGAAGAAAATGATGGTTGCCCAAAGTGAACTGCTGGTGAGAATCGATGAGCTCGAGACTGCGTTGGCGACAGAGCAAGAGAAAACGAGGGCAATGGGAGAAAGACTGAAGTCCACCGAAGAAGCACTAGCGAAGCTGAACAAAGAAGCGGCCTACGGAGAGAAAAGTAGAGAACCGGCAACCAGAACGGTGGAGAAGGAAGAGCAAGCAAGTTTGGAAAAAAACAGGTTTAGCCGGTTCAACTGTCACAAGGCCCAGCTTCAGCGAGGTAGTGGTGGGGCTGCGAGGGGAGAAAGCAGCCGGCGTCACAGGTGCGAGTAGCCCCCAGGTGCAGGACGCTCCAGCTGAAAAGTCACAGCATGTGATAATCGCCGGGAACTCGAATTTAAATCGATGCACAGAAGCCATCAAAGAGAGGGTAAGAGGTGACAAGAGGGTTGCAGTAGGGGCGTTCCCAGGACGCAAGCTGGAAGCAGTCATGAGGCAAGCGAGCGCAAAACTCAAAACTACAGCTGATAGACGAAACCTCGTTATAATTTCAGGTGGTTTAAATGATGTCTTAAATGAAGAAACAGCAGGACTAGCAGCCACACTGGCGAAAGGCGCCGATGACTTGCGCGCCACTTCTCCTAAGGTACAGGTAGTGATATGCACGATACCGGAGGTACTGGTGCGTGATATCAACCTGCAAAGAGCGATTGTCAACGCAAACCAAGAGATATGGCGGATGAGTGGAGAGAAAGGCTTTGAGGTGGTGGAAATAAACAGAGAGGTGCATAGGTGGGGTGGTTTTCAACGAGACAGAATTCACTTCAATGGGCGGCTAGGTCATGAGGTGGGCTGGCGACTTGCAGGACGCGCAGTAGCTTTTTTGGGGGGCAAGCGAGCCCTTCGGGGTGCAGGATAGCTAGTAACGAGGAAAACAACCAGGGAGACTCTTCGACAGGTGTTATGGACAGATACGATTCCAAAGTGGCACCAATATCTAAGATAGGTAGAGTCCGGGGCATAAAAAGACGTAGCCACGAGCGCCGAGCCCATTCAGACATAGGGTATATTAACATGCAGGGTGGTAGGAACAGGCTGAAGTGGGAAGAGATAGAAGAACAGCTAAGGGAAGAGAGGCCGATGGTATACGGTTTTGTAGAAACACATCTCAGGGACATGGAACAACCTCCGAACAATCCGGACTACGCGTGGGAATATTGTATTAGAACAGAAGGCAGCAGAAAGGGGGGTGGTATTGGGGCATTCATTCATAAAACTACAGACTGGCAAAGGGTCAAGCAGGAGTGCAAGGAACATTTATGGCTAAAAGGGAAAGTGGCAGGTCAAATGACACTCCTTGGTTTCGTGTACTTGTGGACGGGAGCAAAGGCCAGAGAGGAAAACCAGGCAATGGTAGAGTGTATATCAAAGGACATTCAGGAGTTAGGAAGAGAGTGCGAGATAATTATACCAGGAGACATGAATGCGCACATAGAAGATATGGATGGGTATACCGACCCGACAGGCAAAATGATCATGGATATGAGTGAAAGGCTTGATTTGACCATTTGCAACAGTACCGAGAAGTGTGAAGGGCAAATAACATGGGAGGTAGGAAGGCTGCAGTCGACGATAGATTATGCACTGATGTCACATAGGATGTATGATAAGCTCAGGGGAATGCACATAGATGAAGGTGGCTCCAGAAGTCTGGGTAGTGATCACAAACGTATCAAGCTAAGTTTTGGAAGAGCAGTGAAAGTGGGAAGGAGACAAGATGAGCAACTACAGGAAAATTTTTATTCAGAAAGGCAAATTGAAATAGCCACTAAACAAACTGAGAAAGTAATCACGGAGGATAATAAGACAGTGTGGACAAGTAATCACGACGAAGGTATTGAATATGTAAGAACAAGGGTGACAGAAAATTTCAACAAAGAAGTACTTTATGCACCACAATAGACAAGGACGAATCAAGTGGTGCAATGGCCCCATTTTCAACATGAGAGTGGGAAAGGGCTGAGAAAAGAGTTCCTAGTAGTACATCAACAGGCCCAGATGGCATTCCAATTAGGCTGATAAAGACATTAGGTCCGAAGTCTAAGCAGGCTTTGAGAGAGGCAGTGAGCAAAATAATAATCGATGGTGAAGTTCCCGATGGATGGAAACTTAGCAGGATGAGCATGATTATAAAGGAAAGGGACACAAAGCTGACATAAACAACTACCGTCCTATAACAGTGACATCAGTGGTCTACAGGCTGGCGATGCCGATTATAAAGGAAAGACTGCAGGCATGGATAAAAGATGAGGGGGTGCTGGGGGAACTGCAGAATGGGTTTCGGAAACACAGGAGGTTGAAAGACAATCTGTTCTCACTGACGCAGTACATCGCAATAACAGAAAAGGAACACAGGCCCCTGTGTCTAGCATTTTTGGATATCAAGGGAGCGTACGGTTGCATGGTTCAAGAGGACTGCTGGGGATACTGGACATACTAGGTGTGGAAGATGGAGTCACTAATCTTTTAAAGGATATCTATAAAGGTAACAAGGCAGTTATAAAGAGAGAAAAACAGGTATCCAAGCCTGCAGAGGTAAAACGGGGGCTTAGGCAGGTGTGCCCCCTGTCGCCCATATTATTCATGATGTACCTACAAGGATTAGAGGCAAAATTAGAAGGAAGTGGGCTGGGCTTCAACCTCTCTTTAGTCAAACAAGGAAAACTTATTGATGAGGCACTACCAGCAATAATGTACGCAGATGATATAGTGCTAATGGCCAACAACAAGGAAGATTTGCAGAGATTGATGGACATCTGCGGTAATGAGGGAGATAGGTTAGATTTTAGATTCAGTAAGGAAAAATCAGCAGTCATGATTTTCAATGACAACGAAGGTAGTGAGCTTAGGATACAGGAGGTCACGCTAGAAATAACAGATAAATACAAATATCTGGGCGTATGGATTAGCAATGGGACCGAGTACCTGAGGGAACACGAAATATACGTGACGACTAAAGGTTACAGGAATGCAGCAGTGATGAAAAATAGGGCACTGTGGAATTACAATAGGTATGATGTTGTGAGAGGAATATGGAAAGGGGTCATGGTTCCTGGGCTGACGTTCGGCAATGCGGTCTTGTGCATGAGATCAGAAGTTCAAGCAAGATTAGAAATTAAGCAACGTGGAGTAGGTAGGCTTGCTTTAGGAGCTCACGGGAATACACTAAATCAGGGAGTACAAGGTGATATGGGATGGACATCATTTGAGGGCAGGGAAGCTAGCAGCAAGATAAAATTTGGGAAGCGATTGAGAGAAATGGGGGAAAAGCGTTGGGCTAGGAAGGTTTTCAGCTACTTGTACATGAAGAATGTCGATACAGAATGGAGGAAGCGAACCAGGAAGTTGACAGGTAAATACTTAAAACCGCAGGTGGCCAAACCAAGAAGAACTATCGGTTAAGAAGAAAGTGAAGGAAACGGAGACTGACATGTGGAAAATGGGCATGGTTAAGAAGTCCGCACTAGAGATCTATCGAACTTTTAAGCAGGAAATTGCCAAGGAAAGGATCTATGATTATACTCGGGGTAGTTCTCTACTGTTTGAGGCAAGGACGGGAGTACTGCGAACCAAGACATATCGGGCCAAATACGAAGGGGTAGACACAGTATGCAGTGCGTGTGGAGAGGAAGAAGAAACTGCCGAACACTTGATAATGTTCTGTAAAGGGCTTTACCCTATCGTTCAGGATGATGGCGCAGAGTTTTTCAAAGCACTGGGGTTTAGGGACCAAGAGGGCAAAATAGACTTTAAGCAAGTAGACTTAACTAGAAGGAGGTTATCTGATTGGCGGCTAAAGTCAAGGCACGAGTGAAAATTAAACTCTTCACTGCAAAGTACGAATCCTCAAACTCACTTTTTTAAGGCATAAATAAATAAATATAGTTTTGAGTTCATTAAGTATTACGGCTTGGTGGCGCTGGCCACCACCCGATCTAAAGGGTACAGCCATATCCATCCATCTATCGGAATAATATAACTAGATGGCGTTAGTGGGTTTAAAAGCATATCCACAGAGTGAATGATGAGTGGGGTGAAGCGTTCGTCCGTGCGTCCGCCCGTTTCAATGAGACAGACAGACAGACAGACAGACAGACAGACAGACAGACAGACAGACAGACAGACAGACAGACAGACAGACAGACAGACAGACAGACAGACAGACAGACAGACGGACGGACGGACGGACGGAAGGACGGACGGACGGATGGACGGACGGACGGAGTTAGTGGTTTTCACAGCATATCTACGGTGTGAATGATGAGTGGGGCGAAGCGTTCGTCCATGCGTCCGCCCATTTCAATGAGAGAGACTGACGGACGGACGATTCACGGTTTACCGATAAAACCCTCCGACGCTTCGCCCCACTCATCGTCGTTTTTCTTGTACTATGGAACATTCAGTCTTCAGATACAAATAGTGACGCGGCACCGCGAGAAGCAAGAAATCGTGCCTTTATTCCTGCATCATGTCCTCGTTGAAGCGGCTCGTCGTTACCTCCGGGTGACTGTTGGCGGTGTCCTCCGGTGGACACGCTTCCAGACAGACAGCAATTGGCAGCAAACCGAGCTTTCTCTTTTACAAGTTCGGTCGTCCTCCCTTCATTCCGTCACTCGTTTGAACCAGGATGACGGTGTACGTGACGACTGCTCCGGCAAGCTGCAAATTGAAACGCGTAATTGAGATTTGTGTGCCGGTATACGCGACCTGTGTTGAATTGTTTTTGCTTCGAACAAGACTTTTGAAATATGTGTAACCACTAAATCGCACCCGAAACAGTTAATTGCTGCCTAACTGGCTGAGATATACTATACTCGGGGACAACTTTCTGTGGCAATAAAGGGAAGGCTACGGAGCCAAAGTGGGAGTGTGCCACCGCTGAGAAATATAATCCCACGATTGTGTCTGTGTTTTTCGCATGAAGATAGTAAAAAATTACTTTATTTTCTGCAGGATGCTGTTTAGAAAGAGACGCTGCACGAACCCAGGAGATATTAATATTCGTTTTGTTTGATGGAGTGTTATTTCGCGTTTTTGCACGTCTGAAAACGTCGCACGTTTTATGTGCACCTCGCGGTCAAAATGGCGTCTTCGTCTTCGGGTGAGTGCTCGTCTCCCTCCGGCTGTTCCGACGATTCGCCGAAGGAGCTTGTGTCGAATTTCACGCACAAATAACTGTGTAAGCGGACGTAGCGAATTCTGTGCAGCGGTATTATTCGAACACGCCCAGCATTCTAGAAAGGGAGTCTAGCCGGACTACTTGGCGGAGGAGTACATGTGCAGTAACTCCACCCCCGTAGCTTTCCCTTCATTGCCACAGAAAGTCGTCCCCGAGTATAGCATGAAATAAAACCGCCGGCCATATAGAAACGGTGGCGCGAGCTACTCGCAACTGCTTATTAGCAGGGAAAGGTTTAGAATATTCTCTTTCTCGCGCACGCGCACAAATGAAAAGACCAACACGTGTATCAAAGGTGGCTGCGCACGAATTCAAGTTTGAAGTCCAGCAAAGCGATAGATGGTTGTCTTGCGCAACGATTTCTGTTCCTTTCAATAAGGAAAGCTTCAAAAGAACCGAAATTGTCACACAATAACCGGTCTGTCATTTTAGAGGACTACGAAGCACGAAGAGGTGAGAATTCGAGAGTACGGGGCGCCACTTGAGCCGATCGACATTTCGACAAATGAAGGTTTAAATTTCAATGTTGGAGCTTTGGAGAACACAGGTCCGCTTGTCAAAACGTCGGCTACAGGGACACCCTGTGCCCACGAATTCTCAGTAAAGAGACCTGTTAACCCTAGTAGTAATAATAATAAGAATATCCGGGTTTTTATGTCTAAAGAGCTACGATATCATTATGAGAGACGTAGTTTGAAGGTCCCCGGAAATATTGACTCTCTGGTGTGCTTTAACGTGCATGCCGACATCAAAACTGTATACGGGCATCTGCCATTTGGCCTACATTGACATGCGGGGGCCGGCATCGAACCCGTGACCTTTCGGTCAGCAGCCGAGCACTGTAACCACTGTTCTACCGAGGCGGACTACGTCGACGCTCTTTTGCAAAGAGTTAATTAGTGTGTTTATGTTGCATATGAGAGAGCTAAATACGTCGCAAAAGGGGGCCAACAAGTTGTGTCTCCTTGCTCGCCCAAATTGTACACGTCGGACTCGGGCAGCGCACTTAGAAGAAATTTTAAATGGCGATGAATTCCTTACGGAAACAAGCATCGGTGATTTCAGGGAGAAGAAACCAGCTGCGGACAACGCCATCTCTCCCGGTTTCAATGACTTCCTCAGATAGAGCAGCTGTAAACAAAAAAAAAGTATTCACTGTACTGACTGAGCAAACATATTATACAGTTGAATAGTCGAAGAGGCGGTGCATTGTATTGACGGGTGAATGGGGCTGTACTCTTTGAACCAGGCAGCCTTGATTCCACGCGCTGCCATTTTTTTTTTCGAATACCCACCCTTTATAATTATACATCTTGTTTCCAAAATACTCATGCAAACTTCTTTCGTGTATGAAGTCAAGTAATGAGTGGTGGTGAGGTTCACGAGTCCAGCGTTCAGAGTCGGGTGGTCGCCCAGGTCAAGCCTCCGGCCACTTTCACGGAGGAGGAGGAGGAGGTGGAGGAGAAAAAAACCTTTATTGATGCTGGCGGTGCCAGATAGCCCTTATCCCCACCGGGCTGGTTGACATCCCTTGTCCGGGACGTCATTAGTCGAGGCCGCCACCCGAGCCCGCTGGACTAGAGTTCGCTGTTCCTCTAGTGTGGAGCTATTGAGTAGGGTCGTCTCCCAGTCCTCTTTGGTGGGGTTGGGAAAGGGGGTTAATTTTGGGTTCATTTGGCAGGCCCAGACCATATCGTAAGTGTTGGCCACTTCCCCACAGTACTGGCACTGCCCACTTATTTTTGGGTCGTAATATTTGAGTATGGCTGGACAGAGCAACGTATTTGTCTGTAGGCGCCGCAGGATGCGCTCCTCCGTTTTCGAGAGTGCCTTCGCTGGTGCGGGATACAAGCGGCGTTGCTCAATGTAGTATTCTTTGATTTCTCGAAACCGTGTTAAAGGTGTGGGACGTTCAGGTCTATCAGGGAAACGGGGAGTTTCCCGGGAAGTAAGCACGCGGGCCGCTGCATGTGCAGCCTCGTTACCCTGTAGGCCCTGATGTCCCGGAGTCCATATAAGACGTTTTGGGGTAGGATCGCGGTTCCTGATGCTGAATTTTAAAAGACTATTAGCCAATGGAGAGATTTCTCCTGCAAGATAGCTCTCGCAGGCTCTTGGAGAGTCTGTAACTATTTGTTTTGAGTTTGGATGGGATACTGCCAGTGCAATGGCCACCTCCTCCGCCTTACTTGAGCTTGTGGTTTTGAAAGTGAGGCCGTTCACCTGCGTTCCTTGATATATTACCGCCGCCGTGTAGTATCCCCTCGGTGACGGCCCGGCCACATCGACGTAATAGACCCCATTACGGGAGCCAAGCCGTTGTTCAAGTGCCTCAGCGTGTGCTTGCCTTCTACCCTGGTGCGCCTCCCTGGTCATATTGCGGGGAAGCGGGGACACCCAGAGTTTTGTTCTCCAAAGTTCAGTAATACGCTCCGCGTTTTCGATTTCGCATTCGTGCCAGATCAAGAGGCGGTCCAGTAGGCGCCGCCCGGGGGGCGTCTGCGTAAGACGCGTATATTGATTTGTGAGGTGGGCTTCTTGGAGTTCTTGTATAGAGTTAAAGACTCCCAAGGCAGAGAGTTTCTGATTTGAAGTGCTGATGGGTAAATCAAGTGCACGCTTAATTACTTTCCTAAGAATAGCATCGACTCTGTTCTCTTCGTGTTTAGTCATTCGTAACTTTCACGGAGGGAACGACGGCGGCTTAATTGTAGACCCTTGAAAGTGAACAAGTGTGTGTAAATTACATAGTGGGTTGGGGTGTCGCGAAACGGGTACGATGTACCATTTTGTTTTTTACTCATAATTAGCTCTGTGCTGTTAAAGACTGACTTTCACTCCTACCTTGATTTTAGCCACCAAGGAGATAACACCTCTTTGTAGTTGCTACCCGTTTAAAGTCTCTACGGTGCTTTCTGAAGTCAAGGTGCGCCCTTCGGCGGAGACTGTCGGTATCACAAAGTGGAAGTCAGTCTGCAAGTCCCTCTAGCTTTTTTGTTGCATGGTAATTGGAAAGTGGCGCAGTTCCACGCCAATGACAAAAAAAAAAGAGGAACGGTGCCGTGTCGTGTTTTTCTGTAGAGTGCATTATAACCATTTTCTTTTAGAAACCCTTTTAGTTGACGCGATACGGCTATCGCGTATCCCCCCCCCCCTTTTTTTTGTAAACAGAAATACGGTCATATGTTTCTGCAATCAGTTTGCGCATACCAGGGCTTGATAAGCTGCGATTACGGTTTACATTTTGTTTCTCTGGAGCGTTATTGCGTTTCTTTCTTTTTTTTCTTTTTTTATGCCATGAGTGTTCTATCTTGATTTGTTCACTTTATTTTGTACCTGTTACTACCACTCCTGCTTGCATCCTTAGTTAGAGGCTAGCAGTATGTATAGATATATAATAAATAAATATCTTAAGTATAGAATTTTACGGTTTTTCTTTTTTTGCCAAAGCCACGAATAGTCAAGACTTAATCTTCGGCTAGCCGTTTTCCTCACAATGTGAAAATAAAGACTCCCATCAAACTTAGCGTAGATTGACAGCCAGCGAGATGCACGCCTTACCTGGTCAACGTAGTCGCGATGTTCAGAGGAGATCGCAGCTTTTTCCAGGGTGTGTCTTATCGCTCGCACCTTCAAAGAAAGGTGAAATCGACTGAAAGACACTGTGGCGGTAGGTATATCGATGTCGGACAGCGTCGTACCTCTATAGTTAAACAATTACTTTTCTCATTCAACACTTAGCCGCATTAAACGTTTTCGTGTGGTATGTGTCTTCATCTACCACGTCTTCTTGAAAGCACTTTGAAGTGGGTCTGTCCATCCCTTGTATGTATGTACGTGACCGCCTGAAGTTCCACCTTTGCAAAGTGCCCACTGCTTCGTCCTTGCAAACATCCCACAACACTGCATCACCGATCCACCATCTCACCGACCACGAAGCCGTTATAATTAAGGGGGAACGGAAACGACGTATAGCTACCACGTACGAATAATAAAATTTCTTGTATAAATATATACACTATTTGTCACACCTTTGATGAGGTAGTGGGTGATATTCGCGGACAGTTCATGGTTTAGTGATGAAACCCTCCTACGCTTCGCCTCACTCATCGCCATTCACTCCATGCATATACTGTGATTTTTTTTTCAATTTGAACAATCAGTAATAATATCTGAGGCTTTACGTTAAAAACCACATGAATATTAGGTATGTCGCAGTGGAGGGCGGTAGAAATGTCGGCCATCAGGCGTTTTTTTAACGTGCGCTGATATCGGACAGCCATACGCGGGACTCTGGCATTTCGCCTTCATGCAAATAAAACCGGCCTGCCGAGATCAAGCCCGTAACTTTTATGTCAGCATCCGAGCAGCCTAAACACTGTGTCACCGAGGCGGATTCAGAACTCGCACAGCATCGAAAGGTGGCGGTGGTAGTGGTTAGAAGATGAGAAAAGGCACCTAATTTCTGCAACCCGGTCGGGAGCACGGCGCAGTGCCTGCATCGAAAGCTGAGTAATATACATAGGCGTACGCCCAGGTTACCCGCCTTTCTTTTTTTCTGTTTTGTACCATGGTGCTGAAGCCAGCCATCGAAAGCATATTGTCTATGGTTCCATAATATTTTCAGTCAATGAATCAATCAATCAATGGACGCGCTCGCCGTCGCGGCGGGTGGAGAGTGTGCACACCTAAATTACTTTTCTTACAGCGTGGCTGGGACATTAGAAACTGTTTAACACCACAGCCTGATAACAACTTTAAAGAAAAAAAAACAGATCGCAACGTGTAGCAACTTCAATACCACAGATGGCTCGGTGAAACCTCAAGTAGACGCAAAGCCATGGATGGTATAGTTTAGGTGAGATATATGGCCATTATACTGCAGGCCACTGAGCATCACACCGCCGGCTAGCCCACTTCTACACTTAAGCAAACTTCCGTACCAAAGAAAGTGTAACGATTCCCGAGGCGGTACAAGCCAAACCTAATAATCTGATCACAACAGGGCGTTTACGCGAAGGCCTTCATGAATTACGAGAAGGCGTTTGACTCAGTCGAGACATCAGCAGTGATGCAGGTGCTACGGAATCGGGGCACCGACGAACCCTACATAAACATACTGGAAAAAATCTACAGTTGATTTACAGCCACCATAAGGAGAGCGACATAATCCCAATAAAGAAGGGTTTACGGCAGGGAGACACGGTCTCTCTAATGGTATTTACCGCGTCTTTACAGGATGTTTTCAGGATCCTATTTTGGGAAGAGTTAGGTATTAAAGTTTTTAGTAACCTGCGGTTTGCCGATGACATTGTCTTAATGAGCGAACAAATTACAGCTCATCATTACGGAGTTAGACAAGGAGAGCAGAAAAGTAGGTCTGAAAATTGATATGCACAAAACTAAAGTAGTCTGCAACAGTCTCGGCAGAAAACAGCACTTTGCGATAAGAGGAGAGACCCTAGAAGTTGTAAAAGAATATTTCTACTTAAAACAGGCAGTAACTGCGGAGCCGAGCCATGAGAGTGAAAGAACTAGAAGAATAAGGATGGGGTGGATCACATTCGGCAAGCATTCTCAAATCATGGATGGTAATCTACCACTAACCCTCAAGAGCAAAGCATATAAAAGCTGCATCTTGCCGGTACTTACCTGCGGAGCAGAAACCTGGTGGCTTACAAAGAGGGTACAACTTAAATTGAGGACTACGCAGCGAGTGATAATAAACAAATGATAGGAGTGATAAACAAATGATAGGATGATAAACAAATGACAAGAAGAGAGCAGAGTGGGTCAGGAAACAAACCGGGGTTAAGGATTTCATAGTTAAAATCGATAAGAAGGAATTTACATGGGCTGGGCACGTAGCACGTAGGCAGGATGACCGATGTCCATTAAGGGTAACTGACTGGATTCCCAGAGAAGGCAAACGCACGAAGGGGAACACAGAAAGTTAGGTGGGCCCGATGAGATTAAAAAGTTCGCAGGTATAATGTGACAGCAGCAAGTACAAGACCGGGTTGATTGGGCGATAATGGGAGAGGCATTTGCCCTGCAGTGGGCGTAGTTGCGCTGATGATGACGATGACGATGACATGCCAAAACCACGATATCTTTGCGAGGCACGTCGTTGTGGAGGGCTCTGGTATTTTCGGCTATGCGTTGTTCTTAAACGTGCTCTCACATATCATAGTACGCGGGGTTATGACATTGCTAGAAACCGCCGCGGCTGGAATCGAACCCACGGCTTTCGGGTCGGCAGGCGTGTAAGGCACGATCCACTGACCGAAGGGAACGGCGTTTCCCGCATGCTCCGTCCCAAGTTTGCGGATATTGGCCGTGAGGGGCGCGCAGATCACGGATGCCAGCACGCGTCCCCCACGTGACACGGCCTCAATCCGCCCAGCATTGCAGGGAGGGAGACGCCCGTCTGACCTACTCCATCTCATAATTTTTTTATCAGGTAAGCTTCGCGTTCTGTTGCTGCTGTCACAATGGGAAAGCTCGACTACACGGTGTCTACGGGGAAGAGTGTACTCACCTCTGTGACCATCGCGTCGCTGAGGATTACGATGTCCAGGAAGTCCAGTGTCGCCGAAACAGTGTTGAGAAAGGCGAGAAAATTCTCAAGTGTCCATAACTCTTCAACGAAGATCAAGTAGACTCCGATGCAAAAAGAGAAGAGTAACACACCACCCGAGGTCACTATTGCGTACTGCCATATGTCGTTTAGACGTCGCTTGATGTCCGAAATGGTGCAGAGGTTGAACCTTACGTCCTCGACCAATCGCGCTCGCCTTTCCGAGCCAATAACGTCACATTCTTTCCTTCGCACGATGGACCTGAGAACCCCGTGCTGGTGCTCAATGTACAATCTGATCACTTCGCAGCAGGGCCTGAGGACCAGAAAGGACGCCGCGTCAAACACGAAATAAAGAAAGTTGCCCGCCATGCACGTAAGTTTCAACATTGCGCCCAGTGCTGGACCACGGCCGAGTCGGTCTACAAATTCCAGCGAGAGGTAACTAGAGGTGCATACGTTCGCAACGAATGCTGACAACAGTAGGAAACGTATCAAGCAGCAGGTAGGTGTCATCCTGCGATGATTCCTCGGTGCAACGAACTGAACGCTTTCCTCGTACTTGGAAGATTCGCTGAAGAACCTGTGCATACTTCTCACTTTGATGGTCGCGAGAGTTGCGTTTAGCGCCACCTTGGCATTGACGACGACGTAGAGCAATACGTGGACTGTCGTGGTGAAAGGCACATCGTGCGCGAATACGGCTAGGCAGAGCTGGTAAAAGAAGCCTATCTCGACGATGGCACACACAGAGAGGCAACCGACGGAATAGATTAGGTACAACTTATTCCAGAAGCAGATTCTTCTATCAGATTCTGACGTCTCAGAACTGCGAGAGATCATGAGACCCGACGACTTGCAAATCGTTCCATACCACTTGAAGTGACGTGTCATAAAAGACGCCATATTGACCACTTTGGTATTGTCAAAACAATAGTCTCTATTTTTTTTCCTTTTTGAAGAGTGAGAGTGAGCAAGGGAGGCCTGTGAAGCAAACCAAGAGCTATTGCGGTCACACCAGTGTTCTGTAATGAATGAAACACTAGCAATTAATATTAGACAACGTTGGGACGTAATACGCTCCTCTACGGCGCATCATAATTCTACAGCGTAACATAAACGCAGCGAATCACCAGTAAACTTAGTATTAAATAACGCATAGTGCGCGAACATTCACGCAAGACGATTGTTTCAGTTACGCATTGTGGCATCGGTATCTCATGAATTCTACTTATCACTTGAATCGCGGAGGTATAAGCAGTTTAGTTGAAGTTAAGCGCTTGTGTTGTGTGTTCTGTGTAATAGTGGCTGCGCTTCCCAGCAAGATGGTATAAGGAAGTTAGCCATCTTAACTGCATAAATGCCGTGCATTAATTATTCGAACAGGTTCTTTTTAAATACTCACCTGAATATGGCTATACATTCGCGATTTTTATTGAAGCTTACACTTGGTTCAACACCCATGGCAGTTTTTTTTCATATACGTAAATCTGTGCATTTTTTAAGGGCAGTAGCAGACTAGAAGGCACTGCGACCATAGCTAGAGGCCTTCGTCACATCGCGCATACCACGCTTGCCCACTGGAATTCTCTACTTAACTCCAATCATCACCCTAAGAATCTCAAGTCATTACGTCAGAAACAAATGCCATCCAAGATTTCTCGACGTGACGCTACAATGCTGTGCCGGCTGTGGACTGGGGTAGCGTTTACTAAGTCATTCAGCCATCGCATTGGCATGACGGATTCATCCATGTGTGAAAGCTGCAACTGTATAGAGACTATTGAACATCTCTTGTGCCACTGTGCCCAATTTGATGAAGATCGCCGGACTCTCCAGTGTGCCTTGAATAGACTCTATGACCGGCCATTTAATGAAGCCAAGATCTTAGGAGCCTGGTCGCGCAGCACATCAGCACAGAAAGCCACACGAGCTTTCCTGAGATACTTGTCAGCAACTTCATTGAGGGACCGCCTGTGAAACTCGGCATTGTGTGTGTGGTGTGACATGTGCCTATCCTTCTCTCTCTCTTTTGCTCCCCCCTCCCGCTCCCCATGTGAAGGGTAGCAAACTGGACGCGTAGTCTAGTTAACCTCCCTACCTTTCCTACATTCCTTCTCTCTCTGCATTCTAATGAACCATATATATCCTTTTCAAGACCCTTGTACACCAAGTTATCACTTCATAGATTATCTAGACCCCTGCTCTCACTTAGGTCACAATATTGCGTCTAGGCTACACTACGCAACACATCATATCTGAACAGTGCAAGAGACCTGACCAATGGTGCCCAGCACTTCCCCTCTCGTGAAGCACCAACTCACGCTTTGAAAGGGCTGCTCGTACGTGGTGACCTGGTGGCTGTTGACAGTTCGAGGTACATCATCACTGACGCTCTCTCGAATGCTTTCGCCATCGAACGATCGTGAAATGTTAGGCATAACCCCTGCCGACACTGCTTATTAACGATGTTTGCTTGCGTTGCCGTGGATACCGTACACTCGCGCCGAATTATGAATGCATCTTACGTCGGCGCAAGCGTTTCACGCCGACGGGCGCCAGCCGTGGTCTCACAAGTACGACCTTGAGTGTTTCGCCGAGAGCGAGGCGCTGGACGTGCGAGAAGTGCACCGATTTGAATAACCATGGTGCAGTGCTCGTAATTTATTCTTCAAAGTCGATATGCAGCGCGCAGGTTGGAGGGTGCGAAGCTTTATGGTGCGCGGTCTGCATATCTTATCACCGCAGCCGCACGCTGTAAAGATACATGAACAAGACAGCTATACTCCGAGCGAAATTAGGGTTCACGTCCACGAAGATGAGTCAGGACACCAGCGTGGTCGTTGATTACGTCGAGCACGCGAGGCACCGTTGGACTTAGGCTTTCCGTTGTATCTTCTATTTTTATTCACCAAAAGAGGAAGCAAGATGCACGCCATGCGCCCGCGTTTATGAGCTGGTGCTAACCTGGCTTTGACCATGCGCGTGCGTATGGCCTCCAAGATGGCGAACGCGCAGTGTTGGTTTTGACTATGCATGTGCGCATGGCCTCCAAGATGGCGAGTGAGCGGCGGCGCTGCGCGCCTGCCATTTAGGAGGCCTGGTGTGTGCTGCGAAGGTACAAGCTGGTCGCGTAGATTGCGCTGTGCGGCGATTTCGTATAAAATAAACAAAAAAAACGTCTATTCGAGACGTAAACGGTCTAAACCCGAGTCGGAACACAGCGCGGCCTTGCTCTAGGTGGATTGTGCTTCGTGCGAAGGTTTCACGTACGACTAATGCTCAGCACAACCCGCACTGTCCGTAACGTCACGTGAGCACATCACGTGACTCGAGCAACCGTACAGTATGGAACGCCGCCATTTTGAACGCACCAGGAAGCGAAATAAAAGACAAGAAAAAGGTTAAAAGGACCGCGTCCTCATCGCGGGTACGAGGCCTACGTACATGCCGCAGGAATACGGCGTACACTGAAATGTCCACGCCTCATTGTCGACGGAAAGACAAGTCGATTGCACAACGAAAGACGGCCCTATGATTCTCTATATTTGAAAGGTCGTGTGTACAGGTAGCAGAGGGGTGCGGGTCAGACGTTCTTAGTTTACTAGCTCGTCTATATCTACGGAAAAGTGGCCTGGGAACTTTTTACCAGGATTTCACGTTTCCCGTTGATCTTTGCTAAGGCTTACCCGAGCATGCCTGACATTTTATCCACCGCAGTCTATGAGAGCGCACACACACACACACACTCACACACACACACACACACGCACACGCACACGCACACACACGCACACGCACACACACACACACACACACACACACACACGATGTCCGATGCATCTTTCCAGATGTACTGCCCACAGCCCACCTTGAAAAGCAGTTTAATTTTCTTTGTTTAAAACATCTGACTTTTACATGTATGTTTTCGTCGATTTCGTCAAACAACAGACGCTTTTACAGTTCGCTGTTAGCATTATTTTTAGTTCAAGCTATTAGCAAAACACACTTAAACATGTCCGTTCGCAGGTGAACCCTTCAGAGGTCGAAGCTTATTTGGCGCAGGCTTCACACAGCCGCAGCCACGACTTTCTGCCCTTCTGTTCTTTATAACTATAGGCTATAGGCTGGATTTATGGGCACTAAAAATCGGGTTTTATGCGCCGAGAATAGACAGACAGAACACCGTTTTGTGACGCCAAAATCGTAAATGTAGGCACAATAAATATTGATAAAAATTTAAATTTCAAAGAAATATGTGAGGGGCCAGTGTCTACGAGAGGAAAGCAAGCAAAAATCTTTTTTTTTATGATGGTACGAATGTGCCAGTGGTTTAGCATAGCCATGCGATTGCTTTATCGCAGGGATTTCAGAACATGGTATCTCCTTTTATTGTCCAGAAATGTGGGTTAAGTGTCCACTGTCGAATAAACATGTTTCTGGGACCCTTTCTTTCCGGCATGGCTAACAAGGGCAGCACATGAGCGAATAGCCGGACTGCTATAGCCAAAAGGGTCCCTTAACATCGTGTTAACC
Organism: Rhipicephalus microplus; assembly: GCF_043290135.1. NCBI lineage: Eukaryota > Metazoa > Arthropoda > Arachnida > Ixodida > Ixodidae > Rhipicephalus > Rhipicephalus microplus. The sequence goes on along the minus strand of NC_134707.1, from coordinate 60,915,277 downwards.
TGGTCTAATCGCACAGGGTCGATTTCTCCTTCTTTCTGTGAACCCCGTATACTCATGGCCATAACCATGTTGTACTTGACGACTTTTGGGCTACAGTGTCTCTGGCTTTTGGCTGCGCTGCTTCACTTGGCCTGGCAACACTCGCTAGGTGAGCAGCCACGATGAACAAACAGCTCTATGTACCACGTGACTCAATGCGCTGGCGAAATCTGGCGACATAACTATCCCCTTTTTTGTGCGTGCGGTGGGCGTCGCTTCTCGATCGGTCGAGTATGGCAGTCGGTGTATTGTCGTTTGAAATGTGCCTGCACTCGTCCTTGAAGTTTCGCCAGTGCTGCTTATTGCGAAGATGCACTACACTGACGGGGAGACGTGCATATTGATACCGTGGTACACTCGACGTAAAGCGGTAAGTACCGCTAGAAGGTTTCATTTCATTTCATTTTATTTACTTAAAGACCCCTTGCGGGGCATTACATAAGGGGTGGGTACACAAAAATTGAGCAGAAAACATTCGTTTGTCCTAAAGTGAAAGATGATTAGTGATACTGGTTGTGAAGGTAGAAGTACAAGTAATGGCAGGAATGTCGCCTGAAAGGCCATTCCAGGCAACTGCTGTGCGAGGAAAAAATGATGTTGAAAAGGTAACGGTGCGTGCACGTGGGCGTGCGACTTGAAGAGGATGATTAGTTCGTTGAGAGATGTGCGCTGGGGGAACAAAATAAGGTGGCATGCGCATCGAGCTGTGAAAAAACTTATGAAATAACGAAAGACTGGCGATACGGCGGCGGAGGGAAAGGAGGGGCAGTTAAAGTTCTGCCTTTAGTGAAGATACGCTGACGTCATGGGAGTAAGAATTATTGATAAACCTAGCGGCACGGTTTTGAATACACTCAAGGGCGTCTTCAAGATAGGCCTGTTGCAGGCTCCAGATTGGGGAAGCATATTCAAGTTTAGTTCTAACAAGGCTTTTGTAAGCTAATAATTTTACATTTCTAGGTGCGTTACGTAGATGACGTCGCAAGAATCGCAATGTTTTGTTTGCCGATGATATGACTTTCGTGATATGCAAACCCCATGAAAGATTGTTGCAGAGTGTGACCCCCAGATATTTAAAAGAATTAACAGTTTCAACTGGAACATTACTGATGGAATATGGAAAAACAAGTGGAGAACGGCGGCGGGTGAAGGATAAGGCTTTGCATTTGTGAGGGTTAAGTTCCATTAGCCAATCATCGCACCATTGTTTTACATTGTTAAGATCACTCTGTAGAGCTAATTGATCAGAAGCGTTACAAACAGTGTGGTAAATAACACAATCGTCGGCAAACATTCGGATTTTACAGGATACATGAGTTGGGAGATCGTTAATAAATATCAGGAATAAAATCGGGCCCAGAACCGACCCCTGCGGGACACCAGATGTTACCGGAAGTGAAGTAGAGGTAGCATTGTTAACAAAGACAGCTTGAGTGCGGTTACTTAAAAATTCACGGATCCACTTTAGGACGTCGGGGTGTAGGTTTAAGCGGGAAAGTTTCAACAGAGGGCGTTTATGGGGTACTTTATCGAATGCTTTCGCAAAGTCCAGGAATATGGCATCAGTCTGTACGTTAGAACCCAAGTTAATATGCAAGTCGTGCGAAAACATAGCCAGTTGAATCTCGCACGACAAACCTTTGCGAAAGCCATGCTGCGCGGAATTGAAAAAGTTATTTGAGTCTAGGAAGTCCATAATCCGGGTGTAGATGACATGTTCGATGATTTTGCATGGAATGCTTGTCAATGAAATTGGTCGGTAATTGAGGGGTGACTCTCTAATACCTGATTTGAATACTGGGGTGATATTTCCGTGTTTCCAATCACTAGGAAGCTCACCCGTGGAAAGAGACTGCGAGTAAAGTAGACACAAAAACTTTGCACAGATCTGTTGAGTGTTCTTTAGAAATTTCGAATTTATGTTGTCGATACCTGATGATGAAGATAATTTAAGTTTATCAATGATTGCCAAAACTCCGGGTTCAACAAAAAGGATTGGCGGCATGGAAGTACTGACTACGGTAGGCTGTGCGGGGGTGGAACGTCACTTTCTTTGCTAAAAACCGATGAGAAAGCTCTATTAAACAGGTCGGCACATTCCGAGTCAGTGGCCACGTCACCTACTTCATTAGTGAGAGTAATAGTGCATGAGTGGTTGGAATTTATGACCTGCCAAAATTTCCTAGGGTTACTAGCAAGCAATTTCGGTAAGTGAGCGTGAAAAAAAGAATGCTTAGCGTTTCGTATTGCCGTGAGGTAAGCTTTTTCAGCAGCATAATATTTTAACCATCCGTTTTCGATATTCTGCTGCTTGGCGGAACGAAAAAGGCGTTTTTTCTTATTTTTTTTAATTTTTTGAGCGTTTTAGTAAACCATGGTTTTTGGGAACAGGCACGGAAACTGAGCTTAGGAATTAATTTTTCGACCAGTGTATCACATTTATCCTTAAATAACTTCCAGTTATCATGCACCGTGCGATAAAGAAAATTATCTTTGAATATTGGAAGAAAACAGTTTAATTCATCATTTATAGCAGTGTAGTTTCCTTTATCATATAGTCGTATGGTTTTTTTGGTGGTTCGTTGTTTTGGAGGAGTGATTAAAATGTCGGCTTGAATTACTTTATGGTCGCTTATTTCTGACAAGTAGGAAATAGATGTTACACTTTCAGGAATACTGGTTAGTATTAGGTCTAATATGTTTTCACAGACTTGGGTTACGCGGGTTGGTTTGGTGACAACTTGAGCTAGGTTGAAATTTAGACATACATTAACAAATTCACTCGCCTCACTCTGTAGTCCTCCGTTAACAGTTAGATTAGGCCAGTCAATATTCGGGAAATTAAAATCGCCAAACAAGATAATATGGGCATTAGGGTACTTTGTTAAAAGTTCATTTAGCACCGAATTAAGCATGCCGGGAGAGTCAGGATTCCTATGTGGGGGCCTGTAGCACACGCCAATTAAAACTGATTGCGGTACAGCTTGGTATTTTATCCATATTATTTCCAAGTCTGACGAAATATTTACCAAAGTTGCGGGTAGGCCCTGGCTAACAGCAATGAGCACCCCTCCTCCCATTCTGCCGTCCCGGTCCTTACGGAAGATCTGAAAATTTGGTAAGTCAGCTAGAACTTCCTGATCGCTTACGTCACTATTAAGTCATGTTTCCGTTAATAAAAGCAAGTTTCTACTGGATGATGAAACAAGATTAGAGACGATTTCGCGTTTCGAAATGAAACTGCGAATGTTGGTGAAGATTACGGAAAGGGACACGGTAGTTTGCTGTGTTGGTTGGGGATTAGTTGATGATAACGGACGACGCAGTGATTGCTAGGTTACTTCCTTCACTGCCTGGGAGGATTCATCAAGGACGTAGCGTTTAGAACCTATGAGCAAAGTTTTGAAGCTTAATTTAAATGCTGTAGATTTTGATCTGGCAAAAGTGACAGGGTGTCTTCGTGCATGTCGGACGGCAGGGGAAAAGTCCTCACCAACGCTGCAGTTAGTGTCTTTAAATTTCTTGCTTTCCGACAAGATCGACTGTTTGACCTTAAACAAACTAAATTTTATAATTACAGGACGGACGCGGTCAGGCGAATGGCGACCAAGGCGGTGTGCGCGTTCAACTTGTGAAGGCTGTATTTCTAGTTCAAGGTTTTCAGTGATACACCGAATGACTGTTGCCTCTGAATCGGCGAAGGATTCTTTGTGATTAGGATCAGGAATACCATAAAATATCAGGTTATTTCGGCGGGAATGGTTTTCGCTAACGTCTGCACGGGATTGAAAGTTATGATAATGCCGGGTGATATCAGTGGTTAAGGTTTTTGTGTCATCTAGCTCTCTGCGCATGCTTGAGAGTTGACAGTAATGCGTTTCCAGATTAGTCAGACGCTTGCATACATCGTTCAGTGTTGCGTCTGTTGATCGCAGATGATCTTTAACAGTTTGAAGTTCCGCGATCAATTTGGTTTGTGCTACAGAAAGATTTTTCAGCTCGGTGAGTACAGCATGTATGGTATCTGGAGGCCCCGGGTTAGTTTCAACATCCCCTCCCAAAAGCAGTAATGAGCGCAGCACTTGAAAACATTCGACAATAATAGCAACACAGCACTGCGGGCCCGGCAGCTGTACTAGAGAATAATTATTTGACTTTTTACAAAAGATAGCCTGGGTGTTACCAACCTGCATAGTGAAGGCGAACGGATTAGTAGACTGCGCTTTCGCACAGCTACCGAGCCCACAGAGCGGCGAAGACGGGTGGCACTCTTTTATAGCCGGTGACGTTGAAGTTTGCTTTGATGAGAATGGCCAGGCTGGAACGTAGATCGAGACATCTGGCGGCGTTACGATGAAGTGAAGATCGGTCGAGAGATGGCACCAGTTGTGGGAGCCATTCACAAAGGTATTGGGGGCGGGATACGGCGTTTGTCCGGTAGGCAGGAAAGCCGTCAGGAGCGAGCTCGTGAAAACGGTGAGTATCTGCATAGTGAAGGCGAACGGATTAGTAGACTGCGCTTTCGCACAGCTACCGAGCCCACAGAGCGGCGAAGACGGGTGGCACTCTTTTATAGCCGGTGACGTTGAAGTTTGCTTTGACGAGAATGGCCAGGCTGGAACGTAGATCTATAGCCGGTGACGTTGAAGTTTGCTTTGACGAGAATGGCCAGGCTGGAACGTAGATCAGGTTCCCGCGGACAACGCGTTGTTAACTGCGTGAGCACTATAATAACGCTGCTAACCAAGTTTTTTTTTCGTGACAGGTCGACGATAAGTGAGCATTTGCTCACGTTGGAAGCATGCCTGTGCGTACTGTTTCGTCGGGATGATGGCAAAGTTGTGTGATGTTATGTGCGGGCAAGTTCTTTGTTCGGAGTGAACAGTGGTGCAATTATATACAAATTCCAAATCCGGACGGAGGCGGTCTGTCGGTGACGTCAAAAAATAGGCGGTCCGCAGCGGTCGCGAGGACGAAGGGAAGTGAACAGCCAATGAGCGAAATGAAGCCTCGCGTCATCATTTTGACGTGGACTTGGGGACCGTATAGCGAAGTGAAAAGTGTTTGTAACGTGTTGAAAAATGTTTAACTACTATTGATCATTATCGAATTGTGTTGGCACAAGTTTTCAAACGTTTATTAAAGAGTACGGCACAATATAAACGTATTTTTCTCGTTATTGTTTTAAAATAAAGCTAAATTTAGCGGGACGGTACGTGGTGGCGCTAAGTACAACCCCGTTTCAAGCAATTACTGTTTTCATATCTCCCCCACTATACAAACCTAAACGGCGCAACTTTCGAAGTTGTTGGCTCAGTCGAGCGCAATCGTGGCGGAGGTCAACTGTACCAGTAGTCAACAGCAGCAGCGGCTCATCGGCGTTATCCGAGGCTCAGCGCGCGCTGGTACTCGCCTTTATGGACGAACATTCCCAGCTTGTGGCGAATGCCATCGAGCTGCGGCACGGCGTCACCATCACCGACCGGTGGCGGCTGTGGCAAGAGCTCAGCGACGCGCTGAACCATGAAGTGCCTGCGCAGGAATGACAGGCTTGGTGGCGCAGACCGGTGCACGAGGCCCGCCGTGACACCGCCGCCATCAGAGACGCACAAACGTGAGTGACCGTCGAATGGCACGGGCAATTTGTTCTGTGACATTAGTGTATATTTTCAGGGGCACTGGAGGGGGTTGGATGCCTGGCTTCCGCGGCCGGGTTCTACAGTTGACTGGGATGAAACGCTTCAGTGGCGTTTTTGGTCTCACCTATCAACAGGTAAGCACTCTGCCGCCGCAGTATCACGGGTTCCTGAGCGGTACCATGACAGAGTTTGATATCTGAAGGGGTGTCTTTAGCGGAACCTTGTTAAACGGGAATAAAGCGCACGAGAAAGTAATCAAAAGTGGGTAGGTTTAACTAAAATCTCAGTTTGCAGCCCTTGCAGTACAAGGGGTATTAATTTATCATAAAACACGCAATGACTGCAGGCAAGTGCATGCACTAAAATGGTAATACATGACATCAATGACCACTGAATAGCTGCAGAACATTTCCGCAGATGTTTAGTACTTAAGGTTGCAAAATAGCCAGAGTAACGAATACCCACTTTCTGAAAGATCATGCTTACTACACTTTCCAGCAGGCGAATGTTCCCACTGCTGCAGTGGAAATGGATGTGGAGGCCACTGAAGCGGCTGTAGATGGCAGTGACACAGTAACACGCAAGCATCTGAGAACGTAGTGCTTTATTGAGTGCAGGACTGGAACCTTGAGCAGGGCGACAAGGTGCTCAAGGTGAGTAGACCCTTTGTTTACATTTTACATAAGGGGCATAAGCATTCTCCATGTTCTATTATGATGACTGAAACCAACTTGGGCTGTAAACAAGAACCATGCATTGTATTGAGGGCATGGTATCGGGTATCTGCAATGATAAACTGCCGGGCAAAAGGTTGGTTAGCCCTGGGGCTCTTTCATGGTGAGAGATGCATTTGAGGACATTAATAAAGAGCAGTTTCAACAAATGTTTGTAGGTCCGCACGAGGAGGGCATAGCTTGTACACAAAGCTTCCCACTTTCAAAGGATGCCATCAGGCCAGTTGATCTTCAACTGAGGGGAAATTGTTGTGCCCGTTGCAATTCTTGGCAGCAGGAGCAGCTTCCAGCCACGAGATGGTTAAGGGTTTACCGGCAGCTCACTTAAACATTTACACCATGACGATTCATCGCAGGTGCTGTGGGAGATGAAAAATCAACCACCCGCATCGCTTCTGCAGCACGGCGTGTGGCAGCGGCACAGGAGAAGGCGGCAGCGGTGCAGGAGGGCACTGGCCATGGCTGAGGGCTTTCTGCGAGAAAGGGATACGTAGTTTAGTTTAATTTTTCGTCATGTGTTCAATGTTTTTTCTTGTCATCATTCATTAATGATTTGTCGGTTTCAATGTGTTTAGGTGCTGCTGTTCATGTTCAATTTTATACGCTTCGGGAGACATATACATAGTTTAGTTTGTTTTTCGCCATGTTTTCAACTTTTTATCATTCATAATTGGTTTAGTGTTTTTGATATGTTTACGTGTTGCTGTTCATGTTCTATTTTATTCGTTTTTTGTTTGCATTCAGTACATATTACTAGATTTAGGTTAGCATTTACTTTGTACAAGGAGTGCAGCATTTTTTATGTTTGATATATGCATTTCTCAATGTATGTTCGAGCTGTTCTAGTGGCAGTGTTTTTTACCCACATTTCAAAGGTGTCTAGTCATTCACACGGAGACCACGAGTATATAGTTGACATTTTCTGTTAATGTTTCTGTGATATTTGTATTGTCCCACTGTGTTTTCTAGCTCACTGTGATTTTTATTCAGCATTACCACATAGTGTAGTAATGTGATATCTTTTTGCATCACACTGTTTTGCAGTTCACTGTGATATTTTCATTTCAGCACAATGAGGCTAAGATGCAACAACTACATTCTGAATCTTGTTTGGGAGCACTAAGCTAGTAAGTGGTCATCTCGCACAGTTTCACAAAGGAAAATGGTCATCACAGCAACATGCCAGCGATTGATTTCATCTAGTTTTCATTGTAAACGACTCTTTGCGGGAATAAATTTCGAACCTGGTATGGTTTGGGAGCCGCGAGATGGCTGAGCGAATTATTCATGCTGTATGTTATCAAAACAACTCGTCTGTTGTTTGCCGTCTTGATTTGCGTATTTTTTAGCATTGCAGCATGACTGCAGTCGTGAATTCAAATTAAATGTTATTTTAACATTCACACAATGTTTAGGACAATGAGCAAAAAAACAGCACAACTTGACGAGCACAATTGCTCGTCAAGCCTGGCGTGCACAATTGAATGCTTGTAGTCAGTCACTATGAGAAGATATGGACTTATGTATCATGTGTTCATACAACATCTTACTAATGGAATCTCGATTTTTATGCGTTCTGGTGAAAAGAATTTTGAGACGTTGCTGCATTGTTCGCACAATTTTGTGATAGCAACATTCAGCACATAGTGCCGCTCATATATGCTTGCTCCAATCTAGTCTGTTGTGACTGTGATCGCTAATATGAAAAAGGGTGTTTCTGTTGCATATTTCATGTGCCATTCAAAGAAAATGCAGCATTTTGACATTGCCACCTTGCTTCATATTGAAGCACAAGTAAGTACTTTGTGTATTCAAATGTGGCAAACACAGCCCTTTCATGTCTAGATGCACTAGAATCAGTGTAAATAAATTATGTGTGGGATATGAAAACATGAAAACTCACCGTTCCTGTGTACTTCAAAAAAGGTCCAAGACAGCGCTGCTGCCGTCTCTGAGCAGCACGTTGCGTGGTGTGAGCATATGGCTCCCCCTTGGCTCCCCATCGTCATCCTCAGCTGGTGGCATGTCCACGACATACTCGTCCAAGGTCCAGTCGCCTGCATGCAACGCAATGTTGTGGAGAGCAAAGCAAGCATAGATGATTTGCGCTGCCCGATCGGGGTTGTAGAGCATCGTTCGAAAGTGCTGCAAGCAGCGGAACTTGCTTTTCAACACGGCGATACACCTTTACACAACATTGTGCATGGATGCGTGCTCCTTGTTGTATCGGCCTTCGGAAGTGTTGCACGGTTGACTGCCAAGGACTGCAATTAGGAGCCATGGCTTGAGGGGATAGCCTGCGTCTCCGGCAATGTAAGCATAAAAGCTGAGTGCTCTGCCCAGATAGTACACATTAATACTTACCAAGCAGATATTCGCCAGGCTGCAGATGTGCAGCTAGGCGTGCACGCAGTGGGTTGGTTGTGTTCCCACACCCAAGAGTCGTGGCACGAATCTAGGAATCATGGGTCTATGACAATTATGCGCAGCCATGCTTTGCACATCTGCGATGAGGAGCGATATAAAATAGTACTGCATTTATACTCAGAATAAATCCCTTTTTTCTACGCATATGCAGGAAACAATGCGTACTAGTACAGTCATCGGTACAAGGAGCTTCACTTAGAAGGAAACACAGGGTGTAGCACACTGAGGAGGGGGGAGGGTGGGGGCAACGACCCCACCTCTGCTGTACACATGGCTACGACTTCCACTGAATGATCGATAAGTGAAAAGCTACGCGTTGCTCTTGGGAAAGAACACTCGTAAATACCAAAGCCAGCTCGTGCAATTGTGATTGTAAGCACTTTCGTGTTGGAAATACTTCCCTGTCGTGTATATACTTCTGCTACGTCTGCTGCCCATATTACCGATTACCTCTAAAATGCACACTTCAATTGCGTATGCATGCCAGTGCAAAAACGGCAACTGGCTCACGCACAAAACACTTGCCACTTTTTATTACCGAGGCCTTGCGAGCCACCATCTAGCTCGCACCCAATTCCCTGCAGGTTCTTTTTCATTCGCTGCATTATTACTTTTTCCAGCTTTGGCGTCACAACTGAACAATTGCTCCGAAGGGCGAGTAATAAACGATCCTAACAGTACTTACGATCATGACGTTCAGGACATAATAGCCCCTTCTGGACATGAAGCTCGCCGTGTCGGCCAGTCTGAATCCCTCTGGCTTGCGAATGGTGACCAACGTGCCATCGGCACACGCCAGCACCCCTGGGATGCAACCGCGTAGCACAAACTCCACCTTTGCCTCATCCTTAGCAGCTGTTGTCAGTAGGAAGTCCGCCACCCTTTTTCTAGCAGCCACGGTAATGATCGCCTCCGTCACCTCGTGGATGGTGTTGCTCACCGCCGGCTGAGACATGCCGATGTGTTCCTCGCGACCAATGCTCTTCTGGAAGCTACCGGTGGCGAAAAATCGCAACGCGCACAACACCTTTCTCTCTGTGGAAAAGCCACTGGCTCGCTGGCATCCGATGAAAGGGTCAAGTTCATCGCACAAGCTACGCACTGTTCGTTTGGACAGACGAAAACATTGCCGGAACTCTTCTTCGCTGAACTCTTCAAATGCATCTTTTACCTCGCGTCGTCGCCTCTGCTCGGTTAAAGCTACCGCACAGGCAAGGCGAAGTACCGTGTCAGTGGGAAACGCCATGTTGTCTAAGTGCCCCGGTGCCAAAAAGTCGCGCATTTTTTCCATTTCAATCCAATCCAGGCCACCTTGCAGCCATTTCAATCCATCCGGTTGCTTTCGGACAGTCTTTCCGACCGTTCCTTCGCCTTTCTCCGAAAACCGAAAAAAAAGAGTCACGTGACACCCCAGTTCACGTCACTCATAACGTCACAGCATTCGTCACAGCTTGTATGGGCCAATCGCGTGCGACTCAATGGAAGAGACCGCCTTTGTCCGGATTTGGAACTTTTACATAATTGCGCCACAGAGTACGCGCGCGCGACTGTGATTCCTCGGCTGATTTTGATCCGAGTTGTGGCGGTGCCCTTCTCTGTTTGCAGTTGTTTGGTGCCCCGCTAGCAACGAGCCACTATTTTGGTTCAGGAATAGTTGCGCATGGTTTAATAATCATTGAGCAAGTTAGCTCTAAGCGTCAACAGTGTCTAAGGCCCACACGCTTGGACGTATTGGTAATGCATGTGTACTTTTTTTTTTTTGGTCGCCCAAAATGACCGTGGACGGGAGACAAGGGCATGGTGTCCGCGTCGTTCTTTTTGGGTCCTTGTTCATTTTGTACACTAAAACTACTGTGGATGATCACTGATAACAAACATATTGCTTCGTGTTACGTGAGCCCCTCAAAGCTCGCCTATACGTGATAATACAGGCTATTTCGTTAAGATCGTACCGACGTTTTCATTCACCCGCAACGTAGACGGCGTGATACTGATACGTAGGCGGCGTGTATATAGCCGTTCGTTGAACTGTGTTTAAACGGATCTTTCATGTGGGGGGGGGGGGGGGGGGAAGCAAATTGCGGTACCTGAACTGTCCAAGCGCTAGTTTGTTATTTTCAGCCTTCGTACTGACGTTAATTCCTGCGCATTTTTTTTAGTCTTCAAGCTTTTATCAAGTGGGTCTTTCGTTATGTTGTTCTTGTTATCGAAAGTTATGTTCCTCAACCCGCTTTTGGTGTTTGACTTCGCTGAGTACGTTTGCGTTCTCTAGTCACATGCTACAAAAGTTCTAACTTATCAATATCATTTTCTTTGATACACAGAAGACGCACTCTAGTGTTTCGATTCCCGGCTGCGGCGGCTGCATTTCCGATGGAGGCGGAAATGTTGTAGGCCCGTGTACTCAGATTTGGGTGCACGTTAAAGAACCCCAGGTGGTCAAAATTTCCGGAGCCCTCCACTACGGCGTCTCTCATAATCAAATGGTGGTTTTGGGACGTTAAACCCCACAAATCAATCAACGCACTCTAGTGTCATACATACTGCACGGTCTCCATGCATGTGTTGCCTCTAAAATGTCAAATTATAGCCAGCATATTCGTCTGAATACACAACAAATATAGAACGTTTCTTCCTTCAGGATCTTTGCTTTGAAACAATTAAATAGTTCAGGAATCAGTCTCACCAAATGATCTAGTCTTGTGCATTCGTGTCGATATGAGCCGCCTGAAGAACACTACTTCACCTTTAGTCGTAGCAAGCACATACCTACACACAACTTCATTTTACATGTTACCTTCACTGGATGCATGATGTGTGTACATACCGTCATCAATGCGCAGTGACATTGAGCTTTTTTTGCAGCAAATAAGATGTTTATACGGTGCGCATCACATTGCGTTTCCTCTAAGAAACGCCATGGTAGATTTAAAGTACCATGGTAGATCTGCAGAAATACACGTGTGCCTGGGTGGATGCGTACATGCGCCCTGCTCTATTACTGAACTCATTCGGTTACTCGTCTACAGTTAATGTGAGAACAAACTAGCCGTTATTCGGAATAGGCCTATGCTCAGATATCATGTGTATCCAATTAAAAAAAGGGGTCCTTCACCAGGTTTGACGATTTTGAGCTGACGAGTGCGATGCATACATGGGCCGTTCGCGATCACGTCTGCCAAATTTGGCAATGCACACGCCGCGGAAATGGGTCGAAATTCAAGACGAACACTGGTCGCCCTGCTTTTCGTGGACACACGCTCAGATTAATGAGGGAATGACGTAGACAACGAAATTGCCCTAAGTATACGGTATATGCTGTGATGTCGGTCCTCTGCGTAGACGACTGTGCTGTGACGTCGGCAGTAGCACGTGACAAGGCGATAATTATTTCACACATGTGTAGTTTTGTGTAATTTGTTGCTTGAATATATGATTAAAACTTGAGATGAATAATGAGACACACACAGGTGATGTGTGCGTCTTTCATTTTTATCCCGTGAATTGCATCGAAATGAGGGGCTAATGTGCCTGCGTTTCGCATGCGTTCGTGTCCCTGCAGTTAGCGCATCGAGAAGACGCCAGCCTTGGAAACAAAGTGGCTCTGCGCAGGGGCTCCAGAACCGGGGGGAGGGGGGGGCAGTGGTGGCCGCCTTTCTCCGGTTAGAAACCATGTGCCCCCCCCCCCTAACAGCTGCCATGATCCCTCCCTCTGCCCGCACACTTCCCATATACTTCCGGAGCCCCTGGCTCTGCTCGTTTCAGCACTCATTATACTCATCTATTCACGGCGTCTAAAGCGTTTCCGAACGAATTCGCACTGAGCATCCATCCCGCAGAAATAGACAGCAGACCACAAAATAACGCTGGTCAACAAAACAATGCCGCTCGTGTGCTGCAAGTTTGGGCTTTCTCGGGCCTCTGGCACGTCATGCGCACGTGACCTCTTGCTCGGAGAGTGTGGGGACGAGATTTGGCCTGCGAAGGCTACGCGGGGCGAGCAGCAAGTGTTTCGAGCACACATCCTCGCAACCTGGTTTCACGCCGCTTAAAAATGCTGGTTTTGTCGGCTCGTAATGAACCAATCGAAAGAAACCTTGTGGCATAATTCTCTTCACCAGACACATAACTACTATAGTGCCTTACTAGACTTTGTTATAGGGCCTGGTGAGGCGCTTTCTAAGGGTTCGTGTGCGGGTGATTATTGATCAGCTGCCGTCACGTAAGATCACTTATACTACGTGAAGAGTGCAAAAAGAGCGTTCCCACACCCGCCCTAATGGCTACAGGTGGCGCTGCTGACCGCCGTCGTACCTCAGAGGTACGGCATCGGATGCGTTATTCGAAGGTCGCCGCTTCGGATCCTGCCGGTGCCAAGTTATCTTTCCGTCCACTCTTTCTTCACATTTACACTATAATTACTTTGTAACAACATCCCGTAAACTTTCCTCGGTAATATTGTCTGTTAGCTCTCGCTAATGATGCGTATCCATTAAAACGCTTACCTTGGACCATTATCGTCGATTTCGCTTGTGTTTGATTTTTTAATGCATTTCTTTTACATTTCAAAAACTATATTGATTGAATGAAAGTGCTTGGAAGAAATTCAAGAGTGTCACTCGTCGCCCGTGCCACTAAAACTGGAAGACCAACTCCGTTCCCTTCTGCAATATCTATCTGTATCAAGGTTGTCAGTTGCGCTAATAATAAGAGGATTTATGCTTCCTTCTACGCCCAGTCGCTTGTAGGATTTTTCCAGTCGCTTGTCGCGTTTTGGGGGCTTAATTGCATTTTTCTATAAATTATAGGTATATCAGTCATCACGTTCACTAGCGCACGTTTGTTGTTTACTAATAGCGTGTTTCTCAATGACACAATGTAGCTGAGTGTATAGGCCTGTTTGAGGGCCAAGGTTGATCGCAGTGCCCCTCCCCCACCCCGTCTTGCGGATTCAATGCACGCGGCAGATTTTTCGCCCCTCCCCGTTTTTGAGGCAACTACAGGGGAAGCCGGCTCCACCGATTCTCTCCTCGTGTGCACGCTTGTGGTTCGGTGTCGAAGTCAAAAATACGTTGGCGGAGTGAAAAAATACCGTAAGTCGAGAGCTCAAGTCCAGTGCACCTCAACCGCATATACCCCAGGCGATTCCCCGACGCTGGCTGTATCCTATGTAAACACGAATGCGCAGACATGAAACACACTCTTTGGAAAAGCCTACACGCTACATGGCTTTTCGGGCACCGAAACCCGGACCTCCTTGAAATGCGTTTGCTCGACGCTCTGGCTAGCTCAGAATTAGAAGACCCAATTTGGGCCATCCAGCAGGCCCGAGAAGCGGCGGAAAGGTTAAGCCTTACCGCGACCACCTGGGTGGCCTATAGGCCCGGTCGCTAATCTGCAGGTTTTTAAGATGTTTTGTACATCCATTTATCCAAGCGTGTGTTCTACCGAAGGGAAACTGCCCTGAGACGATGTTAAAGATGACTATGTGCTTTCGTTCATAGTGGCGCATCTTTTGGCTCTACAAGACAAGAAAATTACGCGATTTATGAAACTCTCCTTCGTACTTTAATGACATTTTTAATCATAATCAAAAATATTTTCAAGAATCACAAAATTTATTGTTTCAGCTTGTTTTGACTTTTTTTTCATCATGAGTGTTTGCTTGTTTGCTCCGTGGCATCTGTCAACACTGCTTTGTATACATGATCAGGTATAGCGCTATATATTGCAAAGAAAAAAGCGTTCAGCAAAGCACAAGGCATTGCTTGCTCAACAAATAGAAGGAAACAAACTTTCAAGGAAGCAGCAAATAAATAATGGAGAAAACACTTTATTCTACCACTGAGCCACGCCGGTGCTTGGGACTTGGCAAACTTTCCTTGGGCAGGCTTGATGTCGGGGAAGCAATCGCGTTAATATGACTTATAAAGTGTTTTAAAACAGCGAAAGAACAACCAGTTGTCCCACAGTGCGAATAGCGTAACGAGTGGGCCATCCAATGCTCCAACTCATTACAAAAGCTTATTCTTGTTCACCTATTAGCTGTGGCGCATACCCACTTCAGGCATAATTCATCATCGTCGTCAGCCACTGCAAAATTCCTTGCAAGTGTTTACCGGATATCACGCTTCTCAGAAGATTGACGAAAAATAGCATAGCGATTGCCGGTCTACTACCCTAAAATTTTTATTGTTAATGCCGTAATGTGCATCAAGCAAGTGTGCTTGCAGCAGTTACCTGATGAGTGTTTAGAAAAGGCTCTGAAAGGCCGCTCCTCTAGCTTTCTCTGTGACTGTGCTGCGTCTTCCGCGCAGGCCTGGCGTTTTTTTTCCCCACCAAGGGATTCGGAAAAGTACGTCATGGGTCCCCGCACGACCCCATTGCGCTACGCGTTCATGACGTCATGTAGTGGCGTGACGTGGGCGACCAGGTCAGAGGCGATCTTCTGCTTGGCCTTGTCCGTTGAGCGCAGCAGGGTAGCCCATTCCTCTCATGTGGCAGTTTATTGTTGTCCTCCTGTATACATCATTAAGAACTAAGTGATATCGAGAAATCGTTCGTTCATTTGTCAAGTTCTGTCAGACTTTCTTCACAGTCTCACTTGTCTGAACGAGAATGACCGTGTACGTGATCATTGCTCCGGCAAGCTGCAAATGGAAAGACATGTGATATTGAAGCTTTATATATGCAAGCTGTTTATCTTTTTGTTAGAAGAAGATATACAGACGCCGTCTTGTGTACACCTTTACATATCATTTCAAGAGGTGGGAAGCTACGTGCTTAAAAAGAGAGGCTACAACGGTCACTTGCCTAAGTCAACATGAATATTATGGCGCACACTTCACATTCTTTACTCGAAAGCATTTATTCCAAATGATAAATTGAATTCGACCATTAAGGGGTTGTATTTTAACCAGTGCAGTACAAGGTTGAACCTTAACCATCATGGCAAAAGTTCTGGCACCTACATCAGTACCTTTGGTTTCTGCATCCCTAAAATTTCCTACCATCTTTTTTTTTCGTTCAAAACTGCAGTGTCAGAAACATACGGTATACGGGCGCATGGCATTTGGACATCTTCATTATGGAAGTTTAACAATGCTTTGCTATAGAGCTAAATAGTGAACTATAACTACAACGTTATATGTGACAAGAGGAGCAAATTGAGCGATGGCAACGTTAGTATTCAGGCAACAGAGCAACATACAAAGTCAGATTTATAAGCTCTGCGGTTTTATGTGCCAACCGGGCCACCATCTGATTATCATGTTGGTCGTGCTGAGGACGCATTAAAGCCACGAAAATAGTTATTGTAGCCGGCCTTTACAACTCAGCGAAACGTTGCGACTCACGTCTTTCGGCCCAGATACTCGTCGCGAACCTAGCGGTGACCTCGAGCAACTCGAGCAGTTAGGGGACACGCCTGCTGCGCTCGTTTGGACACCTGTCAATTCTACCACCGTGGCCCAGTGAAACGAGCCTAACGCATCTTGTTATGTTAGGTTCAATCTAGCACATTTATTATCACCTGCACGAACTAACATGCTTCGGGCTCGTCGCTAGGCCTAACCTCCACAGATTTTGTAGGTGCAGCCCCTTTTGCACCAATTATGGCCGTACCTGCTTTGTAACAGTCACTCACTTTCTTTAGTTTTTTCACGGGCTGCATTGTAGTTATTTCGTTGTAAGAGCGAATATAGCGTAACCCGGAGTGGTCTGCTACACCACCCATCACCAGCCAGTTTTATTGCCTCGCGACCATGAGGATTCTCGAAAGTAAAACGAAACAAGTAGATATTGTCAAACATGTCTCTTTCTAGTGATAAACAACAGTTAACGTTGTTTTGTTTTGTTCTAATTTTCAGCGACAGCAACAGAAGTCTAAGAACTGCCCGCTCATCTTCAAGTTCAGCGTGGTTGACAGACACTTCATAATGGAATAAATATAACAGTTAATGTAGTTTCATGATGAGGGCGGCCCGGTCAGTGGCGAATTGTGGAGCTCTTATGTTTCTTCATATTTGCATTCAATATATACTTTTAAGCTTCCTTACTCTCGAACGTAGCACAATATGCTTGGTACTTAAAGACTTGCTGCCTTTATAGCCTACACTGAAAGAATTAAGCGTGACTCTACATTTCTTACCGAAACGAGCGTCGGTAATTTCAAGGAGAAGAAACCAGCGGCGGATAACGCCATCTCTCCGGGTTTCAAAGAACTCCTCAGAAAGATCACCTGCAAAAGTCGTATTATTCGAGCATATGGTTCGAGCAAGAGGAGAACGTATTCAGTGACATGTGCTTGCTAACAGTGAATAAGCAGTGCGCTTAGGGGTCGACGAGCATCTTTTATCGGACATATGCATATTCAGGGTGCTCCAGCTATCTTTAGCGAGAGTTTCAAAATATGCCAATGCAATGACGACGCGACCAAGTGCCTGTTGCTGACTCTCGCCTGGAGCTAGTCCTACTATATTTTTGTGTTCTCATTAATAGCTTACTTAGGCTACTTCCGTTAATGGACTTGTGAAGCAACGAAACTGGGCAAAAAATTTCAGTGAAAAACCTGTGGATCGGTTTGCAAAACTTTCTATCAGACTGTTTCGAACTTATCTGTTAGTTATTATAGTGCTTTACTGCTTACAACAGTCGCCCGCGAAATACACAGATACCTCGTGTCATGCCCACCCGTGCGTCAGAGCGCGCTGCCATTCTAATGCTCCCTAACACTCCGCATACTAGCGGCCATAGCATTTGCGGGGTGGTGCTCTCTCGACAGTGGCGCGACAACGGTAGAGATTGTGCGATAAAACACGCTTTAGTGGAGGCGCGCCCGAAGTTCGGTGTCTACTGAAAGTGATCGAGAACAAATGCCTACTTGGTCGACGTAGCTGTCGCTTTCTGAGGAAATCACGACTTCTTGCAGGGTGCGTCGCAGGTTCCGAACCTTCAAAGAAAGAGAAAAGTTGATGGTAGGGCACCGTTAAGAAACTGACGTCAGTGTTGGACAACTCCGTGCGTTCATAGTGTCCCCTGTTCGTGGCGATGAAGGCGAAAAAGAAATTCTATTGTTCACCAGGTTACATACAAATTTGGTTCCACAAGCGCATACTAATTCGGTTCCACAAATTTATGGCACTTGACATTTGTGTTCACAATAAATGTGTCACATGTTTGCACTCAGTTGTTCTGGCACCCAGCACAACAAAAAGTGTTTTTTTAGGTAGTTCTTAGGCCCTGAATCGGCGAACACGCCAGGACAACCCGGTTGTTGGCGATTTTATTAAAGGCACAGGACCATCGTCCATGAACTCCTCCTCTTCCAGTGAAAAGAATTCCGATTCCAAATGACCCGTTGCAATATTGTACAACCGCACGTTACAATATTATACAATCGCAAGCCCATTGATTTTTACGCGCCTTTGCTTGATGCACAGCCAAGCACCTGTTTCCCCACAACACGTACACGCCATCGGTCAGCACTAGACGTGCAAGCGCGCCATTTGGACATCGTTCCCTTTTGACAAATCTTTCTACACCCAACGGGAGGTACGCCCGGTCCACGAGGGACCAAAAAGTCTTGGCCACTCGACGAGTTAACAAAGCGTGCTCGTTGTCCTCGTGCATGCCGCAGTGCACGCACGGTCGGACCGAACATAGTGCCACTTGTACATTCGGTCCACCGTGGGCAGGACGGACCACCTGTAACGCGACACGACATCCTGGATGCTTCACGGCAGCTAACTGGGCGTCAACAACACCCACGGAAAACCGGGGTTTTTGAGTCGCAGCCGGAGTTTACAAGTAGCTCTTGAGCTAGCTCCGTGTTACACACCTCCAGGATGGGGGTGTACAGATTTAGCACGGCTATACGCTTGTAAAATCCTACTACATGCCTGTAGAGGGGCGTCGGGTTCATCGCCTTCGGCCCCGCGGGTTGCGTCGGCAGGAACAAACTACCTTGCGCCCCCAAGAAATACATTGCCAGTTTCCTGGAAAGTGTTCCTCCTGAAGTTGCAGGACCTTGAGGGTCGTCTTCAAAGCATACATGTCCGCGAGGGCGACCACCGAAGGGATGTTCCATCCGCCCTTCTCGCGAGGCAATCCCAACTGCTCCTATTTAATGCGGTCTGTTTTGGCATTCCAGAAAAACTTAATTATTTGGAACTTGACCTTACGCGTTATTTGGTTCGGTATGACTACAGAGTTTGTAAAAAACCGCAGGCGCCCAGTATGTACGCCCATGAGTAGATATCGACATACGTAGTTCGGAAAGTTAAATTCAAGTGCCCTGGTTATTTCCT
Source organism: Rhipicephalus microplus (assembly GCF_043290135.1). Lineage (NCBI taxonomy): Eukaryota > Metazoa > Arthropoda > Arachnida > Ixodida > Ixodidae > Rhipicephalus > Rhipicephalus microplus. Next base: position 60,896,131 of record NC_134707.1, on the reverse strand, counting down.
GTTTTAGTGTATTCACCTCCTCCTTCCAACTCTGGTTGTACACGCCAGTGGCCCTCTAATTTGTTCCTAGGATAGTTACAATGTTTTTTTAACACAGCTCAATTGTCGATGCTGGGTCGAGTTTGTGCGACGTACTTGAATTAAAAAAAGCGCAAAATGCATATTACCAGTAAGAGCACGTTTACACTAGAGCGACATGACACTTACACAATCCCGACGAGGTCACAAAGCAGACGCAGACCATCGATCGACGAGTCTACCGCCGACGACGCTTCAAAAGACAGCATGTCGTTGTAGTGTAACATGATGATAAACCGAAAACACCAGCAAAACGTATCGGCAGACCGATTGCCGGTGTGTCTTCGCGCGATATGCTGCTGTGCGTAAATTTCCTTATGTCTTTGCTTCAAACGACTACGAAGGGGGAAATGATAGAGGAGATAACAATGCCCCCTCCAAGGCTTTCACATCGTTTGAATAAGCATCTTGCGCACCCAACGGAAGTCTTTTCTTCGCTTCCCTTTAGTATATGCGCAGCCCCGTCCCTCTAAGCCGTGGAATATGGTGGGGGCTGCGCTGCGTAGCCAGAGAGGGATAGTGGCAGAGCAGGGAGCATGACTCAAAATGAGGCGCAGCTGTGCAATTTTAGTATGTGTCGCTGCGTGTGCCTCTAGTGTGACTACGGAATGGGCCAACGGAAGATTGTGATCACGACAAGGCGGGGACGGAGACTTCCAGAGACCATCGGCGGTCTGTTTATGTTGTTGCAGTGTAAATATGACGACGACAAGGCAAAATACACTCCCAAAGACAGTATCCCAAAGCCTTTGTACCCGAGACATACACTTGTCTGATATAAAGAGCTGATTGATTGATTGATTGATTGATTGAAGCCCCGATCGACCAGGTTGGACAGGTGGCTAAGGCCAGTGGGGTTCTAGAGTAAGTCCTCTCGCATTAAAATGACTTATGTTTCATTAAAATACGTCTGTTGTGTTCTGAAGTTCACTTTCGAAGTCGGCATGGTCCTGCTTGTGAAGAACTCGGCTGCGTGTTTCCGTAGTGGTGGGGCCACAAAGTGGCAGGTGCATGCAAAGCCGCGGATGTAGCTAAACGTCTCCGCTTTCGTGGTACGCATGATGTTGCTCTCATGTGAAACTAATTCATACTGTCAAAAGTAGGCTGTCTATCACTTCGCGCCAGCTTCTTCAAACCTTCGTCGAATATTATGGTATCCGAAAGACGATCTCTGCTCGGCACGACCTTCTTTGTCGGCTAATCCTTTTCGTCTCACTTTTAAAGTTCCGACTCGAATGAAATTTTTCGTTAAACCTGCAAGGACTATGCAGACAAAGATCGATGATACTTACTTCTCTGACCATTGCGTCGCTGAGAATGGCAATGTCCAGAAAGTCGAGGACCGCCGAAATGGTGTACGTAATGGAAAGCACGTGCTCCACCGTCCAGAACTCTTCGACGAAATTCAGGTAGATGCCGCTGCAGGAAGCCCAGAAGACCATGGCGCCAGAGACCACTATAGCATGCTGCCAGGTCTCGTTTAGACTTCGCTTGATGTGCGAAATCGCGCCTAGGTTCAACCTGACGTTTTCGACCAATCGTGCTCGCCTTTCCGGGCCGATGTAGTCGTTGCCGCCGCTTCGCACGATGAGCCTGAGTACCGCGTGCTGGTGCTCAATGTACAGCCGTATCACTTCGCAGCAGGGCCTGATGACCAGGAAGGGAGCCGCATCGACCACGTAAAACACGAAGTTACCGGCGATGCAAGTGAGCTTCAAGGTAGCGCCCAGCACTGGGCCGCAAGCAAGTTTTTCTACGAATTCGATCGAAAGGTAGCTACTGGTGCATACGTTCACAGCGAATGCTGCTAGCAGCAGGAAACGGATCAAATAACTGGCATTTGTCGCCTTAAGACCATTCTTGGGTGCAGCGAACCGGACTCGCTGCTCGTACTTGTGCGATTCGTGAAAGAATTTCTGCAAGCTTCTCGCTTTGAGGAGCATGAGTGTTGCGTTCAGCGCAATCTTGGAACTGTCGAAGGCGCAAATGAGTACGTACAGGTGCGTTGTGAAAATCAGTTCGTGCACCAACACAGTGATCCAAAGCTCGTAAATATAAGCGATCTCGTTGATGGCGCACAGAAACATGCAAGCGGCGGAATACATTAGGTAGCACTTGTTCCAGGAAAGGAACTGCTCTTCGGACTCCGAAGTCCTAGAACTGCGCAGGAGCAGAAGACCGAAATATTTGCAGATCCTTCCGTACCCTTTGAAGTGGCGCCTCATGAAGGACGACATAGTGGTCGCTTTGACAATTTTTAAAACAATCGTCCTTTTTTTTCTTTTTTGCGGGGAATCGGAGTGAGCAGTCGAGGACTGTATAGTAAACCGGAAGTTGTTGACGTCACACCGGTACTCTGCTATAGAAAAGAATGAAAATCGGAAGAGTTAGTAAAGTCATATGGCTCTTTTTTGTTAGCACTATACCGTACTATATGCGAGGTCTATTAGACTTACCGAATGCTCAATGATGAGCTAGTATGTTGCTACTTTATTAATGAAGCAGGGTGCAAAAAATTGTTCACGCACTCATAGGTGGAGGACGCACACAAATCCCGCTGAGTCAACTGTAAGTTGCTTCTTACGTTAAATGACACACAGTTGCGTAAAAATATATTCACATGAAATCATTTTCATTATGCGTTCATGGAGCTTGTATAGTTTCTTAACTATACTTACTACCTAACGCTTTTTCAGAAGGAAAGGCATCCTAAATAAATGAATGTAGCAGATAAATTATTCAGCAAAGGGAATTTCACTTCTGATGGCTTATCTGTATTGGCTTTGTCTGTTGGAGCTCACAATTGTTTGAACAACCATCATAGTTTGATACCTATACATGCTTAGTTGTGTTTTTCAGTGTGCCGCGTACATCGGCAATCAATGCCGGGATGCAAATTACGTCGGGTCCTACCTAAAGTTGTACGCTTATAGATAAGCTGCGTCGCACGACACGTTAAACCGCTATAGTTATTTTTCTACCACGTTGCCAATTGTGAGTTGAAATAACTTGCCAGCTGTTAGCCGGATCGGGTCGCCACTTACCTGAGCACTGACTCACGACTCTGCTAGTGCTACTTGTACGCGCTTATTTCATATTTGGCAGTTTCCAACACACCATCAACGATGCTATTTCGGAAGTTTTCACCAGCATCAAACTGCCGCCCGATGTTCTCGTGTGTGTCGGTCGTCCTTGACTCGGTTGCGTTACCGTGGATACCATACTTATAACTTCTTACGAGTGCTTTTTGAGTTAGCACAAGTGTTTCCCTCCCGTGGCTGCGCAGGCTAGACCGCAGGTCTTTCGCTGAGAGTATAAGATCTTTAACTCGCAAGAATCCCATCGATTTCAGTTGTCGCTATGCGTTTCGCGGAATGCGTTTTCTCGGCGCTCAATACGTGGTGTGGACTGCCCATTTTATTGTCGCAGGAGACGCCTTTTTGTGTGTGTGTGAAACAGCTTTATTGCGTGCAGTATCTGAGCGCGCATCCGCGTTCGACAGTTGGAACACCTACTTACTCGTTAATGACGTCTAACACGCGAGGCAGTATTTGACTGGGGCTCTCCATTATCGCTTCTAATTGTTTTGCCGATGGAGCTACATGTGCGCAAACGCACGGGTCGTACTGTCAGATTTGGCGTTAGTGAGGCGTTTGCCATGTCTGCAAAGAAGATCGGCGCGTAGATCAGATGCGATAATCGAAGAAAAGCGGTTGCTCCGCCACGTGTTTGTTGGGTAAACGTTCGTTTCATGCGCCGGTCATGAGTCTCCATAGTATGATGTCGCTGTATACAGGGCGGATCTGTAAAAAAAAAAACAAAAGAACACCAATACATAACGTGATCTTTACAGACCGCTGACATGATGGCTCAGTTTTGTTTCCCGCTAAAACTAGGCCAAAACGCTTGTGCTTTTACCCTCATCCCACCCAAGCCTAGCTCGACACAAGCAAAACGTTTGTCAAATCGGTGTATTTTTGATGATGCATGCGGTTTACCCGTTTTCCCAAACGTTATGCGAGCCTACCTCAGCGTTTGTCAAATCGTACGGTCATGAACGAGCGCTCAATCAAGCGCACGTCCCCGATTTCAAACGGTGGTGTGAAATCCCGGCGCAAGTTTGTGGCGACTGAGAGCGCGCAGCGAAAAAAAAATAGTGACAATTTCTCAACAAGGGTGAATCAATGAATGCGATAGCAAGAAATTGTAATCCTATACGAAGTGAGGCTGGCAGCTAACTCTTTGGGATTCAATCTCACGCAACTCTACAAAACGCTGTTTTAAGAAAGCACGACCGCTCCAAGGACGCTATTCGCACATTCTCCTCGCGTTGAAAGCGCAGCGCGTATACAAGGGTATGCGAGCCGCCTGCAGCCGAGATAGCTAGATAACGATCGCGCCAGCGTTACCACGCTCGTAAAATCAAAGGTCGCAGTTGGGGCTCGAGGGACCCATTCCCTCCGATGCCGTCTTTTCACGCTCGATAAAGACGGGCAAGGGGTTTCCTGTCTACCTGAGCATTCGACGGCTAGTTTACCAGCCGCTGGGATCTTATCGCATGTGCCTGAGAGCGATGGATATCGGCCGGTTCGTTTGATTTCCGCTTCAGTCGCGCCCGCTCGCGTGCTATCACCAGCGTGTAGAAAGTACGATGCGCTGGGGCCCTGGGGGATCTTATCGATTTCGACTTTCTACGTGACATGACAGCGAACGCAACGACAGAAAGCCGTGGAGACGGTACGTGTAATTGCTATCGCAATAAAAGAAGCATCAAAATAATCGAGTGTGTCTCATCTCCCCCTCAAAACGACAGCTGTGGCGCTAACGAGAGCTGGTACAGTGTCGAGTAGCGCCACGGTAAGCGGTAATTGATGAAGGCAAAACGGAAGGCAAAACTCAGCACGGCATACCAGTTATGACCAATAAAACATATTGTATATACCGTGTGCACGCGTTGGCACTCATTTACATGCGCATGTCGACGGGTTATAGCTCCCCAGTGCTTTGCTCACTCGTCATGTTTCACTGCGGGGAGATGCGTGGATTACTTTTTTTTTACCTTGATTTTCAAGAAGCAAAAAAAAACTGGACTCCTGGTTATCGAACCATGTCACGACCTCCTTTTCCTTACATAAGAGGTCGTGCGGACTAGCCCACTGGTCCCACGCCCTAGCTTGAGGAGTCTTTAATTCCACGCAACTGAAGTGTCGCACTGCTGTAGCACCATTAATAAGCATGCGTGCACCCATCGGAATAAACCAATAGGGTAGCCGGCCGACTCTCGGTACCGAATCCGGCAACTCCCGCAAGGGAAAGTGATGCCCGGCCACTTTGCGACCACCTTGGTGGAAATAATAATGAAAAACGTTGTGTCAGTCTGATCAAAGTGTGACGGCCCCTCAAAAAAATTTGGGTGTTTAGAGGTTGTATGCAGGGGTGTAGCCAGAGGGTGGCACACCGGGCACGTGCCCTCACCCTCCCCCCAAATATTTTTGATCATTGCATAGAGAGCGAAAAATGGCCATTTCAAGTGGGTGCCTCTTGCCAAATCAAGGTGGTGCACCCCCATCCCCCGAAAAACATTTCTGGCTACGTGCCTAGTTGTACGCATTCCTTTTTTTTTTTGCAAACTGAGACCGACAGCGGGAAACAAACACTTCACTCTTCCAGCACTGCACCAGCAAAGATAACTTCTTCGAGGTGGTCTGAGCATCCATTTTTGACCCGTAAGTAAATTAAATGCTTCATTCTCATGTATGAGCCCTCGTACGCACAGCGCAACTTTCAGTTGAATCGTTACCAAAAAGATGGAGTTACGGGATTACTTTTCAAGAAGTAAAAAAAGTTTTCAAAAAATTTTTATAGTCAGCTGAAAATTGCTCTCATCTCTCTGCAAATAAAGGCCACAAGCTCAAAAAGCACTCGTCACAGCCATTGGCTGTTTCGAGCATGGCGCGCTCAGTCATTACTGGGGCTGCAGCGGGAGGCCGCCACTTGCCCATGCGTACGAAAAGCCGTGTATTGGAATAAAAACGAAGAGAAAAAGTCTCATAGTCACTGGCGTGCGTGACGTATTTTCTTTCCCCGTGCTAGAGTGTACTAGAACTTTTGAGTGGCGCGACCGAAACGCTTTCCCCTTGCTTTCTCCATCCCCAACTTGTGGCGAAAGTAGCGGCGGCGCTGCCATCGCCCAATCTACCCACTTGGTTTACTCGGCTGGCTCGGCGGCATGGCCGGCATCTCGGGTTTAGTCGCGATATGTCGAAGAAGCAGCGTCTAAACCATTGTTACGCGCCAGGTTGCACAACTGGATATCCGCGTGTGCAACAAAGTCGGAAGTTATCGCTTTTTAAGGCCCCGAAAAACGAAGAACGACGACTTCTTTGGGAGCGGAACCTCCATCGGCTTGACAAGCCACTTGACGCCGATTGTGCTGTGTGCGAGTTACATTTCGAACCGCATTTCATTGTGAGAGACTACGTACATGTTATCAATGGTGTTCAAGTCCGAATTCCTAGGGGAACGCCGACACTTGCCCCTGATGCAGTCCCGACGATCTTGCCCAACCTGCCTGCATACTTGACGCTCAAAACTCCGGCTCCGCGGACCCAAACAAAGCGGCGGCATCAGTGTGTGCCGGCTGAGAACGACAACAGAAAACGGCGACGCATTAGCACTCCTGCACAGCTCCTTGTGGATACCAACGGTGCAACTTCTTCAGATGGCGACGAAGCTGACGAGACAAGCTCAAGTCCCTCGTCTGACGCGGTTGTCACTCTCGGTGACCTTCGTGGTCTTGTCCTACCATCAAAGTCATGGGCGCTGCACGAGTTTCCTGGATTTGACGGCGTGTCGTACGTAGCGTGCTCACTGAATCCTAGCACTCGTGAACTTTGCATTCAACGAGCCGTATACTTCACCTGTTTGAACAAGTCGCGGGATGAGAAACGAAGTAGCGCACAGCAGCACCTAAAATTGAGTAGGCTATAAAATGCTACAGTGGCGTAAAAAGGATGTCATTTTTCGTGCATATTTTCTTACACACCTAATTTTTGGACGGTACACCAAGAAGAAAAACAATTTTTCCTAGAAGAGGCTTGTAAGCGAGAGAACGTGCAAATAATGACGCGAAATCTCAAAATAAATCTTTGATCTTGAGTCTTTTTGTATTAAACCTGTAATGGTAAACTTAGCAGCATTAGGGATCTCGGTGCATAATTAATCAATCTAAGCCAATTCATTGTTACACTTCAGTGTCCCTTCAAACGATGTTTCGACCATAACATCTTTTTTTTTAATTTAAATGCATTTTGGAAAGACAACCTAAACTCTGTTGTTTTGTTTGCTTTGTTTTATGTTATCTTTTGTATCCTGGCTCTATATTTTACGTTTTTTACAATTTACCTAAGTCCAAATGTATTGTTTTTTAAATATGTAAACCTTGCATTTTTATATTATCAATTAAGATTATCATTAGTTACGACTTTGCTTTGCAGTATTGTTGCATTTTTTAAACTCTCAAAATCTTCGACTACTATGTTTCACCTAAGACATTCTTCTGCAGTATTACGTATTTGCATTTCTGTGGGTCCTACAACAATGAATCTATTCCCATATTTCAAAACCAAAAAGAGGTTTGGAAAAACTCTGCTGTTGTTCAAATAATATCAATAAAACCTACTTTTTGTCGTGTGTGCACGCAGCCACAAGCAACGTGCCTTTTATTTGAGTCCAGCTTTGGTGTTTTACGTGGAATCGACCAAGAGTTCTTCGTTTTGTGTGCAGCATATTCCTTTTATTTTTTTTTTGGGGGGGGGGCGCTTCTGGTGTGTACCGGCCAGCTGGTTTCTCGTATAAAATATGTACACTTTAAAAATTAAAAGAAAAAACGCGCTCGTTATATTGTACAATGTACTATGCTGCTTCGGGCTGCAGTGCGGTCAGCAGCAAGTTCAATAACAATAATTTCAAATAATGTTTATTTGCGCGGAAAAGGGGAGGTATGTGAATAAGAAAAAAAAAGAGGGAGATCATCTTCACACTTGGCGCGACAGAGAGGTACCAACACGTACGCGGAACGCCTGCCAGCCATCCGCCCGGGTAGATTGGTCGACGCCAGCGCCACCGCATCATTCCACGCCGAAACGGCCGCTCCCAGGCAGCCGCTCGCGCCACTCAAAAGCTTCTAGTACACTCTACCCGTGCCATCCCTCCCTCCTTAGCTTTCAGCGCTTTCGTCAGCTCTAGAAGAGAGAATACAGTTGCAGCATGCGACAAATTTTTTCAACTCCGCTCGTACTGGACAGATTCTAAAAGCAATTTTTCGTTTTGCATTGCTCAATTACCGTTTCGGAATATCTTGCTGGAAAAACATTCTCGGTTACTAAGGGTATTGATATTGACAGATATGTGGAATTCAACGTCCCGGAACCACCATACGATTATGAGAGACACCGCTGTGGAGGGCTCCGGAAATTTCGACCACCTAGGGTTCTTTAACGTGCACCCAAATCTGAGCACACGCGCCTACAGCATTTCCGCCTCCATCGGAAATGCAGCCGCCGCAGCCGGGATTCGATACCGCGACCTGCGGGTCAGTAGCCGAGTGCCTTAAATGAAGCGAGTACCATTAAATGAACCAGTACCACCACGGCGGGGCGGTTACTAAGGGTATAGACATGCAAATATGTGTAGAGACAAAGAGGAAAATAGAATTGTTATATCTGTTTAGACCACTGAAGGAAAGCCTTCAGTGAAAATTTCTTCTCTGAAAGGGACGCTGAAGGGAAAAACAATTATCTGTTTTGAATTGCTCAATTACTGTTATGGTATCTCTTGCTGGAAAACCACCCACTGTTATTAATGGTATACACATGCAAATATGTGTACAGACAAAGAGAAATATAGAATTGCTATACCTTTTTAGACCAATAAAGGTGGTCTACATAGGTATAACAAACCAAAAGTTGCTATGACAAGACGAGTGTCACATGGCCCAAGGGGTCTATCAACATGCAAGGTGTTCAGATTTAGTGCCTACTTTCCAACCATAGGTTCTGTCTAGCAAGCGCCAATGTGTGCATGCGGTTACCAAACTACTTAATACAATATCTACTTTTTACATCTGTTGAGACTATGCTTGTGTGAATAGTGAATTTTAAGTTCGAAGCGAATAGTGAGATTGGTCGAATAATTTCGAATCGAATTCATGCAGTATATATGACATATACAGAAAAATGGGCATACTTATCAATTAACCTGCACAATAATCAAGAAGCATGAAACAAGGCTCCTATGCAAATTCTTTTTTTTCATTCAAAGAAAGGTAAAACAACGGTCAGTAGTACCAGAATTTCACTTTTGATAGACGTAAGTGATAACCTGTCAAATATGTAACATATCAAAATTTTTTGTGTACTTATATGGAGCATATAAGCCGACATAACGAGCTTTAATATATATGGTGAATCGGTTTGTGGGCGATATGTTCATTTAAAGGAGCCCTGCAACACTTTTTCAAGAAGCCTTGGATTCACTAAAGAATCTTATTGCCTCACGAATTCACCACCATAATCTTTTATAGAATCCGTCAAGTACGAGCGAAGTGGCGAAAATTCGCGTGTTGCAACTGTATTATTTCTTCTAGTGCTGACGAAAGCGCTGAAAGCTAAGCAGGAAGGGATGACACGGGTAAAGAAAATACGTCACGCACGCCTCGTGACCTGGAGCACTTTTAGGGGCGAAGCTCCTCAGGGTGTGGGTCTGTCCATCCCCCGTTGGTGTATGTAGCCACCGGTGGCACATACCCGTTCTGGAGCGGGTATGTGCCACAGGGGATGCGAGATGGCGGTACTTGGAGTGTTCACTATATGGACGCACGGACAGACGCATGGGCGGGCGGGCAGACAGACTAGCAGACGGACGGAAGCGCGGAGTGGATATGTGCCACAGGGCATGCGACATGGCGGTACTCGAGTGTTATCTATATGGACTCACGGACGGACAGACTAGAAGGCGGCCGGACGCGCGGACGGATAGACGCACAAACGGACGGATGCATAGATGGACGCAGGGATGGTCGCGCGGACGGGCGGAAGCAACAACGAATGGACGGACGGAAGCACGGACGGGCTGACGGACGCTTCGCCCCACTCATCATTCACTCCGTGGATAGGCTGCGATTTTTTTTTCTTCAAATACGCGGCTTTTCAGTGCGATCGCGCACGTACACATGGACAAGTCGCGGCCTCCCGCTGCGACCCCAGTAATGACCCAGTGTGCAATGCCCAAATCAAGCAATGGCTGATTGAATGGCTGTGACGAGGGATTTTTGAGCTTGTGGCGTCATTTGCAGACAGAAGAGAGCAATTTTTAGCTGACTTCGAGGATTTGACGTGAATTTCAGGCCGCGCACTGTGCCAAAATATTAAGCTCGCGCGATCGGTAGCCTCGACTACCGATCGCCAGTGACCATGCACAAGAAGTGTTGCACGGCCCCCTTTTGGTACTCGGCTGCTGACCCGCAGGTCGCGGGTTCGTATCCCGGCTGCGGCGGCTGCATTTCCTATGGAGGCGGAAATGTTGTAGGCCCGTGTGCTCAGATTTGGGCGCACGTTAAAGAACCCCAGGTGGTCGAAATTTCCGGAGTTCTCCACTACGGCGTCTCTCATAATCATATGGTGGTTTTGGGACGTTAAACCCCACATATCAATCAACTCAATCAATTGCAGGGCCCCATTGAATTTGAAGTAGAACTACGCGGCAGAACGGATTTTTCTTGGATAGGTGCTTTCACGGCTTGTCACCTCTACACCTCAGTGAAACCACTTTTACAGGAGGTTACGTGTAAAATCATATACACTTATTTGTTCATTGCAAATACTTCGAAAGTTTCAATACTTCAAATTCGAATCAAAGTAGATTCGAATACTCTACTACTATTCGTTCAAATATTCGCACCATTTGAATATTCGCACAAACCTAGTTGAGACTATGAAGCATAATATCTGTCTAGTGGAGGTGTACATCACTGTATTGATCACATATGCAGCATTTGATTCACCTTGTAAAACAATTTATTGCCCTCATAAAAAAATTTAATGCCTTCTTTTGGACGTATTGCACTTCCTATTTGGACCCACCCCTCCTGTTATGGGAAACGTGTTTTTTATAGGAGGAACATAAATTTCTATTGTAATTTTCCTTCAGGTTTGCCTTTACTCTGTCCATGTGGAATTCAAGCAGATGACTTCACATCACAATTGTCTGTAGACACAAGTTGCACTGGAAAGGCTTGAGGCTATGACAATTCCAAAAAGTTGAAGCCTTATTCAGGTACTGAAACTTTCGCGAACAAAGTCCATTGGCACAAGACTCTTCCCGACTGTGGCAGGCCCTTCCGTATCTTCTACCGTGCAAGCAGAGTTCGCTGTTAATCTGTGTCTACCTTGAGCTTCTATTACGCCATCATCATCTGCTTCTTCATCCTTTCGACTGCTGGTCCTCAGTAAACTTCTAGAAGCTAGAGGCATCGCTGAAAAGAGGTCAAAAGACAAAATAAGCTTCACTGTTCCGGTGTCGGGACACTGGCATGAGAGAATATAAAGTATACGAGGAAGTGTAATACAATATTTTTGGTGTTTTGCATATTGAAATTATACAAATATGAGGCACGCTGTAGTGGATGGCTCAGGAAATTTCGCATACCTCAGGTGCATGTAAATTTATTTAGGTACACTCAAACCTCGATATAAAGGACGTGGATATAACAAATATCGGTTATAACAAAGTGAATGAAAAATAGTCTTGCAACAGCTGTATTGTTAAAATTATACCTGTATAACAAATTTTCGGATGTAACGAAGTTATTTTCGTGTAAGATGCAAGTTTGTTATAATGAGGTTTGAAGTATATAAGCCTCTGCCATTTTCGCCAGTAGAAAATATGCGACCGCTGTGGCTCGGATCGAAGCTGTAACTTTCGGGTAAGCAGCTGGGAACCCTGAGGACGCACGCCAAGGTAGTGGGCAAACTGGGAACGTTGAAAACACACGAACCATGGCGAAAGCTTCCAATTCTGCAAGCCTAGTATGTCCTGGTGAAGACGAACCAAACTGCACAATCATCGTGAGAGTTGTGCGTGCTCACCACATCATGACGCCCCAGCTTAAAAGAGCACATAAGCGCTGTCCTTCGACTCAATCACATAACGAACACCACCTTATCAAAAAACATAAATCTAGGATCACCAAGATTGTAATAGCAACTGTGCACTGCTGTAACGTTGTTGTGGCTCATCACCGAGGTACTAATGCATGAAGTAATTACACAGTGAGGCATAGTTAGTCCCAAAACACAACCTCCGGTTGTGGTGTTTCGTCACTAAGGCACAATCTGCTGATGTTGAAGGCTTCCAGCTCTTCCATAATTTTCCCTTCACATTTAACAGCCATTATAGACACCTGTGGCTAACCTAAAATCAACAGAAGTCATGATCATATGGGAAACTACTCACTGCATGAAGGCAAAGCTGCAGGTGCGCCCCCCCTTACCTTTTCTCAATATGTATATCGTCAATATGCAGTTCCCTTGCACCACAGGATAGTCGCCTGCGCCTGCAAAACCTTTTTGATGTCACCGAGCGTTGCTTAAGTAAACTAAGCTTTATCTAAATGATCGCCTCTGTCGGTATTGATGGCCAGTTATGTGGATGGCTGGGATATCCCACAACGTGTCTAATGGCCTCCTCTCCTTTTTTCGTATCGTTGGGACCCACGGTTGATAAGGTAGTGAGGTGTTAGACCAAATAATCTTTTGTGATTGGGAGAAAAATTAAGCCCGTAGACTGAAGGTTTGCGTGAACCATGCTTCTGTGTTAATGTGTAAATATTCTTCAATGTACGGGGGCAGGGGGTTTTTGAAGTTCTCGGGCCACTATCCCATCTATTCCTATGGGAGCGTGGCCTCGTAGTGTGCCCCACTCCACCCTGTACATGTAAACATTCATTAACATTTTGAGACAGTCAGGTTTCCAAGACTTCACAGTGGTGCTCGTAGCCACAACTTCAAAAACTCTTATGTGAAGCAAATGTTGAGTTTTATGTTCCATGAGAAAGCGACTTAATGACTGTCTAGTGATAAAATATTGTATATTGTTTATATGAAATGGTTCTACTGTGGGCAAGAAATTTTCGGCATGCTTTTTCTTTTCTGGCTTACTAAGACTCCACTTCTGGCAAGACTTGGTTTGCGGCGGACCCTCAGTGCTAGTCCTTTGTGTACGTTCGTTCGTCTTGTCTATTTTGAACTGTCTTTAGCTTTTGCAACTGGTTTGTGGAATCTCACAAGTGCATTATTCAGATATGTGAAACGGCTTAACGTGTGTTTTCTAGACAAATAAGTTGCCAACATTCTTGGTGGTCATTGTGGGTAGATTTGCCCCCTAACATTTCCTTAATAGACTGCAGCAGAAGCTTTCTCGTGGAGATTTTTTTCAGACAGTGCATAGGCATTGCCTGGAAGTTCATCACTTAGCACTTATATGGCAACACAAGCCATCGTTAGCTAATAATATTAATAAAAATATTAATTCTTGGTGTTTCTCATCCCGAATCGACGACATGGTGAGGGATGCTGTGGTGGAATTTCCAACACTTCTACCAACACAACCCAGCACTTGGCCATTGTTTATGCAATATTAGCCATCATTATCTATCACTATGCAAGATCAGCCAACTCCTGTGAGAATTCCTCCACATTAAAATCATTCAGCTACTGTGTGTACAGTTTTTATCATCTACCAATTGTATCCACCCAAAGTATGTGATACGATAACTTGCCAACCCAATTGTATGCTATGTTTACGTGGTGTGGCAGACGTACTGTCCTGCTTTCTTTTTGCAACAACTGTGTGATTTGCTTACCACAGCAACACTAGTGGTTGACTCTCTTTCTGAACAGACCGTACTTGCTGCCCCTTTCACACAATGACAAACACAAACGCATGCTTTTCTCTGGCACATGGATGCGACTGCTAGATGCACAGTGGTGTCTTACGTACGATTAGCGATGGCGGTTACGGCGATCAAGAAGCATCGTCACTTTCTTTCAGACCTTTAAACTGCGTTCAGCTTGAGACCTTGGGAGAGTATAACTTGGCCTCAGAGATGCCTTTGCACCATGTGGTCTTGTGAACAACCTCTTTTCGAATGCAGCACTGTGTAAACGCATTGATCCCTTTCAAGACTTCTGTGGGTCCTTTGCTCCATGTGGGCCCCGCCGCGGTGGTCTAGTGGCTAAGGTACTCGGCTGCTGACCCGCAGGTCGCGGGTTCAAATCCCGGCTGCGGCGGCTGCATTTCCGATGGAGGCGGAAATGTCGAGGCCCGTGTGCTCAGATTTGGGTGCACGTTAAAGAACCCCAGGTGGTCAAAATTTCCGGAGCCCTCCACTACGGCGTCTCTCATAATCATATGGTGGTTTTGGGACGTTAAACCCCACAAATCAATCAAATCAATCAATTTGCTCCATGTGGTCTGGTCAGCAACCTCTTTTCGAATGCGGCACTGTGTAAGCGCATTGATCCCTTTCAAGACTTTTGTGGGTCCTTTGCACCATGTGGTCTTGTCAGCAACCTCTTTTCGAATGCGGCACTGTGTAAACGCATTGATCCCTTTCAAGACTTTTGTGGGTCCTGTAGCCACTGATCTTTGTCCTCTACAATCCAAAGGAAACTGCTTCGTAACCTACAGACAAAGAGAGGTAAGATGTCACAACAAACTGGCAGCACATTACAAATGAATCTCAATGCACAATAATAACTGTGGGGGCCTAAGGCTTAACGTTACAAAGCCACGATATGGTTGTGAAAGATGCCGTAGTGCATATGTGAATATTAACCGAAATTGAGCCAGGCAGAAACGAGCGTTGTCCCTCACCCTTAAAGGGCCACTCACCAGGCCCCATACCAAATTTTAGTTACAGTGGAAGTTGTTGGTTGTCCGATGAGGAACATTTTGCCACAACAATTTTTTAATCGGTTCATCACAAGCGGAGAAAACGGGTTTTTTGAAGCGACGCGAAACGAGGATGAGAGGAGGCGACTGGAAACCCTTGGCGCTCCTCTGTGTAGCCTTCGCAAGCCAAAGCTCTTCCCCACCCTCTCAGGCATCCGACCAAGAGGTCACGTGCGCATGACGTGTCCAAACAAGTCCAACCCCTGAGCACGCGAGCGGCGTTGCTTTGTTGACCAGCGTTATTTTGTGGTCTTCTGCCTGTTTGTGCGGGGTGGTTTGGAAACGCTGGCTTAGACGCGGTAGTATAGATGAGCACAATGAGTGCGCAAACATGTAGGAGCGTTCCACGGCAGTCTTCTGCTCGATACGCTGACCGCGGGTACATGAACACATGCAAAACACTGACACACTAGCCTCGCATCTTGTTGCAATTCACGGAAGAAAAATGGAAAAAAGACGCTCACATTACCTTATTGCGTCTCATTATTTATCTAGAGCTTTTTAATCTCTTCAAGCAACAAGTTACACAAACTAAGCATGCCGTGTTAAATAATTTTCGCCATGTCATGTGCCTCTGTTTGCAACGCCAGAGCAGAGTCGTCTACGTAGAGGGCCAACGCCACTGCATTGCCGTGTACGTAGGGTCATTCATACGCGCACGTCAAGCCCTCATTCTCTGGGCGCGCGCTGGCAGAAGGGAGAGAGAGCAGCTTTCATCTTGAAATTTGACCCATTTCCGTGGCGCATAGCGTTGCGAATTTTGACAGACGTGATCATGAGTGCCTCGTCTACACATAGCGCTTGTCAGCTCAAAATTGTCAAACCTGTTGAGTGGCCCTTTAAAACAGATTACCCTCAACACCCCTAATGAACTACAGCGAAGCACAAGGCATGCAACAACGCGAGCCCCGGTGGTACCTTCTACCCAGGAGACGCCAAGCATGTGTTGATTCCCTAGTAGAAGGAGAGATGCAGCAAGGCTGAATAAGTGCCACTTCAACATGTACATCCCTAATGCACATTGTCCACTTCAGCACTGGTTTTACTATGCACAATTGTTCTTATTCTAGCAATAAAGTTATTCACTGCATGAGCCCGACTCGAACACACCCGCCATTCTGCTTCATCTATGGTGATTGCAATGCAGTATTTTAGGCAAAAAAACTCTTCTTTGATGCAACCAGACTTTAATCAATACTTCCGATACGCCATGCACTGCCTAGTCAACCTGTCATATGCTTGATGTACTACTGAAACTGGACCTCGTAACTTCATTACAAGAAGTTAGGGTAGTACTTCACAGCATTTGAACTGGGGACCTGGGCTTGCATGTCCTTTCATTTGCAAGATGTACTCACCCCTCCCGCTTCGCTTAATTGCGTCTCGTTCGACGGAAGGAGCATTCGTATGGCAACCGCTGATCTGTTTAAGAAGCTGGTCTATGGTGGCTCTCCTGAAGAAATAAAAAATCTTGAACAGTTAGCATTTTCATCAATTTCCCTCGCTCAAGACCGTTTCGTGTGCTATTGTTCACGCTGCAATGAGAACAAATATTACTTTTAAAAAACAATCTATCTAATCAAATGGCAAGAACTATATCTGCATACGAAACTTCGGAGATCCGCAGACCGTACTCACGTCTGTGCTAAGAGCCAGAGCATGAGCTTGAAGCCTATGTTTCGTTTTTGTTTAACAAGTAAGTTTGTATATATCGAAATTTCAACTGCGAGTTGACTTTAAATAATTAAAACAAAATGTAAATATGTTCAAATTTTCATTCATTATTTTACAGAATACCTTAGCTGCCTTGAAGGCATCACGGCAAGAGAGACAGTACAACACATTCCCTTTCTTTACAGTAATAAGCATCAAAACGCACAAAACAAGGTAAAGAAGGTGAAAAAAAAAACACAGGTTAGCATTCACAAAGCTCACAGAAAGTTCGAGCAGAACCAATGAAATATTTAAACATTTTTACCTACAAATTGCACAACTGACTTCTGCAAGAATTTTTATATTTTTTATATTTAATATATATATATATATATATATACATGAAGAGTAAGATTGTAATAAGCTGTAAATGTAATTTTCACCAGCTGAACTGGAAACAAATATGCCTGAACCTTATCCTTTAAAGGGGCCACAAACCACCCCTTGCACTTGGCAGAACAAGCATTTTGAAATGAGTTGTATGCCTTCTAAAAATACATAGGCGAAATAATGTTTCGTAAAACTATAGTAGGACTGGAGATACAGCGATCGCTATATGTGCCCGACTCATTTCTCCTCATCTCACTTCATTGCACAGCGCCATTCACTGTGCTCCGCATTACGTCATGCTCCCACTGCATTACATCACCTCGCTTCAATGTTATTTGGTTTCCTTTCTTCATAACGTGGTGGTGCTGACGGTTGCTGCTGTCAACTCATAGTTCCGGTTTGCTGCTTATCGCTGTGCTACAGCAGCTGTGCGGTCTGGTTCGGTGTCTCCACTCGGGGGAACAAAATGGCGCTACAAGCGCGCGCGGGTGACGTTGCTGTTTTGTCCCGAAAGTGACCGTGCGACCACAACCAATAACACTTGGTGTTATAATCAATACATGATATGTAGACTACATAAATGGAGCCATAAAAAATGGCAGCATATCCACGGAGTGAATGATGGATAGTGGGGCGAAGCATCCGTTCGTCCATTCGTTCTTGCATCCGTCCATCCATGTGTGCGTCTGTGTGGCCGCCCGTGCGTCCATCCGCCTGTCCGTGCGTGGGTCTGTTCGTGCGTCCGCACGTTCATCTGTGCGTCCGTCCCTGCTTTCGTCCATGCACCGTTCCTGCGTCCATCCGTCCGTGCAGCCATCCGTACGTCCGTCCATGCATCTGTCTGTGTGCCCGTTCGTCCATCTATTCAACACTCAAAGTACCACCATCTCGCATCTTTTCATCATATATTCCTGATATAGAAGCACCGCCATCCAGCGGACATTCCAGGGACTGAACGAGAGGAGGCACGCGCACACTTTCTTACCGCTTGCGCTTCGTGTCTACTTCACACCTTTAACCACCTCGAGTTCATGGTATATACTAGTTCACTGTATTCATGGCACTGCGGCCCAACGCTCGCTAAGCCTTTCTAAAACCTAGGAGGTTACGCCCAGCGAGTGTAACGTAGCAACCCTTTCTTGTCTTCTGTGCGTTGTTGAACAATAAAAAAATTCGCAGCGTGCTCGTTAACTAAAAGCCGAATTCTCCTGTCTCTCATTCCCCCTTAGCAGCCATTGGCATGTACATTGAGCACTATCTTTTATTATTCAACAACGCACAGAAGAAATCTCTCACCGGCACCACCTAGGAGGTCGAAATGTTATACTTGTTACGCTGTACTACAAAGCTACAAGGGACGAATTGGTGCCGCTATTAGAAGCTTTGCCCCTAAAAAAAATGGTAGCCATCACACACTCTGAAGGTGCATGACCAGCAAAGCTCCGTAAAATAATTTGTATCAGTTCATTTTAAATGAAGCACAAGCTCTCTTGAAATCTGCAAGTTGCACCTTTTGGCAGTGGTGGTGTGTGCTTGAAGAAGTTCGTCGTCTTCAACAGCTTGCATAGCTATTATACTATGCCGCAACTGGCAGCCTATTTCAGCTGTAACAGAGTTTAGGACTGTATTCTCACGTGTTGTGTGTACCTTCATATCTCAGGCTGTGGTATGCACCACATATAAATACACAGAACCTAAACTTCACTGTTATTAAGACTATAAAATACTGTAAGAACCTCTGGAAAGCAGAAAATTTTGTGAATGCCAGTTTACATGCAGTAATTATATGTATCTATGCCCGCTGATCATATGTCATTTTGTTTGTACAGCTGCCGAAATTTTAAACAAGCACATGCGAGGGGCAAATCATCTCTGCCACAGTACCTCAACACAGAGCAGATTTGCAAACAGGGCCTGGATAGGTGCACCTTTTTAAAGACGATAGTCTTTCTTGGGGACCTTCAATGGAAAATTTTTGGTCTGTCTGTCTATTTGTCTGTCCACTCTTGACGACATCGAGTATTCGAAACGGCCGACCTCATCCGCATCGCCCACCTATGTTGCTCAAGCTTCAGCGTTCATACTTGTGCGATTGTCGATTAAAAAGCAGTTATTGCGCATATCTGGGGCACCATAACAACACGTATATATTCTGCATGTGCGCCTTTTGCTAGAAAAGGCATACATAAGTAATTTTAAGGACCGTAGCGCTTATCACGCTGCGCTGACCATGCTACGCTTGCACGGAAAGGCGAGTGTTTCCAGCGCTTTGCTAAAAGGAGACGGTGGTGGCATCTACCCGTCGCCTTGTGTTCTACACCTTATCACCTCTGAGACGAGCGCGCACACCCGTCTCAGAGCCACGCGCTTTGTTTTTGAAAAAAACTGCCAGATGGCGCTCATGTCTCACGTGTGACGTGACTTGATGCGCTCGTTCGCCTTTGCTGCACGCTCGAGGCACTCTAACGCAGCGCTCCAGAATACAATTCACCGATTTTCTTGAGCAGGACATCAAATAAAAGTTTTGTTCCCTCTCTCCCCATGTAAGACTATCGTCTTTCGACGACATTTGCAGGTTAAATGCAGATACGGGGCCAATTTTTTGTTTTATTTTTTTCTTCGCTGTGAACAAGCTTTCCGTACAGGGGCCGAAATGTCTTGTTTTGTCTTTGTCTGTTCTTGATCAGACATATTTCCATCTAACTATCGATGTCATGTTAGCCTTTGTTGGTTTGAACATGCCCTTCTCACAAAATGTAGACTGGTCACGCAGCACAAAACGGTTCCCTTGAAGAACTGCAGTTGATTGTGCCAGCAATACAACCTGATCGCAGCATGATATAAAGCATCCAAGAACGTAATAATCATTAAAGCCCTATTTCGCTAGTTGAACTGGGAACAAGTATGCCTGAACCCTATCCTTTGAAAGTAAGGAGGCATCAGCATCTACAGGGTGACTGAAAATACTGCAATGCACCTTGTCAGACACAACCAATTAAGTCAAGTATACAATATGATTGTTGGGGTTTGATGTCCGAAAACCAGATAATCATGCGGGACGTCGGAATGAAAGGGTACAGAAATTTCTGCCACATGTGGTCCTTTCACATATGCACCTAAATCGAAGTCAACGCTTCTTCTACAAAGATGACAGGCGCGTGAGCCAAAAATCTCTTGCCCTTGCCTTTTTCCTCGTTTCTAAGGGGCATGGGGTGATTTGTTAATATACAGAGTTTGGAAAGCTCGAAGATATTCCTCTAAAGTTGGCCACCATTTTACAAAACAAAGGGTGTGTTGACTTTAGTTGACCATTAAAACGGCTCGTTTCTCACAGTGCGCCCACCGCATTGGCCAAGTGGTGGTGGGTGGTTTTTAGGGAGCCTATGTTTGTGGTGGGGAGAACCTCAATATCAGAAAATCACATTATCACAGCAGGCACTTTAAAGGCATTCTGGTGCATCACATGAGGCTGTGCTTTTATGTGACGGTGCCTGTAACCACAAGAGAAAAGTGGATGAATTAATACCTTAACTCGTCATGTTTTATGCATGCCGCATAAATCTAATGCCCCCTTGTCTTATACCCCAGACCTCATTATAACAAAGTTGCATCTTATTCAAAAATAAATTTGTTATATCTAAACATTCGTTATGCAGGTTTATTCCTAACACTATATCTATGGCAAGACTATTTTTCATCTACTTCCTTATAACCTATATTTTGTTATATCCTGGATTGTTATATCGGGGTTTGAGTGTATCGCTTCTGCATAATAAAACTTCCTACAAGAAGTACCGCACATAAAATTGTGCAATGGACTGCTAAAATATATCGTAGGTGGTTAGTATGCGAGAAAAAAAGTCACAGTTTCGCCAAAGAGGCGAAGCAATGAATGCGATCTAGCTTCGGCTTCTCAATGCTAAAGTTCTGCACGCTTCAGTCTAACACCGTGGAGAACCTAACGACCATCGATCACAGTTAAAAGGCGATCCTGCAATATTACTGAGAATAGCTGAGGCTCCACCCAGTACCGCACAAGTACCTTTCGGCCGTGGATTCTGCGGTGTTGGCACAATACAGACACACAAACATCCACAGATTACATACGTATTACCCCACAGAATACCAATACATATGCCGGCGGAGTGAGAGCACACCGCACCACAGTACGTTGGAATGCACAGCTCGCACCGAAAGGCAGGAAGAGGATATCAGCAGATTTATTTGAAAGGCAATGCAGTCCAGTCCTGCACTCGGAGACCAGCTGAGGCTAGTCAAGAGGGATGAAAGGATGGCAAGGCAAGATGGCGGGTGGAAAGAATGGTTAAAATTAGTTTCATCAAAAATAGAGCAAGAAATCTGACACCATCCAATCTACCGATAGATGCGAGCTTTCTACTTTCATTTATTTGCTAAATATTTGCTGAAAATGACCACTGCAAGCAAGCGAGTGCTCGCAGAATCGGCACTTTCCCTTGGGCTGTGTCAATGTAAGACGCGAGGAGACTATTTCAATATACAATAGTCCATAGGCACAGGTTGCATTGGAAAGGTCACAGCACTGTCCTAAGTTCAAAGCCTCCAGATCTTGAAACCTCCATGAGCGAAGTGCGCTGTCACTGACAATGACAAGTGCGGGCTCTCGATTGACTGTGGCAGGGCCTTTTTCTCTCCTTCTTCATTAAAGGTGAGCTTGCTGTCAGTCTGCACTCATCATCACCATCTGTGATGCCATCACCATTTCAATATTCCTCCATTCGACTGCTGGTCCTCGTTGGATATTCCAAGACTACAGGCATTGCTGAAAGAAACCAGAAGTCTGAATGAGCTACGCTGCAAAGATGCTGTAGAAGAATTGATAGCTGAGCAAGTTGGCGATAGTCCTTTATTATCCTGAAGGCAGTGCATAAACGACACAGGCAAGAAAAGACAAACTATAGTTCTTCACTAGCAGCTAAATATTTTTACATTAAAGCACACTTAATAGCTGACAACAGGCTAATGCATGTGAGGACTTAGTACACAACATTTGGAGGCACCATTCTGAATCTAATAAACTAAAAAACATGAAAATTCCCATCCCTTCCACGTGAACAGCCACAAAAAAAAGATTGATATGGTGAGAAACGAAGTGATCAGTGCTTCAGCTCTCCCTCCATAGCCTGGCATGATAATGTGGTTCGGGACCACAGCAATCTTCTTTGTGCCTGCTCACATGAAAGTGATTAGAATTTTCCATGTCTGGTATTCGTTTCTAGGATTAAAAATGGTGCCTTCTGACCTCATGTGTAAAGTGGCCACTTTTGTGACAGGTCGTCAGTATTTAACTGTGCTTGTATTTTCATTATCATTTACTTCAGAAGTTCAGTGCTGTAGTGTGTCAATACTTCTTTTTGTCTATGTCAATTCTGAACTGTTGCCAAAGTACTTTGTTCAGATGCAAAGGTGCTGTCAAAGCTGGCAGACTGTGGCACAAGAGCATACACAGTCCGAGAGAGAGTAATTAATAATAATTTCTGGAGTTTGACTAGCTAAACCATAATACAATTGGGAGGCACGCCATAGTGGAGTGCTCCAGATACTTCGACCACCTGCGGTTCTCGAATGTGCGACTAGATCCAAGTAAACGGGCCTACAGCTAGCCTCCATTGAAAATGCAACTGTTTCCAGCCACGATTGAACCTGCAATTTTCGGGTCAGCAGCCGGGCCCCATAACCACTGTGGGTGGGACGACCAATCCGAAGGGGTATTTCATGGCACTGAGAGAAAGAAATTGCTGCCACATCCGCAGTGAAATTCGAAAACAATTTTGCGAATCCCAGCAGACACTTCAATTCAGCAAGCGTAGTACTTTCTGCTGAAGACAAACCTTGGATATGCACAGTTATCGTAGAATTTGTGCGTGTACCCCACATAATGACACACTAACTAAATAGTGCACTCAAGAGGCGTTCTTCAACTCGTGACAATCCCAGCTTTATGAAACAACTTTAGCTTCACCACTGACTCTTAACAATAACAGCACATTTGGAATACCATTATGACTTACCACGAAGACACAGATAAACTGAATAACTATTGGCCATGAAATCGACCTAGAGGTGGCAGCGAAGTCGCCGTGTTAGTGCAGATACAGTCGATTCTTGTTAATTCATCAAGTCACAGCAGAATAAAAAGATGAAGTGATGTAATAATATAGGGCTCTGCTCAGCCCTTGCCTGCTCAGCAATACTACAGCACAAGATGCAAAGGTGTCGCATAGGCGACCAGCACCGCGATGAGCCCACGAGAAAAATCGTCACAGAGTAAATGTTGGCAAAATTTCACTATGTTGTAACATTACCTCGTAACATTTTCATTCTCCCGTAAGAAAAAATTTAGTGATTACTGTTGTGGCGAAAAATTTCGCCTTGCTTGGTTTCCCCAGCGTGCAGCAAGAGTGACCACTGCCAAATGTGGGCAGGCTCATCCCCCCCCCTCCCCCGGCTGGTACGCCTATGACCATGCATGTGCTTCGCTTCAAACATTTGTTTACAAGCAAAGCGTTGCTCCTTGAAGCCCTGAGGCGCTTATTTTTCATTTTTAGACTGTTGGGAATAACAACACGCAAACTTTTAAATATTAGTGGGAAAGCAGCAGATATTTTCTGATAGGGCAGTGCAAAAAGTATGAATTAACCAAATGATTAAGTTTGAATCAAGAGGCTTTTAAATACATTGAAAGAATAGAGGGCAACAAAAAAATTTTGTTTTGTTAGAATGAACCAAAGGTATGAATTATCAGAGTTCGAATTATTGCGAGTCTACTGTATATTGCTCGCAGTGTGTGTGGAAGTGCATGGGGCTGCTGGTTTTATGTCATCATTCTGCGCTCCATAGGTCTTGAAAACATTTCAATTTTCAAGAGGAGGTATTGTTTGGCTCCGCAACACCACACATACAGCACTAAGCCAGAGATTAGCTTTCATTCCACTACAGAGGAGGCCCAACATCACCAATGGGGGCTTTTCAGGTGTTGGAACTTCAAGGCACTTTCAGATGCTGCTGATTTGAAGATGCAAAGTGGTGCACTTACACCTTGGGACAGCGGTTCCGACGATCAAGAAACATTGTCGCTGTCTTCGAGATCGTGGGATTGCATCCAACAGGAGACCATTGGAGAGTACATGTTGGTCTGATAGATGCCTGCAAACCATGTGGTTTTGTCAGCAGCCTCTTTTGCATATGCACTGGCACCTTCCACGACTTTCACAGGTCCTGGAGTCGCTATTCTTGGTCCTCTACAATACAGAGGATGCTGCTTTGTAACCTAAAGACAGAGAGAGAGATAAGGCGTCACAACAATGTGGGGACACATTTGACCTGCAATTCGATGAAGGATAGCAAGTGTTGGGGCATAACGTCCCGAAACCACGATATGATTATGAAGGACACCATAGCGAAGGGCTTCGAAAATTTCGTCTACCTAATGCCACTAAATACAGTGACCTCGGACATTTTAGCCTCTACGGAAAATGTGCCCACCGAGGTTGCGATTCGATTCCACGACCTTTGCATCAACAGTTGCGCACCACAACTGCTAGAGCAACGAACGCAATGGGTGAATCCCAATACAGCGAAGTATCGTAACAAAACATATAGAGTATAGTCAAGAGTTTGACGGAATCTCGTATGGTCGGGGACGAACAGCGGAAGAAAACAAAAACACTGACCAAGGTAAAATGCACAAAAATTTTTTAAGACTTTTTGGTACAGAAAGTTTTAGCGAGTGGCGAGTTTGAGTGAGTCCGGCTCAGGAAAATTTTTCTGAGTGAGTCCCAAGTGAAAAATATATTTCATGAGCGAGTTTGAGTGAGCTCCACAATTTTTGTCGACCTATGTAGTGGACTAAAACAAAATTCACTGAGCAAAGTAAAATAAACAGAAATTTTGAAGACTTTTCAGTCCCTTATGTGTAAAGAACCAAAAAGTCTATAAAATTTAATTCTTTTATGTAACAATTAAACCTGACAGAGTGCAGAATAAATATGATATTGATTGCATGCTAATTGCACATAGTTACTCAAACTCATTCATTTTCTCATCTCATTTTCTTTCTTGGGATCTAATACCGGGTGCCTTGAATTTATGTTGCACGAGTTCGACACATTTTCATGTAGTCCACTACAGCGCGCACCTCAAGGGTTTAGGCCCTGCTTCAATTATGCCATGCACTGCTTTACGAACCTATCGTAGATTAATCAAATGACTGAAGCCAAGCCTCGTAACTTCATTACAATAAGTTGTAGCAGTACAGTAAAAGCTCGTTGATTTGGATTTCATGGTACTGGAAAAAAATTTCCGAACTGACAGAATGCCGAATAATCAAAAGTATCGAGAAAGCAATAAACAAATGTCTATTACGTCGACGCAATTTCATATTGCCACGAACAAAATAACAGACAGCAACGAATCGACGTCTTGCTCGCCCCCCAGACCAGGAAGGAAAGGCCTCTTCTTTTCTTCACTTCCAAGATATTTCACGCTACAGTTGATGGCTCATACCCATTACCTGTGGCATTATTCCCTCTCCTCGAAAAACATCGTCTCGATGCTGGTAATGAGGGTTGAGGAAAAAAATGAAAAAAAAAAAGATGCTACCATGGAATCCAACAAGTGCGTCGTAAGGAAAAAAAATGGGCTGGTGTCATAGTACTCAATAAAGAAAGGAGTTAGGACACAAGACAATCAAAAAGAAACAAAAGTGACAAAAAAATGGTCATTGCATGGTAAGTCAATCTACGTTCGATTGACGACGCGAAAAATATGGCTTGAGCCTTGACAGACACATGCACCACATCACTTTGTGGAAACCGACGGGAACGTCTTGAGGTGCTCTCAGGGAGAACTTCGTATGTAACATCATAGAGTCGGCTTAAAACTTTGTACGGGCCGAAGTAGCGCCGCAGCAACTTTTTAGAGTGACCACGCTATCGGATGGGAGTCCACACCCAAACTTCATCGCCTGGTTGGAAGGTAACCTCTCGGTGTGTAAGGTTGTAGCGGCGTGCGTCCGCAGTTTGGTGAGCCTGAATACGGCGTCGGGCGAGTTGACGGGCCTCCTCGGTGCGTTGAGCGAACAGGGTAGCGTCCGCGTTGAACATTGAACCCAGAACTGCAGCGCGAAAGACGGTGCCCAGGCTGATGGCACTGAAAACGAATGCAACGCTGCGACCACGGAAAATGGCATCTGCAAAATGTCAGCGCTCATTCACGGCGACGAGCTCGAGGCACTTCATGAGTAAGGAGCATCAAGTGAAGGTCGAAGAATTCGTCAGGCAAGGAAAGCTAAAACCAGACAGGAATAGTGCTGGAGCCAAAGGTCCAAAGCACGTTGACAAGTGTGTACACTCTGGCGCTTCCACCTCACGCACCAAGCAGCAGGCCAGCCGTAAAGGCGGTGGGACCTACAAGGACAGCATGAGAGGCTGGCAGCTCCTGAGGTCACACATGGAATTGTGGACTGACTGCGCCGGTATGTGGTCTTGCGCGTTGTGTGCGGTCCGTCATGGCCAAGGCTAGCAGCTACTGCATCACGTCTCTCTCTCTCCGCTTTTGCCGAAGGGGAGGGCACAGTATGCGAGCGGCGGCCGCGAGCCTGCCAATGACAAAAGGAAGAGAAGGACGATGATCGCGGGTGTGGTCATGGCACACGGTAGCAGCTGGCAGCGGGCAGGTGTGGCCTGGGTTCTGGTCGATAAAGAAGGTTCCTGGTCTGGCTCCGCGTCTTTCCTGGGATGTCAGGGCCGAGCAGCCTCGAAACCTTCTACAACGTGTACCACAAGCAGACGGCAGATTTGTCACTATTATGTTGCGAATTGCTCCATGACACGTCGCGAAGTCACCTCCGCGATATTAAAACCAAAAGTGTCTTTTTAAAGTGACGGTATTAAAAATAAACATGGCATATTCCCATGCACCGCATTCTTTCAGAGTTCTCAAATCCGCATTCTTATACAGAGCAACAGTCCCAAAATATTTAAAATTTGTGTCAGCCCTACTTTAAGCTGCCTCGAAGGCATTATTGCCACGGAGACAGTTTGAGTACTATGCATTGCATTTTTTATAGCAGTAAACAACAAAATACATAAAACAATGTAAGTAAGGCAAAACCGACAATAAATAAACATTCTCTAAGCAGATAGAAAACTCAAACAAAATGGGGGCAACAATTCAAATATTTCTTAATATGGGTTATACAGCCGACCTTTACAAAAAAAAAGGTTGTTTTCGGCAACCATAAATGAAAAAGTACATAATACAGCAAATAATGTACAAAAACTTTATAAATTGTATAGCACTATTTGCTGGCAATGTAAACAAACCTACGCCACAAGTTCGAGTTTGCTGGTTGCTGGCACGTGCCTTGCACTTCTTCTAACTGCAATTTCCTCGTTTGTCCCTGCAACTTCGTGTATGCTGGCAGTGCTGTGATGTGAGAACTGCGTACCTGCTCTCATGCGCAGCATGTGCATCACAGTTTTGAGTGGTCACCGTGGCCAGCTGTGCTTACCTCTCTCTGGAAACTGCTTCTGCTGAGGTTGGCACTCTGAAATGAAAACAGAGAGTGGGTGCTAAACAAACGAGCATCGTGCACTCACACAAACAGTTTCCAGCAGTGATAAGTCGGTATTAATATACCTACTTCAAAAAAAAAAGCAAGGTGATATATTTTTGTGTTAGCGCTCCTTTGAAGGACCACTCCTCAAGTTTGACAATTTTGAGCTGACGAGCGCAATGCATACATGGGCCGTTCACGATCAGTTCTGCCAAATTGTGCAACACTACGTGCCGGGAAACTGGTTTAAATTTCAAGATGAACGCTGCTTGCCCTTCCTTTCATGCACGTCCACCCTGAGAATAAGGGAATGACGTAGAGTACAGAATTGCCCAGTGTAAATGGTATGCTGTGATGTCAGCCCTCTGCATAGAAGACTGATCTGATGTCCCCAACAGTAGCACGTGAGACAGCAAAATTTATTTCAAAAATGTGTAGTTTGTGTAATTTATTGCCTGAATATATGAATAAAACTTGAGATAAATAATGAGACACACACACAGGGAATGTGTGCGTCTTTTTCATTTTTTTCTCGTGAATT
The DNA here is from genome assembly GCF_043290135.1 of Rhipicephalus microplus. Lineage (NCBI taxonomy): Eukaryota > Metazoa > Arthropoda > Arachnida > Ixodida > Ixodidae > Rhipicephalus > Rhipicephalus microplus. The sequence continues at coordinate 60,867,860 of NC_134707.1, read as the reverse complement.
GCAACGAGATGCGGGGCTAATGTACCTGCATTTTGAGTGCGTTCGTGTCCCCACTGTTAATGCATCGAGCAGACGCCAGCCCTGAAAACTAAATAGTCCTGCACATTCGAGCACTCAATATGCTAATCTATTCTGGCGTGTCTATACCAGCATCTCTAAATCCATCCTGCAGAAACAGGTACTAGACCACAAAGTAATGGTGGTCAAGAAAACAATGCTGCCCACATCTTCTCGGTGGAGGGGCTTGCTCGGGGACATCGTGCACGTGTGACCGTTTGCTCGGATGCCAGAGACGATAGAGAAGAGATTTAGCTTGCAAAGGCAACGTGGGGCAAGCAGCATGGGATTTGAGCTCGTCTCCTCGCATCATCTTTTTGCACCGCTTCAAAATGCCACTTTTTGCAGCTCGTAATGAATTGATTGAAACATTTTTTGTGGCATAATGCTCTTCATCAGACACCAACAACTGCCACGGCCCAACTAGGGGACCTGGCGAGTAACCCTTCAAATGTCCAAGTTTTTCAACAGTGCAATGGATGAGGGAATGTGATAACGGATTCTACCTTGTCATTACGTTGAAAGTCGGGCAAGTTGTTATGGCAGCATATCCTGAAAACAATGTGCAGAAGGACAGGACACATACAAAAAAAGGATAAACAGGAGACAAAAAAGGTGACCACAAGCTACAAGTTGTGCTTTTTTGTCCCCTTTTTTTGTTTGTCCCATGCTACTTCAGTCTTTTCAGAAGATTATCACCAGCTTGTCAGTTTATGCATCAAATTCTGCAAGATTGACAACAAGTAGATAGCCCTTGTGCCAATTCAAATACCAGTTATCAAGTTTTGTGGCATTCGAACATTGCAAGTGCCACATGTACGAAACATTCACACATCTGTACCAACAGGAATCTCGCCGTGAAAATGACGAGGAATCTGTCATTGCAGTATGCAATCCTAAAATCCTGATGTAACTTTTAATGACGGTAATAGTACTAATATGCATAAAGGTGCACCTTTGATTGGCTGTGGCACATTCGCTGGTGGGCAGGCGTTGTAGAAACCTTGTGTTCAATTTGCGTCGATACATGGTGTATCTTGGGGACTATATTAGCCTCTGTTGATTTGGACACGGTTTTCTCACACGATGTGTACTAGTTGCGCTGCAAAGAACGGTTATATTGAGCGACTTCTGTTGGTCAAGTCGATGATGCAACCTAGTGGCAGGAAAAGCAGAATGTGATATAAGGCATCCAACAATGTCATTAACTGCAAAAGCCGATTTCACTACATTGAACTGGGAATTAGTATGCCTGAACACTTCACTTTAAATGTAAGTGAGAATGAGCGTCTACACGGCAACCGAGAAAATACTGGATACTAGACAAAAAACGCTAGACACCAAAATAAATCCAAGAGAGATAACTTTGTTGGAGTTCAATGTCCCAAAATAATATGACCACGAGAGATGTCACAGTGAAGGGCTTGACAAATTTCGACCACCTAGGGACATAAGTCATGCATTTAATCCCGAGTACATGGGCCTATGTCATTCTCGCCTTCATAAAAAATTTCCACTGAGGTTTGATTCTGTGACCTCAGCAGTGGGACACCACAGGGAACATTTCTTGCTTTTATCTGTCTGGTAACAATTATGACAGATTAAAATGACTTATAGTGGGTACAAATCCACAACTTTCGAATTGGAAGGCTGCGCTTTCGGGTCGTCTGCGCTGGCCATGGACGAAAGCTTTCCATCTTAAGGACTTTCTCTCCTCACCTCGGATTTTCCGGCATGAAACCTTGTGCAGCGGTGCGAGCATTTAATTTTGTAAAAACCGCAGCCACAATGAGGTTCTCAAGGAGGCTATGCGGCAGAAAGAGGGGTCAAAGGATGAAAGTACCACAAAGTACCTTACACTTTTTTATGTACTCGTGTACTTCAAAATGCAAGGCTGCGAAATAACGAAAAAATTGGCGCCTTCATCTTTCTCCGGGGGGGGGGGGGGGGGGGGGGGGGACGACTTGAGTAAATCTGTCGCTAAGTGGAGGGGATATGGCATGAATGTTGCGTCTACTCGAGTCAAGAAAAGCGTTAAGTCAATCGACAGACAAGTAAAGACGCCCTTCACTGAATCCCGGAATGCCCGCTCTGCGGCCTATATACACACCGCCCACATTCGAGGAGGACGAGACGAGCCGACCATGCGCAGTGGGGGTGCAGACAACGCAGACGCCAAAGTGCAACATCGTAAGACTAAGAAATCCTCCGCATTTAAAAAGTTCGCTCTAGCCGTCTGAAGCTTAAAAAACGGCAAAGCTGGTCAACGACCCACAGCACTTGCCAGCATTTCATGTGTTTTGCATTGTATCAAACCAAGCTTAGCGTGATAGATTACAGTTAAAGGGACGGACTATGCATTTTTTTCAACACAGTGTTTCCCGGATTGCCTTTCGTAGTGTTTGTTGTAGCAGCAGTTAATCCCAAAAGCATGTAGTTGTTTATAAGCAGCATTTTTCGATCTGAAAGGCTCTGAATACTGATTTTGCTTTTTGTCCAGTGAGCATTCATAGTGATGGCGGTAGCCCTTCTCGTGACTTGTGCATGCTGTCGTTGTGCTTTCGCAGCAGTTCCCATAACTACACTTAGCCACATTTTTTCTGAGCTTTACAACTATTTTCTTAAAATAACAAGCCGTTACAATGAGATCATGTGGCTTTATACAACTTCCCTGTATTTGTACTGCATTGCACGTGCCTGTGTCGTGGATGGCTTGTCCCAGTCATCATTACTCTCTCAACACAGGAGCCAAGCCAAGTCGCCAAATATGTCACTGCACATAGCGCGGCTGTGCCGAGCAGAGGCACACGTTATTTCTGAGACAAAATGTAGGTATAAGAACCACGTCACCCCAAAATCTTAGTGACCTGTATACTGCATGCATGGTTTCATGAGCACGCAGAAATGTTGCTCAAGAAGCGCTGACGAGCATGGGATGATTACGTCATGCAAGGGCAACGCCACTTCAACACGTACTACTAACGCAGGCTTATATGTACATTTTTATGAAGTAATATCTTTTACTCTGAAGAAGCAAACAATCTTTCAATAGCAGCAATAAAATATTGAGAATGTATACTAGTCTACGATCACGTGACAGGGTACATCAAATAATAGTTTAAGACTCCAGGTGACGCCACAGGCCATTTCTCACAATTTTCAATGAATAAATATCTAACTCCACTTCTCACGAGAAAAACAAGGTTGCTCTGAGACACTATGAGGGACAATCTTTCCATTCGTGCAGTCATCTCGTTTCACGTTTTGGACAGTTCTCGCTTCCTTTAAAAAATTGCCAGGTCTGCACTGAACGAGCAGCCGAGTTGCAGCGAAAGCTGGAAGAGTGGCTTTTCAGAGCCTTTTCTAAACACTCTTTGGGTAACTGCTGCGAGTACGCTTGCTGGGTACCCACTAGGCCATAATCATGTTTGTGTAGATGGCCAGCATTCTCTATGCCATCTTTCGTCGTTCTTCGAAGAATTGTAGTATCTGCTACTCACTTGCTAGAAATCTTGTGTAATTTTTTAATTCAGTGGCTGACGACAACAAAAAATTATGCCTGAAGGGGGTATGCACCACAGTTAATAGGTGATTAAGAACAAGTTTTCTAATGGGTTGGAAGTCGCTCGTTACCCAGTTTGCATGGAGCAGTGCCTGGTTGTTTTTTAATGTTTTAAAACACTTAATTACTCATATTAGTGTGATTACTTCCCGACATCAAGCCTACCTAAGGCCAGTTTAGAAATGAGTTCTAAGCACTGGCGTGGCTCAGTCGTAGTATACTGGGCTGGCATGCAGCGTACCCGGGTTCGAATCCTATTGTGTCCTTCCTGTCTTTTATCTAGTTTTTTTTTCTTCTTGCTTCTTGCGATACTGGTTACGGACACTAGCAGCAGAGAACTACGGCGCCGCACGTTACCGGTGTTTTGATCTCAACAGCCTTTGCTGTAAAACTACAGCCTGTCATGAGTACGGATCCTGAGGAAGGGTGATTGCTCCCCCCACCCCCAAAACCTGTGTGAGCACCAGTCTTCCCCCCCCCCCTTTAAGAGTGCTTGTCCACCTCTTACCACCAATTAGAATAAACGAGTGGGACCATTTTGAGCACACATAACTCTTATTAATGCTTGACGGCTTCTTCCTGCTACTAAAAACAAAAATGTTAGAACCCCCACCCCCTCCGGAGTTACTTTAGGCGGCTGCCCCCCCCCCCCCCCCCCCCAACATAAAATCCTCCTCTGCCTGCAACAGACCTAGGTCAAACCCCGAAGCCAGAATTGCGAGCACACCTGGATGTGGCCCCTCAGGGTAGAAGGGCGGGCCTTTCGTCACATAATTGTGCTCGGCTCGACTCTCACCTGGCACACTTCGCTTGGCCCGCTTCGTCGCCGCGCTCGCTTCGCGTTCCCGTCGAGCATAGTCGGGATCTGATTGCTGTTCGGTTACATTCTCGGGCCGCAGCACGCCTAGCTTCGAGGCAAACGGCCTCCTCTTCGGCTGTGCGAACTTTGCACGGCCGACCCGTTGCTTCCGAATGTCTGAACCGTACCCTGGTGGTGTTGCCCGAACACGGCCGAGCAAGCGCTGGCGCGTTCCTTCAGAGAACATCTGGAGCTATGAAGTAGTCATGGTTGCTAAGCGACAACTATGCCGACGTCACACCAGCTGCGCAGCATGAATGGTTAGCAGGGATGGCTAGCATGAAAAGGTCTATTTGGCATGGAGGACAACTTTGCTGATAAACAGTGGTGCGGATATCACTGTAGTTGCTGCACTCTGCCCGAACTCGATCTTGTTGGAGCATGGAGCAGACCGATGATGACGTGCGGTGCTGTTTGTTGTTAATGCTACTGCGGGCTTGGTCAGGTTGTAGTACAACCACAGTGGGTCGCATACCTTGCAGATGTGCCCGAAGCTCCTATCCAGGAACTCGCGCTTGAACTGCGCTGCCTTCGCCGCCGATCGCATTGCCGCGCCGCTTCGAGATTCGCTGCTCGTTGTTTACGTTTCGCTTCGGCTTCGCGTTGCCGCTACGAGATCTGCTACTCGACGTTGACGCTTCAATTAGGCTTCCCGAGCTCGGAGAATGGGGTCCGCTAGCCGCCGTTTCCTTTCGGCTTCGCGAGCCCGAAGTTCGGGATCGGCACGCCGCCGCTCCCGTTTCGCAGCCCAAGCCTTCTTCTCCGCGGCGCGCTGGCATTCATCGCGGCGTTGCGCAGGGGAGGTGCGCGGGCTCTTACACCGTTATACACCGCCGAACTACCGTCCCCAGCGGAGTGTGCAGCTGTCTCACCACCTGTCATGCGCAGAGGGGAGGGGACCTAGAGGGGAGGGGACCCCACGGGAGGGATGGACAAAGCCCCCACCAAAATGTGTGGCAGCTTGGGCTAGTTGGTAATTTCTGCAACCGACCGGGTTGCAGAAATTAGGTGCCTTTTCTCATCTTCTAACCACTACCACCACCACCTAGTTATAGCGCGAGAACAAAACGACGACACAGAGACAAGTGTCTTTCGTGTCCTTCTTGTCTCTGTGTCATTTTGTTCTCGCGCTATAACTATCGCCCCACCTAAAGCTGCTGGGAATCTAAATAGGCGCTGCGCAGTGCTCCCTACCGGTTGCCCTTCTAACCACCACCATCTAAAAAGTTCTTCCTTTAACTCACGTGCAACCTTGGATGTGGAACGCCGGCAGCAGGGCGGGCCTTTAGACCGGCCAATTGTCGCTGTTTTCGCCTCCGTGCCGCTTCTGCCTCGCGCCTTCGCTTTGCATACTCCGGGTCCAATCTTCGTTGTCGCTTCTCCGGGTCCAATCTTCGTTGTCGCTTCTTGATTCTTTCACTGGCCATGTAAACGGGATCTAATCGTCGTAGACGACAACGCTCACGATCCGCTGCACGCCGAGCCTCGCGGTAAGCGGCGTCTTCTTCGGCCGTGCGCTTCTTCCTCGGTTTACCCATGGCAAGCGTTGTAGGCAAACACGGCTAGCTCGGCGCCAGGTGTTCCGTGGCCAGGCCAGGCTCCGCGACTAATCCACACAACACCTACCACTTATCTCCGTCACGGACAGCAGGAAAGAAATCACTACTGCATGACAACAGCTTCGGTGCTGCCCTACTCTTCGTGGCTCGAGTTAGTTACTGTATAATGCTTTCAAGGTAGCATATACAGTACCTCTAGCTCGAGCGAGCGCGCTGCGCAATCTTTACATGTGCCCACAGAACACCTGCTGCCTGCCTCTATGGTGGCTAGAAGGAAAGGTGCCACTGAGCCAGCACCATCCCGGCCGCGCCTTGAAAGGAGACGTGCTGATATTTCATTCGGCCGTGGAGCGGCGCGCAAGTCGCCACCATGATCAGTCGAGAGCGCTTGTCAGCCGTTAGTGCGGCACTTTTAGTCGCTTGCTCGTGTGCTCGCAAGCTGCAAAGTCTGCGCTTTCCCTATTTGGACTTGTTCGGGATCAATACGTGCCAATGTGATCATGCAACAGTGATGAGTAAGCAGCAAAGACACTTCTTTGCACCTGGATGCATTGCGGGATATGCTTCGGCCCGCAAACAAGGGAAGAAAGCGTCTCTCTTCTCTGCTCCAGCCGACGATGAACAGCGCAAGGCCTGAGAGCGTACGATTCCTCGCGCTGACAAACCACTGGAAAAGAACTTCTTTGTGTGCGAAACTCATTTCGACGAAATATTCATCGTCCGTAGCTACAAGCATGTTATCAACGGCTTCTTAGCAACTTAATTGGAAAAAAGCTGTACCTAAGGAGGGTGGGTTCCTGAGTGAATCAAGTGCCGGAGGACTCCACATCACTCTAACCAGCGCCCTTTCCATCCGGCACTATGTCATGAAAACATTGGGCTATAAATACTTGACGTCTCGCCTCTGCCAAGACGCATTTAAAATCTTTTTTTGGAATTCTGAAGCAAATGTCTGGCTCGATTGATCACCCTTCGCCGACACAACTTTTGATATCTGTGAATTGCCTCAGTTTATACAGTTCGATACAGTCCCCCTCCAATTGAAACATACCTTCTGGTATGTATTGTTCGCATTGTTATAGATATCCCATTAACAACTGGGATGTCACTGTCTGGTTGCGCTTCACATATATAGAAATCAATTGTTTCATGAACTGGTTTGTGACTGTACCTATGTTTGCCAATGAAATCTCAATGTGATGTGTGTATGTATGCCCATTGTATCATCGTATATTTACTGTTTTTCTTAGTTGTCTTATTCACTTGCTTTAGCTGAGTTTCATATAACTTGCAGTTTTCTTCAACCATAATGCATATGTTGTGTTTATTTTCATGTTTTTTTTTTGCTGTCGAGAAAATAAATGTCTTGCTTGTAAAATTAAATCTTGATTGCGCAAGTCATAAAAATAACGGCTGCCAATACCTTTACATGCATTGAAACCACGGAGAACACTGCGGCATCAAATTTTAAAACTGCACGGACTTTGTTTTGGTGTCAAGTTCACGGCAAGTCACTTGATTCTCTATCTTCTAAGCTTCGTAGCTGATATACTACGAAGTGAATTGAAAACACTAGTTTTCAGTGCCAATACGTGCTTTGCAGCGCGCCGTCAGAATTGTGACAGGTGGACTTTGTTATAATCCGCAGGGTAGCGTGAAATATTTGCAACGAAAAACGACTGATGCGCGGGCGCGAGAAGGGGCATCTCCACGCAGGAATTCCTCCGTGGGCATCTCGAAAGCGACCGCAGCGTCACCGCATCCGGATGAATTCTCGCTCGCTCTCCGGCGCGCCGATGCTGACACCTCTCCTTCTAGACGCTCGCGGCCAGTGTTGCCAAAGGTCCAAAAGCAAAAGTCGCTAAATAATTGTGTAAAAGTAGCTAAATATTTTTTTTTACCAATTTGAAAACAATTTTGAGCATGTTCTCCTCATGCAACAAATTTATTGGTGGCCTTGTCATCTCAAAGATTAGAGACAGCTGTCACATTACGTTTTCTTGCAGGCAAAACATGATTTAGCAACAAAACAATGTACGCCTGTTTTAACCCCTATAATGTTTGCAGACTTTTTAACGCGCTCGCAAATTACGAGCTGCGAATGTATGTAATATTGTAACGCGGACTGAAAGAGCGAGGAAGAAGAAGAGGGATGACGCTCTTGAGCGATGGTGATTCGGCAGGGACGGTTGAGCGCTGGCATTTTCAATGTAAATAAACCCATCACATACTGTAATTTTTAGCGAATTGGGCCGCCGCAAAAAACTGAGGAAACAAAAAATTTCTTTGGCGAGCGGAGTTCTTCATTGGGATGGGCAAGTAGCCAGAAGCTTGGCACACCAAGTTGAAAAAACTTCGTTGCGACCACGGAGGAAAGAAAAAGGTAAGGAGAGGGCATGCCCAGCCGGCGCAGGGCGTAAAAAATGTGGCGGAAATGACATCATGGCGGCCATATTGAGTAGGCACAATGGCGGCGTTGTTATGGTTACGTGTTGCGCAGTGAAGCTGGTCTAGCAGTGAGCGGCCGCGGCTGGCGGCGGAATGTGTGCCTCCCCAGGTCTCGTGCTGAGCCGTGGCGGACAATATCTGTGCTCTGCGCCGCGTTATTGGTTACGCAGTGTTCGTCTGGCTGTTACATTACTCTTAGCAACGTTTACAAATCTCTTTGTCCATCACGGGGTTTCAACAGTGCGTAGAACAAGTGTATATCCATGTGTCGTGCGGCGGATGACGCGGATGAAGCAGTTAGTGTTCAGCGAAATGGCGTTGGGCACCATGACGAAGCTGAATGACGACGAACGCCTTGCAGGTCAGTGACGGTTGAGCAGTGCTCCTGCTAGGGACAACGGACGACGCTGTTGAGCCCAGCAAGACGCCGTGAGGACCATGTGCACATACATAGTTTCGTGTTGTATGTGTACAGTAACAACTTGCATGTGCGTATTAAAACACCTTTTTTGTTCCGCTTGGTACACTCTCCACCAGCATTGCATGTAATCTCAACGTAACAGCAACCACGTTCAACTGTCACTAGCACCGTGCTCAAAGTCACCACGGTCGCAGAATGCTGACGCAGGTGAGTTTCACGCGGAACACGGACACAGTGGCAGTACGCTGCGTCCGTCGCGTGGCGGAATGCAACCGTAGAAGGCGCACAACCGATCGTGTTGTCTGTACAGTTGCTGAATTAATGACGTGAAAGCACTCGCCGTTGTCAGTGCATCTAGCGCGCGTTCTTTCGTAGTTGCTTCGTTGTCAGCGAGCTGTTACTCGTTGTTATTACTCGGACGAAGCGATTTCGCTGAAGGTGTCCCGCTGGCTCAGAGTGACGAGCCCAGTTCCATTAGTTTCGGATCGTCACGACACACGCGCTGCGCAGCCCACGTGCTTTCCGAGCCGGAGAGGGAGTCGCGCCTTCTGCTTCGCATTCATACGTAAACAAGAGAGGAGAATTTGCCTGTCAATACGGCCGACTTCCGGCTTCATCGCGGCTTCACAACGAGTGACGTCAGGGCCTCTCCTTACCTTTTCCTTCCTCCGTGGTTGCGACTTTGTCGTCAAAATGCGAAAGAAACACGTTGAAATCCGTGACGTCATCATCAAAGATAACAGCGGGAAATTTAAAAGGAGGTTTTTTGACCGATATTCATGTCTATTAAACTTGGGCGATGGTATTAACGACAGTGGAGTTTTCAGGTTCTAAGGTAGCTGCTAAACTAATTTATATTGTTGATATTTAGTGTCATTTTAACTTAACCTTTCATGCTATCATGCTTAACATGCTATCAGATGTTTTAACATACACCAACGAAATTGCGTGGTTTAAAATCGGGGAACATATAGACACCTGACACACATAACGTACATTAGAGATTTTAGCTTACCTCTGAATGTACAATGAATTGCATTGGCGAATAAAACATCATGGCCTATATTTGTATACAGGAAGCCATATATCATACGGTAAATAGTAATGATGAAAGCCTGCCTGCCAGCTTGAGAAGTGAAAAACGAATTCTCAGTACAAGTGTAAAGCCATGTCAGTGGTGCACAGAACTCCAGGATTAAATCTGCAAGTTGCAAGGCATCTTTTGCCGCTGCATAGGATGCCATCGTGCCGATTTTCGTAGCCACGTCATCTAGCAGGTTATATTCGTGGCACTTTTTTTTTTTTTGTATCTCCGAAGGCCGTACAGCATTTTCAGTTACGCATTCAAAGTGTCCAGCCTGTAGCGACACCTGCACTTCACAATGCTCATGTCACTCACCGTTCAATGCCGGCATTCGAGAAGGGCAGCGACAGCACTGTCATGGCGAGTTCAGTGAAAGGGTTCTCGCCGTGCGCATCCTTGTAAGAACTTACTTCCTGCCAAAAACAATCGGTTCTGTTTGTACACTGCAGCACCATTTTACGTGCCGCAAGTTTTTCCACTGCGTTTCGCGATCGGACAGGGCTTCCACAAAGAGGAACTACGATGCCGATTCCGTAATTAGCTCTTGTATTAGCTTCAGTGCGTGCTCTACAGAAAGGAGAGAAGTCTTTTGCAAGAACTGAATGTTTTCGGAAAGCCGTTGCATCTGCTTGCATAGTTCCACGATGCTTGCATAGTTCCACGATGAAACGTCGTCAGCGAAGGCGTAGCTCTTTTTCGTCGTCACTTGGAAAGGATGCGTCTCGGAGTGCTGTTTCAAACCAATGACCAAAGTACGAATTAGGGTCAATATGCTCGTTGATATTGACTGTTAACATGTCGTATCGGGAAACTGGTAGGGATACTTTGTTGGCTGTTGACTTCATAAGAATCATCAGATCTTTGAACAATTTCATCGGGTCTTGGTACTCCGCTTGATATGATTTGTCGACACGCTGCACTTCAGCTAAAACTCAGTCCAGCAGGAGTACGTAGCATTTGTTCTTGGGGTCACTGTACACTTAACAGAGCATCATTTCCGTGTAGGAATTTTTTGTTTTTCTGTGCATTTCCAAAAACTTCCTTCAGTTCGGTCCACTAGGCAAGTGTTCTTAACTGCCGCATGTATTGACAGCCAGCGCGTCTCACAGGCTAGCGGTATGGTAAACGGAGCCTCTCGTCGTTTAGTTCACGGTATAAGCTTTGGTACTCCAGTTTCCTTGTTGAGGGGTGAGCAAACCAACGGTATGACTCCCTCACCAGAAATTCTATGTTTCTTATCAAGGCAGCCGACGCACATGAAGCAGCAAGTTGAAGGGAATGACAAACGCATCGCACCATAATAACATGAGCAATTTCATTTCTCAGACGTGTGTAGACGCCACTATTCACACCAGTCATGAAGTTCGCATTGTCTACTCCTATGCCAACAAGGCTTTTTGGCTTCAGACCCTTGGACCGCAATCCTTCTAAAAGTACTGAAGTGATGCTTTCAGCGTCGCACTTTTTGAGTTCTTGTAGGGTAAGGAAAGTTGAAATAACCTCAGCGTTTCACAGAGAAAAATGCCTAATGGTGAAGCCAAGGAGCTTCAGGACACTAATATCGGTCGACTCGTCGATCAGAACGCTGTACTTTTGGTGGCCAATATTGTCCCACAACGATTTTTTGAAGTGCGGTCCAAGGACGTTCCTTGTTATATTGGTGCACTTTGTGCGGTGAATCTTGAGCTAAGAGGCAACCTGGCTATCTTGAAAAATTCGCTGGCAAGCTTCTCCGATGTGATCGATGGTGTTCATGTCACAATGCTCAGCGACAAAAAGTGGAAGGGTTGCTTCTGCCTGCTGTACTGGGCTAGCCATTACACATGGCATGGCATCGGATGTAGTGCACTGATGTAGTCTCTTGCTTGGCACACATGCCACGTGTTTTGAAGACGTGGTGTGCTTCTCAATGCTCGCCTTCTTTGTCTCAATATAACATTTGCAAAATTTGCAAAAGGCCTTGAAGGGGTACGTCTTATGGAATTGTCATTAGCCACTTCTTGTACTTATTCTCTATAAGCCTGCAGAGCCTGAAGCGTTGTTGTACACTTTGCTCTTGTCTGTTGTGTATGAGTTCCTATACACCTTTTCACAGGAAGGAAAAAAACACCGCCATGATGGGCTGTGCGCGGGAGTACAAAGGCTAAGGGCGCAGCGTTTCCAGTGCATTTTCGAGGGGACGCGCCAATTTGCACAGCCCAAGGAGGGTTATGGTGGCGCCCAGGGAGGCGTTTATACAAGGTGAATAATACAACCCTTAAAGAGTATGCACGCCGCGCACTCACAAGAAAGGCCGAGTGTCACAAAAGAGCGCTCGACTCGGCGCGCACCGCTGCATGCAGAAGTCGGCGTAAAACAGCGGCGCTAAATTTCCCCAGTGCAGCGGAAAAGCAACCACCAATAGCCACGAGGCAGCGCCAGGCGCCGATCAATCGTATGCGAACAGTCGGCGAAGACAGCCCCTCGCCCTTGAAGCGCCGTGATTTTAGAGAACCGCCGAATGATCACGAGAGAACATCACGTGACGCCGAGAATCCCAGCCACGGTTGGAAGGTGCCAGGAGGAGACTCGGAGGTCACAGTCGCATGAAAACGCTTCACGAACAAAATGCTTATAGACAGTATTACAGAACGAGACCACGTATCCATGCGCAGAGGTGGTTCTCGCGAATGCATACAGCTCCCGGCCAAACAGAGACCACGGAGAAATAACCACCGCACGGTAAAGATCCTCACAAGTTAGTGAGGAATCTTACGGTAGACCTTTCGTTCTCACCACCTAAACGTCCTCAAAAAATGTCCAACACAGCGATTCTGTCGCCGTCTATTCATACATTTTAAGCCAAGTCAAGCCGGTTTTAAGCGGCTATTGAGTGAACCGAGCGTTTTGGCCCGTGGTTTTGGCCCTCAAAAGGTTCGTGCCACCCGGTGGCAGCAGGCGCGGCCAATCCCAAAACTTGCAGAAAGAAGCGAGATTCGAAAATGTCATGTATAGCATACCGTTTTCTTGTGTTAGTGTTCACAGGACATGCATGCATGGTATTGCTTTCGAAACACACATTATTAAGGGCGTCACAACGGTGCAACTAGAAAATGTCACTACACTGCAGGTAGACTAACTGAAAAAGCCAGAGTAATCTAGCCTTTTCAGTTAGCTCCAAATTTGGAGCTTGATTGTGACTAAATAGGTAAAAGAGCTACTTGTAGTTAAACAAAAATTTTGGTAGCTAGTTGAAAATAAATTAGCTAGATCTAGCTACAAGATAGCTAAATTGGCAGCACTGCTCGCGGCTGTTGGCTGAACCGCGAACCCAGCTGAACCTGAGATATACTGAGATGGCGAGCGGGAGCACTTTCTCTTTCACTCATAAACCGCTATCTCGGAGGCCATGCTCCACTTAAGGCCTCCGAGATTGCAAGCGCGCGGCGGGGTCATAGTTTCATACAAGATTATTGTGTGAAACTCTACGGACGGGGTTCTCTCCAGCCGTTCCAATCGCCGCACTTCCGGCAAAACCAGCGAGTATCGCCTCACGTGCTCGGCTACTGCGAGGGGACGCGTTTAATGCGCAGCATTAAACGCGCCCCCTCGCGGTAGCCCCTCGCGATAGCGAAACGTCAGGAAGCCTCTAGGGAACACAGACATGCTAAGCAGCGAGGTGAACCGACAGATGATGTTGAAAGAAAATGGGCAACCTTTCTAAGCTGTAGAAGGGATGCATCCCTTCTGATCAATGAAAAGATTAGAAGGAAGGGAGCTCAGTGGCTGGCAGAAGTACATAAAAAAGATAGAAAGGCAGCTGCGAAATTTTGGAACCATCTAAACTCCCTAAGAAATGAGACGAGCCTAGAGCAGAGTTTTATAACTACAGCCCAAGGTGCTAGGCTAGAAGGGGACGAAGCTATTGAATAAATAAGAACAAGGGTGACAGAAAATTTTCAACAAAGAAGTACTTTATGCACCACAATAGACAAGGACAAATCAAGTGGTGCAATGGCTCCATTTTCACAACAAGAGTGGGAAAGGGCTGAGAAAAGGGTTCCTAGTAGTACACCAACAGGCCCAGATGGCATTCCTATTAGGCTGACAGAGACATTAGGTCCGAAGTCTAAGCAGGCTTTGAGAGAGGCAGTGAGCACAATAATAATCGTTGGTGAAGTTCCCGATGGATGGAAACTTAGCAGGATGAGCATGATCTATAAAGGAAAGGGGGACAAAGCTGACATAAACAACTACCGTCCTATAACAGCGACATCAGTGGTCTACAGGCTGGCGATGCAGATTATGAAGGAAAGACTGCAGGCGTGGATAGAGGATGAGGGGGTGCTGGGCAAACTGCAGAATGGGTTTCGGAAACAAAGGAGGTTGGAAGACAATCTGTTCTCACTGACGCAGTGCATCGAAATAGCAGAAAAGGAACACAGGCCCCTGTGGCTAGCATTTTTGGATATCAAGGGAGCGAACGATAGCGTGGTTCAAGAGGAATTGTGGGGAATACTGGACACACTAGGCGTGGAACATGTAGTCGCTAATCTTTTAAAGGGTATCTATAAAGGTAACAAGGTAGTTATAAAGTGGGAAAAACAGGTATCCAAGCCTGCAGAGGTAAAACGGGGGCTTAGGCAGGGGTGCCCCCTGTCACCCTTATTATTCATGATGTACCTACAAGGATTAGAGGCAAAATTAGAGGGAAGTGGACTGGGCTTCAACCTCTCTTTAGTCAAACGAGGAAAACTTATTGATCAGGCACTACCAGCATTAATGTACGCAGATGATATAGTGCTAATGGCCAACAACAAGGAAAATTTTCAGAGATTGATGGACATCTGCGGTAATAAGGGAGATAGGTTAGATTTTAGATTCAGTAAGAAAAAATCAGCAGTCATGATTTTCAATGACAACGAAGGTAGTGAGCTTAGAATACAGGAGGTGACGCTAGAGATAACAGATAAATACAAATATCTGGGCGTATGGATAAGCAATGGGACCGAGTATCTGAGGGAACACGAAATATACGTGACGACTAAAGGTAACAGGAATGCAGCAGTCATGAAAAATAGGGCACTGTGGAATTGCAATGGGTATGATGTTGTGAGAGGAATATGGAAAGGCGTCATGGTTCCTGGGCTGACGTTCGGCAATGCGGTCTTGTGCATGAGATCAGAAGTTCAAGCAAGATTAGAAATTAAGCAACGTGGAATAGGTAGGCTCGCTTTAGGAGCTCACGGGAATACACCAAATCAGGGAGTACAAGGTGATATGGGATGACATCATTTGAGGGCAGGGAAGCTAGCAGCAAGATAAAATTCGAGAAGTGATTGAGAGAAATGGGGGAGGAGCGTTGGGCTAGGAAGGTTTTCAGCTACTTGTACATGAAGAATGTCGATACAAAATGGAGGAAGCGAACCAGAAAATTGACTGGTAAATACTTAGAAAACAGCAGGTGGCCAAACCAAAAAGAATTATCGGTTAAGAAGGTGATGGAAGCTGAGACCAATCTGTGGAGAATTGGCATGATTAAGAAGTCCGCACTAGAGATCTATCGAACATTTAAGTAGGAAATTGCCAAGGAAAGGATCTATGTTAATACTCGGGGTAGTTCTCTAGTGTTTGAGGCTAGGACAGGATTATTGCGAACCAAGACATATCGGGCCGAATACAAAGGGGTAGACACGGTATGCAGTGCATGCGGAGAGGAGAAAACTGCCAAACACTTGTTAATGTTCATGTCAAGGCTTTGACATAAACCAACCCAATGGCCTTTTCGCCACGTCGATCAACCATGGTAGCCCTGATGAAATCGGCGGGTAACGATACACGTTACGCTCTAAATCGAGATATTTTGCTTTTGTAGAAAGTTATTACACGCGGCACAAACACTCGCCTCTGGTCCTCATTCATCACCTTACTCGGGTACAACTTAACTGGCTTAACCAATTGGTTAAGTAAGGTGATGAATGAGAACCAGCGCATGCGCAATGCGTGCGCTACTCACCAAAATCTCAAGTCTCGCATATGCCCAAGTATTTTGCAAACATCACTTACAAATCCAGACGGATTGCCTGTAAAGTCCGTTCGGAACTTGCGCGTCGCACCAGAACTTTCAGTCAGTCGCATCACATGGCCCTTCACCTGGCGAGCCTTTACGTCAACTGCGTTTTATTGGCGGCTAGGCGCGCCGCTCTCCGAGCTGCATCAGCCAACCACCTCTGTTCGATATGGCGAGCACGTTCTATTTCTGTTTCCGTAGCTCGTTGCATCCTCCTGATTTCATTCCGCCGTCGATCCGCGGCTCTGGCACGAGGTGGCGAACAAGACGACAAGCTATCAATTCGATGCACTCGCCTGGCCGCTTCGTACTGGCGATGCTTTTCGAGGCGTGCAGCTCGTTCCTCTTCCGTCTCTTTGGCTCGTTTTCTCCGCTTCTTTTCGTTCCGACGACGAAGCCTGGCTTCTTTCAGTTTCTCCGACTCACTTATCATATCTGTCGACATATCCGACGGGGCTGCCCCGTCCACTGCAACTCCTCTGTTGGTGCAACGCGTTCGATTTTCGGCTTTTCTGACGTCACGCCAGATGGCGCGGCAAGCGACGCTGCCGGCTGCGGCGGTTGTTAGGCAACGGCTTAGCGCGGGGTGTGGCCACTGGCCACGGCGAGAATACGACGAGCAACGTAGCGCTCGCTACAAAAAAAGGGGGGAAAGCTGCCAGCACTCATGCGCCACGCACACTCTCTCACTATGCATTGCAGGCGTCTTGTACCACGCGTAACTCCGCAGCTCCGTAAGAAGCGAAGCCAGCCGCAGTGCGCGTGGAAGCTCTGCATTCTCACGATCTCTACAAAAGAGGGGCCAGGGGACTTCTGACGACAGCTATGTTGGAGGCATAGGCGTATCTATTGCGGGTGGGGGGAGGGCGGAGCCCTTTACTTTCGACAGTGGTCACTTCCGGCAGCACACTTGGAAAACACCAACTGAGGAGCAGTTTTACCTCTACACAGTAATAAGCTGAAGGTCGCATAACAGTTATGCTGTGGAGATTGTCTCCCATGTATCATGACTATGCACTGTAGCTTCTCTTCAGTGTGGGTCGCCTGTGCGACTCTTGGGTGCTTTACGCTACAGCATTGCAGAAAGGGCTACCCGAGCAGGGGTTTGTAATATTTGTGAACTCTGTCATCATTTTACCCTGGAAGGCGCCTAGAAGAGCACCAATTATGTGGAATATCAAGGTTTTTAGGAGCATTGACACCATGGTCAAAGAAGCAAATTCCAGGCTAACGGACTCACAAGCAGACTCCCTCAGACTCTGATCAAGTCAGGAGTCTGAGTGAGCATTGTTTAGGTATGTTTGAGTCCGAGCCAATCCAGTTGAAGAACATTTGAGTGAGGGCGAGTCCGGCTCGGGAAAATGAAAAGCGTGAACGAGCTCTGCGCACAAAATGCCTTTCGTGAGCGAGTCTGAGCAAGCTCCACAAGTTTTGCCTACCTATGTGTCCTGGTGAAAAAGTTTTTACACGTCAGCGCTACGTACAGCGCGCTTTGCACATGTACAGACAAGCTCGCATTTTCTCCTTCTCGAACAATTCCGGACAGTCAGGTTTAATTTGCATACCTGTGAGTGCATGAGTACACTACAACATCATAACTGGATGCCTGGTACTGCATCAAGGTCCACAAGTGCTCCCCATACCTACTGCATTGACTGAACTGTCTCTTGAAAATTTTACTAGGTTATTCTTTTTCAATTTCATTAATTGTGCATACACATCATGACTTCTATACTTGTGCTTCAGCATGTGACTGAAGCGAACAGTTTGTTGTGCAGTTATATGAAGATCAAGGGCCTTGAAAAGGAGTACCTGACACGTGCGACATTCTTCTCTGGCAACATCAGTGGGAAACACAAAGTAGTACTGACGAGACAACATGGACGTTGGTAAGGGGAGGTGAACAGAAGCACTTGCCTCCTCAAGTCGCACCAGCATTTTTCGGCTCTTCCAATTATGATGCAATGCGCCCCTCAAGACAAAACTTACCTACGTTCATGTGTGGGAATGTTACGCAGATGAGGCAGTTGATGGGTAGTGCGAGCATGTTCCGGTCGTTTGAGAATATGCTATTATTTTGACTAAATTTCAATAGTTTCGAGTGCGCAAAGCACCCAAAAGTGTTTTAACGAGACGGAAGAAGCACGCCTAAGTGCATAATTAAGAACACCAATAAAGCATCCTCCGTGGGTGAGCCAGCTCCGATACCCCAAGCGCTGTTGATGCCCAGAGTATGGTGGCTGGCAACCCCTACTGTGGTCAGGTGACAGAACAGCCTGTCACACCTAGTGGCGACTTACTAGGTGCACTTTTCGGAGCGAGGTTCAAGATGGCAACAGTCAGTATGAGGCACCCATTAGCTGCACCACACACAATATGCCGCTAATGGGCGCTTCATAGTGTTATTAAGGGGTGCTCAAGGAAGTGTTATTTTGCCATTGCTGTTTCTTATACACATTTTTTACTTCCCCAAAATAAATATTCCATCACACATACGCATATTTACAGACGACTAACGACCATCTTCAAGTCCTCCATAGGGATCTTGAACTGGTTTCTCTTTTGGTACTACACTTGGCTTATAAAGCTTAACATTTCCAAACATAAAATCATGTTATAGCCACAGGTGTAGTACACCTACATATTTAGAGCTCAAAATAACACTGTCTTGCATGACACGCAGTAAAAACATCTTGGTGTTTATCTAGCATCTACCCTTTTGAGCTCAACTTAGTGCATAAGCTTGCACGAATGCTTCCAGATCAACAGGTGACATGCATATCCGCAAACTAGCTTACCTAACATTTGTACACCACCCTTATCTTCTTAGTATCATCCCACGTGTACATATTGCCATTGATCTTGATCTTGTCGTAAAAAAGCTGCACTTTGCTTCCAGATGCTCTTTCATCGGCGGAACTTTGCCATAATTGCTTTCTAACATGCCTTGTTGAAGCAGAAAATTCTTCCGAGATAGTAATATTTCGTTTGCCTTTTAGCTTTGAACAATTTTTTAGCATGTTCAGCTTTTCACAGTGGTCCAAGAACCTCATGATTACTGGGCGCGGTTTATCTATTTGTTTACGCCCCATTCTGTGCAGCCGTTCAAGTGAGGAAACCTGTACACCCAGTGTTTCCTTAAATATTTCTTCAACAATTTTTTTCCATAAGTGACTCGGGCGTCTCATTTTCATTCTCAATAATACCGAATATTATGAGAATATTTCGCCTACTTCGGTCTTCAATATCAACAAGTTTTCTTTCTAATGTCTGAATGCTATCCTTCATATTGTCAATTCTTGCTTCAATTTCAAAGCGCTTTGCCACGGATTCCTCTACATTCTTCATTTTTATCTCTATGCCGTCTAGTCTTTTCATCATACTTTTCTGACCCGCAAGAATTTCTGTGAGTAGTTCCCGGTCACTAGGACCAGGATTTGGCTCCACATCGCCAGATAGTAATAGCAGCGACAGTACAATTTTTTTCGCATATGATATAAAAGCACTCAGGTAGCGTGGGCACGTCAGCTGGACAAAGAACGAATCGCTAGTTTTCACCGTAGAATACTTTGAACTAACCTGCGTTAAAAACAAAATCGGGTTCATAGCGTCCGCCGGGAGCCAGCTGACGCGCCCACTGACAGGTAGCCGGTAGGATGATCTTCTTATAGCTGTCGATAGTGGCGCCGAGGTTGAATGTGGTGGTACGGTGAAGTCCAGCATCTGTGATCGTTCGTATTCGTAGTTTTCAGTGTTGGAGCTGGTATCGGTTGCGGAGCATGTTGTTTCCTCCTGCACGCCGGCCGTCCGTGGAGCGATAAGCAGCAGAGCCTGCGTTTAAAAACAGGATCGGGTTCATAGCGTTCGCCGGGAGCCAGCTGACACGCCCACTGACAGGTAGCCGGTAGGATGATCTTCTTATAGCTGTTGATAGTGGCGCCGAGGTTGAATGTGGTGGTACGGTGAAGTCCAGGATCTGTGATCGTTCGTATTCGTAAATTTCAGTGTTGGAGCTGGTATCGGCTGCGGAGCATGTTGTTTCCTCGTGCGCGCCGGCCGTCCGTGGAGCGATAAGTAGCAGAGCCTGCGTGAAAAACAGGATCGGGTTCATAGCGTCCGCCGGGAGCCAGCTGACACGCCCACTGCGATGACATCGCTCAATATCTGGGCATCGTATCTGAAGACGCTCAGATAGCACCTGTGCATTCAGCAAAAAGTCGGTATTTTCATCACGAGTTTCCGCTAAGCCATGTAAAAGAATATTGTTTCGGCGTGAGCGGTTTTCTAAATCATCTGACTTTAAACTGAGTTTGGTGACAAATTCTTCGAGTGACGCGATTTCATAGTTAAGCGTATCGTTTGTCACATCACAATTAGCAATAGCTGTGTAAGATTCTAATGCAGATACACGAGTCTCTAGGGCTTCGAACCGCGAGTTAAATGCTTCTTTGATATCTGTAATATCGCTTGAAATTTTTTTCTGGCCAGCCAGTAGTTGCGCAAAAAGATTAGCCATGTCGGTTGGGGAACTAGTTGAACTGCCAGTGCCACTCGCAACGGGGATGTTAACATCGGTTGTCTTAGCAGTATTTGCTGAAGGGACACCTCTAGGACCGGGGTTAAGTTCGACGTCACCACTCAAGAGAAGGCTAGAAAAATGCAAAACACCAGAGCAACAAGCAACAAGACTGTTCGGGCAGAACAGCAGCAATAAGAAGCGGTCGTCAGAACGATAGCTAAAGGCATCAGGAGTATAACATACCTGCGTGAAAAACAAGCAGCGATTTAGCGACATTCCGGTGTTGCCGCTGTTCTGCCCACTGATGCGAGGAGCCGCCGCGATGGCCTTTATAGCGTCCCGTGTTGACGTTGCCATCAACGTGTTAGCGATGAATGGCTTTGAGTAGATGACGTCAGTCATAGGCGGAACACGATGGAGTCCATCGCTAAAGCCGTGCAGCGTGCCAGGGTCAACTTCAAGCGGTGTGGCAGGATAGACCAAAGCCACACAATCGACAGCATCGTCGTGTTGCAAAAGAGGCAGCATGGACGATAAGGCAGCGTCACCGCTGAGCAATCCATGGTAGAATCCAAAAATCTGCGTGAAAAACAAGCAGCGATTTAGCGACATTCCGGTGTTGCTGCTGTTCTGCCCACTGACAGGCGCGTGAGCCAAAAACCTCTTGCCAAGAGGACAGGCACGTGAGCCAAATTTCTCTTGCCCTTGCTGTTTTCCTCGTTTCTAAGGGGCATGGGGTGATTTGTTAATATACAGAGTTTGGAAAGCTTGAAGGTATTCCTCTGAAGTTATCCACCATTTTACAAAACAAAGAATGTGTTGAATTTAGTTCATATGATACACCCTTAAAACGGCTCATTTCTCAAAGTGCGCCCACCGCATTGGCCAAGTGGTGGTGGGTGGTTTTTATGGAGCCTATGTTTGTGGTGGAGAGAACCTCAATACCATAAAGTCAGGTTATCACAGCAGGAACTTCAAAGGCATTCTGGTGCATCACATGAGGCTGCGCTATATTATGTGACGGGGCTTGTAACCACAAGAGAAAAGTGGATGAATTAATAGCTTAACTCATCATGTTTTATGCATGCCGCATAAATCTAATGCCCCCTTGTCTCATACCCCAGACCTCATTATAACAAAGTTGCACCTTATACAAAAATAAATTTGTTACATCTAAACATTCGTTATGCAGGTTTATTCCTAACACTATATCTATGGCAAGACTATTTTTCATCTACTTCCTTATGACCTATATTTTGTTATATCCTGGATTGTTATATCAAGATTTGAGTGTATCACTTCTGCATAATAAAACTTCCTACAAGAAGTACCGCAAATAAAATTGTACAATGGACTGCTAAAATATATTGTAGGTGGTTAGTACTCGAGAAAAAAAGTCAGTTTCGTCAAAGGGGCAAAGCAATGAATGCGATTTAGCTTCGGCTTCTCAATGCTAAAGTTCAGCACGCTTCAGTCCAACACCGTGGAGAACCTAACCACCACCGATCACAGTTACAAGGCAATCCTGCAATATTACTGAGAATAGCTGAGGCTCCACCCAGTACCGCACAAGTACCTTTCGGCCGTGGATTCTGCGTCGTTGGCACCACAAAGACACACAACCAACCGCAGACTACATACGTATTACCCCACAGAATACCGATACATATGCCGGCGGAGTGAGAGCACACTGACACCGAACCACAGCACATGGGAATGCACAGCTAGCACCGAAGGGCAGGAAGAGATTATCAGTAGATTTATGTGGAAGGCAGTGCAGTCCAGCTTTGCCCTCGGGGACCAGCTGAGGCTTGTCAAGAGGGATGAAAGGATGGCAAGGCAGGATGGCGGGTGGAAAGAATGGTTAAAATTAATTTTATTGAAAATAGAGCAAGAAATCTGCCACCATCCAATCTACCGATAGATGCGAGCTTTCTACTTTCATTTATTTGCTAATTATTTGCTGAAAATGACCACTGCAAGCAAGCGTGTGCTCGCAGAATCGGCACTTTTCCTTGGGCTGTGTCAATGTAAGACGGGAGGAGACTATTTCAATATACAATAGTCCATAGGCACAGGTTGCATTGGAAAGGTCACATCACTGTCCTAAGTTCAAAGCCTCCAGATCTTGAAACCTCCATGAGCGAAGTGCGCCGTCACTGACGATGACAAGTGCGGGCTCTCGATTGACTGCGGCAGGGCCTTTTTCTCTCCTTCTTCATTAAAGGTGAGCTTGCTGTCAGTCTGCACTCATCATCACCATCTGTGATGCCATCACCATTTCAATATTCCTCCATTCGACTGCTGGTCCTCGTTGGATATTCCAAGACTAGAGGCATTGCTGAAAGAAGCCAGAAGTCTGAATGAGCTACGCTGCAAAGATGCTGTAGAAGAATTGATAGCTGAGCAAGTTGGCGATAGTTCTTTATTATCCTGAAGGCAGTGCATAAACGACACAGGCAAGAAAAGACAAACTATAGTTCTTCACTAGCAGCTAAATATTTTTACATTAAAGCACACTTAATAGCTGACAACAGGCTAATGCATGTGAGGACTTAGTACACAACATTTGGAGGCACCATTCTGAATCTAATAAACTAAAAAACATGAAAATTCCTATCCCTTCCACGTGAACAGCCACAAAAAAAAAAAAAGATTGATATGGTGAGAAACGAAGTGATCAGTGCATCAGCTCTCCCTCCATAGCGTGGCATGATAATGTGGTTCGAACCACAGCAATCTTCTTTGTGCCTGCTCACATGAAAGTGATTAGAATTTTCCATGCCTGGTATTCGTTTCTAGGATTAAAAATGGTGCCTTCTGACCTCATGTGTAAAGTGGCCACTTTTGTGACAGGTCGTCAGTATTTAAGTGTGCTTGTATTTTCATTATCATTTACTTCAGAAGTTCAGTGCTGTAGTGTGTCAATACTTCTTTTTGTCCATGTCAATTCTGAACTGTTGTCAAAGTACTTTGTTCAGATGCAAAGGTGCTGTCAAAGCTGGCAGACTGTGGCACAAGAGCATACACAGTCCGAGAGAGGGTAATTAATAATAATTTATGGAGTTTGACCAGCTAAACCATAATACAATTAGGAGGCACGCCATAGTGGAGTGCTCCAGATACTTCGACCTCCTGCGGTTCTCGAATGTCCGACTAGATCCAAGTAAACGGGCCTACAGCTAGCCTCCATTGAAAATGCAACTGTTTGCAGCCACGATTGAACCTGCAATTTTCGGGTCAGCAGCCGGGCCCCATAACCACTGTGGGTGGGACGACCAATCCAAAGGGGCATTTCATGGCACTGAGAGAAAGAAATTGCTGCCACATCCGCAGTGAAATTCGAAAACAATTTTGCGAATCCCAGCAAACACTTCAATTCAGCAAGCGTAGTACTTTCTGCTGAAGACAAACCTTGGATACGCACAGTTATCGTAGAATTTGTGCGTGTACCCCACATAATGACACTCTAACTAAATAGTGCACGCAAGAGGCGTTCTTCAACTCTTGTGACAATCCCAGCTTTATGAAACAACTTTAGCTTCACCACTGACTCTAACAATAACAGCACATTTGGAATACCATTATGACTTACCACGAAGACACAGATAAACTGAATAACTATTGGCCATGAAATCGACCTAGAGGTGGCAGCGAAGTCGCCGTGTTAGTGCAGATACAGTCGATTCTTGTTAATTCATCAAGTCACAGCAGAATAAAAAGATGAAGTGATGTAATAATATAGGGCTCTGCTCAGCCCTTGCCTGCTCAGCAATACTACAGCACAAGATGCAAAGGTGTCGCATAGGCGACCAGCACCGCGATGAGCCCACGAGAAAAATCGTCACAGAGTAAATGTTGGCAAAATTTCACTATGTTGTAACATTACCTCGTAACATTTTCATTCTCCCGTAAGAAAAAATTTAGTGATTACTGTTGTGGCGAAAAATTTCGCCTTGCTTGGTTTTCCCAGCGTGCAGCAAGAGTGACCACTGCCAAATGTGGGCAAGCTCATCCCCCCCCCCCCCCCCCGGCTGGTACGCCTATGACCATGCATGTGCTTCGTTTCAAACATTTGTTTACAAGCAAAGCATTGCTCCTTGAAGCCCTGAGGTGCTTATTTCTCATATTTAGACTGTTGGGAATATAAACAGGCAGACTTTTAAATAGTAGTGGAAAAGCAGCACATATTTTCTGATAGGGAAGTGCAAAAAGTATGAATTAACCAAATGATTAAGTTTGAATTAGGAGCCTTTTAAATACATTGAAAAAATAGAGGGCAACTAAAACAAATTTTTGTTAGAATCAACCGAAAGTAAGAATTGTCAGAGTTAGAATTATTGCGAGTCTACTGTATATTGCTCGCAGTGTGTGTGGAAGTACATGGGGCTGCTGGTTTTATGTCATCATTCTGCGCTCCATAGGTCTTGAAAACATTTCAATTTTCAAGGGGAGGTATTGTTTGGCTCCGCAACACCACACATACAGCACTAAGCCAGAGATTAGTTTTCATTCCTCTACAGAGGAGGCCCAACATCACCAATGGGGGCTTTTCAGGTGTTGGAACTTCAAGGCACTTTCAGATGCTGCTGATTTGAAGATGCAAAGTGGTGCACTTACACTTTGGGACAGCGGTTCCGACGATCAAGAAACATTGTCGCTGTCTTCGAGATCGTGGGATTGCATCCAACAGGAGACCGTGGGAGAGTACATGTTGGTCTGATAGATGCCTGTACACCATGTGGTTTTGTCAGCAGCCTCTTTTGCATATGCACTGGCACCTTCCACGACTTTCACAGGTCCTGGAGTCGCTATTCTTGGTCCTCTACAGTACAGAGGATGCTGTTTTGTAACCTAAAGACAGAGAGAGAGATAAGGTGTCACAACAATGTGGGGACACATTTGACTTGCAATTCGATGAAGGATAGCAAGTGTTGGGGCATAACGTCCCGAAACCACGATATGATTATGAAGGACACCATAGCGAAGGGCTTCGAAAATTTCGTCTACCTAATGCCACTAAATACAGTGACCTCGGACATTTTAGCCTCTACGGAAAATGTGCCCACCGAGGTTGCGATTCGATTCCACGACCTTTGCATCAACAGTTGCGCACCACAACTGCTAGAGCAACGAACGCAACGGGTAAATCCCAATACAGCGAAGTATCGTAACAAAACATATAGAGTATAGTCAAGAGTTTGACGGAATCTCGTATGGTCGGGGACGAACAGCGGAAGAAAACAAAAACACTGACCAAGGTAAAATGCACAAAAATTTTTTAAGACTTTTTGGTACAGAAAATTTTAGCGAGTGGCGAGTTTGAGTGAGTCCGGCTCAGGAAAATTTTTCTGAGTGAGTCCCAAGTGCAAAATATATTTAATGTGAGAGTTTGAGTGAGCTCCACAATTTTTGTCGACCTATGTAGTGGACTAAAACAAAATTCACTGAGCAAAGTAAAATAAACAGAAATTTTCAAGACTTTTCAGTCCCTTATGTGTAAAGAACCAAAAAGTCTAGAAAATTTAATTGTTTTATGTAACAATTAAACCTGACAGAGTGCAGAATAAATATGATATTGATTGCATGCTAATTGCACATAGCTACTCAAACTCATTCATTTTCTCATCTCATTTTCTTTCTTGGGATCTAATACCGAGTGCCTTGAATTTATGTTGCACGAGTTCGACACATTTTCATGTAGTCCACTACAGCGCGCACCTCAAGGGTTTAGGCCCTGCTTCAATTATGCCATGCACTGCTTTACGAACCTATCGTAGATTAATCAAATGACTGAATCCAAGCCTCGTAACTTCATTACAATAAGTTGTAGCAGTACAGTAAAAGCTCATTCATTTGGATTTCATGATACTGGAAAAAAATTTCCGAACTGACAGAATGCCAAATAATCGAAAGTATCAAGAAAGCAATAAACAAATGTCTATTACGTCAACGCAATTTCATATTGCCACGAACGAAATAACAGACAGCAACGAATCGACCTCTTGCTCGCCCCCCAGACCAGGAAGCAAAGGCTTCTTCTTTTCTTTACTTCCAAGCAATTTCATGCTACAGTTGATGGCTCATACCCATTACCTGTGGCATTATTCCCTCTCCTCGAAAAACATCGTCTGGATGCTGGTAATGAGGGTTGAGGAAAAAAATGAAAAAAAAAAAAGATGCTACCATGGAATCCAACAAGTGCGTCGTAAGGAAAAAAAAATGGGCTGGTGTCATAGTACTCAATAAAGAAAGGAGTTAGGACACAAGACAATCAAAAAGAAACAAGTGACAAAAAAATGGTCATTGCATGGTAAGTCAGTCCACGTTCGATAGATGACGCGAAAAATATGGCTTGAGCCTTGACAGACACATGCACCACATCACTTTGTGGAAACCGACGGGAACGTCTTGAGGTGCTCTCAGGGAGAACTTCGTATGTAACATCATAGAGTCGGCTTAGAACTTTGTACGGGCCGAAGTAGCGCCGCAGCAACTTTTTAGAGTGACCACGCTATCGGATGGGAGTCCACACCCAAACTTCATCGCCTGGTTGGAAGGTTGTAGCGGCGTGCGTCCGCAGTTTGGTGAGCCTGAATACGGCGTCGGGCGAGTTGACGGGCCTCCTCTGCGCGTTGAGCGAACAGGGTAGCGTCCGCGTTGAACATTGAACCCAGAACTGCAGCGCGAAAGACGGTGCCCAGGCTGATGGCACTGAAAACGAATGAAACGCTGCAACCACGGAAAATGGCATCTGCAAAATGTCAGCGCTCATTCACGGCGACGAGCTCGAGGCACTTCATGAGTAAGGAGCATCAAGTGAAGATCGAAGAATTCGTCAGGCAAGGAAAGCTAAAACCAGACAGGAATAATGCTGGAGCCAAAGGTCCAAAGCACGAAGACAAGTGTGTACACTCTGGCGCTTCCACCTCACGCACCAAGCAGCAGGCCAGCCGTAAAGGCGGTGGGACCTACAAGGACAGCATGAGAGGCTGGCAGCTCCTGAGGTCACACATGGAATTGTGGACTGACTGCGCCGGTATGTGGTCTTGCGCGATGTGTGCGGTCCGTCATGGCCAAGGCTAGCAGCTACTGCATCACGTCTCTCTCTCTCCACTTTTGCCGAAGGGGAGGGCACAGTATGCGAGCGGCGGCCGCGAGCCTGCCAATGACAAAAGGAAGAGAAGGACGACGATCGCGGGTGTGGTCATGGCACACAGTAGCAGCTGGCAGCGGGCAGGTGTGGCCTGGGTTCTGGTCGATAAAGAAGGTTCCTGGTCTGGCTCCGCGTCTTTCCTTGGGTGTCAGGGCCGAGCAGCCTCGAAACCTTCTACAACGTGTACCACAAGCAGATGGCAGATTTGTCACTATTATGTTGCGAATTGCTGTCACCACCATGACACGTCGCGAAGTCACCTTTGCGATATCAAAACCAAAAGTGTCTTTTCAAAGTGACGGTATTAAAAATAAACATGGCGTATTCCCATGCACCGCATTCTTTCAGAGTTCTCAAATCCGCATTCTTATACAGAGCAACAGTCCCAAAATATTTAAAATTTGTGTCAGCCCTACTTTAAGCTGCCTCGAAGGCATTATTGCCACGGAGACAGTTTGAGTACTATGCATTGCATTTTTTATAGCAGTAAACAACAAAATACATAAAACAATGTAAGTAAGGCAAAACCGACAATATATAAACATTCTCTAAGCAGATAGAAAACTCAAACAAAATGGGGGCAACAATTCAAATATTTCTTAATATGGGTTATACAGCCGACCTTTACAAAAGAAAGGTTGTTTTCGGCAACCATAAATGAAAAAGTACATAATACAGCAAATAATGTACAAAAACTTTATAAATTGTACAGCACTATTTGCTGGCAATGTAAACAAACCTACGCCACAAGTTCGAGTTCGCTGGCACATGCCTTGCACTTCTTCTAACTGCAATTTCCTCCTTTGTCCCTGCAACTTCGTGTATGCTGGCAGTGCTGTGATGTGAGAACTGCGTACCTGCTCTCATGCGCAGCATGTGCATCACAGTTTTGAGTGGTCACCGTGGCCAGCTGTGCTTACCTCTCTCTGGAAACTGCTTCTGCTGAGGTTGGCACTCTGAAATGAAAACAGAGAGTGGGTGCTAAACAAACGAACATCGTGCACTCACACAAACAGTTTCCAGCAGTGATAAGTCGGTATTAATATACCTACTTCAAAAAAAAAAGCAAGGTGATATATTTTTGTGTTAGCGCTCCTTTGAAGGACCACTCCTCAAGTTTGACAATTTTGAGCTGACGAGCGCAATGCATACATGGGCCGTTCACGATCAGTTCTGCCAAATTGTGCAACACTACGTGCCGGGAAACTGGTTTAAATTTCAAGATGAACGCTGCTTGCCCTTCCTTTCATGCACGTCCACCCTGAGAATAAGGGAATGACGTAGAGTACAAAATTGCCCAGTGTAAATCGTATGCTGTGATGTCAGTCCTCTGCATAGAAGACTGATCTGACGTCCCCAACAGTAGCACGTGAGACAGCAAAATTTATTTCAAAAATGTGTAGTTTGTGTAATTTATTGCCTGAATATATGAATAAAACTTGAGATAAATAATGAGACACACACACAGGGAATGTGTGCGTCTTTTTCATTTTTTTCTCGTGAATTGCAACGAGATGCGGGGCTAATGTACCTGCATTTTGAGTGCGTTCGTGTCCCCACTGTTAATGCATCGAGCAGACGCCAGCCCTGAAAACTAAATAGTCCTGCACATTCGAGCACTCAATATGCTCATCTATTCTAGCGTGTCTATACCAGCATCTCTAAATCCATCCCGCAGAAACAGGCACTAGACCACAAAATAATGGTGGTCAACAAAACAATGCTGCCCGCATCTTCTCGGCGGAGGGGCTTGCTCGGGGACATCATGCACGTTTGACCGTTTGCTCGGATGCCAGAGACGATAGAGAAGAGATTTAGCTTGCAAAGGCAACGTGGGGCAAGCAGCATGGGATTTGAGCTCGCCTCCTGGCATCATCTTTTTGCACCGCTTCAAAATGCCACTTTTCTCAGCTCGTAATGAATTGATCGAAAAATTTTTTGTGGCATAATGCTCTTCATCAGACACCAACCACTGCCACGGCCCAACTAGGGGACCTGGCGAGTAACCTTTCAAATGTCCAAGTTTTTCAACAGTGCAATGGGTGAGGGAATGTGATAACGGATTTTACCTTGTCATTACGTTGAAAGTCGGGCAAGTTGTTATGGCAGCATATCCTGAAAACAATGTGCAGCAGAACAGGACACATACAAAAAAAGGATAAATAAAAGTAACCCTTCAAATGTCCAAGTTTTTCAACAGTGCAATGGGTGAGGGAATGTGATAACGGATTCTACCTTGTCATTACGTTGAAAGTCGGGCAAGTTGTTATGGCAGCATATCTTGAAAACAATGTGCAGCAGGACAGGACACATACAAAAAAAGGTAAACAGGAGACAAAAAAGGTGCCCACAAGCTACAAGTTGTGCTTTTTTGTCCCCTTTTTTTGTTTGTCCCATGCTACTTCAGTCTTTTCAGAAGATTATCACCAGCTTGTCAATTTATGCATCAAATTTTGCAAGATTGACAACAAGTAGATAGCCCTTGTGCCAATTCAAATACCAGTTATCAAGTTTTGTGGCATTCGAACATTGCAAGTGCCACATGTACGAAACATTCACACATCTGTACCAACAGGAATCTCGCCGTGAAAATGACGAGGAATCTGTCATTGCAGTATGCAATCCTAAAATCCTGATGTAACTTTTAATGACGGTAATAGTACTAATATGCATAAAGGTGCACCTTTGATTGGCTGTGGCACATTCGCTGGTGGGCAGGCGTTGTAGAAACCTTGTGTTCAATTTGCGTCGATACATGGTGTATCTTGGGGACTATATTAGCCTCTGTTGATTTGGACACGGTTTTCTCACACGATGTGTACTGGTTGCGCTGCAAAGAACGGTTATATTGAGCAACTTCTGTTGGTCAAGCCGATGATGCAACCTAGTGGCAGGAAAAGCAGAATGTGATATAAGGCATCCAACAATGTCATTAACTGCAAAAGCCGATTTCACTAGATTGAACTGGGAATTAGTATGCCTGAACATTGCACTTTAAATGTAAGTGGGAATGAGCGTCTACACGGCAACTGAGAAAATACTGGATACTAGACAAAAAACGCTAGACACCAAAATAAATCCAAGAGAGATAACTTCGTTGCAGTTCAATGTCCCAAAAATAATATGACCACGAGAGATGTCACAGTGAAGGGCTTGGCAAATTTCGACCACCTAGGGACATAGGTCATGCATTTAAACCCGAGTACATGGGCCCATGTCATTCTCGCCTTCATAAAAATTTCCACAGAGATTTGATTCTGTGACCTCAGCAGTGGGACACCACAGGGAACATTTCTTGCTTTTATCTGTCTGGTAACAAGTATGATAGGTTAAAATGACTTATAGTGGGTACAAATCCACAACTTTCGAATTGGAAGGCTGCGCTTTCGGGTCGTCTGCGCTGGCCATGGACGAAAGCTTTCCATCTTAAGGACTTTCTCTCCTAACCTCGGATTTTCCAGCATGAAACCTTGTGCAGCGGTGCGAGCAATTAATTTTGTAAAAACCGCAGCCACAACGAGGTTCTCAAAGAGGCTATGCGGCAGAAAGAGGGGTCAAAGGATGAAAGTACCACAAAGTACCTTACACTTGTTTATGTACTCGTGTACTTCAAAATGCAAGGCTGCGAAATAACGAAAAAAATTGGCGCCTTCATCTTTCTACGGGGGGGGGGGGGGGACTTGGGTAAATCCGTCGCTAAGTGGAGGGGATATGGCATGAATGTTGCGTCTACTCGAGTCAAGGAAAGCGTTAAGTCAATCGACAGACAAGTAAAGACGCCCTTCACTGAATCCCGGAACGCCCGCTCTGCGGCCTATATACACACCGCCCGCATTCGAGGAAGACGAGCCGAGCCGACCATGCGCAGTGGGGGTGCAGACAACGCAGACGCCAAAGTGCAACATCGTAAGACTAAGAAATCCTCCGCATTTAAAAAGTTCGCTCTAGCCGTCTGAAGCTTAAAAAACGGCAAAGCTGGTCAACGACCCACAGCACTTGCCAGCATTTCATGTGTTTTGCATTGTATCGAACCAAGCTTAGCGTGATAGATTACAGTTAAAGGGACCGACTATGCATTTTTTTCAACACAGTGTTTCCCGGCTTGCCTTTCGTAGTGTTCGTTGTGGCAGCAGTTAATCCCAAAAGCATTTAGTTGTTTATAAGCAGCATTTTTCGATCTGAAAGGCTCTGAATACTGATTTTCCTTTTTGTCCAGTGAGCATTCATAGTCATGGCGGTAGCCCTTCTCGTGACTTGTGCATGCTGTCGTTGTGCTTTCGCAGCAGTTCCCATAACTACACTTAGCCACATTTTTTCTTAGCTTTACAACTATTTTCTTAAAATAACAAGCCGTTACAATGAGATCATGTGGCTTTATACAACTTCCCTGTATTTGTACTGCATTGCACGTGCCTGTGTCGTGGATGGCTTGTCCCAGTCATCATTACTCTCTCAACACAGGAGCCAAGCCAAGTCACCAAATATGTCACTGCACATAGCGCGGCTGTGCCGAGCAGAGGCACACGTTATTTCTGAGACAAAATGTAGGTATAAGAACCACGTCACCCCAAAATCTTGGTGACCTGTATACTGCATGCATGGTTTCATGAGCACGCAGAAATGTTGCTCAAGAAGCGCTGACGAGCATGGGATGATTATGTCATGCAAGGGCAACACCACTTCAACACGTACTACTAACGCAGGCTTATATGTACATTTTTATGAAGTAATATCTTTTACTCTGAAAAAGCAAACAATCTTTCAATACCAGCAATAAAATATTGAGCATGTATACTAGTCTACGATCTCGTGACAGGGTACATCAAATAATAGTTTACGACTCCAGGTGACGCCACAGGCCATTTCTCACAATTTTCAATGAATAAATATTTAACTCCACTTCTCACGAGAAAAACAAGGTTGCTCTGAGTCACTATGAGGGACAATCTTTCCATTCGTGCAGTCATCTCGTTTCATGTTTTGGACAGTTGTCAGTTCATTTGAAAAATTGCCAGGTCTGCACTGAACGAGCAGCCGAGTTGCAGCGAAAGCTGGAAGAGTGGCTTTTCAGAGCCTTTTCTAAACACTCTTTGGGTAACTGCTGCGAGTACGCTTGCTGGGTACCCACTAGGCCATAATCATGTTTGTGTAGATGGCCAGCATTCTCTATGCCATCTTTCGTCGTTCTTCGAAGAATTGTAGTATCTGCTACTCACTTGCTAGAAATCTTGTGTAATTTTTTAATTCAGTGGCTGACGACAACAAAAAATTATGCCTGAAGGGGGTATGCACCACAATTAATAGGTGATCAAGAACAAGTTTTCTAATGGGTTGGAAGTCGCTCGTTACCCAGTTTGCATGGAGCAGTGCCTGGTTGTTTTTTTTTAATGTTTTAAAACACTTAATTACTCATATTAGTGTGATTACTTCCCGACATCAAGCCTACCTAAGGCCAGTTTAGAAATGAGTTTTAAGCACTGGCGTGGCTCAGTCGTAGTATACTGGGCTGGCATGCAGCGTACCCGGGTTCGAATCCTATTGTGTCCTTCCTGTCTTTTATCTAGTTTTTTTTTCTCCTTGCTTCTTGCGATACTGGTTACGGACACTAGCAGCAGAGAACTACGGCGCCGCACGTTACCGGTGTTTTGATCTCAACAGCCTTTGCTGTAAAACTACAGCCTGTCATGAGTACGGATCCTGAGGGAGGGTGATTGCTCCCCCCACCCCCAAAACCTGTGTGAGCACCAGTCTCCCCCCCCCCCCCCCCCTTTAAGAGTGCTTGTCCACCTCTTACCACCAATTAGAATAAATGAGTGGGACCATTTTGAGTACACATAACTCCTATTTATGCTTGACGGCTTCTTCCTGCTACTAAAAACAAAAATGTTAGGACCCCAACCCCCTCCGGAGTTACTTTAGGCCGCTGCCCCCCCCCCCCCAACATAAAATCCTCCTCTGCCTGCAACAGACCTAGGTCAAACCCCAAAGCCAGAATTGCGAGCACACCTGGATGTGGCCCCTCAGGGTAGAAGGGCGGGCCTTTCGTCACATAATTGTGCTCGGCTCGACTCTCACATGGCACACTTCGCTTGGCCCGCTTCCTCGCCGCGCTCGCTTCGCGTTCCCGTCGAGCATAGTCGGGATCTGATTGCCGTTTACGGTTACATTCTCGGGCCGCAGCACGCCTAGCTTCGAGGTAAACGGCCTCCTCTTCGGCTGTGCGAACTTTGCACAGCCGACCCGTTGCTTCCGAATGTCTGAACCGTACCCTAATGGTGTTGCCCGAACACGGCTGAGCAAGCGCTGGCGCGTTCCTACAGAGAACATCTGGAGCTATGAAGTAGTCATGGTTGCTAAGTGACAACTATGCCGACGTCACACCAGCTGCGCAGTATGAATGGTTAGCAGGGATGGCTAGAATGAAAAGGTCTATTTGGCATGGAGGACAACTTTGCTGATAAACAGTGGTGCAAACATCACTGTAGTTGCTGCACTCTGCCCGAACTCGGATCTTGTTGGAGCATGGAGCACACCGATGACACATGACGATGCCGTTTTTCGTTGATGCTACTGCGGCCTTGGTCAGGTTGTTGTACAACCACAGTGGGTCGCATACCTTGCAGATGTGCCCGAAGCTCCTATCCAGGAACTCGCGCTTGAACTGCGCTGCCTTCGCCGCCGACTCGCATTGCCGCGCCGCTTCGAGATTCGCTGCTCGTTTACGTTTCGCTTCGGCTTCGCGTTGCCGCTACGAGATCTGCTACTCGACGTTGACGCTTCAATTCGGCTTCCCGAGCTCGGAGAATGGGGTCCGCTAGCCGCCGTTTCCTTTCGGCTTCGCGAGCCCGAAGTTCGGGATCGGCACGCCGCCGCTCCCGTTTCGCAGCCCGAGCCTTCTTCTCCGCGGCGCGCTGGCATTCATCGCGGCGTTGCGCAGGGGAGGTGCGCGGGCTCTTACACCGCTATACACCGCCGAACTACCGTCCCCAGCGGAGTGTGCAGCTGTCTCACCACCTGTCATGCGCAGAGGGGAGGGGACCTAGAGGGGAGGGGACCCCACGGGAGGGATGGACAAAGCCCCCACCTAAAAGTGCGGCAGCTTGGGCTAGTTGGTATGGCATGACGATAGTTATAGCGCGAGAACAAAACGACGACACAGAGACAAGTGTCTTTCATGTCTTTCTTGTCTCTGTGTCATTTTGTTCTCGCGCTATAACTATCGCCCCACCTAAAGCTGCTTGGAATCTAAATAGGCGCTGCGCAGTGCTCCCTACCGGTTGCCCTTCTAACCACCACCATCTAAAAAGTTCTTCCTTTAACTCACGTGCAACCTTGGATGTGGAACGCCGGCAGCAGGGCGGGCCTTTAGACCGGCCAATTCTCGCTGTTTTCGCCTCCGTGCCGCTTCTGCCTCGCGCCTTCGCTTTGCATACTCCGGGTCCAATCTTCGTTGTCGCTTCTCCGGGTCCAATCTTCGTTGTCGCTTCTTGATTCTTTCACTGGCCATGTAAACGGGATCTAATCGTCGTAGACGACAACGCTCACGGTCCGCTGCACGCCGAGCCTCGCGGTAGGCGGCTTCTTCTTCGGCCGTGCGCTTCTTCCTCGGTTTACCCATGGCCAGCGTTGTAGGCAAACACGGCTCGCTCGGCGCCAGGTGTTCCATGGCCAGCCAGGCTCCGCGACTAATCCACACAACACCTACCACTTATCTCCGTCACGGACAGCAGGAAAGAAATCACTACTGCATGACAACAGCTTCGGTGCTGCCCTACTCTTCGTGGCTCGAGTTAGTTACTGTATAATGCTTTCAAGGTAGCATATACAGTACCTCTAGCTCGAGCGAGCGCGCTGCGCAATCTTTACATGTGCCCACAGAACACCTGCTGCCTGCCTCTATGGTGGCTAGAAGGAAAGGTGCCACTGAGCCAGCACCATCCCGGCCGCGCCTTGAAAGGAGACGTGCTGATATTTCATTCGGCCGTGGAGCGGCGCGCAAGTCGCCACCATGATCAGTTGAGAGCGCTTGTCAGCCGCTAGTGCGGCACTTTTAGTCGCTTGCTCGTGTGCTCGCAAGCTGCAAAGTCTGCGCTTTCCCTATTTGGACTTGTTCGGGATCAATACGTGCCAATGTGACCATGCAACAGTGATGAGTAAGCAGCAAAGACACTTCTTTGCACCTGGATGCATTGCGGGATATGCTTCGGCCCGCAAACAAGGGAAGAAAGCGTCTCTCTTCTCTGCTCCAGCCGACGATGAACAGCGCAAGGCCTGAGAGCGTACGATTCCTCGCGCTGGCAAACCATTGGAAAAGAACTTCTTTGTGTGCGAAACTCATTTCGACGAAATATTCATCGTCCGTAGCCACAAGCATGTTATCAACGGCTTCTTAGCAACTTAATTGGGAAAAAGCTGTACCTAAGGAGGGTGGGTTCCTGAGTGAATCAAGTGCCGGAGGACTCCACGTCACTCTAACCAGCGCCCTTTTTATCCGGCACAATGTCATGAAAACATTGGGCTATAAATACTTGATGACGTCTTGCCTCTGCCAAGACGCACTTACAATCTTTTTTTGGAATTCTGAAGCAAATGTCTGGCTCGATTGATCACCCTTCGCCGACACAATTTTTGATATCTGTGAATTGCCTCAGTTTATACAGTTCGATACAGTCCCCCTCGAATGGAAACATACCTTTTGGAGTTCCGAGCAGCTTTCTATGTCCTGGCATCCACAGTGATTCAATAAAATTGCAGGATAACTGGATGAGCTGCGAGATTTGAGGCGCCTCAATGAGCTTCATGGAATTGTTATTGCTCGTGAACCTCTCCCTGACCCCACTGATCTAATTGGACGCAAAAGTGACTACCTGATCACTTATTACGTCAGTGGCTATGTGGCCCGGGAGGTGGTGAAATATACGAAGTTCAACGAATGTAGCATGTTGTTGCTTTACCCAGAATTCCAGCTTGCTACCGGCAAAATCATGACTTCTGTACCCGTCCGAGTCCCCAAGAGACCTTTTCAAAGCTAAGGAAGATGTATTCGCCTATTGCTTCAGTTTCAACAAGTTGAAAAGTGACAGCATAACAGACCTTATATCTTGCCTGTCTATGAAGAAGTTAAATATGGTCGGCTGTGAACACCACAAAGTGGAAGTGACAAATCAGATAATTATATTCTTTACACTGACCAGAATGCATTTTCTCCTTCCTGGAGAAAATGCCCCCAATAAAAAAAAGTGAAGTGTTAACTCAGCGAACAAGGTTTTTTTTATGTTATTGAGTATTACTCATGCTCTGTTGTTTCTTGTGATTTTACTATTGTATTGTTCGCATTGTTATAGATATCCCATTAACAACTGGGATGTCACTGTCTGGTTGTGCTTCACATATATAGAAATCAATTGTTTCGTGAACTGGTTTGTGACTGTACCTATGTTTGCCAATGAAATCTCAATGTGATGTGTGTATGTATGCCCATTGTATCATCGTGTATTTACTGTTCTCTTTAGTTGTCTCATTCACTTGCTTTAGCTGAGTTTCATATAACTTGCATTTTTCTTCAACCATAATGCATACGTTGTGTTTATTTTCATGTTGTTTTTTGCTGTCGAGAAAATAAATGTCTTGCTTGTAAAATTAAATCTTGATTGCGCAAGTCATAAAAATAACGGCTGCCGATACCTTTACATGCATTGAAACCACGGAGAACACTGCGGCATCAAATTTTAAAACTGCACGGACTTTGTTTTGGTGTCAAGTTCACGGCAAGTTACTTGATTCTCTATCTTCTAAGCTTCGTAGCTGATATACTACGAAGTGAATTGAAAACACTAGTTTTCAGTGCCAATACGTGCTTTGCAGCGCGCCGTCAGAATTGTGACAGGTGGACTTTGTTATAATCCGCAGGGTAGCGTGAAATATTTGCAACGAAAAACGACTGATGCGCGGGCGCGAGAAGGGGCATCTCCACGCAGGAATTCCTCCGTGGGCATCTCGAAAGCGACCGCAGCGTCACCGCATCCGGATGAATTCTCGCTCGCTCTCCGGCGCGCCGATTGCTGACGCCTTTCCTTCTAGACGCTCGCGGCTAGTGTTGCCAAATGTCCAAAAGCAAAAGTCGCTAAATAAGTGTGTAAAAGTAGCTAAATATATTTTTCACCATTTTGAAAACAACTTTGAGCATGTTCTCCTCATGCAACAGATTTATTGGTGGCCTTGTCATCTCAAAGATTAGAGACAGCTGTCACATTACGTTTTCTTGCAGGCAGAACATGATTTAGCAACAAAACAATGTACGCTTGTTTTAACCCCTATAATGTTTGCAGACTTTTTAACGCGCTCGCAAATTACGAGCTGCGAATGTATGTAACATTGTAACACGGACTGAAAGAGCGAGAAAGAAGAAGAGGGAGGACGCTCTTGAGCGATGGTGATTCGGCAGGGACGGTTGAGCGCTGGCATTTTCAGTGTAAATAAACCCATCACATACTGTAATTTTTAGCGAATTGGGCAGCCGCAAAAAAAAAAAAAAAAAACTGAGGGAACAAGAAATTTTCTCGGCGAGCGGAGTTCTTCATTGGGATGGGCAAATAGCCAGAAGCTTAGCACACCAAGTTGAAAAAAAACTTCGTTGCGACTTTGTCATCAAAATGCGAAAGAAACACGTTGAAATCTGTGACGTCATCATTGGAGATAACAGCGGGAAATTTAAAAGGAGGTCTTTTGACCGATATTTATGTCTATTAACCTTGGGCGATGGTATTAACGACAGTGGAGTTTTCAGGTTCTAAGGTATCTGCTAAACTAATTTATGTTGTTGATATTTAGTGTCATTTTAACTTAACCTTTCATGCTATCATGCTTAACATGCTATCAGATGTTTTAACATACATCAACGAAATTGCGTGGTTGAAAATCGGGAAACATATACACACCTGACACACATAACGTACATTAGAGATTTTAGCTTACCTCTGAATGTACAATGAATTGCATTGGCGAATAAAACATCATGGCCTATATTTGTATACAGGAAGCCATATATCATACGGTAAATAGTAATGATGAAAGCCTGCCTGCCAGCTTGAGAAGTGAAAAAACGAATTCGCAGTACAAGTGTAAAGCCATGTCAGTGGTGCACATAACTCCAGGAATAAATCTGCAAGTTGCATG
This sequence comes from Rhipicephalus microplus, assembly GCF_043290135.1. Classification (NCBI taxonomy): domain Eukaryota; kingdom Metazoa; phylum Arthropoda; class Arachnida; order Ixodida; family Ixodidae; genus Rhipicephalus; species Rhipicephalus microplus. The sequence continues at coordinate 60,828,971 of NC_134707.1, read as the reverse complement.
GCATCTTCTGCCGCTGCATAGGATGCCATCGTGCCGATTTTCGCAGCCACGTCATCTAGCAGGTTATATTCGTGGCACTTTTTTTTTTGTATCTCCGAAGGCCGTACAGCATTTTCAGTTACGCATTCAAAGTGTGCAGCCTGTAGCGACACCTGCACTTCACAATGCTCATGTCGCTCACCGTTCAATGCCGGCATTCGAGAAGGGCAGCGACAGCACTGTCATGGCGAGTTCAGTGAAAGGGTTCTCGCCGTGCGCATCCTTGTAAGAACTTACTTCCTGCCAAAAACAATCGGTTCTGTTTGTACACTGCAGCACCATTTTACGTGCCGCAAGTTTTTCCACTGCGTTTCGCGATCGGACAGGGCTTCCACAAAGAGGAACTACGATGCCGATTCCGTAATTAGCTCTTGTATTAGCTTCAGTGCGTGCTCTACAGAAAGGAGAGAAGTCTTTTGCAAGAACTGAATGTTTTCGGAAAGCCGTTGCATCTGCTTGCATAGTTCCACGATGCTTGCATAGTTCCACGATGAAACGTCGACAGCGAAGGCGTAGCTCTTTTTCGTCGTCACTTGGAAAGGATGCGTCTCGGAGTGCTGTTTCAAACCATTGACCAAAGCACGAATTAGGGTAAAGATGCTCGTTGATATTAACTGTTAACACGTCGTATCGGGAAGCTGGTAGGGATACTTTGTTGGCTGTTGACTTCACAAGAATCATCAGATCTTCGAACAATTTCATCGGGTCTTGGTACTCCGCTTGATATGATTTGTTGACACGCTGCACTTCAGCTAAAAACCCAGTCCAGCAGGAGTACGTAGCATTTGTTCTTGGGGTCACTGTACACTTAACAGAGCATCATTGCCGTGTAGGAATTTTTTGTTTTTCTGTGCATTTCCGAAAACTTCCTTCAGTTCGGTCCATTAGGCAAGTGTTCTTAACTGCCGCATGTATTGACAGCCAGCGCGTCTCACAGGCTAGCGGTATGGTAAGCAAAGCCTCTCCGTCGTTTAGTTCACGGTATAAGCTTTGGTACTCCAGTTTCCTTGTTGAGGGGTGAGCAAACCAACGGTATGACTACCTCGCCAGAAATTCTATGTTTCTCGGCAAGGCAACCGACGCACGTGAAACAGCAAGTTGAAGGGAATGACAAACGCATCGCACCATAATAACATGAGCAATTTCATTTCTCAGACGTGTGTAGACGCCACTAATCACACCAGTCATGAAGTTCGCATTGTCTACTCCTATGCCAACAAGGCTTTTTGGGTTCAGACCCTTGGACCGCAATCCTTCTAAAAGCGCTGAAGTGATGCTTTCAGCGTCGCACTTTTTGAGTTCTTGTAGGGTAAGGAAAGTTGAAATAACCTCAGCGTTTCACAGAGAAAAATGCCTAATGGTGAAGCCAAGGAGCTTCAGGACACTAATATCGGTCGACTCGTCGATCAGAACGCTGTACTTTTGGTGGCCAATATTGTCCCACAACGATTTTTCGAAGTGCGGTCCAAGGACGTTCCTTGTTATATTGGTGCACTTTGTGCGGTGAATCTTGAGCTAAGAGGCAACCTGGCTATCTTGAAAAATTCGCTGGCAAGCTTCTCCGATGTGATCGATGGTGTTCATGTCACAATGCTCAGCGACAAAAAGTGGAAGGGTTGCTTCTGCCTGCTGTATTGGGCTAGCCATTACACATGGCATGGCATCGGATGTAGTGCACTGATGTAGTCTCTTGCTTGGCACACATGCCACGTGTTTTGAAGACGTGGTGTGCTTCTCAATGCTCGCCTTCTTTGTCTCAATATAACATTTACAAAATTTGCAAAAGGCCTTGAAGTGGTAAGTCTTATGGAATTGTCATTAGCCACTCCTTGTACTTATTCTCTATAAGCCTGCAGAGCCTGAAGCGTTGTTTGTATACTTTGCTCTTGTCTGTTGTGTGTGAGTTCCTATACACCTTTTCACAGGAAGGAAAAAAACACCGCCATGATGGGCTGTGCGCGGGAGTACAAAGGCTAAGGGCGCAGCGTTGCCAGTGCATTTTCGAGGGGACGCGCCAATTTGCACAGCCCAAGGAGAGTTATGGTGGCGCCCAGGGAGGCGTTTATAAAAGGTGAATAATACAACCCTTAAAGAGTATGCACGCCGCGCACTCACAAGAAAGGCCGAGTGTCACAAAAGAGCGCTCGACTCGGCGCGCACCGCTGCATGCAGAAGACGGCGTAAAACAGCGGCGCCAAATTTCCCCAGTGCAGCGGAAAAACAACCACCAATAGCTACGAGGCAGCGCCAGGCGCCGATCAATCGTATGCGAACAGTCGGCGAAGACACCCCCTCGCCCTTGAAGCGCCGTCGCGTCGGGAATTTAGAGAACCGCCGAATGATCACGAGAGAACATCACGTGACGCCGAGAATCCCAGCCTTGGTTGGAAGGTGCCAGGAGGAGACTCGGAGGTCACAGTCGCATGAAAACGCTTCACGAACAAAATGCTTATAGACAGTATTACAGAACGAGACCGCGTATCCATGCGCAGAGGCGGTTCTCGCGAATGCATACAGCTCCCGGCCAAACAGAGACCACGGAGAAATAACCACCGCACGGTAAAGATCCTCACAAGTTAGTGAGGAATCTTACGGTAGACCTTTCGTTCTCACCACCTAAACGTCCCCAAAAAAATGTCCAACACAGCGATTCTGTCGCCGTATATTCATACATTTTAAGCCAAGTCAAGCCGGTTTTAAGCGGCTATTGGGTGAACCGAGCGTTTTGGCCCGTAGTTTTGGCCCTCAAAAGGTTCGTGCCACCCGGTGGCAGCAGGCGCGGCCAATCCCAAAACTTGCAGAAAGAAGCGAGATTCGAAAATTTCATGTATAGCATACCCTTTTCTTCTGTTAGTGTTCATAGGACATGCATGCATGGTATTGGTTTCGAAACACACATTATTAAGGGCGTCACAACGGTGCAACTAGAAAATATCACTACACTGCAGGTAGACTAACTGAAAAAGCCAGAGTAATCTGGCCTTTTCATTTAGCTCCAAATTTGGAGCTAGATTGTGTATAAATAGCTTAAAGAGCTACTTGTAGCTAAACAAAAATTTTGGTAGCTAGTAGAAAATAAATTAGTTAGATCTAGCTACAAGATAGCTAAATTGGCAGCACTGCTCGCGGCTGTTGGCTGAACCCACGAAGGAAGGAAAGGTTCCTGAACCGGGCCGGCGCGCAGCCCGGGGTGCCGAGCACCGGGGAACCATGGTAGAGACAACCGTTCGCGGCAACCGGCATGCGCAAAAGAGACTCAACTCTCGCCCGCCACCAAGGCTTGCTTCCGCCAGGGTAGGGTGGCTAGAATTCTAGCCACCCTAGACAGGAGTCACTGCCGGCGATACCCTATGATGATGATGACGATAGTGGTGCTCAACGCGAACACAGCGCCATCTATCGCCCGGTTGTTGTAACCCGAAATGCGGTTTTGGGGCGAGACACGTGTGCCACGCGGCGCAAACCACATTACAGGGGGTGTCAGCATCACAACCTGGACGAATAGATCACACGTTTTCCAGATCTCACCAATGTTTTTGTTAAGGAGAAAGTATTACATGCCTCGTCAAATGCAAGAGCTGACTGTCAGCGGCATTGACACAAATGATGTGGACATAATCGTAAGTCGATGACATCACCGATGGCTAGAACTTGTGACGTCATGGGACGACCTCACCAAATGACATCGTCGGTTGGTCAAAAAGTGGTCCCACTACAAGGCTACCTTAAAGATAGAAAGCTTTCAATTCCTGTCAAACCTGAGGCATTGGACACCACGTATGTTGTTGAAAGGTTTCAGGAGAGACCAATGCAACGGAGCGAAAAGAGAATGGCTCACGCCGTTTCCGCCATCTTAGGCAAGTGCTCAAGAGACGGTACGATTTTTTTTTAAAGACGACAGTCTTTGTTAGGATACTTGAACGCAGAAATTTTGGTCTGCGTCTGTCTACCACTCAATTCATCCCCAGTTTTAGCACTTCCGTATGACACAGTCATCTTTATCTGGTGGCAGCGTTCATACTGGTGAACATTGACGATGAAAAAACAAAACAAATGTTACGCAAGTAGTCTCAATACGCAAGTATTAGGTGGTGTGTTTCTCGATTTGGGATTACAAAAATACCTAATTCTGCCAAACCTAAGTAATTCTACACCTTACACGAATTACGTGTTTCTTACGGTGCGATGAAAAAGTGACGCTCTGCACGAAAACGCACCCTGTGGACTACACGGTTCAGCCATTCGCCAAAAGCTCCAGGTTCTGTACGATCTCCTGTTTGTCGGCATTACTCCTACTTGTCCATATCTCACACAGCGCCTCCACACAGAAGACTATCGTTTTCCGATTACATTTGCAGCGAAACGCGCAGATACGCGGCTTTTTTTTTTCTTACCGTGCAGTAAGTCAGTGTCGGCCGGCACAAAAGGTGTATGCGGGAAACCAAGCAAAGTTCATCGTTCTCCGACGTCCTACGAAGCTCGGCTCGACGGAGCCAAGCTCAAGGCCACGTTGTGCGCCACATCCTGGTCGAAGTATTCGCCTCGCTCGAAGTCCTTGGGATCACCGCCGAGAGTGTTGCCGAGAACGTTATGCACTTCGCTGGAATACCCCTCTCGTGGCTTGTACAGTGCGACGCACGGAGACGAAGTCCAGAATGTGAAGCAGTACACGTCGTGGCCCGTAGTCGGGCTTTCGCTCTCCGGAACCAACGAGCACGCGTGAATTCGTTCTTCGGTTATGGCCAGCGAGTCGGTGGGGACGTGCTTCGCATCCATCGTCAGCAAGAAGCGGTCCAAAAGTGCCTCCTGGACGTCGGGGGCGTGATAGAGAATCCAGGGACCGATGACCCTATTGGACATGAGACAGGTATAAATCGCGCAAATGCACTCCAGACGCTCCTTCACGTCCGACATGGGAGTGATGCTCGAGCGGATTGCAGCGATGGCTTCGGGAACGGACATTCCGGTGATCTTCGGGATGGGAAGAGAAATGTCACCGTCCAGGCAATACAGTTTGCCCGCTTGGACACTGGACAGCGTCGAGCACAGCCTGTCCAAGTCTACGGCAGCCATCGGGAATAACAGAAAAGCACGCAGACGAAGGGTTCCAACTCAAACGACTGGGGAACCACTCTCGAAACGTTCATATTTTTTTCTCCACTGGCACGTGCAACGAGGGACACTCTTCAAAGCATATCCAGTCGAGCGTTTACTTCCCTTTGGGAGACTATGCATGAATCTTGAAAAAAAAACGCAAAAAAACGCCAGTCTTGCGCGGAAGGCGCAGCACATTCACAGCGAAAGCTAGAAGAGCAGCCTTTCAGAGCATTTTCTAAACACTCATTAAGTATAACGGCTGCAAGCACACTTGCTAGGTATCCACTACGGCATTAATAATGATGATAGTTTTTGGGTAGCAGGCCGGCACAGGCTATGCTATCGTTTGTCGTTCTTCTGAGAATTGTAGCATCTGCTAAACACTGGCAAAAGAATTTCGTGCCAATTGTTGATGCAGTGGCTGACGACGATGAGGAATTATGCCTGAACTGGGTCTACGCCACTGTTAATAGGCGAACAAGAACAAGCTGTTGTAATGAATTGGAGCATTGGATGACCCACTCGTTACGCTATTCGCATTGTGCGACGACTGCTCGTTCTTTTGCTGTTTTAGAACGTTTTATGAGTCGTATTAACGCGATTCCTTTTCCGACTTCAACCCTGCCTAAGGCAAGTTTGCGAACAAGTCCCAAGTACCGACGTGGTTCAGAGGTAGAATATTGGGCTGGCACTCAGCGGACCCGGGTTCGAGCACCACTGTGTCATTGGTATTAATTATTCTTATTTCGTGCGAATTCGTTAGGATGCCGCCGGTGGCGGAGAACAACTACGGTGCCGAGCTAGACCCGAGTTATGATCTTATAACAAATTTTGCTGCTTAGTAGATAATATTTACGTCGGCTACAACAACGGCTATAACAGTACGGCTTATGTCGAGCTACGCGCGACCGTTTCAAATCCTGCCTTTGCTTAGTTAAAAAACAAACAAACAAAAGGACATTAGTTACAGTTGGCAAAAAAGTAGGATAGGGCAATGGCCTGCAAATTTTGGAAGGCTAGATCCGCCGGCTACCTACAACATCCAAATTCTAATCCTAATCCTACTCAGAAGTCGAACCTTTTTTCTACGTACTTTTCCGTTATTCCTGATGGCTGCGGTAGATTTGGACACGCTCTGCTCAACGCTATATATCCAGCGTCCAAGCGGACTAACTGTACTGCTTGGACGGTGGCAGTTCTCTTTTCATCTTGAATATCGCCGAAATGTCCGTTCCGGACGCCATCTCCACAATTCGCACGAGTATCGCTGTAATGTGGGACATAAAGGTGCGTCTGGAGTGCGTTTGCGCGATTTATACTTGTCTTTATGTTCGAGACGGAGATCGGTCCCTGGATTCTCTGTCACGTCCCCAACGCCGAGTGTGCGGCCTAGGACGCACTTTTCCACCGCTTCTTGCTGGAGATGGATGCGAAGTACGTCGCCACCGACTCGCTGGCTATAACCAAAGAAAGTTCACGCGTGCTCGTTGGTTCCGGAAAACGACAGCCCGACTACGGGCCCACGACGTGTACTGCTTCACATTCTAGACTTCGTCTCCGTGTGTTGCACTCCACAAACCACGAGAGGGGTATTCCAGTGAAGTACACGAAGTTTTCGGCAACACTCTTGGCGGTGATACTAACGGCTTCGAGCGAGGCGAATACTTCGATCGGAATGTGGCGCACCACGTGGCCATGTACCAACAGTGCGCTGGCAAATGAATATGAAATGTATCGGACGAAGTTCATTGAAAGATTGCGATCTGTCGGAACCGTTGCTGCACCTGGCGGAGCAGATCTGAACCACGCGTTCCTTTCTGCGTGGCCTCCGACCTGTGTGCGAAGCGCAATCAACGCAAGCAGCGCACCAGTGTACGCGAAGGCTACTGCCAGACACATCAATGACTGCGGTAACCTCTTTGATTCTAGGATTTCGCGCTGAAAGCGATTGCTGCTAAAGCGAGCGAAGCTTCTTTGTCCCGTCAGTGCGCATGCGTGAGACAAATGGACAAAGCCAAGAAAGTGTTTCTGTAGGATCTGTGCAATTCCTCGCAAACAGCCGAGTTCCATTGGCGTTCCGCGGGGATAAAGCCACCAAGGAGAAAAACCGAAAGCACCCGCTTGGGGGTAGAAAGTTGTCCCCCTTGGCAATGAGAGGATACCCAAAGACGGCCTTCTGGAACTCGGTCCTAAGAGCTGCGTCCACCCGAGGCTTGATGAAACTGAGTTGGTCAGTCTCGTCGGACAAGCCTCTGGGAAAACTGAGGCTGATGAAATGGAGAGCTGCATCCAACAAGGACTCAAGTGTCTGCCCAATTAAGGAACCCGCGAGAGAAGAAACTTCAGGAATTCGGCATGTCGTGTCTGCTCCTAAAAAAAGCGGACATCAATTTGCTCCAGTCTGACGAGGAAGGAGGATTCGCCCTGGTTCCCGAACCACTGTACGAAGAAAAGGTGGCAGCGGCTCTATCAGGGAACTTCAGAGAACTGCGGAAAGTAGCTTCGGCAAAAGCAAAACGAGAAGCCGTGAGGCTGTATGAAACAGTGAGGGACTCATTAGGTTGGCCCTACCGGGAGGACGTGCAAAAGTGCCAGCCTCTCTGTCTTCTTCACGGCCAAGACCCACAAGGAGTTGTGTCTGTTTCGGAGCATGGCTCCTGGCAGAAACTTGTCGGACGGCATCTGCAAATGCCTTGACCACTGAAGATACCTTCCTCGTGAAAAAAATCCCCAGGACGTTTTAGATTTTCTAGAGGATGAGTGCCCTCAAAGTGCTTGTGCGTTTTCGGTAGACGTTAAAGACATTTTATTCCCTACTTCAGGACATTTTGTGCGAGGAGGTGAAATCTGCATCCAACGCTGTGGTGGGACTTTGTGGAACTAACGTAGACAGCTTTCTTGAACTTCTGAACTTTTATTCGCAGTCGGCGTTCATCACGAGAAACGACAAATGGTACACTCAAATACAGGGCGTGCGCATTGGGTCATGTTTAGCTCCAGTACTCAGTGGTATTTTATTAGCTCGTTATGACAAACGCATACAGCGAGGCTTGCTGAGACAAATATCGTTAAGGTATTCCTCTATGCTAATGATTTCTTAGTCATTTATAGTGCGGAACAGTGTGACACACGGCAGGACGCCGATGAGGGTTGAGCATTATTTCTGATAGCATGACTAATCTGGATGCTGACGACGGAGTTTCCCGAGAATAACAAACTTAGATTTTTAGACCTAGAGCTTCTGCCAGAACCTGCCAGAACCAGAAAGCCCTGATACATTTTAGTTGAGCGCATTGCAAGCTTATTGAGTGAGAAACTGCGAAAGCACGCGAGATGGCATCAGTGTCAAGGCTCTGTCATCACCAGGTTGAGAGCAGCTTCGGCAGCCATATTAACAGACATAAGAAAGCAGGCTTTCCTTATCAATTGCTCTGAGGCACAGAAGAGTCACTTCTGAATTAATTAAAGCAGGGAAAGATTATGAAGCACACAATTCAGGAACAGCCAAACCCGAAAGTTTCTGCAATACTTCATATGCACAAACGTTCACACTGCCTAAAAAGAATTATTTGGGGAAAAAAACTATGATGAAGGTTGTCTTCACAGCAAAAACCATCCAGGGTTTCTATACAAAATTATGAAAAACGAAGGATCTTCAGGTATAGGGTAATATAAGCGTGCAAAAATATTCGTAGAATGTAATGTATGCGTTGTATATTGATTTGCTTTATCATGTGGCCGATACTACACCGGTCAGACGCATGCTGCATGTCTGAACTATCTTCTTAAGGAGTACGCGGATCTCAAGCGCGGATCAGTGGGCGGCCACCTGGAAAGTGACTGTGCAAATTGTGAGCGCACCCCGATACTTGATGAATGCGAAGTAATGGCAAGATTGACAATAGGGTACGGGAAATGAAGCGTTTTTGATTCGCAAGGCGGTAACCGGGTGTGTAAGAGCCCCATTCGGACAATGAGTACAAATCTTCTCACTTAAACGTAATTTAAAGATTCGTATAATAGGATGTTCTGGCACATGCGCCATCATTTTTTTGTTTCTGTGGGTCATCTTCTCGCACTCTTGGCTTTATATATACGGCCGCCATCTGTGCAATGAAGTGGTTGCAAGTGTGCGCTCTGTCCCATGTGTCTTCTTTCTGAAACGTTCTGCGCACCAAGAAAGTATATTTCTTTCAAAAGAAAATAATTCGTGGCGTTCCACTGCTTGCAAAGCCCACTGTTTCCGCCATGTGATGTTTCGGCTGTCCTGCTAGAGCAGATGCAACTTGGTAGACCTTGCGCTGTCACCCGAGCCAGGAAAGTGCGAAGCGTCGTGAAACTTGTTGAGAAATGACAAGCATACTCGGGGGGGGGGGGGGGGGGTTGATCGCTTATGTTGGAGAGTAGAAATATCAACAATGCTTGAATATGGTTGGCCACAAGAGACACAGTTGAGAAGCAAATATACGAGAAAGCATGGGCGCATATAAAGGTTCCTTTATTCGACTTGTCAATACCAGGATGTGTCGGCTTGCATAAGACCCGACATGTTTCATTGGACACGAAGTGCAAAGTCCCTTTCTCATCGCCTTCGTCACAGTTATGAAGGAACATGTACATAGAGCACATTAAGCCATTCTGTCGAGGCCTCGTCACTCAGCTAAGATTAAGATAATGTTCCGCTATGCAGGTGACAACAGATGGTGAACGGTAGGCTTAGGATGATGCCCTCTTCCAGGCGGTGCTCACACACACACAAAGGGGGTGCTCGAAGAGGAGCGCAGCAAGAAATTTAATGTATGAAGCTAAAAGGAAAGTGGAAATTTACATTAAAAATGGAACACTGAGTAAAATAATGTTCAACACAGCTGTCACTACAGCATTAACAGGTGTGGTACTTATCAAGATTTTCGTGGCTGCAGTGTCCGATGGGGATGCGTGGTTATTTGTAAGTCGTCAAGTGGTTTCGGCAAACTGCACAGTTCATGAAAAATTTTGGTCCGTCAAATGACATCGTCTTGATGCTGGAAAGAAAGACAACCAATGAAGAATTGTTTCGCAAATGAAATAGTTATTCACGGTGGATAACGCAATAAACCGGCTACGGCAGTTATGAACCCAAGCAAATCGCTACTGGTAATCGACGTTACGGAAATAAGCAGTGTTATATATATACCCCTGTCACACGGCCACCACCAAACTCCGTTGAACGCCGTCAACGTAAATCTCCCCTAGGGGGTTCGACGGAGAAGGAGTTGTGGCAGTGTCACACGGCAATGACAAGGTTGTAACAGTTGCCGCGAGGGGGCTCAGCTGGCGCTGTTTGATTTTCGGATAAGTATTCTAATTTAATCCCTATTGATTTTGTTGTGAATCCTCGTTATGCGGTTTTAACAAAAAAGCCCTATTAAGTAGGTATGCGGCTAACAAACCATTAAAAATAATTTCAAATAAAAACGCATTTGCTAAATGTAGCAATGCTTCTAGTGACGCTGGCCACATTGTGCTTTTAGTTGTTTTGTTGCCTGTGTACATGCCTGGTACGAAAGTTCTTATGCTTCCTTGCCTCGTGAGCGCACATTTTGTGTTGTGAACTCTGGTGGGCGTAAATATTGTAAACAAACACGCGTTGTGAATGAGTACTACAACGAAAGAACGTTTAATATTGCTAAAATGTATTATTCTTTCACTGCGGCCACTTGGTGCTCAAAATTTTTCTCTGACCTCTAGACTGCTGAGAACGAGAGTACCTCGTTTTGCTGCGAAGGGAGATCATTGAACGTCCTTTGCGAAATGCTCCGTTCAACTTCGTTTGCGTAAGGGTGGCCGTGTGACAGCGACCGCATCTTCGTTGTCGTAAAGACGAGGGAGTTGAACGGTCTTCACGGGTGCCCGTGTGACAGGGATATTGAATTCAAGGGCGCAGAAAAAGACTGTCGGGCTTGCAAGCATCGCTGTGTGTCCCGACGTTAATGGCCGCGGAACCACGTTCAGCAGAGATGTTAGTAGCAATGACTGTTCAATGAGTATTTTGTTTTGAGCGTTACGTTCAATTAAGCAGAAGTGTATAAATCAAGGAAACCGCACCACATAATTTTTCGTGCTTGATAATTGTACGCTAAATTCAGCATTGTCCAAGGAACGCTACATCAATAATGGTATAATTAAAAGTGAACGTGTTTAACCACATCTACGCAGTCACTATTCGCGAAAGCAGACCTACCTGTTCGTGACGTTGGCTACACGGATCAGGGGCTTAAATTCTCTTGGCAGGGCAACTATGCCATACATAGAAAGGGAATAGCCTGCAAAAATGACTTACGGTATAAAGTCGGTGGCCGAAAAGGAGAGGCAGTTTACCACGTTGCCCACGGACGGCATGGGTGAGAGTCGGCGGCTGCATCACGGGAACAATTGGAGGACGCCAGCATACAGCGACCTCAGGTCTCGATAAACGCCGCAACGGTAGCTTCGTGGCGGATTTCCCAACGTCTGTCGGAGGACGGTTTCGAGTAACGGCGAATGTAAGTCGGGAGTTTCGTGTATGGCTACGCAGGGCTTTGTGTACCAGTCGACGAACAAGTAAGGCCTGAAGTCCCTGCCTCTCTCTTCTTCGGGGACGAGCAGGCAGGTGCAACAGACGTTTTCCGTCGCCTTGGCGAGCACGCCGTGGACGCGTCTCTGCCGCATTTTTTTCAGGATGTCGCCGACGATATCAGTGGGGTCCTCCCTACGGTCAGCGCGATAGAGAACCCAGGACCCTATGACGCCCAGGCCGGCCATACAGGTGAATAGGTGGGCCGCGCAGTCCAGACGGTCGCGCAGAGCGGCTATAGATTCCAGATGGGCGCGGACCGCGCTGACTGCTTCTGGTACAGACTTGTCGGCGAGCTTCGGAAGGTCGGTGAAGCCGTCGTTGTCCAGGCATCGCAGTTCGTGTTGTGGCACTCTCGAAAGGTGCGAGCACAGTACCTCCACGTACGCCATGGTTGCCAGTGACCCTGAAGGCGCCTACGGAAGCTGAATGTTGCGTAGAGTGTTGTCCTGTGGCTAGAGGGAACCCTCAGTGTACTTGCTGTGGTGATGAAAACGTTGGTCGTATCTCCTACGCGCGGCGAAGATGCGACCTGGAAGGGTGAAGTGAAGCAGCTTGCGTTCACCTCCCGCTAGTCGGATGTCGAGCCTGAGGTTAAAAAGCTTCCTGTCCGATGGGGCGTTTGAACATACTTTTTTTTTTTCAGGAGTGCGGCGACAGGCTCCGCTTCGTTCGAGCGTTGGCGGTGGATTGCAATGCAATGCCTCGCCGCAAGGACTTTAATGCACGTGCTTACTTGGCCAATGGTCACGTGTCTGATAATGGATTTACCTTAAAGGAGCGTCATTCTGATGAAAAAAAATACAAGCAGCCGTACATCCACGCGCTTAAGGACTGTGATGTAATGTCCGAGAGGTGTTTATAAACCAGGATCTTTCATATCTTAATGCGAAGCATTTCTTAGCGAGCTTCGGCGAGTTTGACCCTATCTGTCTATCTATCTATTTAGCTGCCTGCGACTTTAAGCTCTTCTGGCCGTTTGGATAACGGGATATATACCACATTTAGTATGACATAACATGACTCTATGACAGGCATAACTAACTAGCCATTTCATGAAAATCATGACATGTATGCCACGAATGTCGTGATTTACATGTCTTGGTCTTGCTGTTACTGCGGTCATTTCGTCCACATGTAATATAGCAAAACTGGTATGGCACGACATGACTGCATGGCGAACATAATTTACAGGCCCTCATGTGGAAATCGTCGCATGCGTGTCTTGTAAGAACATGACTGCGAGCCACGCTCATGATGTGCTCGCGGTCTTTTCGCTAGCTTCACATACACCAAATTTGCTATTACGTGACGTGCATGGACGACGAAGGTAAACGACACGTGCAATCATAATAATCAGGATGTGCCTGTTATGTAAAACATGACGACATGCTACGTTCAAAGCGTGGTCGTGGCCGTTTCGCTAGTTTCACATATACCAAATTTGGTGTTACGTGAAGTGAATAGACGACGAAGGTAAATGGCACGTCCAAACAAGATAATCACGACATGCGTGTCATGTAAAACATCACTGCATGCTACACTCATAGCGTGCTCGTGGCCGTTTCGTCAGCTTCAGATATACCAAATTTGACATTGCGAGACGTGAATGGACGATGAACAAAAATGCCAGGCGCGAACATGATAATCATGACGCGGAAGTCATATACGCCATCATTTACCTCCACCTCGTAAAGTTGTGCTGATTTTAAAGTGACATATCAACCTTCCTCATTCGTGCTTCGCATATCATTGATTTCCAGTGCACGTGGTTGGTTGTTCGTAAGAGTCTTGGCGCAAACCACCACGGAGGGATCTGCCAATTTTTCATAACTTCGTTTTTCATTTCTACTGTTTCGTATATATGCAGTGCCTCTTACCGCTATATATGAGGCGTAACGTATATGAGGCGTTCGATTATCAATCGAATTGGCAGTTTTTGTTTTTCATTCTGGCAAGTTCGTGTGATTGAATGATTTTTAGAAAGACAGATCATTTGCATAACCACTTCATGTATACAATCTACAGCATTCTTGTGGGTTGTGGAGGCCATACAAAAAAAAAACAGCGCTTGAGAAGGCGTGATCGGTAAGCGATAGCAGTTTTTTTTTTCACCGATTCCTTCATCGTCTTTATTCTGATGGGATTCAACTCTTCGTATTCCTACTAAAGAAGTAGCTCATATCTAAACTGTTCATTTTCGTCCTGCGCATATTGCGTCCTGCGCAATATTCGCTAGTCGATTGACTATGTTTGCAAGTATGAACGCAGCCACCAGTTCAAGATAGATGGGCGTTCAGCAAGGGCTTTAGCTTTGGCCGGGTGGTTGAATCGTTTCGTGAGACAGAAAAACGGACCAAAATTTTCGGTTCACGTATCCCAAAATAAGACTATCGTCTTGAATATTATTTGGAGTGTAATGTCTCAAAATCGTGATATGATTATGAGAAATGCTGTTAGTGGAGGGCTCTGGAAATTTTGACCATAACTTTCCTTAAAATGAGCACTGACATTGTGCAGTATACGGGCCTCTGCAATTTCGGCCCCACCGAAATGCGACCGCCGCGATCGAATCCACGGTGACCTTTGGGTCCACGGCCGAGCACCCTAACGACGGAGCCACCGTGGTAGGCAGAAGAGTATTCAAGCATTTTCCTATTCAATGAGACATCGTATGCTTATTGTATGGAAAGGACACTGGGCTTGTTATTTCCTTCACATCACGATTAGGGCAACCATGTTGTCCGTTTTCGGCTGAGACATTAGGCCATGTCAAACGGAAGACTCTTGTTTTTTTTTTGCAAGACAAATATATATGACAAATATGTATATATGACAAATATGTTATATATATATTTTGCATATTTGTCAGTCATCTGCATACGATAGATAACTCAGCCATCTGAACACATGCAGTATCATCTGCATACACTCTAAGTTTAATTTGAGTGCTACCGATAATTTTCACTTCGTCATTTATAAAAATAAACAAAGGCGGTCCAAGCACCGAGCTTTGAGGCACACCTGATGCGATCTGTACGTAAGACGACTTCGCGTGGTTAAACGTTACAAGTTTCGAGCGCGACCACATCTGCTATCCAATAAACCAGCATGTTGTTGCCAAAAAATTGTGAAGAAGCTAAAATTTCGGCATGGAAAACTACGGGACAGGCCTTAGAATAGTCAATAAATACGGCATCAATCTGTCTTCGGTCGCTTTAACAAGAAGCAATGTCGTGTGTGAATTCAAGCAACTGTGGAGCAGTGGAATGCACAGCACGAAAGCCGTGCTGTGAACGGTAAAGTTTATTGTGTGCGTTTAGGTGCTCTAAAACGTATTTGTCAGTGACACGTTCCAAAAGTTTGGAGCTGGTAAAAAGCACAGATATTGGCCTATAATTTGATATTTGCTTGTTTCCGGACTCAAATGCGGGCACAAAGTTTGCTAGTTTCCATAGCTGGGGTTATTTCAGAAATTATTGATTTTTTTCAAATATTATAAAGTAAGATAATTAGCACACCATTCTATGAATAGCACTAAATCTATGAAATTGGCGTTATTCCTCTACGAGTATATGACGCAGTTTCGTAGGAAGAACATTCTGTGGCAAAAAAAAATTCTCGGATGCGGTTACATAGACGAGTTTATGTATAAGGAGTATACGGGCGCCCATACCTCGGGCTGTTCAACGAGTCTTTTCTTATTCTCGTATCTCGTGCCTTCAATCTACAAGGTCGTGAAACGTGGAATACATCCACGCAGCCGTTTTCATGAGCACACGTCCACCGTAGAACTGTTTGCAGTGTGTTCAAGATGCAAAACGGTAAAGTTAGCATCCTATATATAGTAAGGCGGCAACAAAACCAACCCGCGATATAGACGATAACAGACAGATCTTAAACTTGCATATTCTGTGGACTTAAAATTTCCCGTTTAAAATGCCCCGCACCGCCGCGGTGGTCTAGTGGCTAAGGTACTCGGCTGCTGACCCGCAGGGCGCGGGTTCGAATCCCGGCTGCGGCGGCTGCATTTCCGATGGAGGCGGAAATGTTGTAGGCCCGTGTGCTCAGATTTGGGTGCACGTTAAAGAACCCCAGGTGGTCTAAATTTCCGGAGCCCTCCACTACGGCGTCTCTCATAATCATATAGTGGTTTTGGGACGTTAAACCCCAAATATCAAAATGCCCCGCAAACAACCTCTGAAATCACACGTGTGAAGAACGAACGCATTATTTTTTCCCGCGTTTCCCACTCTTTCCGCGCAATTTGTGATTGATTGACTTATTGATTGATTGACATGTGGGGTTTAACGTCCCAAAACCACCATATGATTATCAGAGACGCCGTAGTGGAGGGGCTCCAGAAATTTCGACCACCTGGGGTTCTTTAACGTGCAGCCAAATCTGAGCACATGGGCCTACAACATTTCCACCTCCATCGGAAATGCAGCCGCCGCAGCCGGGCCGGGATTCGATCCCGTGATTCGCGGGTCAGCACCTTAGCCACTAGACCACCGCGGCGGGGCGCTGCGCAATATGTGACGCCAGCGGTTTGTTCACCTGGCGTCAGGATGAAGTGGGCTTTCGATTGGTCGGTATACGAGACATGTCTGTTGTGAATCGTCGCCTACCTTTCGTTGTCACGCTGTTGCGTGCCCGTTCCACATATAACGGGCCCTTTCCTGACTTCTTCGCTCCAGCCTCATGTTGTCGTCAACATGATCGCAGTTACCACTTGCCGAGTTGAGCGCTCTGTCTCGTCTCTTCTCCTGTCCCCTCCTGCCGTGTCGTTTGCGCTGGTAAGCACCCTTTATAATGTTTTCCACTGTCTCTTGAGTCACATTTCCTCGCACGACTGTCACGTGCGAAAAACTGATCTCACTTAGTTTTTGTAGGTTCGTGACTGCGCAAGCGGAGGTACCAGCGTGTAGTCGAAAAGCGCGAAATCCCGACTGGCCCAGGGCTTATTTCGGACACTAGAAGTGTTTTATGAACAAGCGAGTGGTGAGCACGAGATATCATTTGTAGTAAGGGTAGTGAAGGCGATAAATAAAACTAACGTCTTCCTTGTAAACTGGGTGTGCCATGAAAGACTTCGCCACGTGACGCTACAATTCTGGGTCGGTTGTGGGTCCGGATGTAAACCTTCACCAACTCATTCAGCTATCGCATTGGTATGACTGACTCATCCAAGAATGACAAGTGCAACTGTGAAGAAACTTGACTGTCGTCCTGTGCCAGCGTCCTGACTTCGAACAAGATTGGTAGACTCTCCGGTGTACCTTGAGGAGAGTGGATGATCGTCCCTTTACTAAGGAGAAGATCTTGGGTACATGGTCTTCAAGTACATCAGCCCAGAAAGCCACACGAACTCTACAATTCTGCCAGGCAACATCACTGAGCAATCCCCTGTGAAACCCTGTAGTATGTGGTGGAAGCGGTGGTGGTGGTGGTAGTAATTAGAAAAGGAGAAAGGCATCTAATTTCTGCAGCCCGGTCGGGAGATGGCACAATGCCTGTATGTGCAATGTGCATCTCTCTCCCCCCCCCCTCTCTCTCTCTCTCTCTCTCTCTCTCTCTTTCTCTATCTATCTGTCTGTCTATCTATCTATCTATCTATCTATCTATCTATCTATCTATCTATCTATCTATCTATCTATCTATCTATCTATCTATCTATCTATCTATCTATCTATCTATCTATCTATCTATCTATCTATCTATCTATCTATCTATCTATCTATCTATCTATCTATCTATCTATCTATCTATCTATCTATCTATCTATCTATCTATCTATCTATCTATCTGTCTGTCTGTCTGTCTGTCTGTCTGTCTGTCTGTCTGTCTGTCTGTCTGTCTGTCTGTCTGTCTGTCTGTCTGTCTGTCTGTCTGTCTGTCTGTCGATCGATCCCTCTTGCCCTGCTGCGGTGGTCTAGTGGCTAAGGTACTCGGCTGCTGACCCGCAGGTCGCGGGCTCGAATCCCGGCTGCGGCGGCTGCATTTCCGATGGAGGCGGAAATGTTGTAGGCCCGAGTGCTCAAACTTGGGTGCACGTTAAAGAACCCCAGGTGGTCGAAATTTCCGGAACCCCTCCACTACGGCGTCTCTCATAATCATATGGTGGTATTGGGACGTTAAACTCCACATATCAATCAAATCATCAATAAGATGAGGCTCACAGCAGATACATGGCGATACGATGGCTTTTTGTGAAATTGCGAACCTTTTCTTAGCCACCAAAAGTATGAGATCCCATACGAATCTCATAAAAGGAGCTCTATCCCATAAGCTGCTGCATCCGTAAATCCTTTTAGAAACAACGCTGTGCTGTTTTAGGAGTGGGTAGAAAGAACTAAATCACAGATTCGCAGGTATGCAGTCAGAATGCACTAGTCTTATTGCTTACTTACACACCAAGTTCGACCTCGTGAAAATAAAGAAACACAAAACGAAGGCTCCATTCATAATGTACAGAAAGATTTGCACCGGTTGAATTAAATTTATTGCGCGTCGCGTAATCATCCTGTAAATTGCTGCAGACAATCCAAATCAGCCTTAAGGAAAAGCATGCCCAATGAAAAATTTCTTTACATGTGCATTTATGATTGAGTGATGTAATCAGCAGCGCGTGGAGGCAATATTTGCGCGACACGGACTTCCTGATTAGTCCAACTGTCACTCCATCCAAGACTTGGGCGTGGCTGCACTGCAGTACATCTGGCAGAGCAAGCCAGAAAATGAGAATCATAGAGTTCCAAATACGGTGGGTGGAGGTGGGGGAGGGAATAAAGCTCTTAAAAAAAGAAAATTAATTAGAAGCATCATTGCACTCTTAGTATATATGCACTAATGAGTACCATCAATATCTCGCTTCGGGCTCCTACTCAAATGAGACGGTAATAAACGGGCGGCCTAATGAGCTAACATGGAAGCGACTGTCGTTATCATTCTATGCCGACTGAAATTTCAATCCCGCAAGTGATATTCCATAGCGCGCCGCCAAGGACCTCCTGCTGCCAATGAAGAAAGCTACGCTAGCGTGTTATTGCAAGAGCGGTGTGAGTGTGCCACTCATTGCGTATTCCGGAGGTAACAGATTCACACCCGAAACGAGCTTGTCCACTTCTGGCTTTCGCATCAATATTCGCAATCCGTTGTCTTAAAAACGAAAATAAGCTTCTCGCTGACGGGGAAAATTAGTTTTTAATGTTTGTAATACTGATGATTTTTGCAGACAGCACGAGCAGCTTCTCTTGAATTAATCTGGAACTCGCGATGTATTCCTGTAATATATAGAACTAAGTGCTAAAGCACTGACCGCCACAACCTACAGTTCTTTTACCTATCGTAGCTTCAAAGAATACCAATGAAAATTGTTGTCAGAAATATTTTTTCCACTTTAATATTATTGAACAGTCACTTCGCGAGTAGGGCTTCAATATATCCGACCATGCTAAGCATAATGAACGCCTCGAAAACGTCTCCCGGGCGTCCAGTGTTACTGTATTCTTTGTCGGACACGGAAAGTCTCCGCGGGAGTCTGAACGATCTGCCTATTCCAATCAAGTTCGTTCCCACTTCTGTGACAAGTCTGTGCGCTGAATTCTATGGATATAATTCAGATCATTGCGGTGAGCTCGAAATCAATAATGATTTCAATAAGCTACCGGAGTACAGATTGATTTTTTTGCTTGACACCTGGTCCGAGGTACCAAAGTATACCAAGAAACGGTTGATGCAATCAACTTTGGAGCACAAGAAAAACGTCATCTTCGCG
This sequence comes from Rhipicephalus microplus, assembly GCF_043290135.1. Taxonomy (NCBI): domain Eukaryota; kingdom Metazoa; phylum Arthropoda; class Arachnida; order Ixodida; family Ixodidae; genus Rhipicephalus; species Rhipicephalus microplus. The sequence continues at coordinate 60,809,460 of NC_134707.1, read as the reverse complement.
TCGGTGAAGTCCCATACCGGAGTCCGACGAGACGTTTTCAACGCTTATTGCGAAGTGGTAACCGTCACCGATGCAGATATTAGCGCTCCCGAGGACAGGTATCGCCGGTGTGACTCGCGAAAGACGATGCAGGCGTCAGACTTGTTCACCGAAGATAGGTCCGAAGGGAGTTTCCCCAAAGGGCACAAGTTACGAGTAATAATGAAGGATCAAAAATGGGGCGGGAGGAACCTGAAGCCGGAACGCTTGGCTCTTGTCGACGCATACAGATCGCTGAACAACACCATTGACGAGGCGAGAGGAACCATATTTTCTTTGCTCACAATCGGTGCGGACTTGTACATTCCTCCAGTGCGAGGAAGCGTTTCTCTTATCCCTGACGTATTCATTGGTGCCCAGTATTCACCGGCACCACTTTGTTTCTTCACTGCAATGGAAACTGTCTACGAAACCACCTTCATTGATTCCTGGCGTTCTCTCATTTTGTCAACTACGGCTATCTTCATTCACTATGGCCTCTTGGCTCTGTACATGACTGTCCGTTGCCGTCTCTTCTACCGGAGACAAATACGGCAACACGGATCCCGTGTTTTCATGTTCTTTGTGTCCACCTTCCTGGGAAAGTCTCCGGCCTCGTCGATAGCGAACGCTCCAACATTCCGAGGCTTGGCCGTCGCAGTCTGGGCTCTGGGCATGATGGTTCTGGGCAATTACGTTCAGTCAAGCATCACCGCTATTCAGTCAGCCCCGCGGGCTGTCAAAGTTGTGGAATCCTACCCAGAACTCTTTCGTGCAGTCAACAATCGTGCTTTGACTCTTTGCTTTGAAAGGAACTGGTTTGATACGCTCTTGTTTTCTTTCACTCCCCAAACTACACCCCTGCAAGGAGTTTTTGTGACGGCAGGAATGAATGACATTTTCGGCGCCGCTTCGACTGTATCTGACTTCGACTGCTACCGCAGAACCCAGGCGCGAACTCACATTGCCCTTTCTGTTTGCTCTGACGACGAAGTAGCAGCAGCCTCGCAGTGGAAGCTCGTCACTGGGGACCATTTCTTCACTCTGATTCAAGTATCTGCAATACACACCCTGAATCCACTCAGGTAAGACGCCTTACTTGTTGTGTAATGCGATCTTTCACAGTGTTACTGTAAAGTGCATGGACATAACCGCTGAACACAGAACGCACACTATGAGAAAGAGAAAGCAATTAGGATTCGGTGAGTTGGTATTGTCGTTAATTTTACATGTGGAGCAGGGTTTGCTGGGGGCTATGACAGTACCTTGGCGCCCGTCCACGGCCCCATTGCGCATGTGCCCAACTCTCGCGCTCACGCGAGGAGGTGTGGTGGAGGAGGTGGCTCCGCCTCGTTTCTTCTCTCCCATTTATCCCTCCGCCACAGCTGCGCGCTCACATGTAATACACAGTTATAGTACACCGGGCTTACCGGGATACCGGGCGTACCGTGATACCGGAATCGAAGTGCGCATGCGCAGATACGTACGTCACCCGTGCTGCTTACCGTACGCGTGGTATTAAGGTAGCGTAGGTGAACGTAGTGTACGTAAACATGGCGGCGCTCTCGGACGCCATCTTTGAAGTGATTTTGGCGTAGTTGTTGAAAGATTCCCCTTGTTCGCAGCAAACGACTGTTTAAAGTGGTTTCGCTTACCTTCAGTTAGCTTCGATGACCGAGTATTACGGATAAGTTGGCGTAACTTTTGAGATAGCTTTCCATTTCGGAAGCGTCTAGGCTTCACTACAAGATCGATGTAAACAAATCGGCAACGTAATTTTTTTTCGAGTTTGGTGCGTGTTTCATAATTATTTGCTTTTATTAGTAGTAAAATAAACTTGTAACAATGCTTCGCGCGGTGGCATAGGCAAACATTCTCATTTTCTTTTTTATTTTCACTGTCTTTAAGTTATTCACCATCTGATAGGTGGCGCCACCATCCCAGCTGGGCAAGTAAACCACGTCAACAGTACCCTGCTAAGCTATAAGACGCTGTCCGCAACGAACGTTCGTTTGCTGCATGGTAACGCCATTCCCTTAACCTCCGCTATTACGCTAACCATAAACTATAACTCTCTAATGCTGCGCTCGCTCGCTCCGTTGTGCACTCCCAGCAGCACCGGGTGTTGAAGTAATTTAAGATTTGATGAAATATAGGGCATACAATAATTCGCTGTGCGGAATACACAGAGTAATACACAAAGTGGGAGGGGCGTAACATAAGCGGTACAAAACATATGCCAGCTCCACAAGCACACAAATGAAACATACACGTAAACATACAAATGGAAACACAGGTGAACATCACCGCTGCTTCTCATCCCCACGTGGTTCCCCTAATTAAGTGGGAGATGGCGTAATATTTTCCCGCTTCAACAATTCTCTTGCCCTTACTCCGTAGTTCAATAGGCGCGGTGCGTCGACATGTACTATAAGCGGAAAATCGGTATAAATATGTTAACCATAGAGGAGTATTGATCTTTAGAACATTCTTTGCAGATGTGTTTACTGGTCCCCACTTTTCCTACGTCACTACATTTCGTAGCTTTCAATAAAAAAAAATCACAGCATATTCACGGGGTGAATGATGATGAGCGGGGCGAAACTCCTGAAGGAATCATCGCTAAACCGTGAAACTCGTCCGTGTGATTCGCCCCACCATTAAAAGTTAAACACTCCGCGCGCGCGCCAACAGCGAACGGGTTTTTTTTTTTGCACCGCGCCCCCTAGTGTACGATTGCCTTCTACCAATTACACGCGCCATATATGTGACATCATATTCCTTGCATCTTTCATCATCAACTACAAGTACCGCCACTAGTTTTTTAACATCTCGCAACTTTTCATCAACTACAAGTACCGCCATCTAGTAAACGCTCCAAGAACTAAACTAGAGGTGGCTACCTACTACAACTACATACATCGGGGACGACCAACCTACACCTTAAGGAGCTTCGCCCCTAAAAAGTAACATCGTCTTTTCTTTGACCAGCACCGCAAAAACGCGCCTACAGCGCTTGAGCGTACATACTTCCTACATTTGGCAGAACACGTTAATTCCTTCTAAACAGGTCAGCGTATACTTCAAAGGCCTTCCGAGCACAAATTTTCTCGCTGTGCAGCTCTACTCCGCGACGAACAAACGTCCCACGATTCCCTCGCTTTCAGGGGCCAAGCTCTATAGCTGTACCGAAAACTGTAGGCACGCGGTAAGAATTTCGCTGCTAGCTGGCGTTTCGGCAGCGTCGACTGCGATGTCGTGTCGTGTCCCGCACAATCGCGCACTGCTTCGAAATTCTGCGTAGATTAGCGATTGTGGTTGCCGACGGAGAATATGTCAGGATTCTAAGAAAGATATTCAGAGAGAGGGGTAAGTAACTAAATCTTTTAAAATACGGACACCTGATTACTGCGGTGGAGCCCTCCAAACAAGGGCGCCACTACCTGTTGAGGCTCACCCGGCCTGAGAGTTTCGAGTCGCACTTCCTACGATTAACGTTGTGAGCCTGTCCTCAAGTCACCGAACGGCGTCTGCCGGACTCTGTGTGCACTGGTAGGATGGGTTCGAATGACGATATTCCGCGAGGCCGTCGTTGGAGCTCACAACCCGAGCTCCTTCACGAGATGCCATCGGCCTACGTTCGGAAGCAGAATGCGTGAAGGTATAGGTGTCCAAAGCACCACAATCTCAGGATAGAAATCTTATGTTCGCATGAGAAATTCGTCCCCGTAAGGACCACACGACTGCCATGTTGTGTCGGTTGGATTCAATGACTAGAGACATTGATAGTGACATTATTCATTGGCTTTCGGACATTTCTTCATACGTTGTGATTGTGTTTGATGTGAGAGTGTGTGTTTTTACATGTATCTGCCCGTGCGTTTTATTTTCCATGTACTTCTCTTCATTTCTCGTTCCTTAGATGTATGCTCAACAGACACTCAAGAGCTATAAAGTAGCCGGTGCCTTACTTGTGCGCCAACAGAAAAAAAATATATATCTTCGGCTTCGTTAGAAGGTTATTTTTAACACGTTATTAGGTCCTCTCTGCAGATAGCTTGACAATAAGTTACCCTGCACGCTTCATTGCAGATACCAGCACAGGCGCCTCCTCCTTGCCATTGCGGAAGCTGGACTTTCCAAGCCTCACAGAAAACTCGTGGAGCCCGACAGCATGGTCGAAGAAAACACGTCCAAGCAAATGAAATTTCATTTACTCGCTTACATTTCTGGCTGCGCTGCGAGTTGTGCGGTTCTAGCTTTAGAAGTTGTCGCCCAAACAAGGTTTTTCAAGCATTTACGCGCACGGTTCGGACGCTCCCGTTGAAGAGAGTGCGATAAGCTTCGTGGGTCGTTTCCGGATGCAAGATTTTGCGTAACGCGACGAATGACAAAGGATACAGATGATGTCTGCCGCGGACATTAGACGTGGAGCTTCTGGGATTGCGCAAGTTCTGTGTATCCCAGGTTCATCTTCATTTAAAGTGCTTATTCTGCACTGTTGTTTGCGCCAACTTCAGGTCTGTGAACGCCCTTCGACTTGTGATTGTACGAGACGGCGCTCATGTGCTTGTTGCACGTTATTAGTTGTACCAACCGAAGGCCCATGGACATATTCCTACGTACGCCGTTCGACTTGTACTCGCACGTGATGGCTTTATAATGTGTTTTTTGGACATTGTTTGTTTTGCCAAATACAGGCCTATGTAAACCGTTCGACTTGAAATTGTACGCGACGGGTCCATTGTGCTTAATTACAGGCACAGAAAACGCACAGAGCACGTTATGAGTGTGTGTGAGTGATTTTAAATGAAAAGAAGAGAAAAGTGAGCCCCATAACTGTCTCATAACGGAAGGACACCTCAACAGTAGCTCACGAGGAGTGGGGGTAAAGGAGGAGTTAAGAGGATAGGATTAAAAATTGAAGAGAGAGAGAGAGGAAGGAGAGAGCGAGTCGCAGGGACAGCGAACGACGGAAAACGACGGAAGTTAGGAGAAGATAGGAAAGACGGACACGGTCGCAGGAGTCCGAGGACGAGGCACCACTCGGCGAGAGCTCTTGTCGGCGTCAGGAGACGGCGTAGGGCCAGCGCAGTCGGCCAGAGCTGCGCTGTCGTCGGAGTTCGCGGGGGCACAACCGGTCGGCACGAAATCCAGCGAGCGAGTCTTATAAGTGTGAACCTAGTAAATATAATGTAGCGTTAACGGTATACAATCCCCACTTTTATCGAACACACGTTTACGGACGTTGAGAAAGTTGTTTTTTTTTTTTCTAACGCTGTGCTCCCCTGCTCGTACTATTGCAGAGTGAACACAGCGATAGAGGTAGCTTAGCACCTTTACATCTATTACCTACGCGTTGATTTTTTTTAGCTCGCAAATAGGTTTCCAAGCCACAATTTTCCTAAGGGGGATCGTGAACACTTCAGGCTGAGTGGATGTGAGTGTGTCAATGAATGGACTGTGTGAATGCTTAAACGCGAGTATCTGTGCATGACAATTGGCGCGAGTAAATTCTGTGACTATGAATATGAGTAAGTTTTTCTTCACGGAATACCTCTTTCCTGTTAGACAATTCGTCACGGCGGCCTCTCTTCCTCCGCACCTTCGTAGAGTTACTGTATATGCTACAGTAACTCTACACGGCCGCATCCGCAGTTGCCCTCCACCCCTGCTTTGAATAGTGCAGCCAGAAATTTTTTTTCGGGAGGGTTCAACCATACTTTATGTATGTTCGTGCGTGCGTTTGCACGTGTGAATGTATATATAAACAAGCCAAATTGATAATTTTGGGTGGCCCCGCCGCTGTAGTCTAGTGGCTAAGGTACTCGGCTGCTGACCCGCAGGTCGCGGGATCAAATCCCGGCTGCGGCGGCTGCATTTCCAATGGAGGCGGAAATGTTGTAGGGCCGTGTGCTCAGATTAGGGCGCACGTTAAAGAACCCCCAGTGGTCGAAATTTCCGGAGCCCTCCACTACGGCGTTTCTCATAATCATATGGTGGTTTTGGGACGTTAAACCCCACATATCAATCAATGTTTATTTTTAATCTAGTGTGTTTCCTAATTTCAAACAAATGTACAAGAGAAATATGTACCCGAGGTAATGTAAAAGGAGACTCATAGGTCTCCTGAGGAGACCTTTGCCCCAGACTTACATGTCCATCAGCAGGAACAGAAGTCAGCAAAAAAAGTTGGGGAAAATGTGCCAACAAATAGAAATAATTAACTTCTTTTGTGGGGTATGTAAGAAAATAAAAAAAACTTCAATATAAATATAAGAAAAAAAAGGTTTTTACAAACTATAATAGAGCGAGCGAATATGTTAGCGTATGAAGCACTTACAATACGAAGCAAAAAGGTAAACGTCAACATTTTACGATGCATCATTGAAAACTTATACATTTGTAGGAGACAAGAGAAGTAGCTTTACTTGTTCTGTTTTTAAACGAGAAATACATGTGGTTTCATTGGCCAGTTTGATTAAGGATGGGTGTGAATAGCACGAAGAAATTATTTGATAATCCAATGTTTAGTGCCGTAGTTAGACGGTGGTCTTGATCCTGTCAATGATGTAGTACGTGATTTGTGTGCCACTTGTCTGTTTAAATACTTGTTTGAGAAGGTGGTATAACCGTGTTTAATATCACGGAAAATCATTGTCGCTAAGCAAAATTCATACAACTGAGAGAATGGTATAGTATGTTCAAAGTTTCATATATCTGCAACTGTTCTACATAAGTCTAGTTCGCTACATTTACATATGTATTTAGCGTCGTTTCATGACGCTTCGCTAAATAAATTAAATTTTTGGAATGGTCAGTTTCTCTCCGCATGCTTCGCATAACGTCGATTGTCAAGGTACGTGGGATCTGCCAAATAGTTTTTTTTTCGAAGCAGTTACAAGCACTGACATGGCTTTGTAGTTGAATAAATAACTGCCGCACAATGCCGAACTTGAATTATGATTAGCGTTCACCATGTTTATTGTACCCATAGCGATCATTCGCTCACAACCGACTCCAATCCTACTAAGTTCTACGAGGAGGAGACGAAGCATTCGTATAGAGCCATCTACACGGGGCTGAAAACTATTTTGCATAAAACTAAGGCAATGCGCAAATGTCTTGGCAGAAATCAGCGCTTTGGAATACGTTGCGAGACACAGTAAGTTATCAAAATATACGTATACTTAGTTCAGTTGTGCAAGGTTCGGCTCAGCGGTAGTAACTGCGGAGCCGAACCACGAGAGTGACTTGAACAAAAAACGCCAGGCCTGCGCGGAAGGCGCAGCATAGTCACAGCGAAAGCTACAAGAGCGGCCTCTCAAAACGCTTTTTTAACACTCTTTGGGTAAACTCTAGAAGCACATTTGGTATACGCTACCCAATGTGCCATAAATATTCATAATTTCTGCATAGTAGGCCGGCATTCACTAAGCTATCATTCGTCATTCTTCGGAGAAGCGTGGTATCCGCTAAAAAAACTTGTAACAAATTTCGCGTTGCCTTCCGTGGCTGACGACGTTGAAGAATTATGCATGATGTGGGTATGTGCCACAGTTAATAGGTGATTAAGAACAAGTTTTTTTTTAATGCGTTGGAGCATTGGACGACCCACTCGTGACGCTGTTCGCATCGTGTGACGCCTGAATGTTTCTTTGCTGTTTTAAAACGCTTTAATACTCATGTTAACGCGATTGCTTTCCCCACATCAAGCCTGCCTAAGGCAAGTTTGCGAACGAGTCCCAAGCACCGCGCATGGCTGAACTTCGCGCTGATGTCGATGCTCGACGAGCGATAGAATACTTCCGAAAGTTCTTTACTTCGTTTCTGGAACTGCAAAAAAAAAAATGCAAAACGATATGCCCGATTGGGTACCGCGCATGAAATCACTATTGTTGATTGATTGCTATGTGAGGTTTAACGTCCCAAAACCACCATATGATTATGAGAGACGCCGTAGTGGAGGGCTCCGGAAATTTCGACCACCTTCTTTAACGTGCACCCAAATCTGAGCACACGGGCCTACAGCATTTCCGCCGAATCACTATTGTTCATGAAACAGTTGTAGAAAATTTGTTCTGTCGAAAATTGTTGAAGCTCTGGAATAAATAAAAAAAAGTTGTGGCTCAATGGCAGAATGCTGGGCTGGCACGCAATGGAGCCAGGTTGAAATCTCATTATATCACCACATGACCTTGGTATTTGAGTTTTTACTGCGAAAGCTGATACGAGACCACAACTCGGGCAGCGAGCGATAACAAGGAAAATTGCAGCTGTAACCTCAAGAGACGGGAAAAGAGCAGAATTGGTAAGAGAACAAATGGGGAAGGATATAACAGTTGAAATCAAGAAGAAATGCACATGGGCCGGGCACGTACCACGTAGGCAGGACAAGCGCTGGTTATTATAAGGGCGACTTCCGAGAGAAGAAAAACGCGTGAGATGCAAACAGAAATCTAGCTATGTACCGCTTGCCTCCGAACGATTGGTTGTCTGAAATTGTGTGTCATGGGGGACGCACCAAGCTAGAAAGACGTGACCGTTCCTTTATCGTCCTAAATGTTACCACCATGTCGCATGCCGAGGGCCCGGGTCTTTTAGCTCCGGTGCCCTAGTTTCAGGTTAGTGAGACCTTTCGGTTGGAATAATCTTGTATCGAGCCTACAGTGGGTGGGAATTTTTTATAGCCATGCCGGATGGCTTCCCCCTTCAAGTTGTCTTAGGCGGATGCATAAAGGACGTCACTCAAGCCTTGTTTCGGCCATCTTTCGTATGTGCATCCGAAAACAATACGTGCTACTAACTCTGCACTTTTCTGTAACCTCAAGGGACCCCTACATGCGACAGATATGACCAAACGAGAACCGCTAAGGGTTAATACATTTACTGGCGCTGCTAAAGCATCAATACAGCGCCCTATGCAGGCCCTGGAGGCGCGACCACTAAATAAGCGTTTATTTTGAACGCGCGGTCTTTCAGGGCTGCTCAGGTTGTCTCTTCTTCTTCCCCCTGCGGCCGAACGGCCAGAACATGGCCGCCCTGTCACGGCTAGTCAGGTCCAAGTGGACCGTCACGTCGTCGCCGTGGATCACCGTGCTCACCCTGGGTGCGTGCCGTTGGCCGCCCGGCAACAACGCCGTGTCGGTACCCGTCAGTGTGACGTCTGCAGTGGGTGGCAGCGCATAGAATGGCTGCGACGGCGCAGCCACCAGGCTCGGTTTCTTGAGCGGCGTCGTCGCCACATCGGAGCCCTCGACCTTGAAGGGGCCGCCGTAACCGTAATTGTCGGTGGTCGACGCCGGCAGAAGCTCACCTCCGGTCGCCACAGTGGCCGAAGCCACCGCAACGTCTTCCTTCGCGTTCCTGGAGTGCCGCTTGCCATCGCCCTTCTTAGCATGCTTCTTAGACTTGCTGCGCCTCTGACGACGATGATGGGGGTGATTGTGAACTGCCACCGCTTCATCGAAGACTCTGTCGACGTTGTCAGGCGACGCCGCACGAGTGCTTTCCGGTTCGACATCTTTGGTCGACGCAAGGGGCGCGCCCGACGATGTCTCGACGGCAGCACTGGCCGGCGGCTTCAAGGTGGTGTGCTTCTTGGAACGCCTTTTGTTCACGCCGGAGGTCCTTCCACTTGCCGCAGCAGATATCTCGAGGGCCACACTGCTTGACCCTACGACGGCTTGAGTCGACTTTGACGGTTTGGCTTCTGCGGCGCGCTCCTCCCTTTTTCTCGATGACCGCTGTTTTATCTCGACGCGCGGTGGCGTTGAGGTCTTGACGGCGTCCTCGACTTTGTCTCGCACAACATTCGGCAGGCCTGAGTGAACCATGGCTATGTCGGAGGCCGATGCCATGGTTTTGTCGACAACCGACGGCCTCTTGTTATCCATGCCAGGCGTGGAAGCTGAAGCTACTGGCTTCGCAGTGGCCCAGGCGTCTTTGCTTCGCGTAGTTTCAGCAAGCGAAGGTGACGCTGTCACGCGAGTGGAAGTCGAGGAATCGATGCCGGCGACGGCACTCTTTGGAAGCAGTGAGCGTGCACTATCATCTACAACAGCCGCTTCGAGTTTCCGACGTGGCTTTTCGTCTTTGTTGACAGCACCCGCATCAACGCCGCCAGCTGCGCACGCGTCCACCGAATGCACGTGCGATGTCTTATCCGTCACAAGAGTGGTTTTAGACTTGTTCTTCATTTTCTTGCGTTTCCTTTCGGCCTTCGGTTTCCGTCGCTTGGACGAGTCTTTCTTCGCGTCGCTTTTGACTTGGCTCGAAGGCTCGGGACACTTGTCAGTCGCGACGGACTCCTTCCTCCTGAGTAAGCTCGTTGCCGAGCTGGATTCCGTCGCGGGGCGTGGCCTATCAAAAACCACAGATGCCGCGTCAACCATCGCGACGGGCGCAGACTTTTCCGGAGCTGTCGCCGGCTCGCCACGCGGTGCTACGATATCTCTCCTTCTGGAAGACTTGCGTTTGCGAAGGGCGGAACGCCCGGGTGACTTCGCGGCCACGAATGGCTGTTCTAGCTTTTTGAGCGGCGGCGTACTGGCGACAGGTGCTTGACCCACCGAGGAAGTGCTGGCGACGGAGTCGGTGTCTGTGTGCGACTCCGACGGCACCCGCACCTTCGGCGGCGGGGACCTGCGGCCTCTCTGGCCCGTCCCGTTGATGCCCCTGAAGGCCTGCAGGCTCTCGTTTTTTTCGAGCAACTCTGCAGCTTTGATCACACCGCCGCGCTTCCCACTGGCCTTGTCAGCGATGTTCTCGTCTTCGGAGGGGCTACTGTCTTCCGGCGACCCGGAGACGTCTATGACGACAGCTCGCACGGGTTGAACGCCCTCCATGTCCGTCAAGGGAGTGCCGCCGCCATCCGCCTTCCTGAGCCCCTTGTTCTTCTTGGAGGCAAGGATAGAGCTGCTACGACGTTGGAAACCACGTCGTTTCCAGCCAAACTCGCTGCCACCGCTGCTGGCGCTTCCACCTGCCAAAAACTTCTCGCGCGTCTCACGGATCTTCTGGAGGCGTTCGAGTTGGCGCCGGTTGCGCCGCATCTGCGTGTAGATGTCACCCTGGAAGGCGAGCTCGTTCTGTTGCGATGTACTGGGCTCGGACGACGTGTCTCCCGGTTCGCGGTTGACCCTCGACATGGCGTCGTCCTCAGTGATGACGCTATCATCCGTTAGGCTTGACTCGACGGCGCCACCAACCGCCCCGGCCTTGGTCGTGGCAGTCAATGTATCGCTGTGGTGGCGATGTAGAGACGTGATCCTGTCGCCGATGCTCCTGGACAGCCTTCGCACGGGATCGAACAAGGTGCCAACGTCACCCCATTCCCATAGCTGTACGAGAACCGTGCCATACTTCTCGTAGAAGAGTGCTGGGTGGAGCGTCCATGCCATTCCAGCCATGGCTGCGACGAAAGTGGGGACCAGGCTGGCTTTAACCTACGGAGCCCCGCGATAAGCTGTAGAGCTCTTGGCGTAAGAGGGCTGCAGTGAACGTTCCTCTGGCAGCTCGCGGAAAGCTCGAGCTAGCCTTGGCGAAAACCGCGAGTTCGCTTGTCGCGAGACGTCGCCGATGATGATATCTTCGTGGCACTCACGCTCCCACGGTACTCGACGTATGACAAAGAAAAATAGAAAAAGACGGCACAACTCGAAAGGAAACGAAGGAGCACGGGGACAAATTAAACAATTACGAAAATTATTATCTGAAGGGCACGTAACAAAGACATATATTATGCAGATAAAGGGGACGTGTTGTAGAATGTGTTAGCCGATAAATTAAAATTCGACACGCGCCTTATACATCTACCTTTCTAAGAACGCACTGTTTTTGCGCTGAGACATTTACAAATTATTCTACGGTACGTTGATCTATACGGCTTTGTTCGCAAGTCATGCCAAAAAACAACACAAGCAATCAGGATGGCGCACACTGCAAGACATCCAAAGACACGGTTTTGGATTAAGATTGTTTGATCATCATTCTTTGTCCAAAGAATGAGTATAATCGAGACATCCTGGTTTTTGCTCATAAAGTGTTGATGGGTGTTATACGCAGCTCCCACTCATTGATAGAAGCGGATCCTCGTGTTTTGAGGCACAGAAAGCATTCTATTTGGAACAACAAATGAGCTGAAAAGTGGCAGCCGTCATTTCCGTCACGGAAATGACGTCACGCAAAAAATACGCGCGCGTACTCAGATTTACTGAAAGATGGGGCACACAGAAACAGGTGCACTCCCCCCCTCTCCCACTATTTTCACCTTTTCCTATTTCCCCGGCTATGCTCCGCCCCAAAGGAATACAGCCAAAATCCACGCCATAATTTTCTCACTTCACTGCCCCCTCTTCCTGAAGAAACTGACTTCCGTACATACATAAATCACCAGTAATTAGCAGTAATAATACAAATTAACACAAATTAACACCGGTGTCGGCAGCGGACAACTACGGCGCCGCGCATGACCCGAATTTTGATCTCATAACAGCTTTCGCTGTCAAAAAAAAACCTCAGTAAACATCAAGGACACAATGGGATTCGAATCCGCATCCCCTGCATGCTAGCCCAGTATTCCACTTTGGTACTTCTTTGCAAACTGGCCTTAGGCAGGCTTGATGTCGGTAAAAGAATCGCGTTAATATGAGTAATAAAGCATCTTTACAACAGCAAATAAACAATCAGGTGTCACAAAATTCGAGTTGCGCAGAGAGTACATCGCCGAATGCTCCAACCGTTTACAAAAGCTCGACCTTCTTCACATATTAACTGCGGCGCATTCCCACTGTGGACAATTGTAGGGATTACAAAAGTCTCTGCCATAATTCATCACCGTCAAGCACAGCACACACACAAAAAAAGAGCACGATGTTCCTTGCAAGTGTGCAGCAGGTACCACGCTTCTCCGAAGAATGGCGAAGGATGGCACCTATACAGTTACCTTGGAGCAGGAAATGGTGTGCAGCAAGACGGGCTGAAGTTGTAATAACCAGAATGCGTTGTAGAATTCCAAATGTTAATTTTTGCACGCACATAGCGGGTTTAGCAATCTCTCCTTTTTGCTTTTATTGCAACGAACTTGAAACTATCGAACACTTCTTGTTCAGCTGTCAATGTTTTTTTCTAACCCAGAAAGGGAAGTATCGAAATCATATTGTGGCAATGTGGTCTGCCGGCTACGTCGGCCATTCTGTTATCATTTGTAGCCTCTGCGCTGGGACACTCGGTCAGGGATATTTTCAAGGCTGTCGAAAAGTTTATATGCGACTCGAATAGATTTTGTACGCGTATCAACTACTAACAACTCTTCATTCAGCCTTCCCAGTCAAAAGATCTTCAGTCATTGGGAGGTTACACAAAATAGTGCAACTTAAAATCACAATCATTCATAGGTCCATTCGATTTGCCTTACACTGCGTGAACCAGTTCCTGAACCAGTTCAGATGACAGTGCAGCCAGTGCACCTCCGGTAGCGGGCCGGCAGCGCCATGTGTCTCACTTGTTCGTCGTGTGCTTGCGTATGTTTGAGGGCGTTGGTGTGAATGCTCGCCAATATCGTCAAAAAAAAAAGCCATGGATTCTGCCGCAACAAGTGCATTGATATGTTGGGTTTAACGCCGCAACAAGTGCAGTCACCGTGCAAAATTTCATAGAACTGATAAGAACTCGACACTCCATCGACGCAGCTGTTACGCTCGTATTGACTAGGTTGCAACGCAACAGAATGCCGAGGTGCTGCGAAGAAGTCGTCAGTCAGTACCTTGATTTTTTTCCTAACCTGTAAATAGGGACGACCAATGGTCAGTGCTGAAAACGTTAACGTGCTTGGTAGATTTGTGCTTCTTGGGTGGACAGCTCAGTATACGTACTCCTTGGCCGACCACTGTCGACCGTACACAGCAGCGTCGAGGCAACCTTGGGATTTGCTCAACACCGTAAGTGCGGAATGTGGTTGCTTGCAGTTAGACCACAGCAGGAATGCAGCAAAGCCGGTTTCCTAGCAAGTGACGGCATGGGGCCTAAAAACGCTACATGATACATAGGTGGCCGACACGTGGATATCAGAAAGCCGACGGAGTCACCAAACTCCCATTTCCTACAACGTGGTTCACGTCTTCAATCAATATCGGCGACAACCATGCGAGAACGCCTCTTACAGATGCACATAATTCGTCTTGTATACGCTGGCAGCAACAGCGCCACTGCTTGTACTCGAGCTGCACTACCTCCAAACTGAGTGCAGGGTTTTGTCCGAACTGGCCGTGCACGACACCTGCACTTTTTAAACGAACGGCCTAGTTTTGAGAGCGCCACCTTGCACTACATGAACGAACGGTCGAGTGCTGCACTACGTGTACCAGTTTAGGCAGTGCAGGTAAATCGAGCGGACCTCATAATTATTCTTACATTAAAAAAAAATTAATCTCAAAATTATTTTAGCTCTTACCAAATATTAATCATAAATTCAGTATGTATATGTATCGAATAGTATATGTATAGTATGCGTATCCGCCTGACTCTTGGCCGATCCCCCTGAGTAGGGAGCCTACATGAACGGTCGTTTTTAGGGTGATGTCAGCCTTTGACCCACTACATGCCGCCAACGCACCGCCGCCCGCCAAAACACAATGTTGCCAGACAGCAACGCCGCGCTGTCGCCCCATCTTGGTGCCCGCACTGCGTCTACGCCCGGTTGCGTTTAGTTCTCAATAATACGGCGTCGAACGTTGCGGTAGCGTGTTAAACGCTGCCGGTGAAGCCTTAGAATGCCGGAATGCTGCGTACCGCTCTGCACTAACCACAACAGAAAGGGGGTGCGAATGTTCTGCTTCCCAGCGAGCCCTGGCCGACGACAACTATGGCTGGCTCAAGTGAAGCGAGACGGCTGGGAGCCCACCAGTGCGTCTCGTATTTGCTCTGTGAGTACTGCGTATTTCGTTCACTGTTTTTTCCTGCGGCACACGTATATGTGTTTCGCGGTGTTCGCGAATCAGTAGATAACCGAAGTTGTCGTTGCTGCGTCCACGCATTGCGAGTAGGAAGCCCACAAACGGGACGCGTCCGCGCGTTCGTACGGAGACGCGCTCGCTAGTCTGAGCTGTTGCCACGCTTGCGTTCGTGTCAGCGTAACCTCAGTATTATGTCGCAAGTGTTTGTGTGTGGGCTGCGAATTTCTTCGTGCGCTCACTTTGAGAACTGGGTCGCTTACACGACCTTGAGAACCGCCGCTGTCAAAAGCCCCGGTGTTGTGTGTTGGCTGGCTCCAAAATGGCGGCGCACAAAAAACTATGTTGAATTTGGTGTAAACTGGCAACAGCGTGCCCCGTTGCCCGCTGGTTTTGGCTGAGTTTCTTGAAGGCACTTATTAAGATGTCTCCACCCTAAAAACGGCCGTTCATGTAGGCTCCATAGATCAGCTGCTCATGGGGCTTAGCGCCATCTATGTGGAGAGGAAACGCTTTCGGTGGAACAAAAAATAAAGCGGAAGTGACGCGACAGCTGGTAAACAAGCGACGTCATTTCGTGTGCGCTAGCGCGAAATTTAATCTCGCATTAATTTTAGACGAAAATGCCCCTGACCGAAGAACTCGCGCTAAGGCGATCACCGGCGAGTCCTCTACGAGTGGGTGTCAAGTAAACACCAGCTAATCTAATACCGACTCATGACTAGATAGTGATGTTTAAGAGTACTGCCTCTCACTTTGCCTCGGATTTACAATGTAATGCATTCTTCAAAGTTGTATTCGGCTTTCATGGCATCTTGCGCCGCTGAATTAAAGGAACAAACGGCGTATACTTGTCATAACTGCAGCGTTGCTTATTTGCTTTACATATGCCGGTTCTTTAGCATGCGCAATGCTTGTGTTCTTCAATTGTAACAGGATGAAATGACGCCTAGTCATGCCAAAATATGGCATATCAGTTTTATTCAATGTTCACAATAACTCCAATTTATTAGACAGCACAAAATTGTAATAAGCACAAAAAAATCTGTGGGCACTACTTTTTTTGCATTATGCTTGGATAAATTACTGGTACGTATGCGAATTGCAGTGTGATAGATGACTTGGCAATCTGCTCAAGGATAACGCTAATAGTAGGTACTGCATGCTCAGGAAAGAAATAGGGCGGCAGGAATACTGATGCATGAAAGTCCAGTGCCTTGAACGTCTTTAGTGCAGAGTCCAATGGGCAGCAGACGATGTGGATTACATTTAACGCCGAGTGCTTTCTTCGGTACCATCGAAAACGTGCTGTGCAAGGATGCAGTAGCAGCAAACATAGGCCTAGTGCCCCATGTCTTCCAGATAAGAAACAAGGGCAATGGTTTGTAATACTGTATTCAGGTATACAGTATTCCGAACCATTGCCCTTGTTTTATATCTGGAAGACATGGGTCACCAGGCATACGTTTGCTGCTACTGTATCCTTGTACAGCACATTGTTTCCGCAGGTACCAACGAAAGGACTCTGCGTTAAATGTAATCCACGTCGTCCGCTGCCCGTTGGACACTGCACTCAAACGTTCACCTACGATAAAACGCACCTTACAATTTCGCACACAGCAGAGAACGCAAGTGCAGGACACTAAAACACGAGAGGGGGTGTGTCATCGCAGACAAATTTTACAAACATGCCTCATTGAGTGAAAGAGTCATGAGAAGGGGCTTAGCCTTGTGTAGACATCATGGGGCACATTGGTTCTGCTGCCATTTTGTTGCAAGATACAGGATAAATTTACACACATGAATTTGCATGTTACATGAGCATGTTAGAAACATAGAGAATTCCCATTCAACTTAGTGCCCAGAGTAGAGGCACAAGAACTGTCTCGAGCTCACTGCATTGTCTAACCATTCTACCAGCTCCAAGCAACTATTTCTTTGGTCATGAAACTACCAGCCTGAAAATAGTGTGATGCAACCACACCAACCGAGAGACTCGAAACATTTCATTTTCAGCAATGTTTCACAGCTCACAAAGATTTTGGTTTGCAGTCCACCAACAGGAGGGAACAGCAACAATATTTATTGAAGTTTCTGTACAAGCATATAAGCAGAGCTCCCTCTAAAGGAGTACCGTCAAATTTCCGCAAGCAGCCCCTTCATGGAGTGCAGCTGCCACACCAGTTAAGTTACTGTAGAGTTCAATCCAGAGGTACGAGATATATCCACAAGCCAATACAAGATGCAAAACATGGCTTAACACCTTGACAATATAACAGCGTATATGTGTTTTATAGATTTTAAAATTGCCCAAAATAGAAGATGCATTGCTGCAAACAAGGCAGCCCTTTGCAACAGCGACAATATGCTGTGTTCCAAAAGCAAACGCAAAATCTTTGACAAGCAACAGCAGCGTCAGGGTAGCACCATACTAGCTTCATTTACACACAACTGGTGCAAACAAGGCAACCATCACTATGCGTTCATGCTACAAATCTCAACAGGACAGCCACCTGGAAGAACACACATTTGAACAATGGCTCGGTGGTCTCGCAGGGCTCTGTTTAGCATGTCCTGGCAACTCTACAAAAGCTTGCAGAGTATTGAAGGCAGTGGCCGTTCTCTTCCGCTTTGAAACAAGCAGAATTAAAAGAAGGCAAAACATCATAGCCTTAGTGGAAACCTGCGACATAAAAGCGAGCATTGCTGTCAGCAACTTCCAATACATGGTCAGTTGTACGACGAAGGTCTTGTATAGTTCAGCACTTGCATGCATGGCCTTCAAAAATATACACAAAAAAGGAAGCTCTGCAAGCATTCCACCACAGGAGACTGCAACTATTGCAGTTATTCTGGGACAAGCAAAACCGATGTGGGATGAGTTTTCATTCCAGCCAAGGGGAGAGGGGGGACAAACGCGGCTAAAGCCGAGACCAAACGGTGCAGCCCATCTCCGTCGCTTGGAGGGATCGTGCGATAACATCCCCCACCCAGGAGGCCTGCAGTCGAAGCTGCACCCGCCTTGAAAAAGAACAAAAAGTGAGGGATTGGGGGAAGGGGGTCGCTCAAGCAACAACTCGTGATTGTAATCACTGGCAAGCATGCTAGCTCGGCTGCCACCAGCGGGTGGCCCACATACACTTCTATGTGCAGCACTTGAAGTGGCCGTATTCTAGTACACCAGCATTTTGTACAGTTACGTCACATCGAATCCAATCTGATCCAAAAAAGTTGATCTGCCAGCCTCATTTCATATAGCATTACAATTCGCTGCTATCGCATTCCTTGTTTCACCCTTGCGATGAAACTGCGACATTTAGAGGGGCCCTGAAACACTTTTTCAAGTAACCATGGAATGAGTTCACTGGAAGAGCTTATTGCCTCACAAACTCAACGCTGCAAAAAAAAAAAATAATCCTTCTAGTGCGAGCGTAGTTACAAAGATTTGTCGCATGCTGCTATCGCATTTTCTGTTCTCTCGTCCTGACGAAAGAACTGGAAACTGAGCAGGGAGGGATGGCAGGAAGCAAAGAAAATACGTCGCGCCTCGTGACCTTGAGCACTCATTTCTTTCTTCTACTGTGCGGCTTTTTCAGCGTGATCGCACACGTGGGCAAGTTCGCGCCTCCCGCGGCGATTTCTCTAATGACTGAGTGCGACATGTTCAATTCAGCAAATGGCTAATGATGATATGTGGGGTTTAACGTCCCAAAACCACCATATGATTATGAGAGACGCCGTAGTGGAGGGCTCCGGAAATTTCGACCACCTGGGGTTCAGCCAATGGCTAATAGATGGCTTTCTACGAGTGATTTTAAAGCACCTTCCATCATTTGTCAAGAGAAGAGGAAGCAATCTTTAGCTGACTTTCATAACTTTTTGTGAATTCCAGGCCGCGTGCAGCGCTATAATAATTGGCTCGCGTGTTCTTGAGAGCCTCTACTACCGATCGGCAGCATTTCCTGACCATGCTCAAAAAGTGTTATGCCGGGGTCCACCACAGCTCCACCGACATATCTGCCATGAATATGACTTAATAAAATATATACTAAATAGCAATGAAAAAAAAGCTACGAAGAAGAGTTCTGTTGCAGGGCATCAAACCAGCAACCTATCACTCTGCAGCACATACCACTAAGCCACAGAACGTACATCGTCAAGAGCGTCAACAGCAAGCAATTAATATATGCCCTGTACCATTTGGTAGTCCTCAGAGCTTCACAACTTGAGTGCGTTTTCATTATCAGTAGCAAGATGGCACCACCAGCTCACATTCAGCACGCTCTGAAGGTCGTCGCCTCCTTCCTCCATGCTTTTCACCTTTTGATGAGCGCCGCCTCCTCAAGATTGTCTCTCCTGCGCACGCACTTATCAGACGTTTGATTCAGCAGAGCACGAATGCACAGTCACTCCGCTCGCTGCCACGCTTACGAAAGAAGCACGCTGTTCATACACCAAGTAAGGATTGTCAAAGTTCGCATTCGTCTTCTGTATTTTTTGAGGGTTTGAACAGCGCACTTCAAGTGTCGAGACGTGACAGCTCTCAGTCTGTGCCCGTCCTGTGTACGCTCGTTTCGTGCACGTTTTCTGCTTGAGGTACGCGCTGCAACTTTCTAGCAGCTTGCAATTCTTCGCGTCACTTTGCAATTCGTTACTGTAGCATTCATTCCTTTGTCCTTGCGTCAAAACAGTGAACAATAAACGCTTAACTACTACTGTGCATACACATTTCACTTTCGTGTTACAATACCGATTCTCAGAGAGAGGAATCAGCCACTTTTCTTTTTCGTTATGCACAGACACTCTTTTCTTTTTTGACCAGAACGCACGAGTGTCAAGCCACCCAGTCGGCAAGCGCGAAGCACAGCGGCCAAATGAACAAGAATATTGCACATGCGCTCAATTAGCAGTGATCTGCACCTGTCTTTGCCAGGCTGTTCCAGGAACAGGACACCAACCCCGCTTATTTTGAGCACCATTACTGCCATCATTTCTTTCCTTTTCTCAATGCTGCCACCAAGTTGTAAAAGAAGTTTCAGCAGAAGGGTGAAACGATGAACACACCAGCAACAAATGGTCAGGCTGGCAGCCAACTCTTTTAAATCTGGTATCGTGCAACTCTACAAAATGCTGGTGTAAAAGAATACAGCTGCGCTAAAAAGAGAGGCTCTTCTTGCAGTCTTTTCGCATGTAGAAGGGTTCACAATCCATTCGCACTCATGCCCGCTGCGTCCGCAGGCGCCTAGCAATCGAGACCTGGCCCTTAGAATCAAAGTTCATGGCTGCTGCTGGAGCGAGCCTTTAAGAAACCGAAACTACAACCATTCCGATTAAATAAACAGAAGGTGCTTCAGACACTTCTCCGGGCACGGCGCTTGATGGCTTTCACTCCTTGCCGCTAAATTGCGGTGTTGCGGCCCAGTACGGCACTGATAAGCAAGTTTGGCGCAGCAGGAGTGGTTCAGCGCAGGTAAACAAGTTTGGCGCACAATGGCGCAAATGGCACAGTTGTTTGACCCCGGACATCGGCAACCCTGTTCTCGGCGTGTTCCTTCATTAACGCTGAAAGAGTCTACTGCTCGACACAAGAATGTGGGTACAAACAGGTGGCAGTTCGTTATTTCACAAAGACATGCAGATGCATACATACTATACGGCTGCACATAGTGGCTACTGCGTCATGACAATACCACTCTTCATTCAGATGGTCAGGAGAGTAAAACATTCCATGCATCTGAATGCTCAGAACGAGAGACAAACATTTTCATGGGACTGGTCACGCTTGTAAGGCTGCTTTGCATTAGGAACCACTTCAAAGAACAGTGCAATCACTGCGTCGTCAAGGCTAAAAACGGCACAACGCTAAAAGCAAATTTCGCGCCCAGAGCTAAAAAAAATGTATCCCGTGCCATTCCAAAATACAACAGTTGTTACGCTTAGCTTACTAAGCACGAAAGCAAAAATATATATATATGCATATAAATAATGGGGCCAGCTGGGGAATGTGTCTAAGATGCTAACAATTGGAGCCTAGGCGGGACAAGAGTCCGCAGCGCCAAAACTGCAAATAAAAGCGGGAAGGCACTATTCCGAAAGTGGCCCGGGAAGCACTACGCGTTATGTGAACTCAAGCATGCAACAGTTAAGAGGTGGCCTCACAGCCGGTCCTCGTGCTGCCCACAATAACACAGCACCTGGAAAAAAACAAAAAAAGGGGGCGTAGACTGGTGACCGGACCAGTCTGTCACCACAAGCACGTTAAAACTCAAGCGCAGACGGCACAGAAGTGTCCCTTTTTAAATCCTCAGAAAGGTCGCTAGTCTTTGAAGACGTGTGTCGTGATACTAGCAGTGGTCGTCAGTGGAAAGACGTTCCGGCTTCTCTGAACACCTTCACTGCGTTTTCAGCTGAATATTTCCAAGCGTCAGGGCACCAAAAAGGCGTCTAAAAATGTCACAGTTCGGACCGCTTCCACAGTGCAGGCCATGCCACACGGGAGCGACAACCGGCTCGTCAACCAAACGCCCAGGCGCATTCTTCGTGGGTTGCGCCTGTTCGTTTGGTGCAGGCGAAACCGATTGGCCGGCTGCTGGGGCCGGTTTGCCACCAGGAAAGCAGTCCGGGAAGTTGGAGTCGCTGCTGATATCGACTGTAGCAGACTCGACGTGCTCATGCTTTTCCGCATTGTTCTTCTCACGGACTGAGCACCGCTTCTTATGCTGCCTGGTGCCACTGAAAATGAGAGATAGGTTAGGTTAATTTGGTTTTTTATGGCACAAAAGTAGCTAAGCTATGCTGCGCCAGACACAAGACTTTCAGGAATGGACACTAAAAGATGAGATTTTAAAGCTTATTTAACAGCTTACATTCTTTCAGAAAGTTTAGCAAGTCAGGCAGAGGTACTAGAGGGCCATCTCCTAGGAACAAAGCAGGGTGTAAAGGTACGTGTTGTTTGTATAGCTTGCTGAAATGTTTTTGTCTCTGTGTTTGCATGGTAGGACATGTGATTAGGATGTGCATAAGTGTTAACGCTTCTTGGCATTTTTCACACGGTTCTTCCTTTGCGAGTAAGAAGTTGTGTGTCAAGTGTGTGTGTCCAATGCGAAGTTGGCATAATACAACTTCAATAAACCGTTGCTAGTGACTGCAGGTCTTCCATTCCCCCGAGTGTGGGTTTCACCAGGTGGAGCTTATTGTTCGTGCAGGTGACCCATTGCTTTTGTTATTTTTCCAGTAGGGCCAGGCGAATTCTTCTCTGGATATCTTTAAAAGGAATTTTTACTTTTGTTACTGTTTTATGGGCTGCCTGGGAAGCATACTTATCTGCTTTTTCGTTTCCGGGTATCCCAACATGACTTGGGACCCAGCAGAAACGGATGCAGGTTGCCTGGCTGTTTAAGTATACCATGTTTAGAATGTCGCTTACTATAGGCTCACATTCGGATTTTATATGTAGTGCTTTTAGTGTGCTTAGTGAGTCGGTGTATATGATTGCTTTCTTGTATTTTTCAGCGATGATTTTCCGAATTGCTTCACTCAAGGCATAAGCTTCAGCTGAAAAAATAGAAAAACTACGAGGTACTTTCACATCAATTGCGCTTTTCGTCGTCACAATCCCAATACCCACGTTGTCCTCCGTTTTTGAGCCATATGTGTAAAATTCTTCGTAATCCCTATATTCGTGCTGAAGTATATAACATTCTTGGAATATGTGTTCTGGTGCTGTGCTTTTTTTGTTGAAACGGCTTAGTGAAAATTCGCATAGCTGTGCCAGGTCAAACCATGGCGGCAGTCTTGGTGGTTTAATAGCGACATCTAGTGATCCATCAAGGATGGTATAAAAGTGGCAGTATTCCTCGACACGTTGGACAAGTGGTTTGATTAGGTTCGGTTTGTTGAGGTAGTGTGAGCGCGAATCACATTTTGCGGCAAATTCATAGCAGATGTGTTCAGGTGACGACCTTATTCTTAAAACATATGACAAGGTTAGTAATGCTCTTCGATCACATAGAGGAGCTCATTGCATTCTACGTATAGACTTTGCACTGGTGATGTTCTGTAAGCACCACTTGACAGACGGAGACCGAGGTTGTGTATAGGGTCGAGACGGCGGATGTATGAGCTTCGCGCCGAGTCGTAGACTATGCATCCGTAGTCTAAAATGCTGCGTACAAGAGATCGGTAAATACGTATAAGGCAGAGTCAATCGGAACCCCAGTGTTTATGGGAGAGTACTTTGAGCACATTGAGTGCTCTGTTTGCCTTAGTTTTCAGTGCATTTATGTGTGGCAGCAAGTTTAGTTTTCGGTCGAATGTGATTCCTAGAAATTTGTGTTCTTGTTTTACCGGCATGTTGATGTTGTATAGTTTGAGCGCGGGTTCAAAGAACAATCCTCTCTTTTGCGTAAACAGAACAGCTGTGGCTTTTGGGGCTGAAAAGCGGAAACATTTTGGTCGGCCCATTTCGTAAGCCGATTTATTGTAATTTGGAGTTGCCTTTCGCAGAATGATAGGCTGGAGGCTCGGCATGCAATTTGCAGATCATCAACATAGATGGAGTGCATGACTGTACGGGGTATAGCCCTGTTGATGGAGTTCATTTTCACTATAAACAGGTTGGTGCTCAAAACGCAGCCCTGTGGAACACCATTTTCTTGGACAAATATTCGTGACAGTACCGTACCCAAACGTACTTGAAAAGTTCTATTTGATAAAAAATTGTATAAGCAGTTCAGCATTCTTCCGCGAATTCCCAAGTTAGCTAGATCTCTGAGAATTCCGTATCTCCAAGTTGTGTCATATGCTTTCTCCAAGTCAAAGAAGACCGAGCGACAGAACTGTTTGTGTAGAATGAATGAATGAATGAATGAACAACTTTATTTATCCCTTGTTAAAGGGAAGGGGGCAACAGGAAAGGGTGTGGTGGGGATGAACTACTTGAAGTAGTCCTCCTCTACCCTCTCAGCCCACTCCAGGATGGCCTCCTGGATAGCGGGCCTCGAGCTGCGCAAGGCAGCCTCCCACTGCTCCTCACTAGAAATTAGGCGTTTCAGGAATGGGGGAAGAGGGTGCTTAGGGCAGCGCCACATGATGTGGTTCAAGTCTGCTGTGGAGGAGGCACAAAATTTACATGAGGGGGAAGGATAACAGGATGGATGAATGCGGTGTAGGAGGTAAGGCGAAAGAAAGGTGCGAGTCTGCAGCTGTCGCCACAGAATTTCGCACCTGCGTGAAGATTTGCGCGTGAGTGGCGGGAAGGTTAATCGCTCTAAACGGTAGTGTGTGCAAATATCGTGGAATGAAATAAGGCGATCCCGCGCTGTAAATGGCGCCTCATTCGTAGCGAATTGCGACACATCGGATGCGTGTGCCCGGACTGTGAATCCTCGGGCACTCGCATGAGCCGCCTCGTTTCCGGCAAGGCCCGCATGCGCGGGAGTCCAGATTAGTGCTACAAGTCGATCAAGGGGATGATGCAAAAGTAGGGAAAGGGCTGGCTTAGAAACCCTGCCCGCTCCGAAATTATATATAGCTGTTTTGGAGTCACTGATTATAACGGATGAACTAGGTATTGTCAGGGCCAGGGCTATGGCCGCCTCTTCCGCTTCCTCCGAAGAAGAAGCAAGAACGGAGGCGGCCGCAGCGACCTGGCCGTGAGAGTTGATTACCGATATTGCATAATGATGCCTGTTTCCGTAATCGGCGGCGTCAACATAGAGCACATCATTGGAGGAGGAGAATTGTTTTTTGAGGGCCCTCGCGCGCTGCATCCTGCGCTGTTTCTGGTGCTCAGGGTGCATGTTTTTTGGAAGTGGTGGAATGTATAGGTTCTCGTGTATGTGGTGTGGAATGGTGTACTTGACCTTAGTGATGGATGCCGGAGTGACAGAAAGGGTTTGTAGAATGTGTCGGCCTGTCACGGTGTTAGAAAGTCTGTTATACTGAGATGCAATATGGGCTTCTCCTAGTTCAGCAAGGGTGTTGAAGGTGCCAGTACGCATAAGCCTTTCAGTGGAGGTCCGTATAGGCACCCCTAAAGCGAACTTATACGCTTTGCGTAAAAGGATGTCTATCTGGTCGGATTCTGATTTAAGAAAGTGTAGGTAAGGCGTTGTAAAAGTTATTTTACTGATAACGAAGGCTTGGACCAAGCGGAGGAGTTCGGCCTCCTTTAGTCCGCCATGTTTATTACTGACCCGACCCAAAAGTCGCAAGGTATGATCAACGGTGGTGTGAAGTGTCTTTAGTGTGTATGTGTTGAGCCGATTGCTTTGAATGTGTAAACCGAGCACGCGGATCCTATCCACTCGAGTAACTGGTACGTCATCTAGAATTACCTGTATATTGGATATGTGTTTTTCGCCCCCTCTGTGAGATGGTAGGAGAAGTAGCTGAGATTTCTGTGGGGAACATGAAAGATTCATAGACCCTGTAAGTGCCACAACCGTATTTGCCGCAGCTTGCAGGGTGTCTTGAATCTCTCCATCGGAGCCGCCAGTCATCCAAAGAGTGATGTCGTCGGCGTAGAGTGAAAACTTGAGGTCAGGGATAGATCTCAATGCTTGCGCCAACGGCATCATAGAGACATTAAAAAGAAACGGTGACAGCACAGACCCTTGGGGCGTGCCGTAACTTCCCAAAGCGTAAGACTGAGATTGATCTGCGCCTATGTGTATGGTTGCGGTACGGTTGGCTAAAAAAGTAGCTATATAGTTATATGTCTTTGCGCCAACCCCTATGAGATTAAGCTCGCGGAGGATGGCGGAATGAGCAACGTTGTTGAAAGCTCCATGGATGTCCAGACTCAAGATTGCTTGCGTATCTAGGCTGCTGTTGGGTGTAATGATATCATGCTTCAGTCGAAGCATGACATCTTGACATGACAGAGATTTTCGAAAACCCACCATTTCTGGTGGATAAACATTGTTGTCTTCCATGTATTTATTCAGACGGTTGAGTATAACGTGTTCAAGCGTTTTACCAAGACAAGAAGTTAGTGAAATAGGCCTGAGATTGGAAGTGTTCACTGGTTTGTTTTGCTTTGGAATGAAAATTACCCTGGCATCCTTCCAGGAACTTGGAAGGGTGCCAGTGTCAAAGCAGTGATTGAAATAATCTGTGATTGCCGTGACGGAGTTGTCGTCCAGATTGCGAAGTACTTTGTTGTTAATGTGGTCTGGGCCTGGTGCTGACGTTGTGCGCAGAGTGGCCATAGCATGCCGAACCTCTGCTTCCGTGATAGCGGCGCTCAATAACTCGTTGGGCTTTCCAGTGTACTTTGGTGTGTTATACTTCTGAGCAGGAGGCAGATGTTTATCGCGGAGGTCGTCGAAGAGTCCGTTTAGATCGTTTTTGTGAGCATATACAAGTTTCTTTATGCTCTGGTTTTGATGTGTGCGTGATGTGGTAGGGTCTAAGAGGTGGCGCAGTAGTTGCCATGTGCGTTTGCTGTCAAGGTTTCCTTGCATGCTGTCACACACCTGGCCCCATTGCTGGCAGGCCAGTTGTGTGGCGTACTCCTGGATCTGCAGGTCAAGCTTGGCTATTCGGAGTTTTAGCTTTCGGTTGTGCCGTCCTTTTTTCCATCTCTTCAAGAGAGACTGTTTGGCTTCCCACATATGTAAAAGCTTGGCATCAACCGTGGTGAGGGGGGTTTCGGGGGGCAAAGTTGTAGTATGCACCCCAGCATCTGAGTGAAGTTGCTTCACCCATTCTGAGATGTCTTGGATGTTTCTGGGAGCTGATATCTGGCGGGCCTCTCGAAATTTGTCCCAATTGGTGTGACTGATTGGCTTAGGTGCGAAGGGTTTGTGCTTGAAATGTACTGTAGTAGTAATGATGTAGTGATCACTACCGAGATTAACTTGCAAGTTGCTCCATGTAACGTGCTGAATTCTGCGTGTAAGGGTAAGATCGGGAGAGGTATCTCTCGATACGCTGTTTCCTAGCCTGGTTGGTGCATCGACGTCATTATGTAGCGTGAGTCTGTGGTCTTGTATGTGTATCCACAGGGCTCTGCCCTTAGGAGTAGAAACAGTGTGACCCCACAACGGGTTGGGTGCATTGAAATCACCAAGAATTAAAAGGGGATGGTCTTTGGCAGCGGAAATGGCTTGAGTAAAAAGGGAGTCAAAGCGGTGATGTTTGTCTCGAGGGCGGCTGTAGACATTCAGAAGGTAAAGAGCAGATGTGTTATTCTTATGAGGAATAATCTCCAAAAAATCATGCTCTATATCGACGCCGTCGAAGTGGGAGTGATTTGCAGTGAGGTGTTTTTGAGTAAGAATTGCCGTATCAGGCCGGGACAGCTTTTTAGTTTGGTGGACATTATAACCTGGGAAGCTGACTGGCCCGTGAGTTTCTTGGAGGGCAATGACTTCGGGTAGATTAGAACGGGAGGCAAGGAACTGTTGCAGATGTGCTTTCTTTTTTCGGAACCCCCTACAGTTCCATTGCCAAACCTGAAGCTCGGAGCGAGTCGGGTTATTGGCCATTGTTAAGCGAAGCTGGTGCTGAGGTGGAAAGTGGTGCTATGCTAGGATTATTGGCACTAACTTCAGCTATCCAACTTGTAGTTTGTTGGATATGAGCTTGCACAAGGTCCATAAATTTGGCGAGTGCCTCATGTTTGGCTGCGTAATCTGCACTGAGTTTTTCAACTGCGGTGAGTATATTATGAAATTTAGTTTCTAATGCGGTTATTCTGTCATTATAATTTAAAACTGTCTCCTCCAGGGATTCTTCTGATCGTGGAGTGCTCGGAGTTTTACGTTTGCTGGGGGGAGGGAGAAGTGGTTCGCGTTGAGCACAGGGGCTAGTGTCCATGGGCAAATGTGCAGAGGGTTCAGGTGGGGCTGATGAATGGCACATGGAAGAGGCGGAATGAGAGGGAGGGGCTTGGGTGGTTGATGCGGAAGGAGGACGAGAATCAATTTGAGTGGTAGTAGCGGATAAGTGAAAAGACTCGAGTTGTAATTTAAGCCT
The DNA here is from genome assembly GCF_043290135.1 of Rhipicephalus microplus. NCBI lineage: Eukaryota > Metazoa > Arthropoda > Arachnida > Ixodida > Ixodidae > Rhipicephalus > Rhipicephalus microplus. The sequence goes on along the minus strand of NC_134707.1, from coordinate 60,781,507 downwards.
CTGAATTTCAGCTTTTAGGGTTGCATTTTCTTTAAAGAGGGTGGAGTCGTTGTTACTGGTGTGATTTGAGGAGCAGCTAGAAGAGGCTGACTTAGCCCAGCCTACCTGGTGTGAGTTGACCGAAGAGTTGTTGAGAGCAGGGCTTGGTGATAGGGCTGGCCAGGCGCCGTCTTGCGTCGTTGAATCGGAGCGACGACCGCGATCTTTACTTTTGCTGGCACTGGAGCGTCGCCCGCGTTCTTTGCTTTTGCTTCGACTTTTCCGCCCGCGTTCCTTGCTTTTGCTTCGACTTTTCCGCTGGCTTGAACCGTGAGTTTGTTCGCGACTAGGAGATCGGTGGATGGGTGGGTCTTGCTTTTCCATGGACCGTGTAGGGCGCGGCTTAAATCGTTGTCTACACAGCGATGAACCTGTTTCATGGTTTCCATTGCACACAACACAAACATGGTCACACTCGTGGTCCATAGGTGCATCTTTTAGTCCACATTTGGGACAAAGTGTGTCACTGGTGTTGGTGCAGACGTCTTGGCGATGACCAATCTGACGGCACCGTGTGCAGGCTTCAACCTTTTGCCTGAAGGGACGACATCGAAGTGCACAGCCGTCGTAGTGGACGTAGTAAGGAACGATTTTGCCTTGGAATATGATTAGAATGGTTTCAGTGCTGCCCAGGCGTCGTGCACCTCCGATAGTCAGCTTTGGGTTGCATCGGCGGAGGGTCGAGATGATTTCGTCTTCCGAGTAATCGGAAGGCAGGAGAACGGTTCCTCTGCAGGTATCGACGGGATCAGCGACATGGGTGGCGACTTCATGAGGGGTGCCGTTGAAGTTCAAGAGCCGTATGCCATGGTAGAGGTCGGCACGATCCAGGTCTGGTGTGCTAATCAGAACGGTATGGTTGATGGAGTTGACGCGTATTTGGTCAGAACTGGTGCGGTCAGAGATTGGGAGACCCGCCGCCTTGAGGATTATTTGTCTGAGGACGCATGGATGTATCACAGCACAGTTTAAACCTCCACGGACTCTTAATATGATTTTGTAATCACTGCGCGGCAGTGGTGGGGGCTTCGGTGCTGCTCTTGATTGGCGCTCCTGAGCCACTGCATGGCTTGGTGGTGACGAAGGATGCTGGCGTTGTCTTGTGAGGCTCTCGTGGATCGCGCGCCAGGAACGCGCACCATCGACGCCGGCTGCGTCGCGCCCTGTTCCAGCGCTCATGCTAGGGAGAGGTAGGCCTAGCAGCAATACTGCTAGCCGACAGCCCTAAAAGGGCTGCGGCTTGCGTAAAAAACGTCTTAGTATTGAAAAAGTATCACAGGAAGCGTCGGTAACACTCACATATAGGTCCAGTCAAGTATTCGGGGCGTTTGGAGTGATCAGTTAGCCACAAGAGGAAAATTTGCAGGAGCCAAAGTCACATGCGACCGCTCACCTCCGCGCGCGTCCGGAGGTTCTTTGTGTAGAAATGCTTGTCGTATTTCTTGTTCCAGCCTAACAATGTGATCAGTGGTGGAACAGCCCTTTTTGTATCCGCCCTGGTGTGCGTCTATCAGGTGCTCCGATTCCAGAGTGAAGGTAAGTCTAATATTTATGATGCTTTTGTAAGTTTTTGCAAGGCAACTTGTTAATGCAATGGGTTTGTAGCTACTTGGTGTTGTTGGGGGTTTACCAGGTTTTAGGAATGCTATGACTATGGCTTTTTTCCAATCATCAGGCATTATGCCAGAGTCCTATATTTTGTTGAAGAATTGGAGAAGTGCCTTCGCGGATGCTTGGGATAGGTGTGCCAACATTGCGTAGTGTATCTGGTCAGACCCTGTTGCCGTTTTTTTTTACCGGCAGAAAGTACCCTGTTGAATTCGTGCAGCGTAAGCGGAAGGTTATAACTTTCATTTGAGGTACTGCTAGTAGGCAATCTTTGTCTTTCTGCATTTTCTTTATATTTCAGGAATGTATTGGTGTAATTTGCTGAGCATGATACCTTATAAATGTGTTCTCCTAATAGGTTGACCTGGTCTTCTAGTGTTGATTGTGTGTCTGGACTTGTAAGCAGTGGTATTGTGTAGGAGGAGTACTCTACCTTGAACTTCCTCACCTGGTCCCAGATGTGTTTAGATGTGACTGAACTGTTAATTGATGATATGTATTTTTGCCATGAATCCTTTTCTGCCTGTCTTCAAATAAATCGGGCTCTGGCTTTTGCCTGTTTGAAGTTGATGAGGTTGGCGTAGGTGGGGTATCTTCGTAGAATTCCCCAGGCCTTATTTTGTAGTTTTTTGGCATCAGTACACTCGTTTGTCCACCAAGGGTTGAATTTCTTGTGTACGATGCCGGATGATTGCGGTATTGCTTTTTCTGCTGCTAAGATTAAAACTTTGACGAACTCTTCGTTTAGTTCCTCAACAGAAAGCTTCGATGAGAAAACTTCATCGAGCTTAGCGTTTTCTGTGAAAACTGTCCAGGTCGCGAGCTGTAGTTTCCACCGGCGTTGCCTGCTTGTTAAAGTTGGGTAAGATGGTATGAGTTTTATGATGCCGGGTTGATGATCACTACCATAAGACGTGTTGACGACGTCCCATTTAAAATCATTAAATATACACGATGAACACATGGCGAGATCTAAGCAACTAAAAGTGCGCGAGGTTAGTGAAAAAGTAGGTAAAAGCACTGGAATTAAGAAGGCAGATGTCATTTGATAAAATGAAATCTTCCACGGCTTGCCCTCTTGCGTCAGTTTTGTCGCTACCCCAAAGGATTGAATGAGCATTGAAATCCCCAACTAAGATAAATGGTTGTGGCAACTGTTCCACTATATTTTCTAGATTTTTGGTGGTGAAAAGGGTGTGAGGTGGGATATACAGTGAACAGATGGTGATGGTTTTGTATGATAGGATGGTGACGGCTACGGCCTCAAAAGATGTGTTTATTTGGACATCTCGCGTAGGAGTGCTGCCCTGCACCACTATGGCTACTCCTCCTGAAAGACGGTTGCAATGTTCGCGGTCCTTTCGGGCAACTTTGAAGCCTTTTAGGAAATGGCTGTGTTTTGCACCAAGATTTGTCTCTTGTAAGCAAAAGGCTACTGGTGAGAATTTGTTAATGATGTCCTTTATGTCACCTAAGTTATGAATTAAGCCTCTACAGTTCCAATGTACGATAAAAGCCATGGCAGAATAAAGTTAAGTAAATATACTTCTGGGGATTGATCGGTATAAAAGATGATAGGTGACAATATTAAGAAATAGAAATAGAGAGAAATACGATAACTATTACGGTTATCGCTTTCTTATTGTGGTTACTGGGACTTTGTCCTTGTCCTGTTTGGTACGCTCGAGAGAGCGCTTGTCCTTCGGTGTCGATGACACCGCAGTTTTGTGGTCGATCTCCATTGCCTTGTCTGAGGCACTGGAAGATCGAGAGTGAGGTGCTGAGAGACGGATCTCAGGCCTTGGCACTCTATTGAGTTTAGGGCCCAGGGAGACCGGAGTCTGTGGGCCCCTTGATTTGCATGGAGCAGCTGGCGCTGCTTCTTTTACGGGGGCGGTTTGAGTCACCATCGAACCACTGGGTGTAGTAGCGGTCGACTCCTGAGGACTTTGTGACGCTGCCCCCGACTGCGTCACATCGGCGTAACTTCTGTGGAAAAGGTACGATAGCCGTGTTCGCGCTTCGCTGAATGATATTTTTTCTTTGACAGTCAGAGCAATGGCTTCTTTTTCTTTTTTCCAGCATGGGCATGACCGGGAATACGCTGGGTGTTCCCCGTCACAGTTAACACAGTGGGCTGAGGATGAACAGTTTTCTGATTTGTGGTCGTTTGCGCTGCATTTTGCGCATGTTTCTTTGCCACTGCAAGAGTGCGAGGCGTGTCCGAATCTCTGACATTTGAAACAGCGTCTGGGGTTGGGAATGTAGGGTCTGACATTTATTTTTAAGTACCCAGCCTTAAGAGAGGTGGGCATTTCGCATGTTCCAAAGGTTAGTATTACGTGTTTGGTGGGCACTTCCTGATTATTGCGACGGATTACAATTGTTTGGACTTTGATGACGTTTTGGTCTTGGAAACCTTCGAGCAGCTCTTCGTCACTAAGGCCTAAGAAGTCTTCCTCAGAGATTACTCCCCTGCTGGTTTTTAGAGAGCGATGGACCGAAACGGTGACAGCTGTTTCTCCAATGCTGGTTAGTTGGGATAGCTTAGGCACTTGGTCTTTTTCGGTTAGCTCCAAAAGGAGGTCACCGCGTGACAAACAGAGTCTTCTAATTCTGAGCTAGCCAGAGCGTCGAACGAACGCATTTCAAGGAGGTCCGGGATTGAATGATCGAAAAGCCGTGTAGCGTGTGGGAATTTTCAAAGAGTGTGTTTCATGTCTGCGCATTCGTGTTTACATAGGATACAGCCAGCGTCGGGGAATAGCCTGGCGTATATGCGGTTGAGGTGCACTGGACTTCAGCACTCGACTTACGATATTTTTTCACTCCGCCAACGTATTTTTGACTTCAACACCCAACCACAAGCGTGTACACGAGGACAGAATCAGGGGAGCCGGCTTCGCCTGTAGTCCCTTCAAAAACGGGGAGGGGGCGAAAAATCTACCCTGTGCATTGAATCAGCAAGACGGGGTAAGGAAGGGGCACTGCGATTAACCTTGGCCCTCAAACAGGCCTATACACTCAGCTACATTGTGTCATTGAGAAACACGCTATTATTAAACAACAAACGTGCGCAGGGGAACGTGATGACTGATATACCTATAATTTATAGAAAAATGCACTTAAGCCCCCAAAACGCGACAAGCGACTGGAAAAATCCTACAAGCGAGTGGGCGTAGAAGGAAACCTAAATCCTCTTATTACAAGCGCAACTGACAACCCTGATACAGAGAGATATTGCAGGAGGGAACGGAGTTGGTCTTCCGGTTTTCAGTGGTGCGGCCGACGAGTGACACTTTTAAGTTTCTTCCAAGCACTTTCATTCGATCACTATAGTGCCGGTTTTTCAAATATTGAAAAAAAATTCATTAAAAAATCAAACAGAAGCGAAATCAACGATAATGGTTCAAGGTAAGCGTTTTAATGGATACACATCATTAGCGAGAGATAACAGACAATATTACCGAGGAAAGGTTACGGGATGTTGTTACAAAGTAATTATAGTGTAAATGTGAAGAAAGAAAAGTGGACGGAAAGATAACTTGCCACCGGCAGGATCCGAAGCGGCGACCTTCGAATAACGCATCCGATGCCGTACCTCTGAGGTACGACGGCGGTCAGCAGCGCCACCTGTAGCCATTAGGGCGGGTGTGGGAACGCTCTTTTTGCACTCTTCACGTAGTATAAGTGATCTTACGAGACGGCAGCTGATCAATGATCCCCCGCACACGAACTCTTAGAAAGCGCCTCACCAGGCCCTATAACAGTCTAGTTAGGCACTATAGTAGTTATGTGTCTGATGAAGATAATTATGCCACAAAGTTTCTTTCGATTGGTTCATTACGAGCCGACAAAACCAGCATTTCGAAGCGCCGTGAAACGAGGATGTGTGCTCTAAGCCCTTGCTGCTCGCCCCGCGTAGCCTTCGCAGGCCAAATCTCGTCCCCACACTCTCCGAGCAAGAGGTCACGTGTGCATGACGTTCCAGAAGCCCGAGAAATCCCAAACCTGCAGCACACGAGCGGCATTGTTTTGTTGACCAGCTTTATTTTGTGGTCTGCTGTCTATTTCTGCGGGATGGATGCCTCAGTGCGCATTCGTTCGGAAACGCTTTAGTCGCCGTGAATAGATGATCATAATGAGTGCTAAAACGAGCAGAGCCAGGGGCTCCGGAAGTATATGGGAAGTGTGCGGGCAGAGGGAGGGATCATCGCAGCTGTTGGGGGGGGGGGGGCATGGTATCTAACCTGATGAAGGTGGTCCCCACTGCCCCCCCCCTGGTTCTGAAGCCCCTGCGCAGAGCCACTTTGTTTCCAAGGCTGGCGTCTTCTCGATGCGCTAACCGCAGGGACACGAACGTATGCGAGACGCAGGCACACTATAGCCCCGCATCTTGTTGCAATTCAAGGGATAAAAATGAAAGACGCACACATCACCTGTGTGTGTCTCATTATTTATCTGAGTTTTATTCGTATATTCAAGCAACAAGTTACACAAAACTACACATGTGTGAAATAATTATCGCCTTGTCACGTGCTACTGGCGACTTCACAGCAAAGTCGTCTGCGCAGAGGACCGACATCACAGCATATACCGTATGCTTAGGGCGATTTCGTCGTCTACGTCATTCCCTCATTCTCTGAGCGTGTGTCCACGAAAAGCAGGGCAACCAGTGTTCGTCTTGAATTTCGACCCATTTCCGCGGCGTGTGCATTGCCAAATTTGGCAGACGTGATCGCGAACGGCCCATGTATGCATCGCGCTCGTCAGCTCAAAATCGTCAAACCTGGTGAAGGACCCCTTTTTTTAATTGAATACACATGATATCTGAGCATAGGCCTATTCCAAATAACGGCCAGTTTGTTCTCACATTAGCTGTAGACGAGTAACCGAATGAGTTCACTAATAGAGCAGGGCGCATGTACGCATCCACCCAGGCACACGTGTATTTCTGCAGATCTACCATGCTACTTTAAATCTACCATGGCGTTTCTTGGAGGAAACGCAAGGTGATGCACACCATATAAACACCTTATTTACTGCAAAAAAAGCGCAATGTCACGGCGCATCGATGACGGTATGTACACACATTCCTGAAGTATTCCTGAAGTATTTAATTGTTTCAAAGCAAAGATCCTGAAGGAAGAACTGTTCTATATTTGTTGTGAATTCAGACGAATATGCTGGTTATAATTTGACACTTTGGAGGCAACACATGCATGGAGACCGTGCAGTATGTATAACACTAGAGCGCGTCTTCTGTGTATCAAAGAAAATGACATTGATAAGTTAGAACTTTTGTAGCATGTGACTAGAGAACGCAAACGTACTCAGCGAAGTCAAACACCAAAATCGGGTTGAGGTAAACATAACTTTCTATAACAAGAACAACATAACGAAAGATCCACATGATGAAAGCTTGCAGACTAAAAAAAATGTACAGGAATTAACGCCAGCACTAAGGCTGAAAATATCAAACTAGCGCTTGGACAGTTCAGGTAAGGCAATTTGCCCCCCCCCCCGCACACACACATAAAAGATCCGTTTAAACACAGTTCAACGAACGGCTATATACACGCCGCCTACGTATCAGTATCACGCCATCTACGTTGCGGGTGAAAGAAAACGTCGGTACGATCTTAACGAAATAGTCTTATCACGTATAGGCGAGCTTTGAGGGGCGCACGTAACACGGAGCAATATGTTCGTTATCAGTGATCATCCACAGTAGTTTCAGCGTACAAAATGAACAAGGACCCAAAAAGAACGACGCGGACACCATGCCCTTGTCTCCCGTCCACGGTCATTTTGGGCGACCAAAAAAATGTGCACATGAATTACCAATACGTCCAAGCGTGTGGGCCTTAGACGCTGTTGATGTTTAGAGCTAACAGGCTCAATGATTATTAAACCATGCGCAACTATTCCTGAACCAAGACAGTGGCTCGTCGCTAGCGGGGCACCAAACACCGCTGACAACAGAAAAGGGCGCCGCCACAACTCGCATCAAATAAGCCGACGAATCACAGTCGCGCGCGCGTACTCTGTTCATCACTCCGAACAAAGAACTTGCCCGCACCTAACATCACACAACTTTGCCATCATCCCGACGAAACAGTACGCACAGGCATGCTTCCAACGTGAGCAAATGCTCACTTATCGTCGACCTGTCACGAAAAAAAAAACTTGGTTAGCAGCGTTATTATAGGGCTCACGCAGTTAACAACGCGCTGTCCGCGGGGACGTGCGAGCGGCACTTACCGTTTAACGTCGAGTGTTCCACGGTAGCAATATGCAGGTCTCCCCGTCAGTGTAGTGCATCTTCGCAATGAGCAGCACTGGCGAAACTCCCAGGACGAGCGCAGGCACATTTCAAACAACAAAACACCGACTGCCATACAAGGCCGATCGAGAAGCGACGCCCACCACACGCACAAAAAACGGGATAGTGTTTTCGCCAGATTTCACCAGCGCGTTGAGTCACGTGGTACATAGAGCTGGTCTGTTCACCGAGCCAGTGTTGCCAAGTCAGGTGAAGCGGCGTAGCCAAAAGCCAAAGACACAGTAGCCCAAATGTCGTGAAGGACGACATAGTTATGACCATGAGTATACGGGGTTCACAAAAAGAGCCTCTATCCTATAGTTGTAAAGAACAAAAGGGCAGAAGTCGTGACTGCGGCTGTATGAAGCCTGCGCCACAAAGCCTATAGAATAACCGAATACAACATCAGTGAACAAGCTTCGACCTCTGAAGGGTTCACCTGCTAACGGACATGTTTAAGTGTGTTTTGTAAGAGCTTCAACTAAAAATAATGGTTACAGTAAACGATAAAAGCGTCTGTTCTTTGACGAAAGCAATGACAAAATACATTCAAAAGACAGATGTTTTAAACAAAGAAAATTAAACTGCTTTTCAAGGTGGCTCTTGGCAGTATATCTGGAAAGATGCATCGGACATCGCGCGCGCGCGTGCGTGCGTGCGTGTGTGCGTGCGTGCGTGCGTGCGTGTGCGTTTGCGCGTGTGTGTGTGTGTGTGTGTGTGTGCGCGCGCACTCCCATAGACTGCGGTGGATAAAATATTAGGCATGCTCGGGTAAGCCTTAGCAAAGATCAACGGGAAACGTAAAATCCTGGTAAAAAGTTCCCAGGCCACGTTTCCATAGATATAGATGAGCTAGCAAACTAAAAACGTCTGACCCGCACCCTTTTCCCTACATGTACAAACGACCTTTCAAATATAGAGAATAGTAGTACCGCCTTTCGTTGTGCAATCGACTTGTCTTTCCATCGACAATAAGGCATGGACATTTCAGTGTACGCCGTATTCCTGCGGCATGTACCCAAGCCTCGCCCCCGCGATGAGGACCCGGTCCTTTTGACCTTTTTCTTCTATTTTATTTCGCTTCCTGGCGCGTTCAAAATGGCGGCGTTCCATGCTGTAAGGTTGCTCCAGTCACGTGATGTGCTCACGTGACGTTACGGACAGTGCGGGTTGTGCTGAGCATTAGTCGTACGTGGAACCTTCGCACGAAGCACAATCCACCTAGAGCAAGGTCGCGCTGTGTTCCGACTCGGGTTTAGACCGTTTACGTCTCGTGTAGACGTTTTTTTGTTTATTTTAAACGAAATCACCACACAGCGCGATCTACGCGACCAGCTTGTACTTTCGAAGCACACACCATGGCCTCCTAAATGGTGGGCGCGCAGTGCCGCCCTCACTCGTCATCTTGGAGGCCATGCGCACATGCATAGTCAAAACAAACACCGCGCGTTCATCATCTTGGAGGCCGTTCGCTCAAGCGTAGTCATAGCCAGGTTAGCACCAGCTCATAAACGCGGGCGCATGGCGTGCATCTTGCTTCTTCTTTTGGTGAACAAAAATAGAAGATACAACGGAAAGCCTCCCTTGAACGGTGCCTCGCGTGTTCGACGTAATCAACAACTACGCTGGTGTCCTGACTCATCTTCATGGACGTGAACCCTAATTTAGCTCGGAGTATAGCTGTCTTGTTCATGTTTCTTTACAGCGTGCGGCTGCGGTGATAAGATATGCAGACCGCGCACCATAAAGCTTCGCACCCTCCACCCTGCGCGCTGCATATCGACTTTGAAGAATAAATTACGAGCACCGCACGATGGTTATTCAAATCGATGCACTTCTCGCACGTCCAGCGCCTCGCTCTCGGTAAAACACTGAAGGTCGTACTTGTGAGACCACGGCTGGCGCCCGTCGGCGTGAAACGCTTGCACCGACGTAAGAAGCATTCATAGTTTGGTGCGAGTGTACGGTATCCACGGTAACGCAAGCAAACATCGTTAACAAGCAGTGTCGGCAGGGGTTATGCCTAACAGTTCACGATCGTTCGATGGCGAAAGCCTTCGAGAGAGCGTCAGTGATGATGTATCTCGAACTGTCAACAGTCACCAGGTAACCACGTACGAGCAGCCCTTTCAAAGTGTGAGTTGGTGCTTCACGAGAGGGGAAGTGCTGGGCACTATTGGTCAGGTCTCTTGCACTGTTCCGATACGATGTGTTGTGTAGTGTAGCTCTAAATGCAATATTGTGACCTAAGTGAGAGCAGTGGTCTAGATCATTTATGAAGTGATAACTTGGTGTACAAGGTTCTTGAAAGGGATATATATGTATGGTTCATTAGAATGCTCAGTGGTCGGAGTGCCTTCTCGTCTGCTACTGCCCTTTATAAAAAACGCACAGATTTACGTATATAAAAAAAACTACCATGGGTGTTGGACAAAGTGTAAGCTTCAATAGAAATCGCGAATGTATAGCCATATTCACGCAAGTATTTAAAAAGAACCTGTTCGGATAAATAATGCACGGCATTTATGCAGTTAAGATGGCTAACCTCCTTATACCATCTTGCTGGGAAGCGCAGCCACTTTTACACAGAACACACAACACATCGCTTAACTTCAACTAAACTCCTTATACCTCCGCGATTCAAGTGATAAGTAGAATTCATAAGATACCGATGCCACAATGCGTAACTGAAACAATCGTCTTGCCTGAATGCTCGGCACTATGCGTTATTTAATACTAAGTTTGCTGGTGATTCGCTGCGTTTATGTTACGCTGTAGAATTATGATGCGCCGTAGAGGAGCGTATTACGTCCCAACGTTGTCTAATATTAATTGCTAGTGTTTCATTCATTACAGAACACTGGTGTGACCGCAATAGCTCGTGGTTTTGGTTCAAAGGCCTCCCTTGCTCACTCTCACTCTACAAAAAGGAAAAAAAAAAGAGAGACTATCGTTTTGACAATACCGAAGTGGTCATTATGGCGTCTTTCATGACACGTCACTTCAAGTGGTACGGAACGATTTGCAAGTCGTCGGGTCTCATGATCTCTCGCAGTTCTGAGACGTCAGAATCTGATAGAAGGGTCTGCTTCTGGAATAAGTTGTACCTAATCTATTCCGTCGGTTGCCTCTCTGTGTGTGCCATCGTCGAGATAGGCTTCTTCTACCAGCTCTGCCTGGCCGTATTCGCGCACGATGTGCCTTTCACCATGACCGTCCACATATTGCTCTACGTCGTCGTCAATGCCAAGGTGGCGCTAAACGCAACTCTCGCGACCGTCAAAGTGAGAAGTATGCACAGCTTCTTCGGCGAATCTTCCAAGTACGAGGAAAGCGTTCAGTTCGTTGCACCGAGGAATCATCGCAGGATGACACCTACCTGCTGCTTGATACGTTTCCTACTGTTGTCAGCATTCGTTGCGAACGTATGCACCTGTAGTTACCTCTCGCTGGAATTTGTAGACCGACTCGGCCGTGGTCCAGCACTGAGCGCAATGCTGAAACTTACGTGCATGGCGGGCAACTTTCTTTATTACGTGTTTGACGCAGCGTCCTTTCTGGTCCTCAGGCCCTGCTGCGAAGTGATCAGATTGTACATTGAGCACCAGCACGGCGTTCTCAGGTCCATCCTGCGAAGCAAAGAATGTGACGTTATTGGCTCGGAAAGGCGAGCGCGATTGGTCGAGGATGTAAGGTTCAACCTCTGCACCATTTCGGACATCAAGCGACGTCTAAACGACATATGGAAGTACGCAATAGTGACCTCGGGTGGTGTGTTACTCTTCTCCTTTTGCATCGGAGTCTACTTGATCTTCGTTGAAGAGTTATGGACACTTGAGAATTTTCTCGCCTTTCTCAACACTGTATCGGTGACACTAGACTTCCTGGACATCGTAATCCTCAGCGACGCGATGGTCACAGAGGTGGGTACACGCTTCCCCGTAGACACCGTGTAGTCAAGCTTTCCCATTGTGACAGCAGCAACAGAACGCGAAGCTTACCTGATAAAAAAAATTATGAGATGGAGTAGGTCGGACGGGCGTCTCCCTTCCTGCAATGCTGGGCGAATTGAGGCCGTGTCACGTGGGGGACGCGTGCTGGCATCCGTGATCTGCGCGCCCCTCACGGCTAATATCCGCAAACTGGGGACGGAGCATGCGGGAAACGCCGTTCCCTCTGGTCAGTGGATCATGCCTTAAACGGCTGCCGACCCGAAAGCCGTGGGTTCGATTCCAGCCGCGGCGGTTTCTATCTATGTCATAACCTCGCGCACTATGATATGCGAGAGCACGTTTAAGAACAACGCATAGCCGAAAATACCAGAGCCCTCCACAACGGCGTGCCTCGCAAAGATATCATGGTTTTGGCATGTCATCATCATCGTCATCATAGGCGCAACTACGCCCACTGCAGGGCAAATGCCTCTCCCATGATCGCCAAATCAACCCGGTCTTGTATTTGCTGCTATCACATTATACCTCCGAACTTTTTAATCTCATCGGGCCCACCTAACTTTCTGTGTTCCCCTTCGTGCGTTTGCCTTCTCTGGGAATCCAGTCAGTTACCCTTAATGGACATCGGTCATCCTGCCTACGTGCTACGTGCCCGGCCCATGTAAATTCCTTCTTATTGATTTTAACTATGAAATCCTTAACCCCGGTTTGTTTCCTGACCCACTCTGCTCTCTTCTTGTCATTTGTTTATCATCCTATCATTTGTTTATCACACCTATCATTTGTTTATCATCACTCGCTGCGTCGTCCTCAATTTAAGTTGTACCCTCTTTGTAAGCCACCAGGTTTCTGCTCCGCAGGTAAGTACCGGCAAGATGCAGCTTTTATATGCCTTGCTCTTGAGGGTTAGTGGTAGATTACCATCCATAATTTGAGAATGCTTGCCGAATGTGATCCACCCCATCCTTATTCTTCTAGTTCTTTCACTCTCATGGCTCGGCTCCGCAGTTACTGCCTGTTTTAAGTAGAAATATTCTTTTACAACTTCTAGCTTCTCTCCTCTTATCGCAAAGTGCTGTTTTCTGCCGAGACTGTTGCAGACTACTTTAGTTTTGTGCATATCAATTTTCAGACCTACTTTTCTGCTCTCCTTGTCTAACTCCGTAATGATGAGCTGTAAATTGTTCGCTGAGTTACTCATTAAGACAATGTCAACGGCAAACCGCAGGTTACTAAAAACTTTAATACCTAACTCTTCCCAATATAGGATCCTGAAAACCTCCTGTAAAGACGCGGTGAATACCATTAGAGAGACCATGTCTCCCTGCCGTAAACCCTTCTTTATTGGGATTATGTCGCTCTCCTTATGGTGGCTGTAAATCAACTGTAGATTTTTTCCAGTATGTTTATGTAGGGTTCGTCGGTGCCCCGATTCCGTAGTGCCGGCATCACTGCTGATGTCTCGACTGAGTCAAACGCCTTCTCCTAATTTATTAATGCCTTCTCGTAAACGCCCTTTCGTGATCAGATTAATAGGTTTGGCTTGTAGCGCCTCGGGAATCGTTGTTGAGTATGAAGAAAAACACTTTCTTTGGTACGGAAGTTTGCTTACGTGCAGAAGTGGGCTAGCCGGCTGTGTGATGCTCAGTAGCCTGCAGTATCGTGGCCATATATCTCACCTAAACCTACCATCTATGGCTTTGCGTCTACTTGAGGTTTCACCGAGCCATCTGTGGTATTGAAGTTGCTACACGTTGTGATCTGTTTTTTTTCTTTCTTTCTTTAAAATTGTTATCAGGCTGTGGTGTTCAACAGTTTCAAATGTCCCAGCCACGCTGTATGAAAAGTAATTTAGGTGTGCACACTCTCCACCCACCGCGACGGCGAGCGCGTCCATTGATTGATTGATTGATTGATTGAAAACCTTATGGTGATGAGTGAGGCGAACCGCAGGAGGGTTTCACCACTAAACCGTGAACCATCCGCGAATATCGCCCACTACACCATCAGAGGCGTGACAAACAATGTATATATTTATACAAGAAATTTTATTATTCGTAAGTGGTAGCTATATGTCGCTTCCGTTCTCCCTTCATTATAACGGCTTTGTGGTGGTCGGTGAAGTGGTGGATCGGTGATGGGTCGTTGTGGGATGTTTGCAAGGACGAAGTAGTGGGAAGTTCGCAAAGGTGAAACTATAGGTGGTCACGTACAAACAAGGAATAAACTCAGTGGGACAATCTATGGTTCTTTAACGCGCACCTGGATACAAATACACGACCACCTTGCATTTCATATTGGCTACTTATCAACAGTATTTGCTTAATGGTGGGTGAAGTGGTGGACCGGTGATGGGACGTAGTGGGATGTTTGCAAGGACTTTCACGTCATACATACAAGGGATAGACAGGCCCACGCCTTTAGGAGCTTCGCCCCTAAAAAATGACTAAGTATGCTCAACATGAAAGGGGGATAAGCAGATTGAACTGTGGAAGTGCCTCAGACAGGCTGGCCGAGATTTCGATAAGGAGGACTTATTTCTGTCATAGGCCCCTCTTCCTCCTTGGCGTCTCATAAGGGGGTTACTACTCACGTCATATCGTGTGGCGAGGCTGACGTCAATACTAACGCCCTTAAAACTAACACGCCAAGGATGACAAGGCCCTCGTAATGATTTTCGAGCCAACATGAAAGCTGCTTTCAAAGTGCTTCAAAGCTTGTGCTTTAAGGGGGACGTGGTAGATGGAGGCACATACCACACGACAACGTTTAATGCGACCAAATGTTCAAGGAGAAAAATAACTGTTCAACTATAGAGGTGCGACGCTCTCCGGCATCGATATACCTACCGCCACAGTGTCTTTCAGTCGATTTCTCCTTTCTTTTAAGGTGCGAGCGATAAGACAGACCCTGGAAAAAGCTGCGATCTCCTCTGAACATCGCGACTACGTTGACCAGGTAAGGCGTGCGTCTCGCTGGCTGTCAATCTACGCTAAGTTTGATGTGCAGTCTTTATTTTCACATTAAGAGGAAAACGGCTCGACGACGATTAAGTCTTGAATACTAGTGGCGTGGGCAAAAAAAAAACGTGAAAATACTGAAGATATTTTTTATTTATTTATACAGTACTGCTAGCTTCTAACTGAGGCTGTAAGCAGGAGTGGTACTAACAGGTTCAAAATAAAGTGAATAAATCAAAATATAACACCCGTGGCATAAAAAAAAAGAAAAAAATGAGAAAGAAACAAAAAAAACGCTCCAAACAAAGAAAAGTAAACCGTAATTGCAACTTATCAAGCACTGGTATGCGCAAACTGATTGCAGAAAGATATGACCGTATTCCTGTTTACAAAAAAAAAAGAAAAAAAATGATACGCGATAGCCGTATCGCGTCAACTAAAAGGGTTTCCAAAAAAATTGTTATAATTCACTCCGCTGAAAAACACAACACAGCACCGTTCCTCTTTTTTTTTGTCATTGGCGTAGAACTGCGCAACTTTCCAATTATCATGCAACAAAAAAGCTAGAGGGACTTGCAGACTGACCTGCACTTTGTGATACGGACAGTCTCCGCTGTAGGGCGCACCTTGGCTTCAGAAAACACCGTAGAGACTTTAAGCGGCTAGGGACTACGAAGAGGGGTTATATCTCTGGTGGCTAAGACCAAGGCAGGAGTGAAAGTCAGTCTTTCACAGATTAGAGCAAATTATGAGTTAAAAAATGGTACATCGTACCCATTTTACGACGCCTCAACCCACTATGTAATTTCCACACACTTCTTCACTTTCACGGGTCTACAATTAAGCCACCATTGTCCCCTCCGTGCAAGTGGCCGGAGGCTTGGCCTGGCCGACCACCCGACTCTGAACGCTGGATTCGTGAACCTCACCACCACTCATCACTTGACTTCATACACGAAAGAAGTTTGCATGAGTATTTTGGAAACAAGATGTATAATTATGAAGGGCGGGTATTCGAAACAAAAAATGCCAGCGCGTGGAATCAAGGCTGCCTGGTGCAAAAGGTACAGCCCCGTTCACCCGTCAATACAACGCACCGCCTCTTGGACTATTCAACTGGATACTATGTTTGCTCAGTCAGTACAGTGAATACTTTTTTTTGTTTACAGCTGCTCTATCTGAGGAAGTCATTGAAACCTGGAGAGATGGCGTTGTCCGCAGCTGGTTTCTTCTCCCTGAAATCACCGATGCTTGTTTCCGTAAGGAATTTATCGCCATTTACAATTTCTTCTAAGTGCGCTGCCCGAGTCCGACGTGTACAATTTGGGCGAGCAAGGAGACACAACCTGTCGGCCCCCTTTTGCGACGTATTTAGCTCTCTCATATGCAACATAAACACACTAATCAACTCTTTGCAAAAGAGTGTCGATGTAGTCCACCTCGGTAGAGCAGTGGTTACAGTGCTCGGCTGCTGACCCGAAGGTCACGGGTTCGATGCCGGCCACCGCACGCATGTCAATGTAGGCCAAATGGCAGATGCCCGTATACAGTTTTGATGTCAGCATGCACGTTAAAGCACACCAGAGAGTCAAAATTTCCTGAGCCCTTCATAACGACGTCTCTCATAATGATATCGTAGCTCTTTAGGCATAAAAACCAAGATATTAATATTATTATTATTATTATTATTATTATTATTATTATTAGGGTTAACGCGTCTCTTTACTGAGAATTCGTGGGCACAGGGTGTCCCTGTAGGCGACATTCTGACAAGCGGACATGTGTTCTCCGAAGCTCCAACATTGAAATTTAAACCTTGATTTGTCGAAATGTCGATCAGCTCACGTGACACCCCGTACTCTCGAATTCTCACCTCTTCACGCTTCGTAGTCCTGTAAAATGACAGACCGGTTCAATTGTGTGACCATCTTGGTTCTTTTGAAGCTCACCTTATTCAAAGGAACAGAAATCGTTGCGCAAGCAAACCATCTATCGCTTTGCTGGACTTCAAACTTGAATTTGTGCGCAGCCGCCTTTGATACACGTGTTGGTCTTTTCATTTATGCACATGCACGAGAAAGAGAATATTCTAAACCTTTCCCTGCTAATAAGCAGTTGCGAGTAGCTCGCGCCACCGTTTCTATATGGCCGGCGGTTTTATTTCATGCTATACTCAGGGACGACTTTCTGTGGCAATGAAGGGAAAGCTACGGGGGTGGAGTTACTGCACATGTCCTCCTCCGCCAAGTAGTCCGGCTAGACTCCCTTTCTAGAATGCTGGGCGTGTTCGAATAATACCGCTGCACAGACTTCGCTACGCCCGCTTACACAGTTATTTGGGGGTGAAATTCGACACAAGTTCCTTCGGCGAATCGTCGGAACAGCCGGAGGGCGACGAGCACTCACCTAAAGACGAAGACGCCATTTTGACCGCGAGGTGCACATAAAACGTGCGACGTTTTCAGACGTGCAAAAACGCGAAATAACACTTCATGAAACAAAACGAATATTAATATCTCCTGGGTACGTATGTCACAGAACGAGCGCTAAAAAAGAGCGCGCCGCCAAATTCTTGCGACAACGGGCGGAAGAAACGCCGCGAGGTAAAAATGAAAAAGAAAAAAAAGAAAAAAAAAGAAAGCAAACGTCCGAGGCTCCCCGGGCGCGCGCTCTCCGCGCAGAAGCGTGGCTTCATCGACGAACCTCCTCACCCCACAACGGCGGCCGAGCAAGCCCGCGATTTTTCTAGAACGAAGGAGGCGTGGCGACGCCGAGATGAGTCATCCGACGCGGAGGGCAGTCGAACCGTCTCGCACCTCTCCCCAGCTTTCGCTGCGTATCGCGCCGACGAAAGGAGAACTTTCTGGAAGGTGGCGCGGAAGGTATTTAATCGAGCAGCCGAGACGAGAAAGCAGGAGAAGACGGAATTTAACGCCAGAGTGCGTAGGGTATACCGCCGTGTAGTCGGCGAAGGTTGTCCGTAGGGACGAAGCAGGAGATGAAGAGGATTTCCACCTGAGGGGTGAAGGCTCGAGCTACAGGCAAGAGCGTGTGTCTACCGCTATCGAGCGAGGACGCGTGGCAACAGCTGCGTGTGTGAAGCCGACGTGTTCGGGCGAAGAAGTTTGAAGCTTGGAGAGTGGCCTATTGAAGACGGGAGGTTTCCTAGAAGAGAAACTTCGGCGAGGTTTCCTGGAAGAGAAACTTCGAGGGCTGCGGAACGACAACAACACTGGACTTTGAGTGAGTGATTCTCGGAAGAGTATCATCCAGACTTTGGTTCCAAGAACTTTGGACTGAATAGGTTTGCTATCTCTTTAGTCTTTAAGTGTCTTGGTTGTTCAATGCATGCGACTGCATTGTAGTGCGTATTGTTGTCTGTGTCCGTCGTTTCAAGTGTGGTTGATTGTACTGTGTAGTACGTTGTTTGTTTGGTGACGTATTATACGTAACTATTGTGGAGTGTGCATACGTGTGTATTGTTTTTGATCTGCCGTTAATGAGAATAGAATTTTGTTTGTTTATCAACTCTCGGCTCTGACTTGTTCTTTGGACCACAGCCGGTGTCCGCTGGCGCGCCAAAAAGGACCACTTCTAAATTGTCCACGCTTTCGTGGTGTGGTTCGGGGGGCCGATACTTCGACCCTTGGAATTAGACCGGCGATTGCCTCCCTAATAAACGGGACATGTGTGACAATTAATCTGGCGTCCGCGACAGGACCTTTTGGTGCACAGTGTGTCCAAAGTAGTGAGAAAGAGCCTCGAGTTGTTGATAGGGCTATCGGAACAATTTGGTGTGTTGTTCAGTGTTCTCGTTAACGAGTGCAGGAAAGTGTTCCGATAGACTGATTTAGGCAGATACTTTTTAAACGTGGCAAGGCTTTATTTACGAGACACAATGGATCTCGAAAAGTTAGTTGCGCTTGGTGAAAAGATGGGTCTTTCCGGCGCCGAACTACGGAAGTGGGTCACCCAGAGGGAAAAAGAAGAAAAAGAGAGGGTCAAAGAGGAAAAGGCAGCTGAGCTGGAAAGGGAAAAGCTGGCGGTCGAAAGAGCCAAAGCGGAAAAAGAAGCTGAGTTGGAGAGAGAGAGGTTGGCAGCAGAGAGGGCCAAGGAAGAAAAAGCAGCTGAGTTGGAACGAGAGAGGTTGGCAGCTGAAAGGGTGAAAGAAGAAAGAGAGGCAAAGGAGCGACAGCTGAAGGAAGAAAGAGAGCAGCAATTGAAGTTGGAGCTGGAGAGAGAGAAGTTGGCAGCCGAAAGGGCGAGAGAAGAAAGAGAAGCGAGGGAGCGACAGCTGAAAGAAGAAAGAGAGGAAAGGGAGCGGCAGCGGCAGCACGAGATGGAACTCGAGCGGCTCCGTTTGCAACAGCGAAGCGAAACTCCCGTCCAAGCTAGAGTTGAAAGCAGCGAACGGGAAAATCACGGCTTCCGCTTGAACCCAAGCAAGCTGCTCGTAGCGTTTGATGAAAGGAAGGACGACCTAGACGCGTACCTCCACAGATTTGAGACGAGTGCGAGGAGCCAGAATTGGCCGGAACAGCAATGGGCAACTGCTTTGAGTACTTGCTTGAGTGGTGAAGCGCTCAGTGTGTACGGTAGGCTGACGCCGACCGATGCAGCCAACTACGCAAAGGTGAAGGCTGCTTTGTTGAAGCGATTTAGATTCACTGTGGAAGGATTCCGGGACAGATTTCGGACAGGAAAGCCAGCTGACGGTGAGACAGCTACGCAGTATGCCGCCCGACTTTGCCATTATTTCGACAGATGGATTGAACTTTCAGGGACAGCACAGGAGTACGATGAGCTTAGAGAGCTCCTAATTAGAGAACAATTTCTTACTAGTTGCCACCCAAGCCTGTCGCTGTACTTGAAAGAGAGGAAAGCTGAGTCACTTGAAGACATGCTTGAATTGGCTGATCAATTCTTGGAAGCGCAAGGTGGGACCAATTTGGCCAAGGTCAAGAAGGATTGTCCCGATGATTCGAAGAAATTGGCTCCCGAAGAAAAGAAGCGTGCACCAGAGAGCATTCCGCGATGTTTTCTGTGCAACCGAGTGGGTCATCGCGCGAAAAACTGCCGAACGATCTTTACGAGCCCTACGGCAGTAAAATGTTTCAAGTGTGGTCAGACTGGGCACAAAGCAGACGCTTGTCGGAACGGAGTGAGTCAAACTCTCCAGGTATCTTGTGTGCAAACGGCACCGAAATCTGATAATAATAATGCCGTCGCTGATGAATTCGTAGAGTTGAAGAATGGGGAAAAAATTCCTATTGTGGGTGCTGTAATGTCAAAACAGCCAACAGGTGTTACGAAGGGAATGCCAACGCTTCCTGGAAAGATTGCAGGCAAGAAGATTACGGTTCTAAGAGACACCGGTAGCTCCACGGTTATCGTGAGGCGAAATTTGGTACGGGAAAGAGAGTTGACAGGCAGAACGAAACCGGTTTGCCTAATTGACCGTACAGTTCGGCTGCTTCCCGAAGCAGAAATTGAGGTTGAAACCCCGTACTTCAGCGGGAAGGTTACTGCTTTATGCATGACGACCCCCCTGTATGACCTTGTCATCGGAAACATCGACGGGGCGCGAGGGCCAAGTGATCCAGAATGTTTGGGAGAAGACCCGAAGATAGAGCCCTCGCCAACACAGCGGCCGCGAGATACAGTGGAGGAGCATCCCGTGACGGATCTCACTAGAGCCCAAGGTGAAGCTGCGGCGCAAGAGACAGCGAAGGAGAAGACGATCGTGTCGAATAAGTTCACGGGCCGAGCAACCGGACTTACGTCGGCACGACCTCAACCGACAGACAGTGTAAAGGAGACGGAGTTGGCCAGCCGGGCAAAATGTAGAGGCATGATCAAGCGGGTAAATAAACAGACAGGACCCGTCGAATGTAATGACGCGTTAACGGTGTCGGAAGAGACAACGATGGCTGAGACAACGCCTCAGATATCGTCGTTTGAAAAGGCTCGCCGAAAAGGTACAAGGAAAAACAAGAAGAGATCGAGCGAGCACCGCAAGAAAGGGCGCAAGCGCCGCTCAAAGTACACAGGATAAGTGCATAGGTCAAAGCAGAATGTGTTTGGCAGTGTTGAGTGCCATATGTTGTGTTAATGTTGTGTTATCCTGTGTCACAAGTGTCGAAGTGTTGTGCTGGGATGTGATGTATAGTATTGTACCATTGTTGTAATGAGAGAACTTTGTACATTTGTATTGTTGGGAATGTGTGGTGGAGTGTTGTACTCATGCGCTTGTGGTTGTGTTTTCACGTGTTGTGTAATTGAATTACGATGCCCAATCGTATTGAGTGATATATTGTGAATGTGAAGTGTCATGAGCGACGGATTGTGTTACAGTCTGTGAGAATGTGTGGTGACTGTTCGCGCTCGTTTGTGTGGTTTTGAATATTATGAGATAATATTCTTAAAGTGGGGGGCAGTGTCACAGAACGAGGGCTAAAAAAGAGCGCGCCGCCAAATTCTTGCGACAACGGGCGGAAGAAACGCCGCGAGGTAAAAAGGAAAAAAGAAAAAAAAGAAAAAAAAGAAAGCAAACGTCCGAGGCTCCCCGGGCGCGCGCTCTCCCCGCAGAAGCGTGGCTTCATCGACGAACCTCCTCACCCCACAACGGCGGCCGAGCAAGCCCGCGATTTTTCTAGAACGAAGGAGGCGTGGCGACGCCGAGATGAGTCATCCGACGCGGAGGGCAGTCAAACCGTCTCGCACCTCTCCCCAGCTTTCGCTGCGTATCGCGCCGACGAAAGGAGGAGAACTTTCTGGAAGGTGGCGCGGAAGGTATTTAATCGAGCAGCCGAGACGAGAAAGCAGGAGAAGACGGAATTTAGCGCCAGAGTGCGTAGGGTATACCGCCGTGTAGTCGGCGAAGGTTGTCCGTAGGGACGAAGCAGGAGATGAAGAGGATTTCCACCTGAGGGGTGAAGGCTCGAGCTACAGGCAAGAGCGTGTGTCTACCGCTATCGAGTGAGGACGCGTGGCAACAGCTGCGTGTGTGAAGCCGACGTGTTCGGGCGAAGAAGTTTGAAGCTTGGAGAGTGGCCTATTGAAGACGGGAGGTTTCCTAGAAGAGAAACTTCGGCGAGGTTTCCTGGAAGAGAAACTTCGGCGAGGTTTCCTGGAAGAGAAACTTCGAGGGCTGCGGAACGACAACAACGCTGGACTTTGAGTGAGTGATTCTCGGAAGAGTATCATCCAGACTTTGGTTCCAAGAACTTTGGACTGAATAGGTTTGCTATCTCTTTAGTCTTTAAGTGTCTTGGTTGTTCAATGCATGCGACTGCATTGTAGTGCGTATTGTTGTCTGTGTCCGTCGTTTCAAGTGTGGTTGATTGTACTGTGTAGTACGTTGTTTGTTTGGTGACGTATTATATGTAACTATTGTGGAGTGTGCATACGTGTGTATTGTTTTTGATCTGCCGTTAATGAGAATAGAATTTTGTTTGTTTATCAACTCTCGGCTCTGACTTGTTCTTTGGACCACAGCCGGTGTCCGCTGGCGCGCCAAAAAGGACCACTTCTAAATTGTCCACGCTTTCGTGGTGTGGTTCGGGGGGCCGATACTTCGACCCTTGGAATTAGACCGGCGATTGCCTCCCTAATAAACGGGACATGTGTGACAACGTGCAGCGTCTCTTTCTAAACAGCATCCTGTAGAAAATGAAGTAATTTTTTTAGTATCTTCATCCGAAAAACACAGACACATTCGCGGGATTATATTCTTCAGCGGTGGCACACGCCCACTTTGGCTCCGTAGCCTTCCCTTTATTGCCACAGAAAGTTGTCCCCGAGTATAGTATATCTCAGCCACTTAGGCAGCACCAACTAACAGCAGCAATTAACCGCTTCGGGTGCGATTTAGTGGTTACACATATTTCAAAACTCTTGTTCGAAGCAAAAACAATTCAACATAGGTCGCGCATACCCACACACAAATCTCAATTACCCGTTTCAATTTGCAGCTTGCCGGAGCAGTCGTCACGTACACCGTCATCCTGGTTCAAACGAGTCGCGGAATGAAGGGAGGACGACCAAACTTGTAAAAGAGAAAGCTCGGTTTGCGACCAACTGCCGTCTGTCTGGAAGCGTGTCCACCGGAGGACACCGCCAACAGTCACCAGGAGGTAACGAAGTGCCGCTTCAACGAGGACACGATGCTGTTGCTTCTTCGGCAGGAATAAAGGCACGATTTCTTGCTTCTCGCGGTGCCGCGTCAGTATTTGTATCTGAAGACTGAATGTTCCATAGTACAAGAAAAACGACGATGAGTGGGGCGAAGCATCGGAGGGTTTTAGCGGTAAACCGTGAATCGTCCGTCCACCTGTCTCTCTGATTGAAATGGGCGGACGCATGAACGGACGCTTCGCCCCACTCATCATTCACTCCGTAGATACGCTGTGAAAACCACTAACTCCGTCCGTCCGTCCGTCCGTTCGTCCGTCTGTCTCATTGAAACGGGCGGACGCACGGACGAACGCTTCGCCCCACTCATCATTCACTCCGTGGATATGCTTTTAAAACCACTAACGCCATCTAGTTATATTATTCCCAAGGATACCCACAACGCCATCTATAGGTGAGATGCTAAACTAGAGGTGGCTACATACTACTACTACTACTACTACTACTACTACTACTACTACTACTACTACTACCATTACTACGTTCCCTCCTACTACACAGGAGGGAACGAGCCCCCGGCGTAAAGAGCTTTGCCCCCAAAAGCCGTTCTGTTAGGTTGCACCGCCTGGTGCCACGGGCGAGTAGTGCCATATTCGGCTGCTGAGTAGGCCGCATGCACGGTGAAAGCAGAAAATCAAGAATATATACACGTACAGGCAACGACTTCACATTCATGCGCTAAGCATGAGTACATCGTCGAATGTTTCATGAGGTATAGTTGGGAATGAAACTAGCCATTCGTGGATTTATGTTTAAGAAGTAATGCATTGACTTCCAGTCCACACACCACAACCGACCTCGGCCATAATATATGGCCTTATCATGCGGCTATCGCACAATAAAACACAGCGCGAACCTTACATTCATCACATCCAAAGCTGTGTGGTGGGAGGCTATGCTACTCGGCACGTACCCGGAAGACCAGATCTAGTCTTCCGGCTGGCTGAAAATGACGCCGGTATTCAAGGCCTGGCCGTCGCCTGAGGAAAGAAGACCCTTGACTCTCGCAAGGGCACTTAACATCTCTCTCTCTCTCTCTCTCTCTCTCTCTCTATCTCTCTGTCACGTAAAACCTCGGCACTTAACATGATTAACGACCTCATCTAATTTTTGTCTGATCTTTTTTTTGGCAACCTACTTCTAAGGAGCTTCGCTCATCGGTTGCTTTCGTAAATGGAACAACTGCTAGTTCTTTTTTTTGTAACGCCTGCTTTTCCTTAGTCAGAGGGTAGCAAACAGCTTGATATGCTCGCATACGGTTTCGAAAAGGCAAGCAAAACAAGTGCATGCATCATAGCTGTGTCTCAAGCTAAACCTGAGGGGACAGGGGTGGGTGTGCAGGGCTGTCCTGAAAACACCTCAGGAGAACAATTTCCCTTATATTTTAGCTTAAAACAAAAAAGAACATTCGGCAGATCCCACGCGCTGTAGTAATTAGCGTAATGCGAAGCAAATACATGTAGACTATCCTGTATTGCTTGCTTTGAGCGAATAGTTATAAGGTGAATGTATCAGTGTCAATTTTTGTGAAAGGGAACGCGGGTGCGCGTGTCCTGCGTGCTCCGGCGGCTGCTGCCAGCGCGTTCAACTGGGAGCGAGAGCAACGACGGCCTCTTTCCGCGCCATCTCGCGACGAGCGAAACAAGCAGTCATTGACGATATGGAACCAGTGGCAAGATTGCAAAGCCCTCCCTTTTCACGGCGACTACAAACCTATGCAGCGCTGGCCTCCTATAGCAGAAACGATTGACGCCCTGCTTTTACGTTACGCACGACGCGAAATCAGCAACATGTTTTTATGCGTGCTGTTACTTTCTTTTTAAAGATACGCCCACGTTCCTTTTTTTTTGTCGTTACGGCTCGCCAATAGCCGTAGCTGGATTACAGGAAGGCGAAAATGAAAGGTTTGACAAGGAAACTTTATTTTATTAGTCAAAAGTTGTGTATCCCACAGACAAACAACTGGGGTGGCAACGTCGCCTACGAGCACAATAGCCCAAAATGACAAAACTCGCGTTTCAAACTGACGCGGAAACGAAAGGGTCAAGACAACAGCCACGAAAGGTCCGCTTGCCTTTGCAGCCGATCACAGCGCTGCGCTTCATCGGGCAGCGTGTACAATTTATATTCAGGATAGGGCGATAGAACGCCGGCCACGAGCAAAAAAAAAATCAGTCACGGCAATGGTTGTTTACAGCTGATGTAAGCGAGTTTTGTGTCAGTGAAACGTCAGCCAGGTGAACAACACGTGTGCAGATAAGTAGTGAACAAGCCATACGCACGATACAGTCCCGCTACAACGAGCAAAAGCGTTTCGACACGCCAGTGCACCGAAATAATTACAAGCCTCTAATCATAGCCTGCCTGCGCATCATTTGTGCCATAAAAATTTTAGACAGGCAACTATATAATTAGCAAAACGTCAAGCATACCACAAAGGAAATTGCCGATTTAGTTTGTCACGCACGAAATGAAACATATCAGCAATATATTTGCACTAAAATTCAACTTTCATTATTTTGCTCAACTCCCCCCTGTGACTCGTCAGTCTTACTCCGCGTGTTGGTGTATCCAGTAAAATAATATTAGCGCATGCGTGAACCGGCCTTCGATTAACTTACACAAAAAAGAAATCAAGCGCCTTAACTCTTATCTTTCATGTATACCCGGAGTGATAAGTTGTCTTTTGCAGGATCATGCGAAGATGATTTTTCGTGCCTCCCTTCTTTTCCGCTGATATGCGCCTATCAAGTTGATGGTGGGCGTGTGTGGTTCTATTGACATATTTTGTTCGTGATTGCACACCCCGATTCTTCGAATGGCGAGCCAAGAATGTAAATTGCTCGAGACATATACACTTTTACATGACAGTGAAGCTATGCAGTATTGCGTCACAAGGAACTTTGCAAGAACCTAGGTTCGAGTGCATCAAAAACGTCGCTCTCTCCTAGCAGTGCCCTCTTGAGGAGGATGTGCAATGGTCTTTGCTTGCTAATATCCCGCAATCATCGTCAACACATGCTAAGTGTAATTTATTACGAGCAGTTCATATCTACCTTGAAACAGTGATGGTTGAGGCGGCATTTGTTTACTATCTGCCCTCACTATGTTTTTTTTCCTTGCGTAGCCGAATTGTCTAAGCCGACTTCAGACACGAAGCTTATACTTCCCGTCCAAGAGGTTACTGCACCAGGAAGTTATATATGAGACACACACACGCACACAATATGCTATTCCCCAAACTAAAATCACAGGCACGCAGAGCGAAGCCGACAGACCTTACACGCGTGCCATATCTCTCACATTATTGAAATAGGAAAGCGACCAGGAGCGTAATATTAACTTTTTTTAGTGCTAGACCAGCTGTCCGCTACAATCGTTGACCTTCGTGATAAAACATCACGGAATGTCAGAAAAACTGTTGCGCACACACTTAAGAACCACGGATCATCCAAAGACCTGCTCTTTACGGAGCGCAGACTCTTCAGAAACATACTCGAAGAATTTCATTGAAGAAATCAGTTTCTTTTTGTATAGCGCTTCCATACTGCTTATTTCACACCACCCAACTAGAGTCGTCTAACTTCAAAACTTCCGTGCGCTGGGCATTGGACGGGAAGAGCGCGATCACCTGTTTACCGATACCTATTCCTAGTGGCAGCAAAATCATTTCTTCCTTAATAATACCAAGCACCTCGAATAAATCTGGTCTCACAGACAGCCCGCTATGTAGTTTCCTACAGGTTAGTGAATGAATGACGTATAGGTAAAATTACATATTAGGGCTTAACGTTCGAAAACTGCAATATTATTACGAGAGATGGCGTACAGGAGGACTCCGAGAAACTCAACCACATGGGGTGTTGTAAAGTTCACCTCACCCTAGCCTCACGAGCTCGACCATTCCGCCTCCATCGAACGCAAACGCCGAGGTCGAGATTCAATCCCACGATCTTCGGGCTAGCAATTAAACGCCACAACAACTTGACCAATGGTACATTGACGTAAAGAAGCAGGCGTACCCTTACATATGGCCACATTCCGCGTTGCATTAGTCTCGCCGTTCAGATACCGCCAGTGAGTATGGACTCGTACTTGACGTCCAAGTGTCTGTTGCAAGTCTACAGTTTCAATGTGGATTTCAACACTTCCGCTATATCACTGGCAGATTGCATGTGATGAATGTTGGCTTGAGCTAGTGTCTGGTCGATGCCAGTGTAGCAGTCGAGAAAAAAATTGCCCGCAGCTTCCCTCGGGGGAACACTGAGGAGGATGCGGACCATATAATTGGTTAACGGGGTGTTAAAGTGCGACTTACTTGGGTCGATGGCTAAATTGGTTAACGTGGTTGTGAAATGGGGTGTTAAATTGCGACTTACTTGGGTCGATGGCTAAATTGGTTAACGTGGTTGTAGGAGGGGGTGTTAAATGAGTGAACACGTACACACGTATGCGAAAGGGCGGCGCTGGTCGAAGGGACATCGATCATTGTGTTTGTGGATTCGTTGGAATTCATTTCACCGCGACCTTGGACGTCGACGCGCCGTACAAACCAACCGACGAGCGGCAACTGAGCGAGCGAGCGCCGACCTTGAGTATATATACAGCACGGCGGCGCATGCACTGTCAGCTGTTGAATGTTCTCGAAGCGCGACGCCACATGCGCGTCCACTGGAGAATCAGGAGAATTGTAGATGTCGAACGCGGTGTGTAGAGGAGGAAGGGTGCACAGATGGTGGAGGAGTGAAGCGCGCGCGGTGTGTAGAGGAGGAAGGGATGCACAGATGGTGGAAGAGTGGGCGACGGCGCGACGGCGCATGCGCGCGCGTCAGCTGTCGAATGTTCGAGAAGCGGTGCGGACGGCGCACTACAAGGCGCGAGTATAAGATGCTCCGCATCTAAAATGTCGTCGCACTTGCACTCGAGGATGTCGTCGACAAGAGGCTGGACTCGCGCCACACAACTCGTGCCGGGGAAACACATCGCCAGGTACGGCAAGTCCTGCCACGCGCACATGCCCACGACGATTTGCGCGCCCTCCGGGTCGGACTGTTTTTGGGCGGTGATGGCACACGCGTAGCGCTCTCTCCCTCTGGTCAGGGTCACGTACCCGATGTCCACTTTCGGGAACGTTAGCGCGGTCGCTATCAGCGTCTGCAGCGTGAAGTCGTGGATGGGTGGCATGCTCTGATTCAGCGCGAAGAGCGCCCACGTGAGCCTCTGGCTGCGCGCAAAGAGCCAGCAGTAGGCCTCAGCGAGCTTGCGAAGTCGCACCAGGCGTGACTCGCCTGATTTTAGGGCAGCACAGACCTTGTCGCGGGCCTCTTTGCTATCCTGGACGTCTCCAAGGCGCAGGCCCGGTATCACCTTGTCGTCTTCGAGGCTGCGCACTTGGTCCAGGGACAAGTGTCTCATGTGAAGACACAGTGTGTGGATGTCCTCTTCTGCCATTAGCGGCTGAGAATGGGGGTCTCGTTCGGAAAGTCACTCGATGTGGGCAGGTGGTCGCTGTGCAGTGTGACAGCACGAGACTCGAACGTGCTGTTTAGTGGCACAGCAGATGTCTATACGCCTTCCGTGACGCCCACACTATATGATCAAGCCTCCGCGCTGTTCTTGCCATGGATAGCTGTAGGAGTTTGCCGAAGAAGTATAGCCTGCCAACGAAGACCCTATCCTGGATCTGAATCGGCGTGAGCGGCTAAGAACTGACCTTGTAGTTCAGTGTGCCGTAACAGACCCAAATGTGTACTTGAGATGAGACATCTGGTGGGCGGCGCGTTTCTTCACAATAGGAATCGACACGGAAAAAGATCGCGTTTGCGCTTGCTCCCGATAACGCAGCGGGAAAATATTACAGAGCGATATCAACTTCACGTGCGTCCTTAGATGGCTTGGGAAAAGCTATCTGGTCAGAAAAAGAGATTCTACAGCGTAGGAGTTTTCTGAAATCCAGTGCGTGCCACTTTCGTCCACACTCTGCCACTTCACGGTAACGTAGACATAAGAATGTGGGGCATGGAATAACGTACCTAGTGATTTATACTGAAGCTTTTGCGCGCACACATGAAGACAAATACAATGGACACACAGACACCAGCGCAGTCCCTATCGTATTTGTCTTCGTGTGTGTGCGCTAAAGCTACAGTATGCAACAAAACCAACTAGCCCGTCTTTCCGTATTACTCCGGTGAGTCGGTGCTTAACCATTCGTCTCGTTTGGCGTCACTGGGAGCGTCATACGCGGACCACATTTGGATTATCATTCCAGCGCCAACTTTTTTATGCAGCGTCATTTGTGTTAATCAAATAAGCGATTATAGTATACGGGATTCTCTTATGTTTTGAAGTTAACCAGAGCTTTAGGCTCGGTTGGCACTGGTAGAATACCACCCACCGCTCCTCACCACCCATAGCTCTGAATAACTCCCCTGAAGTGCGTTCATGAGGAACAAATAGAAGAAACTTTGAGAACGCAACTCCTGGGATTCGTGCCAACCACTACGTGTTTATGTCATGTCAAAAAAAGTCTGAGCAGGCGGCCTTGCGGTGTCAGGGATGACCAACGCCACTTTGGGCGCCAGAACGCAGACGCCATTGCTTCTGTTTTCTGCGTGCTTCACAGGTGCTAGAAATGCGCTACTATGTGAATGCGTTAATAAAAAGGGGAAAATTCAAACCTTGCGCTGTGAAAATGCGTGCACTTGAAAACTTAAAGAAATTTTCACGTCTGTGCAATCTTCAGCGCAAATGGCGTGCAAGCGCTAGCACCCGACAAGCTCAGATTGAGTTATATCGTTTTGTATTAGCATATATATCTTCCTTGACCACCTCCCAACCCCCACGCCACACCTCGTCTCCATAGCTCCTCTTTCCCACCCATTTTTATGCTATACTGTACTATGTAATGCTATGGTTTGCTCTTGCCCGCCTCCTTTCTTCCTCATCAGCCTCAATTTCCTCTGCTTACCTCTTGGTATGCTTTACCATGAATGAATATTCTGCGCTAGGAGCTTCTTGGTACATAATCTTACAAGAAAACGTATATTTACAGATATTTACAACGATTACACGCGATCGCAATGCCTGGCGCACTGGCGGGCTGGAACCAGTCTCTATCCACTTCGTAGTCTTCCCTTTTTGCCAGGGACCCTCTACCGCTTTATGCCCCAATCCCACTACTGCCTTGTGGCACTACCCCGCGGCGTTAAAGCGCCGACCCGGCGCTTGTCACGAAAGGGGAGTGTTGGGTGACACATAAGGCTTCAGTCTTACGACGTGCACAACAGTGGATGGTGGTGGCATTGAGTGCGCTTCGTCGACGACTCGCTGTATCTCGTAGGTGAGGTTGCTGATCTTGCGAAGGACTTTGTATGGTCCGTCATAGCGAAATAAAAGTTTTTCGGAGAGGCCGATGTGACGACATGGGGTCCACAAGAGTACGAGAGAACCTGGTGCATACGAAACTTCACGGTGGTGACGATCGTATCGATCTTTCTGAGAGGCTTGAGAAAGCATGAGTCGTTCTCGGGCAATCTGTCGTGCTGCGTCGGCTCGCTCTATGGCATCGCGGACGTATGTGACAGGGGAGCTTGAACCAGCGGGAAGGAGTGTATCAAGAGGCAGAGAGGGTTCCCGTCCATAAAGAAGGTTGAACGGGGAATAGCCTGCGGTGTCATGTCTGGAGGAGTTGTAAGCGAAGGTGACGTAGGGTAACGTTGCGTCCCAGTCACGGTGGTCTGGAGAAACATACATTGACAACATGTCCGTGATAGTGCGATTCAGGCGCTCTGTAAGTCCATTAGTTTGTGGATGGTATGCCATTGTGAACTTGTGGTTCGTGGAACAGGAACGTACGATATCCTGGACGACGCGAGATAAAAAGTATCGGCCTTGGTCAGTAACGAGCTGTCGAGGAGCGCCGTGATGCAATATGATGTCATGTAGCAGAAAGTCGGCGACATCGGTAGCGCAGCTGGTTGGAAGAGCGCGGGTGATCGCATAACGTGTCGCGTAGTCGGTCGCCACGGCAACCCATTTGTTCCCGGATGCAGAAGTGGGAAATGGCCCGAGAAGGTCGAGCCCTACGCGGTAGAATGGTTCAGCAGGGATCTCAATAGGGTTAAGAAGGCCAGCTGGAAGCGATGTTGGTCGTTTTCGACGTTGACAAAGGTCGCAGCTGGCAACATACTTTTGCACCGAGCGATATAGGCGTGGCCAGAAAAAACGGCGCCGGACGAGATCATAAGTGCGAGTGACTCCCAGGTGACCAGCGGCAGGTTCATCGTGAAGCTGTCGGAGAACATCTACACGCAAATGGGAAGGCACGACGAGAAGGCGGTCAGGGCCGTTAGGGCGCATGTTGTGGCGGTAGAGAACTCCTTCATGAAGGAAATACAAGTTCAGAGAAGTGGGTGGAGTAGCGGAACTCAGGCTTTCTATGATGGGAAGTAAATCCGGGTCGCGGCGTTGCTCAGAAGCGATATCAAGAAAGTCTGATATTGATAAGACACAAGCCTCCGTAGCTCTCTCTGTGGCGTCTGGTGGATCCACTGGATACCGTGACAGGCAGTCGGCGTCTTGATGGAGGTGACCAGATTTATACACGACCGAGAAGGTGTATTCTTGGAGGCGTAGAGACCAACGACCGAGACGTCCCGTGGGATCCTTTAGCGAGGAAAGCCAGCAGAGTGCATGGTGATCACTTACAACAGTAAAACTGCGGCCGAAGAGGTACGGGCGAAATTTAGCGACAGCCCAAACAAGAGCAAGACACTCTCTTTCGGAGATTGAATAATTCCTCTCGGCAGGGGATAAAAGGCGGCTGGCGTAGGCGATGACACAGTCACGTCCATGCTGACGCTGAGCTAAAACAGCACCAATTCCGTGGCCACTCGCGTCCGTACGAACTTCTGTCGGGGCAGTCTGATCGAAGTGGGCTAATATTGGCGTAGTCGTGAGGGCTGCAATGAGCGCCGAAAATGCAGCACTCTGAGGCGAATTCCAAGTAAATGGGACGTCTTTTTTAAGAAGCTCGGTGAGAGGCCGCGCAATATCGGCGAAATTTCGGATGAAGCGGCGAAAATAGGAGCACAAACCAAGGAAGCTCCGGACATCCTTATGAGAAGAGGGCACGGGAAATTGAGTCAATGCGCGAATTTTGTCCGGATCGGGCTGTACCCCAGATGCGTTAACGAGGTGACCAAGTACAGTTATTTCGCGACGGCCGAAACGGCATTTGGAAGAGTTCAGCTGGAGACCAGCGTTGCGAAATACTTGGAGAATACTGGACAGTCGCTCTAGATGGCTTGCGAACGTCGGTGAAAAAACAATTATATCATCCAAGTAGCATAAGCAAGTGGACCATTTGAAGCCGCGCAGAAGGGAGTCCATCATGCGCTCAAAGGTGGCCGGCGCATTACAAAGCCCAAACGGCATTACTTTAAATTGATATAACCCATCGGGGGTTACAAATGCTGTTTTTTCTCGGTCCCGTGGGTCAACAGCGATCTGCCAATAACCAGATCGAAGGTCAATGGACGAGAAAAACTTTGCGCCATGAAGGCAGTCAAGGGCGTCATCTATTCTTGGTAAAGGGTAAACGTCCTTCTTAGTGACCTTGTTGAGATGTCTATAGTCGACGCAAAACCGCCATGTGTTGTCCTTCTTCTTGACAAGCACTACCGGGGATGCCCACGGACTAGATGAGTGTTCGACGACGCCTTTGGCGAGCATTTTCTCGACCTCTTTCTGGATGACAGAGCGTTCGGCGGCGGAGACGCGGTAAGGGCGGCGATGAATTGGGTTGGCATCGCCGGTGTTGATGTGATGGGTCACAACTGATGTCTGGCCTAAAGGGCGGTTGTCAAGATCGAATATGTCCGCATAGGATGTCAACAGACGGTGGAGGTCTTGTGCTTCGGAGGGCGAAAGATCTGGGGCTATCATTTTGGCAATGTCAATGCTTGACAGGTTGGGCGCAGTGAGCAAGTTGACATGCGGAGTAGGTTGCTGAGCCGACAGTGCAGAAATATCACACTCTTGCAGCGACGACATGACGCCTAGTTTAATACCAGCAGGCAGCACATGCGTGGAGAAACCAAAGTTCAAAAGAGACAGATGGGTCTGATTGTGGCACACTCTCACCACGGTGTGCGGGACAGCAATGGAGTGCTTTAGCACAACGTCGGTAATAGGTGAAACGACATATTCACCATCGCGCACAGGCGGATCACACACGAGCTGCACGTAAGTCGCGGCTTGCGGCGGAAGATGCAGGAACTCGGTGGCACAAAGGCGACTTTGAGCGTCATGGGCAACAGCGGCGTCAAAAGGCAGTTCCAACTGAAGAAGACCTGTCGAGCAGTCGATAAGGGCGGAGTACGGGGATCGATACCCCGCACCTCCACCAATAATCTTACAAGAAAACGTATATTTACAGATATTTACAACGATTACACGCGATCGCAATGCCTGGCGCACTGGCGGGCTGGAACCAGTCTCTATCCACTTCGTAGTCTTCCCTTTTTGCCAGGGACCCTCTACCGCTTTATGCCCCAATTCCACTACTGCCTTGTGGCACTATCTTTATTTTGTGGCGCACACGGGCTGAGTCCTCTGTCTGCCGACATCAAGGACCTTAACTCCAGCTTAAGCAGCACAGCTCCTATGGTCGATCGTATGACCGGTATATAGATATAGTAGTGTTATTTTGTGTTTTCGGCTCTAAACATTGCCTTTCGACAACCTGTAAGCATGGCCCGCAGGGCGCCTGTGAAAGCAGGCGTTTCGTGTGTAGCGACACCACGGACCCGAGCTAACGGGGGTGTTTCTACTCCCTCCCACGCCTAGCCGTGCGTGGCTTTGCCGTGTCCGGGGAAAAGGGGATCTTGAGGGTTGAGCCGATGCTGGGTGATTGGACCTTTAAGGCCCCCCGGCAGAGGCAACACACCACTTTGGCCCCAGCTTCACGTAGACGGCACCCCTGGGCTGACCCAACCAGGGGAAATCGGCAGTCGCCTTTTCCTATCTCTCTCTGCCTACATCTTCGTCTTTCTTACTTTTTTAGCTTTCCTGTCTACTTCTCTCTTCTGCTTACTTCCAATTTTCTCGGCGGCAAGGGTTAACCTTGTGCAAATAGCCTACCTTGGCCTAGGCGCATTGGGTTATAGCAGAGTTGCACTGCTGACGTCTGCAAGCTTTCAGCATCCGCAAACTTGTAGCGTCCCCTCGTTGGGCTCCGGTGTGGGTGGCCGCGAACGCTGCTAAACAACATACAATTAGCATGCACAAAGCATTCCCTTTACTTAGTGATCATGCCTCCTCAAAGCGGGTACGCACCGAAGATGTCAATTTTTTCATCCGGCCAAGACAGATCTTTCCTCATTTCCACGTTATACACTGCGAAAAAACTAACAAGCAAGCGAGAACTGTATCCCCCTTCATAGTGGCTAGGTTCTTAACTGAAACTCTCGGTGCCGGGTACAAGGTTACCAAAATGGCCAGCGGAGATCTACTTCTTGAGATACGTGACAAAGACCAATTCGATAAACTGAACACCCTCACAACGTTTGGAGACACACCCATCAGTATTACGCCACACAGGTCCATGAACTCATCTCGCGGGGTCGTATCGGACGTAGATTTGCTTGACCTGACCGAAGCTGAACTTCTGGAAGGATGGAAGAGCCAGAACGTGACAAACGTACAGCGTATTAAGATCAGAAGAGATCAAAAGGAAATCGCAACCAAACACTTAGTACTGACCTTTGCTTCGAGCGCTTTGCCGGAAACCATTCAGACTGGGTATACAAAGACATCCGTGAGGCCATATATTCCCAACCCCTGCCGTTGCTTCCAATGTCAGAGATATGGCCACGGCTCGCAAAGCTGTCGTGGCCGGAAAACTTGTGCTCTGTGTGGAGTCGTGGGCCATGCGTCCGACAACTGCGAAGCACCTGCACACTGTGTTAACTGTGGCGGCAATCATGCCGCGTACTCACGTTCCTGTTGTTTCTGGAAAAAAGAAAAAGAGATCATCACTTTAAAGATAAAAGAAAACATTACATTTAAAGAAGCAAGAAAAAAAGTATCGCCATTTTATGGCCCCACATATGCTGATGCGGCGCGCCAGGGGGAAGTGTCGCACCAGCCTTCGCCACTCCTTCGGCCTGCACAGAGCGAGCCATTGGCTGTGGCACCTGCTCCCAAGGCGGCAGTAGTTGAGTCTACTCCGCCTACTACTGAACAGAGACTCCAGGGTCCTCGGGTCTCAAGGCCTCACCTCGCCAGGCGAGGCCCAAGCTTCGAAAAACCAGCTCGTATGAGCGGGCATCGAGTGTTTCCGAGGAGGCAATGGATACGGCGACACCCCTGGTGCCAAAAGAGCGGCGCGGCTCTCTGGAGCGCGCCAAGAGTACTAAAAAGCTCATAACAGGGCCTGATAATAGCCCTGTTACTTGAGCTCGACCTTTCAGCTTAAACAAGTCATTCCCTTAACGTACACACACCACTACTATACTTTCAATATGGAAACACAAGTTATACATTGGAACGTCAGATGACTGCTTAAAAACCTCGACGACGTCCAAGAGCTTATATACAAACACTCACCTCAAGTGCTGTGTGTGCAGGAAACACACCTAAAGTCCTCTAATACAAATTTTTTACGTGCTTACGTCATATACCGAAAGGACCGAGATGATGCTGTAGCGTCATCCGGTGGCGTAGCCATTATTATTAACCAAGGAGTAGCGTGTACACATTCACCACTCCAGACATCTCTTGAGGCGGTGGCTGTTCGAGCGGTACTTTTAAACGAACTCGTCACCATCTGCTCTTTGTATGTACCTCCCCACCACCGTCTTGAAAGACGTGAATTCCAGTCTTTAATAGACGAACTGCCCGAACCTTATCTGCTTCTTGGGGACCTAAATGCACATAGTGGACTGTGGGGCGATTCTCACTGGGATGCACGAGGTCGTCTCATTGAACAATTTCTCTTCTCTTCCGGTGCATGTTTGTTGAATAGGAAAGAGCCAAAATACTATAACGTTGCCAACAAAACTTACTCGTCTATAGACCTCAGCATCGTATCACCTTCACTCCTACCCCTACTGAAATGGAAAATCATAAATAATCTATAGCGAAGTGACCTTTTTCCTGTAGTGTTGAGTTCACAAACAACATATGAATGTCCTGTACATGTTCCCAAATGGCTGATAAACAAAGCAGACTGGCAACAGTTCCACAACACCACACGTTTGAGTTGGACAGACATATGTAGGTTAAACATAGATGAAGCTGTGCAGTACTTCACAGCTTTTCTAACTGACGCAGCAGCCAAGTGCATACCGCAAACATCTGGAAAGACCGGCAAACGACACGTCCCATGGTGGAACACAGAGTGTCGTAATGCGCGAAAGGAACAGAACAGGGCATGGAGGTTGCTGCGAAACTCGCCGACAGCGGAAAACCTTGAGAGCTTTAGGAAAATAGTCTCAAGGCAGGAGAACGCGTCGGCAGGCAAGAAGAGGAAGCTGGCAGAAGTTTTCGTCAGGGATCAATTCATACTCACAGGAGGCTAAAGTCTGAAACATGGTCGGTAGGATAGCAGGAAAACAAATACACACACTTCCACTCGTAAACACTCAGGGTGATACCTTGGAAGATCAGGCAAACTTCTTCGGTGCACACTTTGAACAGATATCCAGCTCGTCCCACTATACCGATACTTTTCAAAAATACAGAACAAGAATAGAAAAGCAGAAACTCGAACACAAATCCACTAGATACGAGGCATATAACCAAGCTTTCAGTCTAGCTGAGCTCCGAACATCTCTAAACTCCTGCAGTACTTCTGCCCCAGGCTCTGACCGTGTGGTGTATGAAATGTTAAAAAACCTACCAGCCGAAACACGAAAAACCTTACTTTGTTTATACAATGCTAACTGGTTTTCTGGCACTATCCCTACCTCCTGGAAAGAGGCTATTATTATTCCCATTTTGAAAGTGGGCAAGGACCCTTCCTTAGCTTCAAGCTACAGACCTATTGCACTTACAAGCTGCTTGTGCAACGTCTTCGAAAAAAGGATAAACTGCCGACTTGTACATTTCCTTGAAACAAACAATTTGCTGGACCCATTTCAGTGCGGGTTTCGAGAAAGTAGATCCACCACAGACCACGTTGTTCGTATCGAGGCACAGATCAGAGACGCCTTCGTCCATAAACAATATTTTCTCTCTGTGTTCCTCGATATCGAAAAGGCTTATGATACAACATGGCGTTTTGGAATTCTAAGAGACCTGTCCCACCTTGGCGTGCGCGGAAGAATGTTTCACATAATCGAAAGTTACCTGTCAAACCGGACATTCCGTGTCCGAGTGGGCACGGTTCTTTCCCAAACATTTGTCCAGGAAACAGGCGTGCCACAAGGTGGTGTACTTAGCTGCACACTTTTTCTCATCAAATTGAATTCCTTGCACTTGTCCATCCCCCGCAATATGTTCTATTGTACATATGTCGACGACGTCCAGCTTGGCTTCAAGTCATGCAAGTTGGCAATGTGTGAGCGGCAGGTTCAGCTGTGTTTAAACAAGGTCTCCAAACAGGCAAATGAAAACGGATTTCGTCTATCAGTCTGCTACTCAAAGTGCCTTGAAGATGCTGGACCCCGTGCACCATTTGGGCATCCGCCTTTCTACGGGTGCTTTTCGCACCAGCCCTGTAGAAAGCCTTTACGTTGAGTCAAATGAATGGTCGCGTCATCTACAGAGAACTTACATGTCCTTTGTATATTTTCTTAAGGTGAAAGCAGACAAGAAGCACCCCTCATACTCTACTATTAATGATCTGTCGAGCTACATTCTGTTTCAAAACAGGCCTTCGATGAGGCAGCCCTTCTCAGTTCGCCTGAAGGGTCTAGCTGAAGAAACTGGAGTGTCACTTGAACACAGTTTAATGGCTCCTGTAGCATACCCGCCACCGTGGCAGTGGCAGACTAGACTGCGATGTGTCTTTCCTAGAAGTAACAAAACATGCACCTGTTGCCCATATCCGGACATACTGGAACTTCAACACAAATACACACGTCCTGAGTTCTTTACAGATGCCTCCAAGTCTAACTCCTCTGTGTCCTACGCTGCTGTCGGCCCATCCTTTTCGGATGCTGGCCCTCTACATCCAGGCACAAGTATCTTCACAGCGGAAGCTTACGCGATACTTGTGGCAGCTAAACACATCAAACAATTACAAATACAAAAAGCAGTAATTTATACAGACTCCCTCAGTGTGGTAACGGCTCTGCACAGTCTTAAAACAACAAAAAAAAACCCGGTCCTTGTCTCACTTTACTCCATTTTGTGCACACTCTACACACTCAAACAACATGTTGTAGTGTGCTGGGTGCCAGGGCACTATGAGATCCAAGGCAACGTGAGGGCGGATCAGCTCGCTGCATCCGTCCACAAAAGCACTGACCCTACACCTATATTAATCCCGGCCCTTGATCTTAAGCCGTCTCTCAAACGAAACCTCAGGGACTACTGGCAGAGCAAGTGGGATACACACACACAAAACAAACTACACATTGTTAAGCCACACCTTGGTCATTGGCTGCCAGTATCAAAATCACGTCATACAGAGGTAATACTAACGAGACACAGGATAGGACACACATACACGACACACACACATCTTTTGTCCGGTGGCGATCCACCATTGTGTGACAAATGTGGTGAGGCATCAACAGTCCTTCACATGTTAATCCAGTGCAAACACTTAGAAACTCTAAGAAAACAGCATTTTTCATTACCCCACCGACAACATATACCTTTACACCCTGAAATGTTCGTTGGTAGGGAACCGCTTTTTAGTCATATATCATTGTTAGCGTTTTTAAAAGAAATTCTTAATTTCCATATCATATACCCGGGCATTCCGTAGCACGACCTCTCCAGGGAGGTTTTTGCTGCGGTGGCTACACAGGAAAGCACTTGCCTCACGGCCCTTGGACGCAAGGGTATGAACGAGTGAGGTACTTGTGCTAATGCCATACATGTCCACCATCGTTTTACATTATCACCAACTTTTGTCATCTATTCACACCACCCACACATTTCACGGCATGGTCATGATTTCATTACTTGTATGTTTTTACCCACCTTACCGCGAGGAATTGTATGGCCCTTATACAGCCGCTAATCACAATCATTGTCCACGTTCGTTGTCCCATGAACTGGCGCTCTTTGTCCATCAAATGGCCCTTGCGCCAAAAAACACCATATGTCATCATCAACCTGTAAGCATGAATCTAATGTTATGACGGTACACAGGCTATGGAATTCATAAATTCGTTTCGAAGACGCTAGACATTGCCCACTCGGCAAATTCGGCGATTCGCAAGCCAGGTTACGTCTTAGCAGAAAAACCCTGTCATATTTGAGCATCCGTACGCGTGGCGTTCGAGAGTGGCTCCGGCAACAAGCGACGACGCGCTGCGGCTCTGATCGCGGAGGCCACGCCGTGTTTCACAGGCTTACCGCGCCTCCGCAAACCTGCGCCAAGCTCTACAGCGCTGGAATTAGGCTATGCAGTATTTCACTAGCGCGCTCGTGGTGGCGCTGGGAGTTATCCACTGCCTTTGAGCCGAGAAAAATAAAAAAATAGTGATCGAAGCTTTGACACGCGCTGAGGTGGCTACTTTTCCCGGTGTCATCCCTTTGTTCGGCTTTTCAGCGATTTTTCAGGGACGAAATGAGAGAGGAGGCAGTGTACGCAAGTGACGAATCCTCGTAACTACGCTGGTAGTTTTCGAATTCGAAACACTTTCCGGGCAATCGACTTGTGAAGTGATTAATAAACGAGAGTTATATCATTCGATGACAACTTACAAAAGTGCTCCAGCTATCTTTAAAAAACAGCTCCAGTAATCAACAGCCAAACACGAGGCACTGCTTGGGTTTCGTTTAGTTTTACATTATTGATATGCCGCGCCATACGAGCTACAACATCCTATCGTCACTTCCGAGTGCCATAGGGTTTCGTAATTTTCATGTCGAACAGATATTCTTAGGCGATCGTCATCAGTCTCGTTACATACGTGACTACACCCACTTCAGGGCAAAAACCTCTCCCTTGTTCCGCCAATCGTACGCTTGCAACGGCTACATTATCGCCCGCAAGCGTCTTCATCTCACGTTCCTAGTGAACTTTGCCTCACCCTTGGGCACTCAATTGTGATCTCTTGGGTGCCACCGCAGACACAGCCGCTGACCATACCGCTTTAAGAAGCGAGATTCGTAACGAGCACACGCGGTGCACCATAAAACGAGCGATGCCAAAAGCGCAGGAATAGTGGTCTTCCAGCAGAGACAGCATACACCGGTCCCATGTGAGTGACGTCATGACGTAGGTAACGCCACGCTGTCCTGGGGGTTAATAGACCACCCCACCTTCGGTGCGTTCGTTGCAGCGTCCGTGGTTGCCAAAGGAACGAGTTGCTAGCTGAAAGAACCAAAGTAGAGTCTAGTTGCAATATGACAGTTCGCACTCGTTTTGTATACACCTGTCGCGTCCTTATTTGTGTTTGTCACAGAGCGTTTATAGCTGCTTGCCGTTCTTGCTGTCCCATTCATTGCTCTGCCTTTGAGGAGAACGATCGAAAGTATTTATAAGAGAAGCCTGCATTGTACCAAAGCACAGATAAAACTGATTTTATTTAGCAGCGTATTCCAGGCCGTCACACATTACCTGGCCATCTTCCCAATCCATTTCAACCGAAATATGCAAGGCAGCAAAGCAAACTTTCTGGCGTTGTCAGAGGATACTTGTGGGAGGGCTTTCCGTCCACGCGTCAAAATTAAAACGCGCTGCAAGGTTTCCTACCTACTTTAGCACAACGAAAGTATTTATAGGAAGATGAATCGCCGCGCTCTCATTTGTAAAAGGACAATTTGGCGTCGCGTTTAGGGTCGTAACTACGTAGCCTTGGCCGTGTTGTGTCATCGTCGTCCAGCTGGAAAAGTAAATGAAAGCAAGAAAATAAATTTAGGCATAGCAATATTAAATGCGTCAATCAATTTAAATGCGTTATGGCTTGATATTTCTCTGTGCTGAGTACGACAAGGGGTAGCACACACGAATCAAAATACCGGCGATGTTATCCCCGCTTACAAAACAGTCCTTTAAGTTTTTCGTTAGCCCTCGCTTGCCACGAGAATCACTCTCGTTAAAGAGTCACGTAAACACTGTTTCGATATCATTATACTCCCCTCGTAGCTTGTTGAGACATCAAGGTAAGTTAATGCAAATTTATAAAGAGAATCACAGGGGTGAAAAATGACAACTCAGCTATAAGAGTAAGGCATACTATCTCTTGAACTGTAGCAGTAGTTGACAAAATTATTTCAGCACCGAAACATAAATGCTCCAGCAGCTTCATGGGCAGCGACAGCTTCGTTTACTTCCCATTATATTCTTTTTACGCGAATGATGCCCGCGCAATAAATAAAAAACGTTCTCGAATAACTCGGGGCGTACCGCACATTTTCAACCAACATATCGAAGTGTTATTTCGCGTTACAGCACCGAAAAGTGCTCCATGTCCCGTGTTACGCCAGCATGCTTGAAAACGATAATCCTATTCTATAAAACAGATGTAAAATTCGTTGCTATCACATTTTTTTTCTCATCTGTGCACATATCTCATAAAGGCAAATGTGCAATATGCGCAATCAAACACGAAAAAAGATAGACGGGAGCGTGAGCACGAGTGATCTACAAATCATCACCAAGCGATGATTTCACATATCCAAAACATGTGACGTCACCCTGGCATCACATGACATCGTCATCACATGGCAGTGTCGGTACGCCAAAAGCGCACGAATAATGGAGACCCTACAAAAACGACGTCGGTTTCCGTCAGCGCCGATATTATCTGATACAGGAGGCAATGCAATGACACGTTGTCTGCAGGAAGCTCTCGGCCGATATCTTCCGATACCGGAGGCAACGCAATGGCACGTTGTCTGCACAAAGCTCTGGGCCAGGGTCAATGCAATCAGTGCAGAGGAACTTACCATGCAATAATATGTCGGCTTCGAGTAGCGTGAAGTGTGGGCAAATCAACCAAGCGTCAGCGTTCTCCGACAATATCCATCAACATGGCCGCCTCGTACGCCATATCCTGGTTGAAGTACTCGCCTCGCTCGAGTTCCTCAGGATGAACGCCAAAAGTACGGCCGAGAACCTGACGCACTCCATCGGAATTGCCCTCTGGCGGTCTGTAGACTGCCACCCACGGCGATGATGTAAAGAAAGCGAAGCAGTAGACGTCGTGGCCCATGCCTCCACTTTGCGGAACCAGTGCACATCCTTGGGTGAGTTCTTTGCTTATAGACAGCGATTCAGCGGGGACGGGCTTCGAATGCACCTCCCACGAGAAGCGGTGGAAAAGGAAGTCCTGCTGGTCATCTTCCGCGTTCTCGACGCGATAGAGAACCCAGGGACCGATTGCCTTCTTAAGCATGAGGCCCGTGTAGATGCCGCATAGACGCTGGAGCCGCTCATTCGTGTCTTCCATAGCAGAGATGCACGCGCGGACATCGGCGATGGCGCCTGGAACGGACCTTCCCGTGATCTTCGGGATGCCAAGAGAACTGTCGCCGTCCAGGCAATACAGCTGATCGGCTTGCAGGCGGGAGAGTCGGGCGTCCAGCCTGTTCAAGTCTACAGCTGCCATTACGAAAAAACGGAACTACGCACTCGTGCGCTAGTAGATCGTGGGAATGATACACTTGCCGAGCGCTGATGTTCACCGCTGAGTCTGCCGAAGTGGACCACCTGGACCACCATGCCGTCCGTAATCGCGCTGAAGCTGCCACCCCAATGCAAGAATTGCTGGTGTACCTGGAGTTAAAGCGTCGAAGTATCTTGTGCTATCTGGGTAAACGCCTTGTCAAGCTATTGTCAATGGTACTTCTGCCATCGCGCGTTTTACGCTACGTAAACAGAACGCATTGGAATTTCCGGTGGTCGATAAAAGGCTGGAAAGTCACGTGACTTGAACAGAAAGGTCAACTACTGACGTCATGACGTCAGTGGTTGAACGGCACATCACCGTCTAGTTTACTTGGGGCAGTAGTGGTGCTAGCAGAACTGTGCGATTGGAGGTGTATCGGTCGTTATAAAGTCGAGGTGTATGAGAACCGTTGGAAGACGTTGTACTGCATCCATCAAAGTACAGTGTACGTGCGAAGCTCGGCTATGGGAGGGGAGAGGAAATTAATGAAAATTGAAATTTCATTGGAAACATTTGGCTAATAATTTCATTTGTGTGCGTGACAAAATAGTTTAGCTATTAACTTTGCGGCGTGCCTCACGTGTTGCTGAGTGGTTGACTACCTGAATAATTTTTTTATGCCACGAATCATAAGCAGGTACTCTATTATTTCAGGCTTGCGTTAAATTTGGCGCACTGCTGCGTCAACACGCTATCGTCCA
Source organism: Rhipicephalus microplus (assembly GCF_043290135.1). Taxonomy (NCBI): domain Eukaryota; kingdom Metazoa; phylum Arthropoda; class Arachnida; order Ixodida; family Ixodidae; genus Rhipicephalus; species Rhipicephalus microplus. The sequence goes on along the minus strand of NC_134707.1, from coordinate 60,737,926 downwards.
TTTTAGCGGGACGGTATCGCGTGTAAGATCTGTTAACTAAATCTCTGCACACATAATGCTCACCTGACCTGGCGTTTCAATCAAACAAACCTCGTTCACAGAAGCCGTAAGTAACCGTTCTCGTCCCTGCGATTTCTGACGCGTAACCGACGTGCTGTCGCTATTTGTGGGCTACGCAACAGCAGCATCTGACGAATAAAATACAGCTTCTTCGCCAAAATATGTCTTTTTCAGGTTATTTGGATTCAAGTTATTGTTTTTCGGATTTGCCAGAGGCAACGAGAGATCACGTGTACTTGCATCCATTACTCGAGCAAGTATTTATTTTGCAAGAGTACATGAGTAAACCCGGATCTCTGCAAGCCTGACAGGACTGACAGAGGTGCAGTGGCGATAGACTAAATGGTCAAGACGGCAGCCAAGTTGCTGTCGGCAAAATGCGTTTAATGAAAGGCTTGAATTCGTGTTGACTGGACCACAGAGTTTTTGATTCCTTTACTTGTGTCATGTGGATCGTGTGATCCCAAGTACTTATAGGCTCCTTCCTCTTCATGAAATACACGTTGCCGTCGTTTGTAGCATTGTGGGCCTTTACTTTTTTCACACTGCCACTCAAACACATTTGATGGACTAAATGCTTTCATAAATTATTACAGGAATGTCGCTGGAGCCAATGTTCGCTCAACTGAACTTATCTTTGTCAAGGCAGCTCTGTTGCCCTGGCGATCGGCTGGTCACTTTGCCGACACGCTGTTTCCAGCGATGCTCTCTCTTAAAAAAAATTCTGATCGCTTCAGGAATCCCCGTGCTTGTGAACTTTAGCCCTGTTTGGTACTAAAGTTCTGTAAGAAAGTTGTAAAAGTTGTCATAAGAAACGTGATTGAGTCAAATACGACGTGTCCTACTCGTGTTGTTGATTACTGTCGCATTGGTTCGAATACTCTGGGTTCAATTCTTGCTCATTATGTCCTTATATCAATTGCAAATGAGAGTTGCTCGTAGAGATTGACACTTCGACACTACGTGCATCTCTCTGTATTTGTACTAAACGTCCAATAAAAAGTAGATTTTATTTATGTTAATCGAGATATGCCTCACCGAAAAGTCGGCTATCTCGACTTTCGCCACTTCAAAACACACGAACGAAATAATAAAAAAATGTTAACAATATTTTACGAATCACCGCATTACCAAAGCTGCCAGCGAACCTGAAAGAATGCACGAACACCTTCAGCTTGCATGCGAAGTGCCAAAAGAGAATTTCCACGCGATCTCCCTTCCTCTCGGGTTTTCTTCCTTTCCCTCCTTTTGGTGACCTCAGCAGTGACGTCATGAATGAAATGTTCCGTTCGGGATTTACTTCTAGTTGGATACCGGGCAGCCGCCAGTGGTGAAAGCGGCGCTGCATGCCGCTGCGTATCAGATTGCGAGCACGCGTTACACGGGAGGTATGAGGAGTTTCCGCCCCTTGGCAGAGCAGCGTTACCCGATTTAACCGTCTTTGTCGAATGCATGGTTGACTTGCTCGGCGCACCTCACTTCGGCGTCCGTTCTATGCCTGCCACAACGAGTCTTCATCTCTCCCGTAGTTGGAATGTCAACCGAGCGAGTTGACCGAGCCCGATCTGACTAGCAATATCGATGAGTGAGTGGCGAGAAGAAGCGGAGGCGACTGCTACGAACTCAAGTCAACCACCTTGCTCAAGCTTCGCCTTATTTAAAATTCACAAAACAAGAAATAAAAAAGACATATAAGCAAAAGAAAAGTTCTTCACACTGGTATCGAATTTCATTATTTGTAAAAACTTGTGGAAGCCAACAAATGCAAACATTCACATCCACTTTACCCATTCAAAAATATCTTAGGATGCCAGATCTTTGGTGACGTAATGAAAGAAATTTTCTGTTCATGACTTATTTCTAGTAGGACACCCGGCTACCGCCAGTGGTAAAAGAGGCGCTGCCGAGAGTGAATACATGGAAGGTATAGGGAGTTCCCTCCCCGTGGCACAGTTTGCTGGCATTCCCAAAGGATACTGAAGTGAGGGCTTCTCGTCCACGCGTTAAAATCAAGTCGCACTGCAAGATTTCCGAGCTAATTTAGCAGAGAAACTAAAAGTTTTATAACCAGTTGAATCACCGCTTTGTCTTGCGTAGAAAAACACTTTGGCGCCACATTTATGGTCGTAGCAGCGTAGCCTTGGCAGTGTTGTGCCATACTTCTAGTCGCATAAATCGACGTAATTCGTCAATTGACATCATCTTCCAGCTGAGAAAGTAAAAGAAAGCTAATGTTTTAGTTTTTTGGCTACCTCATCTCTGTGCCGAGTACAAGAAATGGCAGCGTACCCGAATCAAAACACCGACAATTTCGTCATTTCTTTGGGTGTCATACAAGCTTAGACACGGTGTCGACTATTTTTCTGAAATGTTCACTTGCCATGTAAAAGACTCTTTAAGGAGAGTTCCGAAATTTTACTCCCGTCGGAGAGGACTGCATGCTCGATGAAAGTTAGCCCGTCCCTTTAAAAGGAGTCATTGCGAAAAGGAAAGACTCACCTATAAGAGTAAAGCATACTCTCTCTTGTAATGTGGTTTCAATTGGCGAATTGATTAAACGCAAGTCACTGAACGCTCAAGCAGCTTCACGTACGGGCAACGCTTGTTCCGCTTACTTCTAAATACATCCTTTTACCTGAATTACTGTGGCCGCAGCACACATCTTCAACATACGAATCGACCAGCTCATTTTGCATCACTTCGTTCAAAACTGCTTCATCATCGATATATAACGCTAACATGCTTGAAAACAAAAGTTCTAGTCGATGAAAGTGACGTAAACTACTTTGCTATCACACTTTCTTTCTTCTGCCTACGCATACCTCATCAATGCGAAAGCATCAAATGCATCATCAAACATGAAACGGGATATTCACCTGTGTGAACTCGACGGATGCAGAAATCATCCAATATGAGATGATGTCAGATATTCAAAATTCAATACGTCGCTCATAGCATCACACAAAGACGTCGTCATCACAAGGCACCGTCGGTATAGCTCAAAAGTGAACCGACCAAAGAGCCAATCACGTCGGGCTCCGGCAGCGTTCAGTGGAACTTTTCAGGTGCACACATTTTCATTGCGCAAGGTTTGAATTTCCCCCTTTTTAATAACACATTCACAAAGTAGCGCATTTCGAGCACCTGTGAGGCACGCAGAAAACAGAAGCAATTGCGTCTGCGTTCTGGCGCCGACAGTGGCGTTGGTCATTCCTGACACCGCAAGGCCGTCTGCTCAGACTCCTCTTTACACAAACACGTGGTGTTTGGCGTGGATCGCAGGAGTTGCACGAGCACAGTTTCTGCTCTGTTCCCCATGAACGCACTTCAGAGGGGTCCTTCGGAGCGAGTGGTGTTGTAAAGCGGTGGGCGGTATTCCACCAGCGCCAACCGAGCCGAAAGACTTGATGAAATTCCAAACATAAGATAATCTTGTATACCATAATCGCTTACTTTATGAACACAAAAGACGCTGCATAAAAAGTTCGCGCCGGAAGGATACCCCAAAATGTGGTTAGCGTGCGACGCTCCGAGAGACGCAAAACGAGACGAATGTGTAAGCAGCGAATCACTGAAGTGATTCGGAGAGATGGGCTAGTCGGTTTCGTTATATACTGAAGCTTTAGCGCACACACACGAGTACATATACGATAGGGACAGCGCTGGTCCCCGTGTCTCCATCGTATTTGTCCTCCTGTATGTGCGCTTAAGCTCCAGTATGAATCACCGGGTACGGTTATTCCCCGCCCCACATTCTTATGTGTACGTTACCTTGAAAGGGCAAAATGTGGGTGAAAGTGGTACGCACTAGATTTCACAAAATGGCTGCGCAGTAGCATTTCTTTTTCTGGCCAGATAGCCTTTTTGAAGCCATATAAGGACGCACGTGAAGTTGATATCGCTCTGTGATATTTTCCCGCTGCGTTATCGAGAGCAAGCGCAAACGCAATCTTTTTCCGTGTCGATTGCTATGTGAAGAAACGCGCAGCCCACCAGATGTCGCATCTCAAGTAGACATTCGGGTCTGTTAAGGAGCTACAAGGTGAGTTCTTAGTCGCTCACGCCGATTCAGATCCAGGATAGGGTCTTCGTCGGCAGGCTATACTTCTTCGGCAAACTCCTACAGCTATCCGTGCCAAGAACAGCGCGGAGGTTCGATCATAAACAGTGGGGTACAGCAAGCGCGAAGACATCTGCTGCGCCACTAAACAGCACGTTCGAGACTCGTGCTGTCACACTGCACAGCGACCGGCTGCCCGCATCGAGCGACTTTACGAGCGAGGCCCCCATTCTCAGCCGGTCATGGCAGAAGAGGACATCAACACACTGTGTCTTCTGATGAGGCCCCTGTCCCTGGACCAAGTGCGCAGCCTCGAAGACGACAAGGTGATACCGGGCCTGCGCCTCAGAGACGCACAGGATCACGAAGAGGCCTGCGACAAAGTCCGTGCCACCTTGAAATCGGGCGAGTCGTGCCTTGTGCGACTTCCCAAGCTCGCTGCGGCCTACTGCTGGCTCTTTGCACGCAACCAGAGGCTCACGTGGGCACTGTTCGCGCTGGATCGGAGCATGCCGCCCGTCCACGACTTCACGCTGCAGACGCTGATAGCGACCGCGCTAACGTTCCCGGAAGTGGACATCGGGTACGTGACCCTGACCAGAGAGAGAGAGCGCTACGCGTGTGCAATCACCGCCGAAAAACAGTCCGACCCCGAGAGCGCGCACATCGTCGTGGGCATGTGCGCGTGGCAGGACTTGCCGTACCTGGCAATGTGTTTCCCCGGCACGAGTTGTGCGACGCGGGTACAGCGTATTGTCGACAGCATCCTCAAGTGCAAGTGCGACGAAATATTTCTCGGCTGCTACACTGGCATTGACCGGACACTAGCTCAAGCCAACATTCATCGCATGCAACCTGAAAGCGACAGCGAAAGTGCTGAAATCGATATTGAAACTGTAGACTAGCTACCGACACTTTGACGTCATGCACAAGTGCATACTCACGGACGGTGTCTGAACAGCAAGACTAATCTAACGCGGAATGTGGCCAAATGTAAAGGTATACACACCTGCTTCTTTGCGTCAATATACCGTTGGTCTAGTTATGTGCCTAATTGATAGCCCGATGGTCGCGGTATGGAATCTCGACCTTGGCAGCCGCAATTGATGGAGGCGGAACGGTCGAGACCCGTGAGCTTATGGTGAGGTGAACTGTGCAACACCCTACGCGGTCCAGGTTTTCGGAGTCCTCTTGTACGGCGTCTCTCGTAATCGTATAGCAGTTTCGGAACGTTAACGGTTCACGCGTGCAAGAACGGTTCACGCATACAAAAGTACGCACTCATCTAACTTTGGGATACCATACGGATGATTACGTTTCACACTTTCCCAACTTCGCCAATATACTACTAGCGCTCCTGATAACTAAGATTTTTCTTCAAAGTTTGAAGCAATAAAGAAAAATAAACAAAACACAAGGAATCAAAATGCAGTTACCGGTGCATGCAAATTGTATGTTTTCTGTATTTGTGGTTTACAAATTGCAACATTTCATATACATTTAAATATATGTTTATTGCACTGTGTGTTTTTTGTTATTTTTGTCAGCGACCGCTCGCAGTGAGCTTGAAAGTTTTATCATTCCTAATTTTGTTTATGCTATGTACATGTTGTGTACTTTTGTCAGCTCTGGTGTTTTGTTGCCGCCACCGCCACTGCCCTATGTGAATAGGGGGGTGAGAACTTATAGTCAAGTGGATAGTCGCTTTCATTCTCACCCCCTCCATCAATTTTGTAATGGTGGAATATAAAACAATATTATAATTATTTTCTTGATTTTATTTAGGTTCTGTGTTTTACCCTCATTGCAAGTAGGCCTGTAAGTCCAGTAACGGCTACGCAAGGAAAAACCTTTCATTATGACACATGTATCAATATTACACCCCACCCACCGGAGTGGTCTAATAGCTAAGGCATTTTGCTGCTGACCCGCAGGTCGCGGGATCAAATCCTAGCCGTGGCGGCCACATTTTCAATAGAGGCGAAAATGCTTGATGTTCATGTGCATAGATTAAGGTACACGTTAAAGAACCCCAGGTGGCCAAAATTTCCGGAGCCCTCCACTTCGGCGTCTGCCATAACCGCATGGTAGTTTTGGGACGTGAAACTCCAACAGCTATTAACATTACACCACGTCTTGGCGTTCTGTGACCACAAGTTACCATACAGCTCCACAAAAGAGAACATATGCCAGTTTGGTTATCCAAAGACAGGCTGTTATTGCAGCTATTTCGGTAGCGCTGTTATTGTGGCGACATTGCATTGCTGAGTAACTCAAGGGACGAATTGCAACTCATGAGAACAGAGTTAGACAAGGAGAGCAGAAAGGCGGGCTTTAAAGTTAACCTGCAGAAAACGAAAGTAATGTACAACAACCTCGGAAGAGAGCAGCGCTTTGAGATAGGTGATAGTCCTCTTCAAGTTGTAAAAGACTGTCTACTTCGGGCAGGTAATAACCGCAGAGCCGAACCACGAGATTAAAGTATCTAGAAGAATAAGAATGGGGTGGGGCACATTTGGCAAGCACTCTCAAATTATGACTGGTAGATTGCCACTATCCCTCATGAGGAAGGTATATAACAGCTGCATCTTGCCGGTACTTAGCTACGGAGCAGAAACCTGGAGACTTACAAAGAGGGTTCAGCTTAAATTGAGGACGACGCAGCGAGCAAAGGAAAGAAAATTGGTAGGTGTAACCTTAAAATACAAGAAGAGAGCAGAGTGGATTAGGAAACAAACGGGGGTTAAGGATATAATAGTTGAAATCAAGAAGAGGAAATGGACATGAACCGGGCGTGTAGCGCGTAGGCAGGACAACCTCTGGTCATTAAGGGTAACTAACTGGATTCCCAAAGATGGGAAGTGGGTTACGGGGGGACAGAAGGTTAGGTGGGCAGATGAGATTAAGAAGTTTGCGGGTATAAATTGGCAGCAGCAAGCACAGGACCAAGTTAACTGGCGGAACATGGGAGATGACTTTGTCCTGCAGTGGACGTAATCAGGCTGATGATGATGATGATGATGATGATGATGATGATGATGATGTTATTGTGGTGTCTATCAGACCTGAAATGATCGTTTCTTTCTTTATTTGCAGGAGATAAGTGCCACAGGGAGAGCTCTGCTGGCGATGACCATATCAACATGACAAGATCCTTCAAAAACCACTTTTTTTTCGCGATTTCAGGAGTGATGTAATCATCTTGCGCTGAAACTAGGTATAATATTTTTAACTTCCCATTAGGTTAAGAAGAGGCAAGGGTTCCAGGGAAAGCAGAAAGTCAGACCGGCAGATGAGATTGAGAGGACACTTGAGGATCATTGTTGGCCGATATAAGTGCAGTTAAGTTTTTTTTTTCTTTCGTTTAAAACGGCAATATATATTTTATGTGACTGTTGACTGTATGCATCAGTTGCTCTTCAATCAGTTAACAACACATATATGCGCATATGTGTGATTGTCGAAGACGTTTTGAAATCTCATGTTCTACCTAGTTGTGCTATTGTGTTCTACCTAGTTGTGCAAGTTGTGTATATTGTATGTACTATGGACTTCGTTTGTACGGACGCTTGGACCCTACGTGCACTGTCACAACATCGATGAGAACAGGAAGAAACCCAGAAATATAGGGCAGAGCGCTGTTCCTTCCTGTCATCATCGATTCTGTGCTACCAATGTTTAAGATTATGAACCAACGCATTCATTTGAAGTGTATATGTTAGATACCTCTAAGGGATAAGGAGTAGCCGGCGTCGTGTTTGTGCGCCAACATCTCCTTATATCGCGTCTTTAAAAACAATGCTGCGAGGACAGCGTGGCCGCAACAAGCACAGGACAAGGTTGGAGGCCTTTGACCTGCAGTGGGACTAGTAAGGGTGAAGAGCTTGATCATGATGGAGTCAAAAACGCCTGTAAAATCTCCAACCTGTTGCTCCTCAAACGCTTTCTTCCTATATTTTCCTTTGTATAATTTCTTCGTAATTTAGCATTGCTGAAATTTGGGTTTGTTGGAAATGTAGCGTCGACAAAAAAAAAAGGCTCTCGATGAACATGTACACCCAAGAGGAAACGATACAGACGCCAACATCCAACAAAGTCTTTCCGTAATAGTTTATTCATATTGCTTGAGGAAAAAAACATCACAGTGTCCATCAGCCCCTCTGTTGTGTCCTCTTCTTGAGTCCCGATTCATCCAGCGCTGTTTATTTTTTCTAAACGACACCCCGCAATCCATTGTAATCCAGGAGGTTACGTATATGGATTCTTATTGAATAGGCGCCGTGATTGTATGCTTAAATTTCAATACGAAAGGTTAGAAGGTGTATCGAATCTAAGCAGCTTTCTCTATGTGCTGTCAAAGCGTGTTCGCATCCAGATATTTTTCCCCTCTCGTAGCTAGTGCAGCCCCTCTGCCTATGCCAGATTCTTCATGACGCCCTATGGCATCATTGACTGAGCTAACATACTATAATGCGCAGGGTACGCCTTAGTTTTGTCGATTCATGAAATGATATGACAAACTACGTTACAGGCATTCAATACACTCTCGAGCACATCACCTTGTCCAACTTGATAACCCAGCTTGACATTTCTCCTTTTTTTTTCTGTTGCTACGTTTATACACATTGATCATTCCGAACTATTGGTTACAGGAAACGTTCTTTCGACGCCACGCACAGCTGGTTTGTCTGGTTGATGTCATGCTGAAGTCAGATGTGTCCGACTAACGATAGGCCATAGACTCGCAGCGCCTATCCCCGCTGAAAAAAGCAGTGTGTGAGTGCCGTGGTCGAAGCTAGACCCTCATTCGCTGCCGGGAATGACTTCGACCGACTTGAACTCACTGTGCTTCCACCTTTCGAGCTTGTCAGCGGATAGGCTAAGTTCCATCGACGAACGATTCGCTTTGGACTTCCCAAAGCGAGAGCCATCCTCAATTGATAAGGGCCGTGTGTGCTATTCGCGTCTAGCTGGAAAGTATAGTAGTCCTGAAGAGGCGCCTGTGTTGCACGGCCCAGACATACTGCCAGCTAATCGAACTAGGTGCGATCCGACCATGGAAGCTATACTGGCGCAGACGCTACAGGCCACGCATGAGTTGGGGAAACACTTATTAACCATATGCGGTGCAGAAGCCAAGAAGTGCGGTGCACGAAGGAAAGTCGGGAAAACCCGGCATACCTGTTGGTTGGTCGCCGTCGTAGGCCAGCCATACAACGAAATTTGCTGCTTCACCGCACGGAACAAGCTGCCGTGCGCCGCAGTACACCAGTTACCGGGAGGACGTTCTGCACTTCTAGTTCGTTCACTCCTGGAGGCACGTTGGGTAGCTTTGGACAGTCGCACTATTGGGGACCTGGAATTGGCGTCAACTGTTACGGCAACGCTGGCCATTAAGAGCCGACATAGCCAGTCTTACGCCACCTACGAAATAATATAACCGGTAAGAAAGTTTTAGTCTGGAGCGAACATTTTGGCTGTAGAGTATGACCATTGCAGAGACGGATGAGGCTCTACGCTTATAATTTTGCCGTGGTTCTCGCCTTTTGAACGTAACTAAATTAGGTAGATCTTTGGGGAGGGTGGGAACTTATGGGCATGAAAGATCATGGCTGATCTTTTGTCATAGGAATCGAGATACGTTGTTAAGCGCTTATTGTGCATAGTTTCGTCACAAGAGCGAAGAAATTAAAGCTAAAGCAACAAACTGTAATGTCACGCAAACAACGGCGAGCGGCTTCACAAGCAGATAAGACACGCAAAAACGAGCGCAAACAAACTGTCATTCTAGAATTGAAGTGAGCCGCTCAGGCACAAAGCGTACGTGACGATAACAGCAAGTTTTACCCATGACCCCAGGTCTCCTATAGGTGCATTGGGAAGGCCATTTCTGTGTTCGGAGGGATAGAAGAGTTTGAGATCTGGTTGGGTGAAACGCAGGCGGCGTTGGCAAAACGCGAGGGACTCCACACGAGGCGAAAATTCAAATTAGGCGAGACGTGGTCCCGACGACCCACGTCGCACGCACAAACTTGCCCACTGCGGTAGTTTAACGGTGGTCGCATGTGAGGACGCGGAGCTCTACAAGTGTACTTACTACAGACATTGAACAAGGCGACTAAGGACTGTAAGAACAACAGCAGGGTCCATCCCCCGTCTCATGTCAAGCTCTTCCGGGCTCACAGTGTTCATCCTTTTGCATGTTGCATATCGGTTTCTATCCCAGCTAAGCCAGACTCAGTACTGGTACGTGGGCTCCTACGAACTCGATCTGCCGGATTGCGGAGACCCCTTTTGCAAACTAGAGCACATGCTCTGGCGGTGTTCTTCGTTACAGCACAACGATCGTCTCACCACAGAAGCGGAGTGGGAGGAGGCGCTCAAGAGTTCCGTGCTCACCGCTCATCTGCGGGCTGTTCAGAAGTCCCGCGGCGTGGTGGTCAGCTATGGCCAGCCGTACCAACGTGGGAACTGCCAGCCGTGGCTCTTCACGTGTGAGAGGGCTTTTCGAGTCACCCCTCTATAGAACGCCATAATGTAACAATGTTTGTCTGTAATACTGGGTCGCGGCCCCACACTGCCTCTGCGTCGTGTAGTTGGTGACATAAGACGTCTTGGTTACCCGTGCCAGGTTTCGATTTTCGGGTCTTAGGATGGCGCGAGCGCGACAAGTCCGTGAGTGACATGGGTTCTGCGCATGCGCCTCTTTATGATTACGTCACAAGCAAAAACTGGCTGTCTACGTGTCACTCGTCCATTCCAATGCAGCAAGCGAGCTTTGAGTCGACATGTGGACCGCTGCTGAAGCTAACATCTTCTCCATGTTTGAGTTTTGCGAGATTGCACCTGCATCGTCTGGAATAGAAAGGAAGCTATACTGAAGCCGCATCCACGGTCGCGAATAACACGATCATAGCGGTTGCTGAAATCTGGAGAAACGCTCGTGGTCTTTGTGCGCAGTCGAAACAAAACTGCTGAACACTGGTGCTGATGTATAGCGAGGCTCAATGATGGATGGAGGCTTAAAACTTTCGGAAGGATGCGAAGCTGCTGCTTGTCGCAGTTTTCACTGGTCACTCACTGCCTACTCGATCACAGATAATGGCCATGCAGTCCACGTGCGCCGGGGTAAATATAAAATCAAAGGTGTTTTCCGCAGCCACTGAAGCCTTGGTCACCAACAACACGATTACGGGAAGATTGCGGATGGTGACGACGACTTCTGAAGGAACGGAGCCGTTTCGGTCGTTCTCGAAAACCATTTTCGCTCCATTGTGCAGCGCAGTTGCGACGCTATACGTGCTCTGATGAATTTCCGAATTAGCAGGATTTGTCAACTGATAACGAAATCAATGGAGTTTGATGCCATCGAAGAATATATATTCTGGTCAGAACCACAAATTATGTCCTGGTGATTCAGTTTTTCTTATTAACAGTGGTGGAATTAACGAAGGTTACTGTATTTCCATGCAAGCCAGCCAACTTTCTGCAGACTACTCGTATGAATGTTATTCAGCAATCATTATGCGCATCTAAAAATGGACCTCTTTTGAGTTTAACACTTTGATGCAATTGGCTGTTCGAAACGCAATTTTTCACCATTTTTTTCTTTTCCAGCATCGGGCAGAACTTAATTTTTATGAAGTGGTGACAAGAAACCCAGAATTCGGCAACAAGAAGTGTCAACAGGAAACCACCAGAATTGTCACTGCATGCGCCGATGCAGTGGCAAAAACTGGTTGCGGTTGCACCTCCTCCAATTTAAGGTGATTTGTTCCATTTAAAGACTATTCATAGACACGTAATTTTAAACACCCTAGCGCTTTTTAGGTTGAGCTGAAAATGCGACGCCATGCATGAAAAAAGGCCCACAGAAGACATTTGCAGTGTGTCACGCAGATACGCCGCCAATTTCTACTATTCAATACTGATCTGACTCATAAATATTGATCCGTGGTTTGTTCTGCATTGTACTCGCTCTTTGTGAATACGTATCATTCGCGTAGAGTTTGGTGCACTGTCTTCGATGCGATCTACAGACGTTTGTATGCCACTAGAAAAATCACATGAGTTGCGAACGCGCGAAATCGAAGACGGCATCATGATATAACGAGATGTCGTATACAATGGGTTGTGTAGAAACGCGATTGAACAAGAGTTGGCTGAAGAGCCAGACTGTTTCGCTTGTGAAACCTATATAAAGACCAATAGGAGGTGCTTGATGGGGCACGCAAATAATTCCCGCGACGTTCCTATCGACTCCTGGGTAGGACGGCAATGGGCAGTTTAGATGTGAGCTGCTTCTTTAGTTGGGGATAAAATGTGTTGAATCCAATCAGAATAAAGATGATGAAGGGATCGGTGAAAAAAAAACTGCTATCGCTTACCGATCACGCCTTCTCAAGCGCTGTTTTTTCTTTATGGCCTCCACAACCCACAAGAATGCTGTAGATTGTACACTTGAAGTGGTTATGCAAACGACGGTTTTTTTTAAATCATTCAATCCCTTCAACTTGCTAGAATGAAAAACAAAAACTGCCCATTTGATTTATAATAGAACGCCTCATATATGTTACACCTCAGATATCCGACATGTTACGCCTCATGCGTGCGACATCCGACTAGCGGGAGTAGGCACCGCATATATGCGAAACAGTAGAAATGAAAAACGAAGCTATGAAAAATTGGCAGATCCCTCCGTGGTGGTTTGCGCCAGGACTCTGAGGAACAACCAACCACGTGCACTGGAAATCAATGATATGCGAAGCACGAATGAGGAAGGTTGATATGTCACTTTAAAATCAGCACAACGTTACGAGGTTGAGGTAAATGATGCCGTATATGACTTCCGCGTCATGATTATCATGTTCGCGCCTGGCATTTTTATTCGTCGTCCATTCACGTCACGCAATGTCAAATTTGGTATATCTGAAGCTGGCGAAACGGCCACGAGCACGCTATGAGTGTAGCATGTAGTGATGTTTCACATAACACGCATGTCATGATTATCTTGTTTGGACGTTCCATTTACCTTCGTCGTCTATTCACGTCACGTAACACCAAATTTGGCATATGTGAAGCTAGCGAAACGGCTGCGACCGCGCTATGAACGTAGCATGTCGTCATGTTTTACGTAACATGCATATCCTGATTATCATGTTTGGACTAGTCGTTTACCTTCGTCGTCCATGCACGTCACGTAATAGCAGATTTGGTGCATGTGAAGCTAGCGAAAAGACCGCGAGCGCATCATGAGCGTGGCGTGCAGTCATGTTCTTACATGACACGCATGCGATGATTTCCACATGAGGGCCTGTAAATTAGTTCGCCATGCAGTCATCTCGTGCCATACCAGTTTCGCGATATTACATGTGGACGAAACGACCGCAGTAACAGCAAGACCATGACATGTAAATTCCGACATTCATGACATACATGTCATGATATTCATGATATGACTAGTTAGTTATGCCTGTCATAGAGTCATGTTATGCCATACTAAATGTGGTATATATCCCGTTATCCAAACGGCGAGAAGAGCTAAAAGTTCTAGGCAGCTAAATAGATAGACAGATAGGGTCAAACTCGCCGAAGTTTGCTAAGAAATGCTTCGCATTAAGATATGAAAGATCCTGGTTTATAAACACCTCTCGGACATTACATCACAGTCCTTAAGCGCGTGGATGTACGGCTGCTTGTATTTTTTTTTATCAGAATGACGCCCCTTCCAGCTAAATCCATTATCAGACACGTGACTAGCGGCCGAGTAAGCACGTGCATTAAAGTCCTTGCGGCGAGGCATTGCATTGCAATCCGCCGCCAACGCTCGAACGAAGCGGAGCCTGTCACCGCACTCCTGAAAAAAAAGTATGTTCAAACGCCCCATCGGTCGGGAAGCTTTTTAACCTCAGGATCGACATTCGACTAGCGGGAGGTGAACGCAAGCTTCTTCACTTCACCCTTCCAGGTCGCATCTTCGCCGCGCGTAGGAGATACGACCGACGCTTCCGTCACAACAGCAAGTACACCGAGGGTTCCCTCTAGCCATAGGCCAACACTCCACGCAACATTCAGCTTCCATAGGCGCCTTCAGGGTCACTGGCAGCCATGGCGTACGTGGAAGTGCTGTGCTCACACCTTTCAAGATTGCCGCAACACGAACTGCGGTGCTTGGACAACGACGGCTTCACCGACCTTCCAAAGCTCGCCGACAAGTCTGTACCAGAAGCAGTCAGCGCGGTTCGCGCCCACCTGGAATCCATAGCCGCTCTGCGCGACCGTCTGGACTGCGCAGCCCACCTATTTACCTGTATGGCCGGCCTGGGCGTCATAGGGTCCTGGGTTCTCTATCGCGCTGACCGTAGGGAGGACCCCACTGATATAATCGGCGACATCCTGAAAAAAATGCGGCAGAGACGCGTCTACGGCGTGTTTGCGAAGGCGACGGAAAACGTCTGTTGCACCTGCCTGCTCGTCCCCGAAGAAGAAAGAGGCAGGGACTTCAGGCCTTACTTGTTCGTCGACTGGTACACAAAGCCCTGCGTAGCCATACACGAAACTCCCGACATACATTCACCGTTACTCGAAACCGTCCTCCGACAGACGCTGGGAAATCCGCCACGAAGCTACCGTTGCGGCGTTTATGGAGACCTGAGGTCGCTGTATGCTGGCGTCCTCCAATTGTTCCCGTGATGCAGCCGCCGACTCTCTCTCATGCCGTTCGTGGGCAACGCGGTGAACTGTCCCTCCTTTTCGGCCACCGATTTATACCGTAAGTCATTTTTGCGGGCTATTCTCTTTCTATGTATGGCGTAGTTGCTCTGCCAAGAAAATTTAAGCCCGTGATCTCTGTAGCCAACGTCACAAACAGGTCTGCTTTCGCGAATAGTAACTGCGTAGATGTGGCTAAACACGTTCATTTTTAATTATACCGTTATTGATGTAGCGTTCCTTGGACAATCCTGAATTTACTGTGTAACTATCAAGCATGAAAAATTATGTGATGCAGTTTCCTTGATTTATACACTTCTGCTTAATTGAACGTAATGCTCATTGAACAGTCGTTGCTGGTAACGTGGTTCACTGGTAACGTCACTGGTAACATCACTGGTAACGTGGTTCCACGGCCATTAACGTCGGGACACACAGCGATGCTTGCAAGCCCGACATGTCTTTATCTGCGCCCTTGAATTTAACACTGCTAATTTCCCTAACGTCTATTACCAGTAGCGATTTGCTTGGGTTCATAACTGCCGTAGCCGGTTTATTGCGTTATCCACCGTGAATAACTATTTCATTTGTTAAACAATTCTTCATTGGTTGTCTTCTTTCCAGCATCAAGACGATGTCGTTTGACGGACCAAAATTTTTCATGAACCATGCAGTTTGCCGAAACTACTTGACGACTTACAAATAACCACGCATCTCCATCGAAGACTGCAGCCACGAAAATCTTGATAAGTACCACACCTGTTGAAGCTGTAGTGACAGCTGTGTTGAACATTATTTTACTCAATGTTTCATTTTTAACCTAAAATTTCCACTTTCCTTTAGCTTCATACATTAAATTTCTTGCCGCGTTCCTCTTCGAGCGCCCCTTTTGTGTGTGTGAGCGCCACCTGGAAGAGAGCATCATCGTATCCGTTCACCATTTGTTGTCACATGCGTAGTGGAACATCATCTTAATCTTAGCTGAGTGACGAGGCCTCGACAAAATGGCTTAATGCTGTCCACCTACATGTTCTTCATAACTGTGACAAAGGCGATGAGAGACTTCGCACTTCGTGTTTTATGAAACGTGTTGGGTCTTATGCAAGCTGACACATCCTGGTATCGACCATGCAGTCGAATAAAGGAACTTTTATATGCACCCATGCTTTTTGGTATATTTGCTTCGCAACTGTGTCTCTTGTGGCCAACCAAATTCAAGCATTGTTGATATTTTTACTCTTCAACATACGCCATCAACCCCCCCCCCCCCCCCCTTTGAGCATGCGTGTCATTCCTCAACAAGTTTCACGACGCTTCGTACTTTCCTAGCTCTGGTGACAGCGCAAGGTCTACGAAGTTGCATCTGTTTTAGCAGGACAGCCGAAACATCACATGCCGGAAACGGTGGGCCTTGCAAACAGTCGAACGCCACGAATTATTTTATTTTGAAATAAATAAACTTTCTTAGTGCGCAGAGCGTTTCAGAAAGAAGTCACATGGGACAAAGCGCACACTTGCAACCACTTTATTGCACAGATGGCGGCCGTATATATGAAGCCAAGAGGGCGATAAGAACCACAAAAACGAAAAAATGATGGCGCATGTGCCAGAACATCCTAATATACGAATCTCGAAGATACGTTTTAACTGACAAGATACTTGTACTAATTGTCCGAATGGGGCACATACACACTCGGTTACCGCCTTGCGAATCAAAAACGTTTCATTTCCCGTGCCCTATTGTCAATCTTGCCATCACTTCGCATTCATCAAGCATCGGGGTGCACTAACAATAGGCACAGTCACTTTCCAGGTGGCTGCCCACTGATCCGCGCTTGAGATCCACGTACTTCTTAAGGAGATAGTTCAGACATGCAGCGCCCCATCTGACCGATGTAGTATCGGCCACATGATAAAGCAAATCGATATACAACACCTACATTACATTCTACGAACATTTTTGCAAGCTTCTTATAATACCATATACCTGAATATCTTTCGTTTTTCATAATTTTGTATAGAAACCCTGGATGGTTTTTGCTGTGAAAACGACCTTCACCCTAGTTTTTTTTTCAAAGAATACTTTTCAGGCAGTCTGAACGTTTGTGCATATAAAGTATGGCAGAAACGTTCGGGTTTGGCTGTTCCTGAATTGTGTGCTTCATAATCTTTCCCTGATTTAATTAATTCAGAAGTGACTCTTCTGTGCCTCAGAGCAATTGATAAGGAAAGCCTGCTTTCTTATGTCTGTTAATATGGCTGCCGAAGCTGCTCTCAACCTGGTGATGACAAAGCCTTGACACTGATGCCACCTCGCGTGCTTTCGCAGTTCCTCACTCAATAAGCTTTGAATGCGCTCAACTAAAATGTATCAGGGCTTTCTGGTTCTGGCAGAAGCTCTAGGTCTAAAAATCAAAGTTTGTTATTCTTGGGAAACTCCGCCGTCAGCATGCAAATTAGTCATGTTATCAGAAATAATGCTCAACTATGATCAGCGTCCTGCCATCTGTCACGTTGTTCCGCACTATAAATGACTAAGAAATCATTACCATAGAGGAATACCTTAACGGTACCAAGCCTCGCTGTATGCGTTTGTCATAACGAGCTAATGAAATACCACTGAGTACTGGAGCTAAACATGACCCAGTGCACATGCCCTGTCTTTGAGTGTACCATTTGTCGTTTTCTCGTGATGAAAAGTCGACTGCGAATAAAAGTTCAGAAGTTGAAGAAAGCTGTCTACGTTAGTTGCACAAAGTCTACAAAAAATTATTCCCACCACAGCGTTGCAGACTTCACCTCCTCGCACAAAATGTCCCGAGGTAGGAAATTAAATAAGTCTTCAACGTCTACCGAAAACGCACAAGCACTTTGAGGGCACTCATCCCCTAGAAAGTTTAAAACCTCCTGAGGATTTCTTACGAGGAACGTATCTTCAATGGTCACGGCATTTGCAGATGTCGTCCGACAAGTTTCTGCCTAGAGTCATAATTCGAAGCAGACATAACTCCTTGTGGGTTTGGCCGTGAAGGAGACAGAGAGGCTGGCCTTTTCGCACGTCCTCCCGGACAGAGCCAACCTAACGAGCCCCCCGCTTGGTTCATACAGCCTCTCACCTTTTGTTTTGCTTTCGCCGGAGTTACTTTCCGCAGTTCTCTGAAGTTCCCTTATCAAGCCGCTGCCACCTTTTCTTCGTACAGTGGTTCGGGAACCAGGGCGAATCCTCCTTCCTCGTCAGACTGGAGCAAATTGATGTCCGCTTTTTTAGGAGCAGACACGACATGCCGAATTCCTGAAGTTTCTTCTCTCGCGGGTTCCTTTGGCAGACGCTTGACTCCTTGTTGGATGCAGCTCTCCGTTTCATCAGCCCCAGTTCTCCCAAAGGCTTGTCCGGCAAGACTGACCAACTCAGTTTTATCAAGCCTTGGGTGGACGCAGCTCTTAGGACCGAGTTCCAGAAGGCCATCTTTGGGTATCCTCTTATTTCCAAGGAGGAAAACGTTCTACTCCGAAGCGGGTGCTTTCGATTTTTCTCCTTGGTAGCCTTATCCCCGCGGAACGCCAATGGAACTCGGCTGTTTGCGACGAATTGCACAGATCCTACAGAAACACTTTCTTGGCTTTGTCCATTTGTCTCACGCATGCGAACTGACGGGACAAGGAAGACTTCGCTCGCTTTAGCAGCAATCGCTTTCAGCGCGAAATCCTAGAATCAAAGAGGTTACCGCAGTCACTTTTGTGCCTGGTAGTAGCCTTCGCGTACACTGGTGCGCTGCTTGCGTTGACTGCGCTTCGCACTCAGCTCGGAGGCCACGCAAAAAAGGAACGCGTGGTTCAGATCTTCTCCGCCAGGTGCCGCAACGGTCCTGACAGATCGCAATCTTTCAATGAACTTCGTCCTGTACATTTCATCTTCATTTACCAGCGCACTGTTGGTACATGGCCACGTGGTGCGCCACGTTCCGATCGAAGTATTCGCCTCGCTCGAAGCCGTTAGTATCACCGCCAAGATTGTTGCCGTAAACTTCGTGTACTTCACTGGAATACCCCTCTAGTGGTTTGTGGAGTGCAACACACGGAGACGAAGTCTAGAATGTGAAGCAGTACACGTCGTGGGCCCGTAGTCGGGCTGTCGTTTTCCGGAACCAACGAGCACGCGTGAACTTTCTTTGGTTATAGCCAGCGAGTCGGTGGCGACGTACTTCGCATCCATCTCCAGCAAGAAGCGGTCCAAAAGTGCGTCCTAGCACGCACACTCGGCGTTGGGGACGTGACAGAGAATTCAGGGACCGATCACCGTCTCGAACATAAAGACAAGTATAAATCGCGCAAACGCACTCCAGACGCACCTTTATGTCCCACATTACAGCGATACTCGTGCAAATTGTGGAGATGGCGTCCGGAACGGACGTTTCGGTGATATTCAAGATGGAAAGAGAACTGGCACAGTCCAAGCA
This sequence comes from Rhipicephalus microplus, assembly GCF_043290135.1. NCBI lineage: Eukaryota > Metazoa > Arthropoda > Arachnida > Ixodida > Ixodidae > Rhipicephalus > Rhipicephalus microplus. The sequence continues at coordinate 60,718,639 of NC_134707.1, read as the reverse complement.
GTACAGTTAGTCCGCTTGGACGCTGGATATACAGCGTTGAGCAGAGCGTGTCCGAATCTACCGCAGCCACCAGAAATAACGGAAAAGTACGTAGAAAGAAAGGTTCGACTTCTGAGCAGGATTAGGATTAGAATTAGGATGTTGTAGGTAGCCGGCGGATCTAGCCTTCCAAAATTTGCAGGCAATTGCCCTATCCTATTCTTTGCTAACTGTAACTAATGTCCTTTTGTTTGTTTGTTTTTTTAACTAAGCAAGAGCAGGATTTGAAACGGTCGCGCGTAGCTCAACGTAAGCCGTACTGTTATAGCCGTTGTTGTAGCCGACGTAAATATTATCTATTTAGCAGCAATATATGTTATAAGATCATAACGCGGGTCACGCTCGGCACCGTAGTTGTCCACCGCCACCACCGGCGTCCTAACGAATTTGAACGAAATAAGAATAATTAATACCAATGACACAGTGATGCTCGAACTCGGGTCCACTGAGTGCCAGCCCAATATTCTACCTCTGAACCACGCCGGTGCTTGGGACTTGTTCGCAAACTTGCCTTATAGGTAGGCTTGACGTCGGAAAAGAAAATCGCGTTAATACGACTTATAAAGCGTTCTAAAACAGCGAAAAAACAAGCAGTCATCGCACAATGCGAATAGCGTAACGAGTGGGTCGTCCAATGCTCCAATTCATTACAACAGCTTGTTCTTGTTCGCCTATTAACTGTGGCTCATACCCAGTTCAGGTACAATTCCTGATCGTCGTCAGCCACTGCATGAACAATTGGCACAGAATACATTGCCAGTGTTTAGCAGACACGACACTTCTCAGAAGAACGACGAAGGATAGCATAGCGTATGCCGGCCTGCTACCCAGAAATTATTGTTATTAATAATGCCGTAATGGGTACCGAGCAAGTGGGCTTGCTGCAGTTACTTAATGAGTGTTTAGAAAATGCCCTGAAAGGCCACTCTTCAAGCTTTAGCTGTGACTGTGCTGCGCCTTACGCGCAGGCCTGGCATTTTTTTTACAAGATTCATGCATATTCTTCCCACCGGAAGTAAATGCTCAACTGAATATGCTTTGCAAAGTGTCCCTCGTTGCACGTGCCAGTGAAGAAAAAGGATGAACGTTACAAGAGTGGTTCCTCTGTCGTTTGAGTTGGCCCACGCCGTAAATAATTGGGTTTAATTATTCTTTGTTATCTACCTACTTAGACACGTGGTACCCGAGATTGTCTGTACACTAAGCCAACAACGCCTACACAAATTATCACGCGTAATAAACACCGTTTGTAAGAGTTTCCACGTGATATTTTACGAATAAGAATGTAACAATAGAATAAACTGGAGCCAACTTTTTAATAGTATATCACGCACTCGTCCCGAACCGTTGGGGTCACAGGCATACAAACGTCCCCGCTATGTGCCAAGATCTTCTAGGCGGCCAAATCAAAATTGCATATTTTATAAGAAGCCATTTTGAGAGACGTGAACAGGAACAGGCAAAGCCTTTTTTTGTTTGTTTGCTGGTTTGTTTGTCTGTAGCCTAGAAATCATGCCACATACCCACTCTGGGGGAATGGCCAAGAAAATCTATAGTATCACATGGACGGCAACGGCACTATTGCTTACCAAAAAAAATATGTACAAGACGGAAGACATTATCAAAAAGATCCAAAGAGTGAGAAATGAACAAAAACAAAACAAGAAAATTATCACTATTATATTTACGATAACTTGATTTTTGGAGCCGACCAGGCAGCTGAGTTTGCCAAACACAATTAATTTGGGATGTACGTCTCATATTTATTCACATATTAGAAATTACGTCTCGACTTCTGTCTTTTTTTTTCGAGAATTCGTAAAAGTGGGCATTATGTTGAAATACGGTTAGTGGCTTGAATGAAATGGCACACCGGTCGTATCGAATACATCTCTGCGGCAATGTCCCAAAACGGAGGCACAAAAATTTAGCAGTGTTTCAGTGGTTAAACTTGAACCTAGCTTCGTAAACAGAATAGCTAGCAGTCTTTTCCTAATTAGACATGATAGAAAATATTGTTCAATAGATACCGATTATTCGCAGAACAGACAATGGCAGAAAAGCCATCCCGCACTTGGAGTGCTTTTGTCGTCTTCTCCTCCTCGTATCCTCGTGGCACGTATTAGCGCGTCGCGCCACCGTCAAATAACGGATAATAGAGCGCCATTGAAACAAGAACGGTGTACGTTGTGGTATTATAACTACATAAAAAAAAGGACGCCAGCCATCGTCACTAGATCAAAACGGCTTGACAGCGAAGCTAGAACGATGATGATGTTTGCTTCGGTACAAGAGGCATCATCATCATCGCCATTTAATTTTATTTCACTGAAAGAAAGCCATGTTATCATCATCATCTCGAGAATCAGCACTCTTAGATCACCGCGACCTGCCCCACAGACGACAGCGGCACGGCGAAGACACAACTACTGCAAAAAATGATAAACAAACAAAATGAAAGAAAGCACACGGACGGACGGACGCAGTCCAAGTACCACCTTTTCGCATCTTTCCATCCCATATTCATCATATACAAGTACCGCCATCCAGCGTGCATTTCAAGGACTAAACGAGAGGTGGTTTCTACGACGATGACGACGACAACACGGAACATACGAACCGACGGCGTAAGGAGTTTCGCCTCTAAAAAAAAAAAATCGTGGTCGGTGATTCGTGGATACACAAAATTTAAAGATATTTGAACATGCTGAAACTTACCGTGCAATCCTTAGGCAGACGCTGTAGACTCTAAACGGCTGCACTTTGTGAAAGAAAAAAAAAGCGCGCAAAGGAATGAATCCGTGGTGGAAGCCGTCGCTACTCCAGAAAGGAGAAAATACACCGTCGCGACAGCGGCCGGCCGCGGCTACCGACGGCTTGCACAATACTACCGCGCGCCCGGCAGTGTTCTTGCGCGCCAAGGCTGTAGAGCAGCGCCGCCGCACAACTTCCGAACAAGTATGTAGTGCGTTTATAATTTTAATGCTGCCACAACAAAATCGCTGTGGTACGGACTGTTGCAAATTGTAGAACGTCACCAGCGTGACCAAGCGCCAATCCTGTGAACGGCACTATTTATTAGGCCCCTTCACAAAACTCCGGTTGGAGACGGGTTGGGAGCCGTTTAAGGCGCGCAACAGAAAGCGCCGGCCACGGTACCTCTGCGGCTGCTGTTTGGTCGGCTGGACATGTAAATGGTATTCTCTAACAGTGTACGGACGGCACAGCTCTTCGAACCGGCAGTCTAGGCGGCGAATCTCCGCGGCCGACGAGGATAGTATTGCCCCAAGCAACCACCGACTCCTCAGACGTGGAACCCTTCGTCTGCGTACTTTTCTATTATTCCCGATGGCTGCCGTAGACTTGGACAGGTTGTGCTCGACGCTATCCAGTGTCCAAGCGGGCAAACTGTATTGCCTGGATGGTGACATTTCTCTTCCCATCCCGAAGATCACCGGAATGTCCGTTCCCGAAGCCATCGCCGCAATCCGCTCGAGCATCGCTCTCATGTCGGACGTGAAGGAGCGTCTGGAGTGCATTTGCGCGATTTATACCTGTCTTATGTCCAACAGGGCGATCGGTCCCTGGATTCTCTATCACGCCCCCGACGTCCAGGAGGCACTTTTGGACCGCTTCTTGCTGACGATGGATGCGAAGCACGTCCCCACCGACTCGCTGGCCATAACCGAAGAACGAATTCACGCGTGCTCGTTGGTTCCGGAGAGCGAAAGCCCGACTACGGGCCACGACGTGTACTGCTTCACATTCTGGACTTCGTCTCCGTGCGTCGCACTCTACAAACCACGAGAGGGGTATTCCAGCGAAGTGCATAACGTTCTCGGCAACACTCTCGGCGGTGATCCTAAGGACTTCGAGCGAGGCGAATACTTCGACCAGGATGTGGCGCACAACGTGGCCATGAGCTTGGCTCCGTCGAGCCGAGCTTCGTAGGACGTCGGAGAACGATGATCTTTGCTTGGTTTCCCGCAGACACCTTTTGTACCGGCCGACACCGACTTACTGCACGGTAAGAAAAAAAAAAAAGCCGCGTATCTGCGCGTTTCGCTGCAAATGTAATCGGAAAACGATAGTCTTCTGTGTGGAAGCGCTGTGTGAGTTATGGACAAGTAGGAGTAATGCCGACAAAGAGGAGATCGTACAGAACCTGGAGCTTTTGGCAAATGGCTGAACCGTGTAGTCCACAGGGTGCGTTTTCGTGCAGAGCGTCACTTTTTCATCGCACCGTAAGAAACACGTAATTCGTGTAAGGTGTAGAATTACTTAGGTTTTTCAGAATTAGGTATTTTTGTAATCCCAAGTCGAGAAACACACCACCTAATACTTGCGTATTGAGACTACTTGCGTAAAATTTGTTTTGTTTTTTCATCGTCAATGTTCGCAAGTATGAACACTGCCACCAGATAAAGATGACTGGGTCATACGTAAGTGCTAAAACTGATATGAATTGAGTGGTAGACAGACGCAGGCCGAAATTTCTGCGTTGCAAATTGTAGAACGTCACCAGCGTGACCAAGCGCCAATCCTGTGAACGGCACTATTTATTAGGCCCCTTCACAAAACTCCGGTTGGAGACGGGTTGGGAGCCGTTTAAGGCGCGCAACAGAAAGCGCCGGCCACGGCACCTCTGCGGCTGCTGTTTTGTCGGCTGGACATGTAAATAGTATTCTCTAACAGTGTACTGACGGCACAGCTCTTCGAACCGGCAGTCTAGGCGGTGAATCTCCGCGGCCGACGAGGATAGTATTGCCCCAAGCCACCACCGACTCCTCAGAGGTGGAACCCTTCGCCTGCGTACTTTTCTGTTATTCCCGATGGCTGCCGTAGACTTGGACAGGTTGTGCTCGACGCTATCCAGTGTCCAAGCGGGCAAACTGTATTGCCTGGACGGTGACATTTCCCTTCCCATCCTGAAGATCACCGGAATGTCCGTTCCCGAAGCCATCGCCGCAATCCGCTCGAGCATCGCTCTCATGTCGGACGTGAAGGAGCGTCTGGAGTGCATTTGCGCGATTTATACCTGTCTTATCTCCAACAGGGCAATCGGTCCCTGGATTCTCTATCACGCCCCCGACGTCCAGGAGGCACTTTTGGACCGCTTCTTGCTGACGATGGATGCGAAGCACGTTCTTACCGACTCGCTAGCCATAACCGAAGAACGAATTCACGCGTGCTCGTTGGTTCCGGAGAGCGAAAACCCGACTACGGGCCACGACGTGTACTGCTTCACATTCTGGACTTCGCCTCCGTGCGTCGCACTCTACAAGCCACGAGAGGGGTATTCCAGCGAAGTGCATAACGTTCTCGGCAACACTCTCGGCGGTGATCCTAAGGACTTCGAGCCAGGCGAATACTTGGACCAGGATGTGGGGCACAACGTGGCCATGAGCTTGGCTCCGTCGAGCCGAGCTTCGTAGGACGTCGAAGAACGATGATCTTTGCTTGGTTTCCCGCAGACACCTTTTATGCCGGCCGACACCGACTTACTGCACGGTAAGAAAAAAAAAAGCCGCGTATCTGCGCGTTTCGCTGCAAATGTAATCGGAAAACGATAGTCTTCTGTGTGGAGGCGCTGTGTGAGATATGGACAAGTAGGAGTAATGCCGACAAAGAGGAGATCGTACAGAACCTGGAACTTTTGGCAAATGGCTGAACCGTGTAGTCCACAGGGTGCGTTTTCGTGCAGTGCGTCACTTTTTCATCGCACCGTAAGAAACACGTAATTCGTGTAAGGTGTAGAATTACTTAGGTTTTTTAGAATTAGGTATTTTTGTATTCCCAAGTCAAGAAACACACCACCTTATGCTTGCGTATTGAGACTACTTGCGTAACATTTGTTTTGTTTTTTCATCGTCGTCAATGTTCACAAGTATGAACACTGCAACCAGATAAAGATGACTGGGTCATACGGAAGTGCTAAAACTGGGGATGAATTGAGTGGTAGGCAGACGCAGACCGAAATTTCTGCGTTCAAGTATCCTAACAAAGACTGTCGTCTTTTAAAAAAATCGTACCGTCTCTTGAGCACTTGCCTAAGATGGCGGAAACGGTGTGAGCCAATCTCTTTTCGCTCCGTTGCATTGGTCTCTCCTGAAACCATACGTGGTGTCCAATGCCTCAGGTTTGGCAGGAATTGAAAGCTTTCTATCCCTAAGGTGGCCTTGTAGTGGGACCACTTTTTGACCAACCGACGATGTCATTTGGTGAGGTCCTCCGTGACGTCACAAGCTCTAGCCATCGGTGATGTCATCGACTTAAGATTATGTCCACATCATTTGTGTCAATGCCGCTGACAGTCAGCTCTCGCATTTGACGAGGCATGTAATACTTTCGCCTTAACAGAAACATTGGTGAGATCTGGAAAACGTGTGATCTATTCGTCCAGGTTGTGGGGAAGCTGACACCCCCTTTAATGTGGTTTGCGCCGCGTGGCGCTCGTGTCTCGCCCCAAAACCGCATTTCGGGTTACAAACACCGGGCGATAGATGGCGTTGTGTTCGCGTTGAGTACCATATCGCCATCATCATCATCATCATGGGGTAGCGGCGGCAGTGACCCCTGGCAGAAGCAAGCCTTGGTGGCGGGCGAGAGTTGAGTCTCTTTAGCGCGTGCCGGTTGCCGCGAACGGTTGTCTCTACCGTGGTTCCCCGGTGCTCGGCACCCCGGGCTGCGCGCCGGGGGACCCTTGTGGTAAGTGGAGCGTTGGCGACGCCGCCTTGGGTGTGTTATTGTGTTTGGCATGGAGTGTATGGTAATATTGTGTGCGGATGTTCTAGCGTGTTAATTACGATTGATATATAGATTCGGCGGACGATATCGTTGTTCGAAAAGTAGCTAAATAAATGTGTGTTTGTTGTTTGGTTTGTACCGACCATGTCTGCTATGACCTTTCACTCCAAGAGCGTGGTGTGGCGTCGCACTCGCCAATTCGAGACCACATAAGGTGTTGTTGATGACAAGCGTGTTCGCAACAAAAATCTTTTTTCGACAAGCAAGTCATTTTGAAGTTTGTGGGAGCCACATTTCTTGTGCAATACTTTTTTTAACGCAGTAAGAGAAATTCGGAAGCAGATTTGTGTGTCTGAAATGTGCGCATCTCTCAGCTGAAGTTCTAAATCGTGAATAATTGCATTGGCGTCACTCAAGTGAACAGGCTGTGTTGCGATGAAAATGCAGCAGTTGCTACCCTTAAAAGTTTGCTAACTACACAGCGATATATATATATAGATATTTGATTTCCCCGAAGAACACCACAGCAACCGCAATGAACACCACAACAAGAAATATTGTGTTACCCTTTAGCGATGTTTGCTGAATTGCTGCTCCAACGACTCTTCTACGAGAGTATATTGACCCCCCAAAAACGCTCCCGTTACTACTTAAAGGGACTAATACACAGGGCTCGTCAAATGATTCATTTTTCTTAGCGTGTACGTCTTCAAATGGAATGGCGGTACCTTCGGTGTTTTGATTAATGCGCTATGTGTTGTCTTTCCTTGTGTTGAACACAGATAGCACGCGAAAAAATATTATTTGACGAGAATGACTAGGGAAAAAAAAACGGAGCATACGAGCAAAGCACACAAGGGACATTTTTCTTGCGCCAAGAAATGCTCGTGAATATGCACCGACTAGGCCCTCAAAGTTTACGATTTATTTTGTTCGTTTCACGCGACTGGCAACATTGCTAATTTTAGAATTCATTCCTTGCTTTGTTATGCTTTCCAGCCCGAAGACTGTCTCTTGAGAAACCAATGGGAAACTGCATCGACCAGAGCTACGATTCCCTCCTCTCGGGCCGGAAAACGTTGTTAGTAGCTTAAGGGCTGTGCTGAATCATCACCTTCTGCGTGCCTTACTTAGCACTTTGACTCAACTGTGCCTAAAAATATTTGTGGTACTTTTAAACTAACCAACAAACCTTACGATGACTTTTTTTTACCGCGTGTACAATATGTTTTGACTGCCTGTAACCTTCATAAAGCACCAGAAAGCGATACTTTGTGTGCTCTTTTGCTTCATAAGTGTGTTACGGGACTTGCGATACGCGACCTAAATTTCAGAACGTGTGCTCTCCACTTACATTGTGGCCCATTGCGTCCACCATTAGACGGATCGCCAGTACAAACTGTCACCAATATTACTTTGAAGCGGCTGAAATGTTTTGAGATATGAGCCGAATAAAACGAATTTTATCAATACGGTAATGCGTTGTGAGGTTCCTTCTCTTTGTGCACCGTAAAGCAGCACGGTTAGGTTTTCGAGTGCTACGTTTTTCTTGTCATTAAATCGCTTACGGCCGGCCACAGCATGGCTCCCGTAAGATTCAATACACCGGGAATGTTCCTTATTCTTGAGCTGTTTTCCACACTGCTGAACATAATGAAGCTTGTGCTCACTACAGCTGCCCACACTGCATGTCTCATTACGCTGCTTCAGGCTTACACTCTCGATCTTTTTGTTTATTAGACTAAATTACATGGTGAGTATCTTAGTAGGCGTTTCTAAGGCTGTGATTAGCCTGTACATTTGCCTGTGTTACCTTTTGTCAGTAGACAACACTTCGGAGTGAGAGAGAATTTATTTACAGAAAGGTAGAGAGGTCGGCCTGAGCAGTGTCTTTAGCCGTCTGGGCATAGTAAAGATGTGTATGAATATAACAAGCAAAGTTCGCTGGATGAACCGAATATTTTATCGCACGCATGTGTGTGTGTGTGTGCGTGTGTGTGTGTGTGTGTGTGTGTGTGTGTTTCTTTAGATATTATCAGAACGTGCGAACGTTTAATATAAACGTTATTATCTGGCGCGAGTATATCTTAGCACACGATTGGTCAGCCTGTAGTATGCTTTAACCCAGACCTTCGAACTGTGTCTGGCTCTTTCCATTAAACAAGCATCTGCCTATTGAAAACTATCGTAGTGATCGACTCCGGCAAAGATCTGTTCCAACGGGTACAAGCATAACCATCGCTGAAGCATTAATTCCGCCGCAGAGTGAACTTAAAAACACTCGCGGCAGAGATTCCTGCCCAAAATCTCACAGAGTGCCAAAGCCTTGAGAAACACCGCGGCACGTTTTTCCGTATGCAGACATTATATATTCATTGTATAGAAGCGCCCAGAAATGATATTGTGATAGTAGCAGCGCTTAGTTTTTAAATCATGTCAGCGCTATAAGCGCCCCAAAAAAATTTGGTGGAGGAGGGGGAACGTTGGACGAAAAATTTCGGGGAGGGGGTTGACCCCCTCCCCCTTGGCTACGCCACTGCAAGCGCTGTAGTCCTTAGTATCGGCGAGTAGAACGTTGGGCGTCGACGATCTGAGAAGCGGCCAAGAGCAACGACATTTACGCATGCATCATCGAAGATTCCAGCGCTGTCGCTGGCAGTGAATCTTGTTGTGGCCTAGCAACGATTGTTGTATTTGTATTGCATTTGGGAATACGGATACTGGTATTGTTGGCTACTTGACATGTCTCCGAGTTGTCTTGTTTATGTTATTATGTACACTTTAGTGATTCGTCTGCGTTGGTGCACCTTTTGACACTATCGCGATTATAGACTTTATCGTCGTTTGGCACGAAGATCGCATGCTAAAAAATGCTTGTAGTAGTACTGTACAACACCCTGTGTTTTGGAATATTAGTTTCTTTTTTTATGTAACAGTAAGCCTGCATCACTGCATACATTATACTTATTTAATTTAATTATAGAATACTGCAGGCCCAAACAGGAGACCAAACAGGAAGGGCAAAAGGACACAAACAAAGCAAGGCAGAGAAATTGCATACTCAGCAAAAAAGTAACACTGGCATGTGTACAAAAGAAACTGCAGCAAATAATAAAGCAAAAATTACATAATTTCTCTAAAAGTGGTACGTCAATGTGAAGCAACAAAAGTAGAAACATAAAACAAAACGTTTTCACCCTGAAATAAGACCATGTGATAAAGGCACGTCAGACTTTTATACACAAAGAGGCATGAGATAAGGCAAGTGACATTGGCTTTTTAAACTAAGGATCAAGGAACAGAAGGATAATATTTAATGAAGCTAAAAAGTTTGTACATCCTGGTCAGAAGTTCAAATAGTAACATGTTCTAAGAAATCGTCATTATGTAAGGGGGGAAATGGTAGGTTGTTCCAGTCGGCGATTGTTCTTGGGAAGGAATATTTGAAAAGATTAGTGCGTGTCCGATAGGTGTTAGAGAGTCAGCATGACGATGCCGTTTTGTTCCAGCAGTAAGCGGCAATAAGTAAGGACTTGGGTTTAATGCAAAGAGTTTATTCTTCAGTGCGAACAGGAATTTTAGTCTCTGTATTTTTCTGCGCAGGTGTAGTGTTTGAAAACCATTCTGCATCATTAAACTAGAGGGAGAGTCACTATTACGACTTTTAGAATAAATGAACCTGACAGCTTTACGCTGAATCATTTCCAATCTATCGATATTAATTTTTGTGTACGGATCCCAGACTATGCTGGCGTATTCGAGTTTAGGCCGCATTAGTGATGTATAAGCCGTTAACTTTGTACTAGAGGGTGCATCCATTAGTTAATGTCTGAGAAAACGAAGTTTTCTCAACGAAGAGTTGCATTTGTTGGTAATGTGCGTATTCCAATTAAGGTTACCAGTTATTGTGATTCTCATGTTTTTGTACTCCTTCACTTCTGCAAGTATTTCGGAACCGAACTTTTACCTAAAAGAAAGTTTTTAGATGTCTGTCTAGATATTGACATATACACTGTTTTACTGAAATTTAGCTGCATGCCCGACCGATCACACCAAGAAAGTATACTTTGGAGATTATTGTTGAGCGATACTTGATCTTCAAGGCTTTTAGATTTATTATAAGGTACACAATCATCCGCAAATAATCTAATTTGAATAGGGGAATGAATTTTGTTGGTTATGTCATTATTGAATATCAAGAATAATAAGGGGCCAAGGACACTGCCCTGGGGCATACCAGATGAGACTGGTAGCTTCTCAGATAAGTGGCCATTAATAGAAACTACCCGACTCCGGTTCGTCAGATAGGCAGCCACCCTATTAACTAAATAAGCAGGAAGATTAATCAATTCTAGTTTAGTAATAAGCTTGCTATGTAATAAAAGATTGAACGCTTTCTTGAAATATACAAATATTACATCAACCTAGCCTGACCCATCAAGAACACTAGCAAAATCATGAACAACTGTTGTTAACTGTGTGATAGTAGAGAAACCTTTGCGAAAGCCATGTTGACAGGACGACAGTATGCAGTTATTCTCTAAATAATTATTAATTTCCTTAGCTATGATATGTTCAAGTAGTTTGCAACATGACGAGGTTAGTGATATAGGGCAATAATTTGTTACTAGTGTGGGGTCACCTTTCTTTAGTACGGGTACAACACGTGCCAAAAGCCAATCATTAGGCAGTGTAGCTAAAGACAGGGACATTTGAAATATACGAGCTATGAAAGGTGCTTACGCTTCTGCATATCTTTTCAGAAAAACATTAGGTATATCATCTGGACCTGAGGAAAATTTAGTTTTAAGGTTAAGTAGCATAGAAACGACACCTGGCATTGATACAACATCGGGAGCAGGGAAGTGTGGTCTACGGTTATGCAGTGTAGTAGCATCAAAATTCGAAAAAACACTGTGGAAGCATTCACATTTTCTTTTTGGACCCAGGACTAGCCATCGGCTACAGGTCCAAGTAGTCTGATGATCTTTTGTATTGTATGATTTAACAAATAAAAAAAAAGTGGTCATGTATGTTGCACAAATGACTCCAATGCGTCGAGCACGTGACCGCATCGGAAGGTTTCATAAAACTATCTAAATCGTTCTCAGTCCCTCGCTGCTCAAGGCAGCAGCTACATTGCCATGAGGTGGTAACATGAAAGATGAGAGATAAGAGTGGGTGCAGAAATACAAATAATACAAATACGTGAGATCAACAGCTTTCAAAGCGTCGGCCAACTGAAAGACGCATCACTAATTCAAAAATACGACGTGACGCAGAATTCTCAACTCAATATGCTTCATTAGACGGCGTTTGGTTCGTGAAGATTGGTCGTTCTTAAGCTGGAAAATGAACTAATAGAAATAAATTCATTTCACCGTGTGACTATTGGGCCAAATGGCAAATACGCTGCATGCACGGTGAGCGGTTACTATACTCGTGCAGTTCTGCAAATCATCAAAACTTCGGGAACAGCAACGAATTTCAGACGCACATGGGCGACGTGCCACGCTTGTAACTGTACTTAATTACCTAGTGTAGCGTGTCTCATAGGGACAAATTTAACAAACACATTATGCGAGCACAGTCGTCTGAAAACGGAATGATTAGCTGAAGACATTGCTTTGTGCTTGCGCACATTTTAAAACACCTATTAATAACTTGATTAGGCAGTGAAACCGCTTACGACCGTTGGTGCGGAACATTGATGCGTCAAACTCAACACTGCTCGCCGCCCTTTCTAGCACACAAATATTTCTGTAAGAAAGAATTGTTAACGCATTAACCTCAATCATAAGCATGTGTTATATTCAGGAAAGGCCGCGAAGCCCTTGCACAAACCTAAATATTTACTTCTTGTACAACTGCAACGCTGAAATCAAGAAACAAGCGTAGGGATCTTGCAAGATGGCTGACGAGTATATTTTGTTACGAAATTAAGGCAGAAGTGGCTAAGCTGTCGATTGCCGTCAATCACAGGAGTCGATAGCGACTTCGCGGGAATCGTTTTCAGGCTCCATCAAGCGCCTTGTCCCACATCTTTGTGGTTCCACAATCTGACTCTTCATTCAACATACGTTGAATCGAACTTCGTACATCCAATTGAATCATAATACCACCTACGAATTCGCGCACGTGCAACTCACGAGAGCGTTCCAGAGGTACAAGCGGCTGTCGATCGCATCGGCGACAATCCAGCAAACGATACAGGAGTGATACGTATTCGAAAAAAAAAAGTTAATGCAAGACAACGCACAAACACTCGTAAAACTTCGCGACTCAGATGATTATTGGGGCACTTTTCTTTAGAATAATCGATCGATATGTGGTGTTCAACGTCCCAAAACCACCATATGATCACGAGAGACGCCGTAGTGGAGGGCTCCGGAAATTTTGACCACCTGGGTTTGTTTAACGTGCACCCAAATCTGAGCACACGGGCCTGCAACATTTCCGCCGCCAAAGGAAATGCAGCCGCTGCAGGCGGGATTCGATCCCGCGACCTGCGGGTCAGCCGCAGAGTACTTTAGCCACTAGACCACCACGGCGGGGCTTTTTTTAGAATAATAAGTCGTACATTCACTAGATATAAAATTCATTCGTCTTGCTCTTTTCTTCGTCTCCCGATGAGAGTACACGCGTTGTCTGAGTTCAACCGCAGACCCCAGGCGTTGTCGTACAAGGGTAAATGAAACGCTTGTTCTTTTTTTTTGCACACGCACAATGCAACGTATACAATGAATTGCATATGTTGAATTGTATATATGAATCGCATAAGTTGCACCGCAATGCACCATTTAAAAAAAAACAGTGAAAGGTAACGGTTAGGACAGCTTTTTCCCGATCGAATTAGTACTCGATTCCACTCAACTACTCCGGTTTCGAGTAATGTCAACAGTGACAAGAACTCCAGCAGTTGGAAATACAGTATGTAAGGGAAATAAACTTTTGTTGGTGTAATCGGACTACGTGCCGTAATTATTATCTCACAGCGTGCTAATACAGTTGTCTGCGCTCAGGAACAGTGCTCCATTACATTTAAAACACAGCGGTGTCCTCGACGTGGGGTAGGTCGACTATGATACGAAGTACTCACGTGACGTCATCCGCAAGGCGCGCTAGAGCGGCAGTCGCCATAGTTATGGTCTGGCGCGCGAGCATCATCGTTGTACCACAATCAAAGTCCTCGACAGCACGTGCTTTAAGTTGATATTTTTCCAAGAAAACGGATTGGTGGGGTGCAGTGACGCCAAATGTCACGCTGTCATTTGCAGGATCACTGACTGGCCGGTACACTCAATGGCGCAACCTGGCGGGTAGAGCACAGTAAATACCCTTCTACAGGTCGGCATTGCGCCGCAGTAGCGACGAAGCCACCTGTTAAAATCACGCGATGCCATGCTCATATTTACAAGTAAAGAACGGCTAATCGCCCAGCAGATGGGTGAAACGGGCTAACAGAAAAAAAAGAAGAAAGGCCTAACGCACAGCAGAGCGCGTAAGTCCCTGCCGGGTGAGTTCGGATACGATGATGCTGGGACTAAATGCTTTTGATTACAGCCCGCACCGGTCCTTCCTCAGTTGAAAACTGGGGAATGACTTCTTAAGGACTTTAAACAAGTTTAGTACCCACTTATGCACCAGTAAACTTTCTGCGCTGTGACACAAAAACGCTCCGCAACGGATTTCAGCACACAGGCGCTCGGGCCTGCCATGCAGAAACAGCCTGGTATTACGCGAGCTTGCAACAGCGTGCAAATCTCACAATACTCGCTCAGCTAACGCCGGGACTACAAATTTGCGCAGATGCGAACTATTGCGTAGGGCGTGCCACGGGGTTTCTATACTGTTCTATTCGCCAGTGCCGGTTTGTTTCTCCGTGGACATTTGACGTCACTTCCGTGCATACGTTTTGCTAGACATTGAGATACGAGCTCTCCTGAGTTTTCCTTGCTCAGTGTGTTTTACAACTGAAAAGACTGCACAAATGAAGCGGTTCTTCAAATAAGGGGAGGCTTCTCAAAAACTCTTAACCGCTCGCGTTCGCCAGAATGCACGAACTGCTAACTTGGTTGATACTAGAATGGAGTGGGCTTGACTACATATAAAAGAGTAGATACGTAAAACACCAAGTATGAATCGTTGCCGATTGCTAAACGCCTCGTGCACGTTACATCACGGGCCACATGTCTGCACTACTGCTTGTTTTTATTTATTTTATCGGAATGACACCCATTCCTGCTAGATCTATTATTAAGAACGTGAGTAGCACCTGACTCAGCACGTTTGCGTTTAAGTACTTGTGGCAGGGCAGTGAGTGGCAATGCGTCGGCTGCGTTAAGGAAAAGCAGTGTCTGTTGCTCTGAAGAAGACCTGTCTTCATGCGCGTCGGCCATCGGGACGCTTTCCAACCTCACTCTCGACATTCGGCAAGCTGAAGGTGGACGAAAGCCGCATCATTTCACCCTTCTTGGCCACATCAACGCCGTGCCAAAATAGTTACGACCGAAGTTTCCGTTCCCGAAGCAAGGAGGAAGGGTTCATCTCTGCCATAGGCCGACGCCAAACTCGACACGAAGCTTCCGTAGGAACCGTTAACATTACGGAGAGCAATGACGTACGTAGATGCACTGTGCTTGCACCTTTCAAGGGTGCCGCAACACGACCCTGGACGCCTGGACGAGCAGGATCTCCCTAGCCTTCCAAGGCTCGGCGACAAAACTGTACCACAGGCCGTCATCTTTGTTCGTGTCCTTATACAATCCATGACAGATATGTACGCGCGTCTGCACTTCGCAGCCCGCTTGTACAGCATTCTTGCCAATATGGGCATCATACGGCCCTGGCCGCTCTATCTCGTGGGCCAGGTAAAGGACCGCGGCGACGTTGTCGGCGACATCCTGAAGAAAATGCGGCGCAGCAATGTCTTCGGCGCGTTCACAAAGGCGGCGGAAAACGTCTATTGCAGTTGCCTGCTCATCGCCGATGACGGGGGAGGACAAGACTACAAACCTCACTTGTTCACCACCTGGCGTACAAAGCCTTTCATAGCGGTTCACTAATCGCCCGAGGGACAACCACCGTCGCTTGCAAGCGCCCTCCGACAGGTATTCGGCCCACATCTGGAATCCTTCCGTGTCGGCGTTTACCAACACCTGATGTCGGCGCATGCTGTGGTCGCCCGGTTGTTCGCGTGATGCCGTTGCCAGCTCCCGTGCATGATGTCCATGAAGAACGAGGAAACGATTGTCTCCATTTTGGCCTGCGATCTTATTCCGTAAGTCAACTTTCTAAGTCGTTTAGCTTTCCTTTTTAAATGTAGCACAGTTGCTTTGCCATCGGTAAATTTAAGCCCACGATCCTTGCAACCAACACTGAAATGAACAAGTATCCGTCCTGTCTTCTATAGGAACCGCGAATATACAGCTACATAATTTAGGCATCTGACCCATTTAAGCACATGACCGAAAAAGAAACTGACAGGTACCCGCCGTGTCATTCGCGGGAACTACGTATCATGACTGTCAATTTTTATTCAAGCAGTTATCCATTTGCCATTGGTTAAGCAATCCTGACTTGAAGCTATGTTAGGCACGGAAAGTTTTGTGATGCGGTTTTGTTTTGATGACGTATTAACTCGTACGTAGGTCAGCACGAACTCTTAAAAGAAAGCTCATCTAACTGTCCTTTGTT
Organism: Rhipicephalus microplus; assembly: GCF_043290135.1. Lineage (NCBI taxonomy): Eukaryota > Metazoa > Arthropoda > Arachnida > Ixodida > Ixodidae > Rhipicephalus > Rhipicephalus microplus. The sequence goes on along the minus strand of NC_134707.1, from coordinate 60,702,157 downwards.
GAAAAAAGCTCTGGTGACGGTGCTTGTACAAATTAATCCTTGAAGCAGAGCCATTAATTGCGTGACCCATAACGATGCTTGCAAACCCAATACATCTTGCTCGGTGCCCCCAGTGTTAACACTGCTAACTAGTAAATGTCGGTGGCTTGTGCCAATTTATTTTAATCTCAATGAAGAAATGTTTCATTCGTTCTCTTCCTTGCAGCACCAAGACACTGTCCTTCGCCGAACTAGCGTTTTTTGCTAAAACTACTCCGCCAAGTAAACCACCAGACCATCGATCATCGAAGCCAAGAAAGCTCCTGATGAGTACCACGCCTGTTCGAAATACTGAGAAGGAAGCGAAAGGCGTATTCGAAGTGTCTGTGTTGAACAGTCATTTATTCGACGTCTCATTTTTAATCTAAACTTTTTTACGTTACTTTTAGCCCGATGAGTCTTAAATATCCTGCAGTCCGCTTCTTTGAGACTCCCCTCTAAGGGTTAGTGCCAGCCAGGCGGAGGACATGACCCTATGCTCACTCTTCACAATGTGTAGTCACATGCGTCACGAGACATCTTTTTCACTTTTTAGCTCCGTGACGATGCCTCGACGGAGAGGCCGAAAGTTGTCCACGTATGTGTCAATGTCACCCGACGCAAGCGGCCACAATAGGACCTCTGCTTTTGGTATCTAATGAAAGACAACAGATCACGGCATCGATTAGCCGATTACAAGAACTCAGATGCTCTGGCGCTTTAATAAAGTTCTTTGTATGCATGTATGCGCTCGTGTTTTGTGGTACGTTTGCTTTTCAACCGTACCTCTTCGGGTCAAATGCCTTCAAATATTATCAAATATTATTATTGCTAGGGTGGCACATTTCCAGACTTCAGTATACATGCTTGACGCCCCCGGGCATGCGTATAGCTCAATCACTTGCGCAACGCATTGCAACAGCCCAGCTCGGGCGATAATTAGCGCGGAGCCCCATACAGGGATGCTACCTCATCAGTGACGTTGCATATATTCTTGCAGACCAGCCCAAGCCTCTCATGCCTTAAACAGCGAGTTTTCCATAAAGTAGGACGCAACAACAATTTTTTGGCCGGTAAACATGCACTAATATTTTGGATTTAACGTCCCGAAAACAGCGACATGATAATGCTGTGCTCCGGGGTGCTATAGAGGATCGGCCGAGTTACGCGAAACTATGAATTTTCGAGCACTGGCGACGACCCCTTTTGAACGGGCCAACAGTATACGCAAGTCAAATCCACCCATCAGCGCGCTGCGTTTGATTGGTTACGATGGAAATAGTCATCGGGTCAAGGACAGTCGACGAAGTTCGGCGTTGTTTTCAAACCAGATGCATCTTCTTTCGTTTGTTCGTCGTTGCCGTACTGAGAGCTGAAGCGCACCCATGCAATAAAAGTGCCAGAAACCTTTCGTGATGATATTTTTGAAGTACGTGGCGTTTATATTTACTTTGAAGCTTTTAATGCGCTAAGTATGTTTTAGCATACTCAGCACGGTGGCCTCCGAGATTAGCGCCGGCCGAGCGTCTTACAACATCACGACTGCAGCTAAACCCGAAGCCATGTGGTAATTATCACGGTCAGCCAGTACATTCTAGCGCGCTGCTCGGCTGGTGCGCGTATTCTATGTTTCGTAGCACGTGCGGCCGGCTAATTAGGTATTTGCCTGGACTTTATACTTGGCTAGTTAGGCCTGTGCATGTTATGACCAAGCTAATTACGCCAAGTCATGGGAAGGCCGAGGCAACGGCATTACCTTGACTCGGTCATGGTAAGAGATTCAACAGTTGGCTACGATGAAAATTTGTCCCTAGATTACTAAAAGGAAGTCTGCTTACCCAAAAGGGCGAAGCAGACAGCGTGATATGAACATGTCTTAATGCTAATTATTTACCCATACTGCTGTCTCAGTTTTTTTGAGACATAACAGGTGTAAATACAGATGTTCAGCAACTCGAAGAAACACAATTTAACAAAATGCACGTTTACACAATTTTGTTTTTCAAACTCCTCAGCACCGAGTCTGCGTACAGACATGATCAGGCTTATTTCATAAATCCACGTTCCGCACTGAAAAAAAGAAAAGAAAATAATTCAGAATATATCTAACGGGGAAAATGTTTAGGGGATTTTTGAAACGGTAAGTGCGCAAGCTGGTTGGCATGTATGCATCATTAATAAATTTCCAATGCGTATATATTTGTTCACAAGAAGTAAACGCTCATGTTGTAACGCTGTTCCCTCCTGTTGTCTTTCTTCTCTCGTTCAGTCGTGCTGTTTTTTTACGAAAAATTTAGGGGAAAAATTAGCCGGGTATGGTGTGCAGAAGGTGCAATGAAGGATATGGGTGCTTGAACACTCGATCTGGTGTGGACAAACTTATGCAGGAGGATGACACAATTGCGAGTTCACCGATGTTCGAGAAGGGTCGCACTGATAAAACATGCGCATACAAAGTGAGCGAGAGACACTAGTCAAAGAGAAAAAAAATAGAAGTCTTATTACTCTTTTGAACGAATTCTACTTAGCCATGTTATGGCAGTGTTGAGGTGACCAAACAAACGACTATTATGTGAGTATGTATGCGGTCGTGTTTTGTGATACGTTTTCTTTTAAACCGTGCCTCTTCGGGCCAAAGGCCTTGAAATATTATTATTGCTAGAGTGGCGCATTTCTAGATTTCAGTATACGGGCCGTACGCACGTATATGGTCAAAACCGTACGCGCTGTCAGTCCGCAATTTTTTTTCTGGAGTTGCCTATAGCGTGCGCCGAGGATACCAGTTTTCGAAGAGCTCGTTGCAGATTGTTTCGACGTGCTGTGCCATTTTAAATATGTAGCGAGAGTTACACCAATACCTTTAAATTCCGTAAAACGTACTAGACTTCCATGGTCATAAGATATATATATATAAAATTAAGAAGCTGTTTCTTATTTAAAAAAAATCGTGACTATTCAGTCTTTTTAAGTTCATATATATTTGTCATGTTTGGCAAGAGAGTTAGGGGGAGACAAAAGGTTAGGTGGGCAGATAAGATTAAGAAGTTAGCGGGTATAAATTGGCAGCAGCAAGCACAGGACCGGGTTAACTGGCGGAACATGGGAGAGGCCTTTGTCCTGCAGTGGATGTAATCAGGCTGATGATGATGATGATGATGATGATGATGATGATGATGATGATGATGATGTTATTGTGGTGACCACATTTCAGACCTGAAATGATCGCTTCTTTCTTTAATTGCAGGAGATAAGTACCACAGGGAGAGCTCTGCTGGCGATGACTATATCAACATGAAAAGTTTCTGAAAAACTACTCTCTTTTTTCGCGATTTCAGGAGTGATATCATAATCTTGTGCTGAAACTAGATATACCATTTTTAACTTCCCATTGGGTTAAGAAGAGGCAAGGGTTCCAGGGAAAGTAGAAAGTCAGAGAGGCAGATGAGATTGAGAAGACACTTGAGGAAGATTCTTGGCCAATATTAGTGCAGTTAAGTTCTTTCTTTTTTTCTTTTAAAACGGCAACATATATTTTATGTGACTGTTGACTGTATGCATCAGTTGCTCTTCAATCAGTTAACAACACGGTATATGCGCATATGTGTGATTGTCGAAGACGTTTTAAAATCTCATGTTCTACCTAGTTGTGCTATTGTGTTCTACCTAGTTGTGCTACCTAGTTGTGCTACCTAGTTGTGCTAGTTGTGTATATTGTATGTGCTATGGACGTCGTCCGCACGGACGCTTGGACGCCTTGAACAGTCTGGCAGTACGATGAAGTCGGCAACGTAAGTAAAGCCCCCTGTTCTGTTCTGTTCTGTTTTAACTGTTTTGCTGTGGAGAGGTTGAGGTGCCTATTGCCTCGGCTACTCCATATCACAAAGTTCTGCAGCGAAAAATAAAATAATAATACAGAACGGTACCCAAAAATTAACAATACGGAAAAGAAAAAAACACATAATAGCACACTGAACCAGTTCTAATAACATGCCAATACACAGTTTTCTTCACGCATATCACACAGTCATAAAGTACTTACACGCACACCTTACTAATCTAATGTCAGTATATACATGACCACATTTTACATAATACCCATCTCTGGCTGTCAGTCATAGGCGCTTGTCCAGTCCGGTCTCCGCTAAAAAGTCAGTCAGGAAGATCATTGCCTTTTTCTGGAGATGCATCTCAGGCCATGGTCCAAGTAGTTTCTTTATTGTGAGGGGCCATCTGTCCAAACTTGCTAATTTGTTCTTTAATTTTTCTGTTTCATTCGCGTATTTAACGCACTCCAAAAAAATATGGCGAACATTTTCTTCTGCATGACCACAATGGCATTCCGGTGAGTTGGATCGATGTATCTTGTGCAAGAAGCTGTTTGTGTATGCTACTTCCAATCCAAGTTGGTGGATCAATGTCTCTAGGTGTCGTGGGAGGTCTGTCGCTATGAAAAATTTTCTGTGTGGATCAACTTCATAAAGTACCGTTTCCTTTGATTTAGGGTTCTCAAACCACTTCTCCATCGAACAATGGTTAGCTCCTTGCGATATAAAATGTCGAATATCCGCCCCAGACATAGGGATTGTGCAATCCCGTCCTTCCTTCAATGCTTTCTTCGTGAGACTATCAGCATCTTCATTTCCCTTTATTTCAATGTGGTTAGGTATCCATTGGAATACAATGTTGTGACCCTGTGATGAGGCATATTCCACAGTTTCTGTGATACATTGTGCTATTTCACAATTTTTGTAAGGTGATCTCACATTTCTGATTAGCTGAAGAGCAGGTTTGCTATCAGTGCACTTCACCCATTTTCGTGGCTCGGGATTCTCGCAGATAAGCTTAACTGCTTCAAAGATAGCCACCCATTCTGATGTCGTCGATGAAGATTTGTGCGATAATTTGTACATCTTCATTTTCTGAATTTCGGGTATAAAGACCGCACAGGCTGACGCTTGTTCTTTGCATGATCCGTCTGTATATATCTTCGTTTTTTCATTATGCATTACATGAAGCTGATGAAGTACCAACTGTGCCGCTACTAGAGGTGCCATGTCTACTTTCTTCTCTATGCCGTCTATTTCACGGATAACGTTGAGAAGTGGCAGCGTCCAAGGTGGTTTTGAAGGTTTCCATTGTTTAAATTCTGGTACTACTGCTTGAAATGATGATATAGTATCCTGTAGACTCGTTGCCGTCCTTTGTGTTAGTGCACCAGATAAAAAATGACTTTCATGTTGCGTGAAAATTCTAAATAAAATTCGAGATGTTTCTTTAGTTCGGAGTACTGCCAAAGGTGGCTCTCGAGCCTCCGCATACACTAAAGCACTGGAAGTTGACCGTGGTAAACCCAGACATACCCTGAAGCTCCTTGCCAATAACAAGTGAAGTCTCCTTTCGGTGGAGGCTGGTAGTCCGTGCAGCAGAGGCAGTGAGTAAGTTACGATGGGGCGTATCCAGGCAACATGTAAGGCTAATAACGACTCTGTAGTACCACCTTATTTGGCTTCGCAGAGATGCCGGAGGATTCGAATGGCCTGATTCACTTTTTTGTTCCAGGGACTGGACATCAGGCGACCATGTTAGTCTCGGGTCTAAAATTATTCCCAAGAATTTATGAGTTCCCTATTTCGAGCCTTGAGGTGCATCTGCCAAGCAGCGTAATAGTGTGGCCGCCTGCCATGCGTATCTGTACCCTACTCCATTTCGTCACAACCGTTTTCAGTTTCTTTGCCAATTTGTGACTCATTACCGAATAATCAGCGCTGGTGTCAAGTAAATCATTCAGCTCGTATGCGCCTATTTTAAGCCGCAAATCTGAAGTAATCTTCGCTTATTCTCTGTAAACATAGCATCGTCACCTTCAAACCGTGATGGAGGACCTTCGCAACTGTGGTTATCGATGGCCTCACTTCCACAGGTCGCTTGCTTCAGTTTTCCGGGTGTAGGCTTGTAAAACTGTGCCCAGACCGTGCGGAAGAAGCACGTGGGCTGGGTGATCGGTAACGCCTGGGCGACGGCGATCTTGGCTGATGTTGGCGTGGAGTGAGTGGGCTCTGGCGCACGGACAAGTATTCTTCGATCTCCGTTGGCCGTTCACCGTTTCGAGGGCATGGCGCGTACAACGGAGAGCCCCTTAACCCTGCCTGTCGGTAAGGGCAGAACCTATACAGGTGACCTGCTTCTCCACAATAGAAACACAAAGGCCTGCGCTCATGGTCACGCCAGATGTCACTTTTCCGGCGCCTTTGATCCACGTAGCGAGCTACACTACGGGCTCGTGGCAGGTATAGGTGACCTTCGGTTGCAGTGGGCGAGGAGCGCTGCGTACCGTCTGTGGACAAGGAGCGGCCAGCGCAACTGCAGCATTGCTGTGCGCCGCGGGTTGTCTTGAGTATGTCAGAGTACGTTGGGATGTGTTGGATCGGCTGTGTATCACGCTTGGGATCTCGTATGATCTGCCTCAGTTCATCTCATACTACGTCGACGACAGACAGTGTTACTGTAGTGTGAGGTGCTTGCAACTGCTGAGCTCTTTCCTGATCACCGACCTGATGAGTTCTCGCAGGGCGTCCATGTCACTTCACTGGCCTCCAGAGAAGACATTGGCAGGTGATTAGTTTATGTCCCGATTTTACTGTCGAGCCCGCTGTTCTAGCGTTTTCTCGATGGCTGTCGCTTCCATATGAAACTCCGCGACTGTTCGTAGTGGGTTGCGGACGAGAACAGCGAATAGCTCTTGCCTCACCCTACGCATGAGGTGGCGCAGCTTCTTATCTTCAGTCATATGGGAATCTGCGCGCTTGAACAGGCGGATCATGTCCTCGATGTACATTGCGACACTTTCGTTGGTGAGTTGGTTTCTTGTTTCGAGCGCAGCCTGCACCTTTTCTTTGCGATCCGTGCTGGCATAAGTAGCCAGAGCTTGTCGCCGAAATTTATCCCAGGTAGTGAAGAATGTTTCATGGTTCTCATATCACGTCTTTGCAAAGTTCTCCAAAGCAAAGTATACGTGGCGGAGCTTCTCTCTCTCGTCCCAACCATTCGAACTTGCCACTCTCTCAAAGAGGTTCAGCCAATCTTCTACGTCTTCATACAAGTCGCCATTAAATACTGGTGGCTGGTGAGGCTGATTGATCACCACGTGTGCCGGTGTTACCTGGCTTGTCATGGTGGTGGCGTCCATTGACTGAGTTCCCCTCGGGGTGAAGTGCAGTGGACTGAATTCTGGTGAGTCACCTCAAAGACGTTGACTGGTCCTCTCATGCAAAGGTGTCAGCTTCACAGGATCAACTCGCTGGTGGTCGGGGCTGCGCTGTCTTGCGTTCGTAGGGCTTCGATTAATTACCCAGCACCTCCACCTGATATGTAGCGATGTTGAAGGACTCCGGGGGTATTATAAAACGACTTAACGACCTGTGCCCACAACCTGTGCCCACAACGACAAGTTACTTTGTCGTAGAACGTGTCAGTCGAACACCAAAGATGTCCTTCCGCTGCCTTCTTCTTCCTTTCCATGAAAAGTCCCGAGCGCGTGGCGCACATCAGCCGGGTCCAGCTGGGTGCTCGTGCCATCATCGTCTCTGCGCAACACAAGACGGTGCGCATGTGTGTCCCCGTGCGCGCGGTGATGGGCCCGTTGTTTGAATGCAGGCAAGATGTCGCGGCATAATATATACTATACGATAGATATACATACTGGATTTATGAATAATATTTAGTAAGAGCTAAAATATTTGGAGATGAATTTTTTAGTGTAACGCTGATTATGAGGTCTGTTCGGTTTACCTGCACTGCATGAACTGGTACACGTAGTGCAGCACACGACCGTTCGTTTTTGTAGTGCAAGGTGGCGCTCTCAGAACTAGGCCATTCCTTCTAACAAGTGCAGGCGTCGTGCATGGCCAGTTCAGACAAAACCCTGCACTCAGTTTCGAGGTAGTGCAGCTCGAGTACAAGCAGTGGCGCTGTTACTGCCAGCGTATAGCAGACGAATTATGTGCATCCGTAAGAGGCGTTCTCGCATGGTTGTCGCCGATACTGAATGAAGACGTGAACCGCGTTGTAGGAAATGGGAGTTTGGTGACTCCGTCGGCTTTCTGATACCCACATGTCGGCCGCCTGTGTATCACATGGCGTTTTTAGGCCCCATGCCACGACTTGCTGGGAAACCGGCTTTGCTGCATTCCTCCTCATGTCTAACTGCAAGCAACCACATTCCGCATTTACGCTGTTGAGCAAATCCAAGGCTGGCGACCCTGCTGTGTACGGTCGACAGTGGTCGGCCCAGGAGTACGTATACTGCGCTGTCCACCCAAGAAGCACAAATCTACCAAGCACGTTAGCGTTTTCAGCACTGACAATTGGTCGTCCCTATATACAGGTTAGGAAAAAAATCAAGGTACTGACTCACGACTTCTTCGCAGCACCTTGGCATTCTATTGCGTTGCTACCTAGTCAATAGGAGAGTAACAACTGCGACGATGTGTCGTCGAGCTCTTATCAGTTCTATGAAATTTCGCACAATGGCTGCATTTGTTGTGGTGGAATCCATGACTCTTTTTTTACGAAATTGGCAAGCTTGCACACCAACGCTTTCAAACATACGCAAGCACACAACGAACAAGTGAGAAACAGGCGCTGCCGGCACGCTACCAGTGGTGCACTGGCTGCACTACCTGCACTGTGGCGTTCGTGTTTCAACGTGGAGCTAGTGTCGCGCCACGCGAGCACTCGCTGAACTGGTGCTGCACGAGTTCAGCTCTGACTGCACTGCTGTCTGAACTGCCAGGAACTGGTTCGCGCAGTGTGAGGCAAATCGAATGGACCTATGAATGATTGTGAATTTAAGTTGCACTATCTTGTGTAACCTCCCAATGACTGAACATCTTTTGACTGGGAAGGCTGAATGAAGAGTTGTTAGTAGTTGATACGCGTACCAAATCTATTCGACTCGCATGTATACTTTTTGACAGCCTTGGAAATATTCCTGTCTGAGTGTTCCAGCGCAGAGGCCCCAAATGGTTACAGAATGACCGATGTAACCGGTAAACATTGCCGCAATATAATTTCGATACTTCGTTTTCTATGTTAGAAAAAAACGTCGGCAGCTCAAGAAGTGTTCTATAGCTTCAAGTTCGTTGCAATAGGAGCAAAAAAGGAGAGATTGCTAAACCCGCTATATGCATGCAAAAATATAATATTTGGAATTCTACAGCGCATTCTGGTTTATTCAACTTCAGCCCGTCTTGCTGCACACCATTTCTTGCTCCAAGGGAACTGTACAGGTGCCATCCTTCGCCATTCTTCGGAGAAGCGTGGTACCTGCTGCACACTTGCAAGAAACATCGTCCCTTTTTGTGTGTGTGTGTGCTGTGCTTGACGACGATCAATTATGGCAGAAACTTTTGCAATCCCTACAGTCGTCCACAGGGGGTGTGCACCACAGTTAATATGTGAAGAAGGTCGAGCTTTTGTGAACGGTTGGAGCATTCGACGATGCACGCTCTGCGCAACTCGAATTTTGTGACACCTGATTGTTTATTTGGTGTTATAAAGATGATTTACTACTCATATTAACGCGATTCTTTTACCGACATCAAGCCTGCCTAAGGCCAGTTTGCAAAGAAGTACCAAAGTAGAATACTGGGCTAGCACGCAGGGGATGCGGGTTCGAATCCCGTTGTGTCCTTGATGTTTACTGAGGTTTTTTTTTCACAGCGAACGCTGTTATGAGATCAAAACTCGGGTCATGCGCGGCGCCGTAGTTGTCCGCTGCCGACACCGGTGTTAATTTGTGTTAATTTCTAATATTACTGCTAATTACTGGTGATTTATGTATGTACGGAAGTCAGTTTCTTCAGGAAGAGGGGGCAGTGAGGTGAGAAAATTATGGCGTAGATTTTGTCTGTATTCTTTTGAAGCGGGGCATAGCCGGGGAAATAGGAAAAGGTGAAAATAGTGGGAGAGGGGGGAGTGCACCTGTTTTTGTGTGCCACATCTTCCAGCAAATCTGAGTACGCGCACGTATTTTTTGCGTGACGTCATTTCCGCGACGGAAATGACGGCTGCCACTTTTCAGCTCATTTGTTGCTCCGAATAGAATGCTTTCTCTGCCTAAAAACACGAGGATCCGCTTCTATCAATGAGTGGGAGCTGCGTATAACACCCATCAACACTTTATGAGCAAAAAACAGGATGTCTCGATTATACTCATTCTTTGGCCCAAAGAATGATGATCAAACAATCTTAATCCAAAACCGTGTCCTTGGATGTCTTGCAGTGTGCGCCATCCTGATTGCTTGTGTTGTTTTTTGGCATGCTTTGCGAGCAAAGCCGTATAGATCAACGTACCGTAGAATAATTTGTGAATGTCGCAGCGCAAAAACAGTGCGTTTTCAGGAAGGTAAATGTATAAGGCGCGTGTCAAATTTCAATTTATCGGCTAACACATTCTACAACACGTCCCCTTTATCTGCATAATATATGTCTTTGTTACGTGCCCTTCAGTTGATAATTTTCGTATTTGTTTAAATTGCCGCCGTGCGCCTTCGTTTCCTTTCGAGTTGTGCTATCTTTTTCTCTTTTTCTTTGTCATACGTCGAGTACCGTGGGAGCGTGAGTGCCACGAAGATATCATCATCGGCGACGTCTCGCGACAAGCGAACACGTGGTTTTCGCCAAGGCTAGCTCGAGCTTCCCGCGAGCTGCCAGAGGAACGTTCACTGCAGACCTCTTACGCCAAGAGAGGAAACGATCAGTCATTTTTTATTACATTGTCGCCGTTTCGATTTATTCAGGCAAAGCATACTAACACCACCTCTTCAAAGACTGGGCTTGCAACTATCACAACCTGACCTTCTTTCATTTGGGGCCTCTACACTGGGTTTCAGCCACAGGGATGTTTTATTCGCCGTTCAAGAATACATCACTGCGACTAAACGATTCTCTTGCTAAATTGCTGTCTCACTATTTTTCTTCTTTTTTTTCTGCAAGCTTGATACCGGTATTTCAAATCAAAATTAAGTTACAAAAAATTGTAGGAATGACGCAATGCTGAAAGTTTAGGGCAAATCCACCTTATAATCGGCCAATCCCCTTCTTTGGGTACGAGCCATTTGCACAAGGAAAACAACAACAACAACAACAGCTCTACAGCTTATCGCGGGGCTCCGTAGGTTAAAGCCAGCCCGGTCCCCACTTTCGTCGCAGCCATGGCTGGAATGGCATGGACGCTCCACGCAGCACTCTTCTACGAGAAGTACGGCACGGTTCTCGTACAGCTATGGGAATGGGGTGACGTTGGCACCTTGTTCGATACCGTGCGAAGGCTGTCCAGGAGCATCGGTGACCGGATCATGTCTCTACATCGCCACCACAGCGATACACTGACTGCCACGACCAAGGCCGGGGCGGTCGGTGGCGCCGTCGAGTCAAGCCTAACGGACGATAGCGTGATCACTGAAGACGACGCCATGTCGAGGGTCAACCGCGAACCGGGAGACACGTCGTCTGAGCCCAGTACGTCGCAACAGAACGAGCTTGCCTTCCAGGGTGACATCTACACGCAGATGCGGCGCAAACGGCGCCAACTCGAACGCCTCCAGAAGATCCGTGAGACGCGCGAGAAGTTCTTGGCAGGTGGAAGGGCCAGCAGTGGTGGCAGCGAGCTTGGCTGGAAACGACGTGGTTTCCAACGTCGTGGCAGCTCTATCCTGGTCTCCAAGAAGAACAAGGGCCTCAGGAAGGCGGACGGGGGCGACACTCCCTTAACGGACATGGAGGGCGTTCAACCCGTGCGAGCTGTCGTCATAGACGTCTCCGGGTCGCCGGGGGACAGTAGCCCCTCCGAAGACGAGAACATCGCTGACAAGGCCAGCGGGAAGCGGGGCGGTGTGATCAAAGCTGCAAAGTTGCTCAAAGAAAACGCGAGCCTGCAGGCCTTCAGGGACATCCGGGAGACGGGCCAGCGAGGCCGCAGGTCCCCGCCGCCGATGGTGCGGGTGCCGTCGGAGTCGCACACAGACACCGACTCCGTCGCCAGCATTTCCTCGGTGGGTCAAGCACCTGTCGCCAGAACGCTGCCGCTCAAAAAGCTAGAACAGCCGTTCGTGGCCCGTCACCCTGGCGTTCCGCCCTCCGCAAACGCAAGTCTTCCAGAAGGAGAGAATTCGTAACACCGCGTGGCGAGCCGGCGACAGCCCTAGAAAAGTCTGCGCCCGTCGCGACGGTTGACGCGGCGTCTGTGGTTTTTGATAGGCCACGCCCCGCGACGGAATCTAGCTCGGCAACGAGCTTACTCTGGAGGAAGGAGCCCGTCGCGACTGACAAGTGTCCCGAGCCTTCGAGCCAAGTCAAAAGCGACGCGAAGAAAGACACGTCCAAGCGACGGAAACCGAAGGGCGAAAGGAAACGCAAGAAAATGAAGGACAAGTCTAAAACCACTCTTGTGACGGATAAGACATCGCACGCGCTTTCGGTGGACGCGTGCGCAGCTGGCGGCGTTGATGCGGGTGCTGTCAACAAAGACGAAAAGCCACGTCGGAAACTCGAAGCGGCTGTTGTAGATGATAGTGCACGCTCACTGCTTCCAAAGCGTGCCGTCGCCGGCATCGATTCTTCGATTTCCACTTGCGTGACAGCGTCACCTTCGCTTGCTGAAACTACGCGGAGCAAAGACGCCTGGGCCACAGCGAAGCCAGCAGCTCCAGTTTCCGCGCCTGGCGTGGATAACAAGAGGCCGTCAGTTGTCAGCAAAACCATGGAATCGGCCTCCGACGTAGCCATGGTTCACTCAGGCCTGCCGAATGCCGCGCGAGACAAAGTCGAGGACGCCGTTAAGACCTCAACGCCACCGCGCGTCGAGGTAAAACAGCGGTCGGCGAGAAAAAGGGAGGAGCGCGCCGCAGAAGCCAAACCGTTCGAGTCGACTCAAGCCGTCGTAGGGCCAAGCAGAGAGGCCCTCGGGATATCTGCTGCGGCAAGTGTAAGGACCTCCGGCGTAAACAAAAGGCGCTCCAAGAAGCACACCACCTCGAAGTCGCCAGCCAGTGCTGCCATCGAGACATCGTCGGGCGCGCCCCTTGCGTCGACCAAAGATGTCGAACCGGAAAGCACTCGTGCGACGTCGCCCGACAACGTCGACACGGTGGCAGTTCATGGTCACAACCATCATCGTCGTCAGAGGCGCAGCAAGTCTAAGAAGCACGCTAAGAAGGGCGACAGCAAGCGGCACTCCAGGAACACGAAGGAAGACGTTGCCGTGGCTTCGGCCACTGTGGCGACCGGAGGTGAGCTTCCGCCGGCGTCGACCACCGACAATTACGGTTACGGCGGCCCCTTCAAGGTCGAGGGCTCCGATGCGGCGACGACGCCGCTCAAGAAACCGAGCCTGGTGGCTGTGCCGTCGCAGCCATTCTATGCGCTGCCACCCACTGCAGACGTCACACTGACGGGTACCGACACGGCGTTGTTGCCGGGCGGCCAACGGCACGCACCCAGGGTGAGCACGGTGATCAACGGCGACGACATGACGGTCCACTTGGACCTGACTAGCCGCGACAGGGCGGCCATGTTCTGGCCGTTCGGCCGCAGGGGGAAGAAGAAGAGACAACCTCAGCAGCCCTGAAAGACCGCGCGTTTCAAAATAAACGCTTATTTAGTGGTTGCGCCTCCAGGGCGCGCATAGCGCGCTGTATTGCTGCTTTCGCAGCGCCAGTAAATGTATGAACCCGTAGCGGTTCTCATTTGGTCATTTCTGTCGCATGTAGGTGTCCCTTGAGGTTACAGTAAAGTGCAGAGTTAGTCGCACGTATTGTTTCCGGATGCGCATACGAAAGATGGCCGAAACAAGGCTTGATCGACGTCCTTCATGCATCCGCCTAAGATAACTTGAAGGTGGAAGCCATCCGGCATGGCTATAAAAAAGTTCCCACCCACAGTAGGCTCGGTACATTATTATCCCAACCGAAGAGTCTCACTAACCTGAAACTAGGGCACTGGAGCTAAGAGACTGGGGCCGTCGGCACGTGACATCGTGGTAACATTTAGGACGATAAAAGAACAGTTACGTCTTGCTAGCTTGGTGCGTCCCCATGACACAATTTAAGACGAGCAATCGTTCGGAGGCAAACGGCACAGAGCTGGTTTTCTGTCTCCCTCTCACGCGTTTTCCTTCTCTCGGAAGTCGCCCTTATAATAACCAGCGCTTGTCCTGCATACGTGGTACGTGCCCGGTCCATGTATATTTCTTCTTGACTTGAACTATTATATCCTTCCCCCTTTGTTCTCTTACCCACTCTGCTCTCTTCCCGTATCTTGGGGTTACAGCTACAGTTTTCCTTGTTATCGCCCGCTGCCCGAGTTGTGGTCTCATATCAGCTTTCGCTGTAAAAACTCAAATACCAAGGACATGTAGCAACACGAGATTTCAACCCGGGTTCACTGCGTGCCAGCCCAGCATTCTACCGCCGAGCCTCATCGTTATTTTTTAGTTTATTCCCGAGCTTGGACAATTTTCAACAGAACAAATTTTCTACAACTGTTTCATGAACAATAGTGATTCCATGCGCGGTACCTGATCGGGCATATCGTTTTGTATTTTTTTGCAGTTCCAGAAACGAAGTTAAGGGCTCCCGAAAGTATTTTATAGCTCGTTGAGCGTCGACATCAGCAAGAAGTTCAGCCATGCGCGGTGTCGTCCAATGCTCCAACACATTACGAAAGCTTGCTTTTTGTCACCCAATAACTGTGCCACATACCCACTTCATGCGTGATTCTTCATCGTCGTCAGCCACGGAAGGCAACGCGAAATTTACAAGTTTTTAGCGGATACCACGCTTCTACGAAAAATTACGAATGATAGCTTAGTGAATGCCGGCCCATACTATGCAGAAATTATGAAGATTTATGGCATAGTGGGTAGCGTATACCAAATGTGTTTCCTGGCTGCAAGATCATTATTTGTGTTAACAGAAGGTGGCCCAACTACGCGACGCTATACTTCCAGGGGTGTTCCTCAAGGCGGAGTTCTTAGCTCGACGCTATTCAATCTAGCACTAATTGGCCTTGCTGAATACTTGCCCAGCACCATTAAGATGTCAATATTTGAAGACGACATCTGTGTCTGGAATTCTGCAGTCACACGTCCTCAGATACGTTCCCGGCTTCAAAGAGCAGCAACTATGGTGGCAAACTATGGTTGTTAAAACAATGTATCAGCATATCACCAGAAAAATGCGCGCTGGTGTCCTTCACTCGCAAAGCAATTAATGACCCCTTATGTCATCTCAATCTGCGGGTGACATATTTCTTACGCCAGAACCCACCGGTTTCTGGGCATCATTATTGATAGGAACCTCTGTAGGAGTCCGCATGTGGCCTATATGAAGAAGCGCCTGACCGCTATTTCCCAATTGTTCAAGTTCCTGGCAGGAATGACGTGGGGGATGTCAGTATACGCAATGATGGAACTCTTCAGAGCCGTGTTTCTCGGTTTCCTGAGATATAGGTTGCCCGTGCTGAACAATACCTGCAAGACCAATGTTCGTGTTCTACAGGCAGTACAAGCCCAAGCACTGAGAGTGTGCTTTGGTCTGCCCAGATGCAAGTCAACAGAGGCAACAATTGCAATATCTGGTGACTATCCAATGCAAACTCACATTGCTGTAGAAGTCCTGAGAACGCACATCAGACACTTTGCACGTGCTCCCTGTCATCACCTTGCACTGTTGTCTTCAGAGAGGCGCCAAGCATCGTTCGCTAAAACGATTGTGAAGTACTACGAGAAACTTCCCTCGGGCTTCACTCCTGTATCTAAACCATCGATAACCCCTTGGTGTCTTATTCGACCCACAGTGCATCTTAGTGTACCAGCAATCCGGAGGAAATATGAGCTTCCATCGCCCGTCCTGAAACAACTGTCTGTTCTCTTGCACGAGAAATATTCAGACAGCGTACATATATATACCGATGGCTCCACGAACCGCCAGTGTTCGTCAGGTGCAGTAGTTGTCCCAGCAAGAGGTGTTACCATCAGCTTTAGGACTGACCACTCCACTGCATCTACAGCAGCGGAACTAGCTCCTTTGCGTGCTGCACTTTGTGTGGTCAATCGGGAACCACCGCAACAATGGTCGATTTTCAGCGACTCAAGGGCTGCCCTACAATCTGTGCTCTCAGTACTGCGTCGCGCGGGCCGTACGAACAGCTTGTTTTCGAAATTGGGTGCCTTCTCCACACTTCACACGAGAAAGGGCATCATGTGACGTTTCAGTGGTTACCAAGTCACCGCGGCGTCATAGGGAACGAACATGCCGATACTACCGCGCGGGCTGCTCTTGAAGGAACACGAGAAAAACCCATACCACTTTCGCGGACTGATGCTGCCGGTAATCTTCGACGATTTGCTCGTGAAATCACGTTTTCTCTATGGTGCCCACCAAGCATCGATACGAATCGTCAACACCACATGTCCTTTTTGATGGCTCTCCGCATGCCCACTGGACTCGACTGAAGAGAAGTCACCCTTCTTCATCGCTTATGGCTAGAAGTGGCATTTACAAAATCTTATTCCCTTGTCATAGGAATGGCCGACAACGCTCTCTGCGATGCATGTCATTGCGAAGAGGCGCTGCACCACATGCCGTTTGACTGTCCCTTGTATGACATCCAGAGACAGTCACTGGCGTCCGTTCTTGCGCACAACAACAGCCAAGTTTCTGTGGACACTATTATTTCAAGTGCCCGAGAGAAGACATTGCAACAGAAGGACACAAAAGCACTGTTGAAATTCCTGCGTGACACGGACTTAAACAAGTGGCTGTAACAGCAATGTCACACACCACGAAAGACAAGACTGGACTAAGACTGAGTGTGCGCGCGTGTGCTGCCTAATGTGTTGTGTTTATCTATCTTCCCTCTCTCCTCTCTATCTTTCACCTCCCCCATCCCCCTCCCATGCGCAGGGTAGCAAACCGGCTGCCTATTGGCTGGTTAACCTCCCTGCCGTTCTTTTCCTGCTATTTTCATTTTTTCCTAACCAGAATTGAAGTTCGGCATGGTGCGGCAGTTATTTTTTCAACTACAAAGCCATGTCAGTGCTTGTAACTGCTTCGAGAAAAAAGAAATCCGCAGATCCCACGTACCGTGGCATTCGACGTTATGCGAAGCATGCGGAGAGAATCTGACAGTTTTCTAAATTTATTTTATTTAGCGAATCGTCATGAAATGACGCTTAATACATATGTAAGTGTAGCGCACTAGGTATATGTAGAACACTTGCAGATATATGAAACTTCGAACATATTGCTGTTCCCTCAGTTGTATAAATTTTGCTTAGCGACAATGATTTTTCGTGATACTATACACGGTTATACCGCCTTCTCAAACAAGCATTTAAACAGACAAGTGGCATACAACCTACGTACTACACCATTGACAGGATTAAGACCATGGTCTAACTACGGCAATAAAACATTAGATTATCAAATAATTTCATTGTGCAATTCACACCCATCCTTAATCAAACTAGCCAAGGAAACCACATGTATTTCTCATTAAAAAAACAAGTAAAGCTACTTCTCTTGTCACCTACAAATGTATAAGTTTTCATTGATGTATCGTAAAATGCTGATGTTTAACTTTTACGTTTTATTGTAAGTGCTTCATACGCTAAGTTATTTTTTTTGCTCTATTACAGTTTGTAAAAACCTTTTTCTTATATTCATAATAAAGTGACTTTTTATTTTGATCGTTATTTGCATTCTTCATAATAAGGAGTTAATTATTTCTATTTGTTGGCTTATTTGCTGACTTCTGTTCTTGCTGCTGGACATGTAAGTCCGGGGCAAAGGTGTCATCAGGAGACACATAAGTTTCTTCTTGCCTTACCTCGTGTACATATGTGTGAAATTAGGAAAGAAAACAGATTAAAAATAAATATTTATATAACAGGTTGTTTCGCACTTGCGCTACGATGCACACAGCCACATGACTGTTAGCAACACCGTAAGCGATAAGCTGATATGATCAGCGCTCGTGATCACGAGAGTGACAGCCCTTGACACTGCTGCATAAACCAACCTGAGCGCATGGCTCCTTACTATACAACTGACGTTAGCCCGACACGACGGCTGTATCACAGAAGTATAAATTGTAATACTTATAAAATTTTATATAGCCAGCACTGCAGCCGCAATTGGCGCTTCACAAACACCATAGGGTCTATTTAAAAGGTAGTTCCGACACCTGGCATGATGACTAGGGTGCAGAATGCTCGTTTGCCATGCAAAATGCTTGCTTTCGATTTCTGCTTGGACTTCGACATTCATTCTTTACATTCGCTGGGTCAACGCTGCCGATGTCAGGTTTTTATTTATTTGTTTGTTTATTGATTGATTTATTTATTCACCTATTCATTTATTTATTTATTTATTTATTTATTTATTTATTTACAGAATACTGCAGGCTTGAATCACAGCCCACGTACGAGTGGAAACAAGCACTTGTACAAAAATATTCACACTGTGTGCTCAGATTTGGGTGCACGTTAAAGAACCCCAGGTGGTCGAAATTTCCGGAGCCCTCCACTACGGCGTCTCTCATAATCATATAGTGGTTTTGGGACGTTAAACCCCACATATCAATCAATCAATCAAAAATATTCACACTCAACCTGTAGTCTACGCTCGCAAACTACACACAAAATTAATACTCTCATATACACATACAAGTGTACATATACCAATGCATATTCAACAGCATCTTCGCCACGTAAATCAATAGCAATTCGTGACATGCAGAATAAGTATATGTACACAAAACTATTCACACCACTACATACTCGCAATGTAACTCATGAAGCAGCAGAAGTACTACGTTAACACATTCGTGTAAACGGCTGGGATCACACGTGCACGTGCGTTCCTGCAAATACCTCCGCACCCCCACCCAAAATTATTTTTTGATTGATATGCGGGGTTTAACGTCCCAAAACCGCCACACGCTTATGAGAGACGCCGTAGTGGAGGGCTCCGGAAATTTCGACCACCTGGGGTTCTTTAACGTGGCACCCAAATCTGAGCACACGGGCCTACAACATTTCCGCCTCCATCGGAAATGCAGTCGCCGCAGCCGGGATTTGAACCCGCGACCAGCGGGTCAACAGCCGAATACCTTAGCCACTAGACTATCGCGGCGGGGCCACCCAAAAATATCAATTTGGCTTGTTTATATATACATTCACAGATGTAAACGCACGCACGAACATACTTAAAATATGGTTGAACCTTCGCCAAAAAATTTCTGGCTGCACTACTCACTACGCAGGGGTAGAGGACAGCTGTGGATGCGGGGGTGTATAGTTGCTGTAGCATATACAGTAACTCTACGGGGGTGCGGAGGAAGAGAGGCAGCCGTGACCAATTGTCTAAGAGGAAAGAGGTGTTCCGTGAAGAAAAAATTACTCATATTCATAGTCACAGACTTTACTCGCGCCAATTGTCATGCACAGATACTCGCGTTTTAGCATTCACACAGTCCGTTCAACGACACACTCACATCCACTCAGCCTGAAGTGTTCACGATCCCCCTTAGAAAAATTGTGGCTTGGAAACCTATTTGCGAGATAAAAAAAAAAACAACGCATAGGTAATAGATGTAAAGCTGCTAAGCTACCTCTATCGCTGTGTCCACTCTGCAACAGTATGAGCAGGGAAGCACAGCGTTAGAAAAAAAAACAACTTTCTCAACGTCCGTAAACGTGTGTTCGATAAAAAATGGCGATTGCATACCGTTAACGCTACATTATATGTACTAGGTTCACACTTATAGGACTCGCTCGCTGGATTTCGTGCCGACCAGCTGTGCCCCCGCGATCTCCGACGACAGCGCCGCTCTGGCCGACTGGGCTGGCCCTAAGCCGTCTCCTGACGCCGACAAGACCTCTCGCCGAGTGGTGCCTCGTCCTCGGACTCCTGCGACCGTGTCCATCTTTCATATCTTCTCTCAACTTCCGTCGTTCGCTGTCCCTGTGCCTCGCTCTCTCCTTCCTTTCTCCCTCTCTGTCTCTTTACCTTTTAATCCTATCTTCTTGATCCCTCCTTTACCTCCACCCCTCGTGAGCTACTGTTGAGGTGTCCTCCCCCTGAGAGACAGTTATGGGGCTCACTTTTCTCTTCTTTTCATTTGAAATCACTCACACACACTTATAACGTGCTCTGTGCGTTTTCTGTGCCTGTAATTAAGCACATTAGACCCGTCGCGTACAATTTCAAGTCGAACGGTTTACATAGGCCTCAAAATGGCAAAACAAACAATGTCCAACAAACACATCAGAGCCATCACGTGCGAGTACAAGTCGAACGGCGTACACAGGCCTTTAGTTGGCGCAAGTAACAATGTGCAACAAACACATTAGTGAAGTCACGTGTAATCACGAGTTTAATGGCGTACATTGCCTCTAGTTTGCGCAAGTAACTATGTACCATAAACACATTAGCGCCGTCACGTGCAATCGCAAGTAGAATGGTGCAAATAGGCCTCTATTTGGTGCAAGTAACGATGGGCAACCACCACATTAGCGACGTCACGTGCAAGCACAAGTCGAATATGTCCATGGGCCTTTGGTTGGCACAACTAATAGCGTGCAACAAGCATATGAGCGCCGTCTCGTACAATCACAAGTCGAAGGGCGTTCACAGACCTGAAGTTGGCGCAAGCAACAATGCAGAATAAGCACTTTAAATCAAGATGAACATGGTATACACAGAGCTTGCGCAATCCCAGAAGCTCCACGTCTAATGTCTGTGGCAGACATCATTTGTATCCTTTGTCATTCGTCGCGTTACGCAAAATCTTGCATCCGGAAACGACCCACGAAGCTTATCGCACTCTCTTCAACGGGAGCGTCCGAACCGTGCGCGTAAATGCTTGAAAAACCTTGTTTGGGCGACAACTTCTAAAGCTAGAACCGCACAGCTCGCAGCGCAGCCAGACATGTAAGCGAGTAAATGAAATTTCATTTGCTCGGACGTGTTTTCTTCGACCATGCTGTCGGGCTCCACGAGTTTCCTGTGAGGCTTGGAAAGTCCCGCTTCCGCAATGGCAAGGAGGAGGCGCCTGTGCTGGTATCTGCAATGAAGCGTGCAGGGTAACTTATTGTCAAGCTATCTGCAGAGAGGACATAATAACGGGATAAAAATAACCTTCTAAAGAAGCCGAAGATATATATTTTTTAATGTTGGCACACAAGTAAGGCACCGGCTACTTTTTAGCTCTTGAGTGACTGTTGAGCATACATCTAAGAAACGAGAAATGAAGAGAAGTACATGGAAAATAAAACACACGAGCAGATACATGTAAAAACACACACTCTCACATAAAACACAATCACAACGTATGAAGACATGTCCGAAAGCCAATGAATAATGTCACTAACAATGTCTCTAGTCATTGAATCCAACCGACACAACATGGCAGTCGTGTGGTCCTTACGGGGACGAATTTCTCATGCGAACATAAGATTTCTATCCTGAGATTGTGTGCTTTGGACACCTATACCTTCACGCATTCTGCTTCCGAACGTAGGTCGATGGCATCTCGTGAAGGAGCACGGGTTGTGAGTTCCAACGACGGCCTCGCGGAATATCGTCATTCGAACCCATGTCCTCCTACCAGTGCGCACAGAGTCCGGCAGATGCCGTTTGGCGACTTGAGGACAGGCTCACAGCGTTAGTCGTGAGATGTGCGACTCGAAACTTTCATGCCGGGTGATCCTCAACAGGTAGGGGGGACCCTTATTTTGGAGGGACCCACCACAGTAATCAGGTGTCCGTATTTTTAAAGATATAGATACTCCCCCCTCTCTCTCAATATCTTTCTTATAATCCTGATATATTCTCCGTCGGCAACCACAATCGCGAATATACGCAGAAATTCGAACCAGTGCACGATTGTGCGGGACACGAAACGACATCGCAGGCGACGCTGCCGAAACGCCAGCTAGCAGCGAAATTCTTACCGCGTCCCTACAGTTAGTTTTCGGTACAGCTGTCCCGTCGCTTTCAGCTTGGCCACTGAAAGCGAGGGAATCGCGGGACGTTTGTTCGTCGTGGAGCAGAGCTGCACAGCGAGAAAATTTGTGCTCGGAAGGCCTTTCAAGTATACGCTGACCTGTTGCGAAGGAATTAACGTGTTCTGCCAAATGTTGGAAGTATGTACGCTCAAGCGCTGTAGGCGCGTTTTTGCGGTGCTGGTCAAAGACGATGTTGCTTTTTAGGGGCGAAGTCCCTTAAGGTGTGGGTTGGTCGTCCCCGATGTATGTAGTTGTAGAAGGTAGCCACTTCTATTTTAGTTCTTCGAGTGTTCATTAGACGGCGGTACTTGTAGTTGATAAAATGTTGCGAGATGTTATAAAACTAGAGGGCGGTACTTGTAGATGATGATGAAAGATGCGAGACGTTAATATGAATAATGTCCCAGATGGCACGTGTAATTGGTAGGAGGCAATAGTACGTCAGGGTGTGCGCTGTAATAAAACCCGTTCGCTGTTGGCGCGCGCTCGGAGTGTTTGACTTATAATTTAATTGTTGGGTGAATTGCACGGAAGGGTTTCATGGTTTACCGATGATTTCTTCCGGAGCTTCGACCCACTCATCATCATTCACCCCGTGAATATGCTGTGATTTTTTTTTTTTGCTGAGAGCTACGACAGGTAGTGACGTAGGAATAGTGGGAAATTAGTAAACACATCTGCAAAGAATGTTCTAAAGATGACTACTCCTCTATGGTTAACATATTTATACCGATTTTCCGCTTATAGTACATGTCGACGCACCGCGCCTATTGAACTACGGAGTAAGGGCAAGAGAATTGTTGAAGCAGGAAAATATTACGCCATCTCCCACTTAATTAGGGGAACCACGTGGGGATGAGAAGCAGCGGTGATGTTCACCTGTGTTTCCATTTGTATGTTTACGTGTATGTTTCATTTGTGTGCTTGTGGAGCTGGCATATGTTTTGTACCGCTTATGTTACGCCCCTCCCACTTTGTGTATTACTCTGTGTATTCCGCACAGCGAATTATTGTATGCCCTATATTTCATCAAATCTTAAATTACTTCAACACCCGGTGCTGCTGGGAGTGCACAACGGAGCGAGCGAGCGCAGCATTAGAGAGTTATAGTTTATGGTTAGCGTAATAGCGGAGGTTAAGGGAATGGCGTTACCATGCAGCAAACGAACGTTCGTTGCGGACAGCGTCTTATAGCTTAGCAGGGTACTGTTGACGTGGTTTACGTGCCCAGCTGGGATGGTGGCGCCACCTATCAGATGATGAATAACTTAGAGACAGTGAAAAGAAAAAAGAAAATGAGAATGTTTGCCTATGCCACCGCGCGAAGCATTGTTACAAGTTTATTTTACTACTAATAAAAGCAAATAATTATGAAACACGCACCAAACTCGAAAAAAAATTACGTTGCCGATTTGTTTACATCGATCTTGTAGTTAAGCCTAGACGCTTCCGAAATGGAAAGCTATCTCAAAAGTTACGCCAACTTATCCGTAATACTCGGTCATCGAAGCTAACTGAAGGTAAGCGAAACCACTTTAAACAGTCGTTTGCTGCGAACAAGGGGAATCTTTCAACAACTACGCCAAAATCACTTCAAAGATGGCGTCCGAGAGCGCCGCCATGTTTACGTACACTACGTTCACCTACGCTACCTTAATACCGCGCGTACGGTAAGCAGCACGGGTGACGTACGTATCTGCGCATGCGCACTTCGATTCCGGTATCACGGTACGCCCGGTATCCCGGTAAGCCCGGTGTACTATAACTGTGTATTACATGTGAGCGCGCAGCTGTGGCGGAGGGATAAATGGGAGAGAAGAAACGAGGCGGAGGCAGCGCTCTGCCACCTCCTCCACCACAGCTCCTCGCGTGAGCGCGAGAGTTGGGCACATGCGCAATGGGGCCGTGGACGGTCGCCAAGGTACTGTCATAGCCCCCAGCAAACCCTGCTCCACATGTAAAATTACTGACAATACCAACTCACCGAATTCTAAATTGCTTTCTCTTTCTCATAGTGTGCGTTCTGTGTTCAGCGGTTATGTCCATGCACTTTACAGTAACACTGTGAAAGATCGCATTACACAACAAGTAAGGCGTCTTACCTGAGTGGATTCAGGGTGTGTATTGCAGAAACTTGAATCAGAGTGAAGAAATGGTCCCCAGTGACGAGCTTCCACTGCGAGGCTGCTGCTACTTCGTCGTCAGAGCAAACAGAAAGGGCAATGTGAGTTCGGGCCTGGGTTCTGCGGTAACAGTCGAAGCCAGATACAGTTGAAGCGGCGCCGAAAATGTCATTCATTCCTGCCGTCACAAAAACTCCTTGCAGGGGTGTAGTTTGGGGAGTGAAAGAAAACAAGAGCGTATCAAACCAGTTCCTTTCAAAGCAAAGAGTCAAAGCACGATTGTTGACTGCACGAAAGAGTTCTGGGTAGGATTCCACAACCTTGACAGCCCGCGGGGCTGACTGAATAGCGGTGATGCTTGACTGAACGTAATTGCCCAGAACCATCATGCCCAAAGCCCAGACTGCGACGGCCAAGCCTCGGAATGTTGGAGCATTCGCTATCGACGAGGCCGGAGACTTTCCCAGGAAGGTGGACACAAAGAACATGAAAACACGGGATCCATGTTGCCGTATTTGTCTCCGGTAGAAGAGACGGCAACGGACAGTCATGTACAGAGCCAAGAGGCCATAGTGAATGAAGATAGCTGTAGTTGACAAAATGAGAGAACGCCAGGAATCAATGAAGGTGGTTTCGTAGACAGTTTCCATTGCAGTGAAGAAACAAAGCGGTGCCGGTGAATACTGGGCACCCATGAATACGTCAGGGATAAGAGAAACGCTTGCTCGCACTGGAGGAATGTACAAGTCCGCACCGATTGTGAGCAAAGAAAATATGGTTCCTCTCGCCTCGTCAATGGTGTTGTTCAGTGATCTGTATGCGTCGACAAGAGCCAAGCGTTCCGGCTTCAGGTTCCTCCCACCCCATTTTTGATCCTTCATTATTACTCGTAACTTGTGCCCTTTGGGGAAACTCCCTTCGGACCTATCTTCGGTGAACAAGTCTGACGCCTGCACCGTCTTTCGCGAGTCACACCGGCGGTACCTGTCCTCGGGAGCGCTAATATCTGCATCGGTGACGGTTACCACTTCGCAATAGGCGTTGAAAACGTCTCGTCGGACTCCGGTATGGGACTTCATTGATGCGAAGATGAGGTTTTTCTTGTGCTCCAAAGTCGATTGCATCAACCGTTTTTTGGTATACTTTGGTACCTCGGACCAGGTGTCAAGCAAAAAAATCAATCTGTACTCCGGTAGCTTATTGAAGTCATTATTGATTTCGAGCTCACCGCAATGATCTGAATTATATCCATAGAATTCAGCGCACAGGCTTGTCACTGAAGTAGGAACGAACTTGATTGGAATAGGAATATCGTTCAGACTCCCGAGGAGACTTTCCGTGTCCGACAAAGAATACAGTAACACTGGACGCCCGGGAGACACTTTCGAGGCGTTCATTATGCTTAGCATGGTCGGGTATATTGAAGCCCTACTCGCGATGTGTCTGTTCAATAATATTAAAGTGGAAAAAATATTTCTGACAACAATTTTCATTGGTATTCGTTGATGCTACGATAGGTAAAAGAACTGTACTTGTTGCAAGCCTCCTATTTAAAGGCTGTGGCGGTCAGTGCTTTAGCACATAGTCCTATATACTACAGGAATACATTGCGAGTTCCAGATTTATTTAAGAGGAGCTGCTCGTGCAGTCTGCAAACATCATCAGTATTACAAACATTAAAAACTACGTTTTGCCGTAGGTGGAAGCTTATTTTCGTTTTCAGGGCAATGGATTGCGAATATTGATGCGAAATCCAGAAATGGGCAAGCTCGTTTGGAATGTGAATCTGTTACCTCCGGAATACGCAATGAGTGGCACACTCACACCGCTCTTGTCTCGTCGCCTAGAAGATCTTGGCTTATACCCACAAGGGGGACTTCCCACACTGTACCGCTCTTTCAAGAACACGCTAGCGTAGCTTTCTTCATTGGCAGCAGGAGGTCCTTGGCGACGCGCTACGGAAGATTACTTGCAGGATTGAAATTTAAGTTGGCGTGGTTGATAACGACAGTCGCTTCCATGTTAGCTCATTAGGCCACCTGTTCGTTTATTACCGTCTCATTTCAGTCGGGGCCCGAAGCGAGATATTGACGGTACTCATTAGTACATATATACTAAGAGTGCAATGATTCTTTTATTTTTTATTTTTATTCAAGAGTTTTATTCCCTCCCCCACCTCCCCCACCATATTTGGAACTCTCTGATTCTCATTCTCTGGCTTGCTCTGCCAGATGTATTGCAGTGCAGCCACACCCAAGTTTTGAGTGGAGTGAATATATGACTGATCGGGAAGTCCGTGTCGTGCAAATATTGCTTCCACGTGCCACTGATTACATCACTCAATCATAAATGCACATGTAAAGAGATTTTCCATTAGGAATGCTTTTTCTCGAGGCTGATTTAGATTGTCTGCAGCAATTTACAAGATTGATTACGCGGCGCGCAATAAATTTAATTCAACCGGTGCGAACCTTCCTGCACATTATGAATGGGGCCTTTGTTTAGTGTTTCTTTATTTCCGCGAGGTCGAACTGGGTGTGTAAGTAAGTAATAAAACTAGTGCATTCTGACTGCATAAATACAGGTCTGTGATTTAGTTCTTTCTACCCACTCCTAAACCAGCACTGCGTTGTTTCTAAAAGAATTCATGAATGCAGCAGCTTATGGGATAGACCTCCTTTTATGAGATTCGTATGGTATTTCACACTTTTGGTGGCTATAAAAAAGGTTCGCAATTTCATAAAAGTTCATGGTATCGCTATGTACCTGCTGTGAGCCTCATTTTATTGATGATTTGATTGATATGTGGTGTTTAACGTCCCAAAACCACCATATGATTATGACAGACGCTGTAGCAGAGGGCTCCGGAAATTTAGACCACCTGGGGTTCTTTAACGTGCACCCAAATCTGAGAAAATGGGCCTACAACATTTTTTCCCCCATCGGAAATGCAGCTGCAGCCGCCGCAGCAGGGATTTGATCCCGCGGCCTGCAGTTCAGCAGCCGAGAACCTTAGCCACTAGACCACCGCGGCGGGGCAGCCTCATTTTAAACAGATAAGTTTCAGCAACGAATGATCCACGCCACCGATATATAAACATTAAAAACTGACAAAGATCTCCTATCCTTTATCTAAAAAATGTATCTGTTACAAAAATCGGCTTACTAATGACTCAAGTCTCCATATTAGATTCTACAGCATCGGACAATCATTCTGAAGTTTAAATGTGTCTGCTTTGCAGGTGTGCCTAAATAAAAAGCACTACGATGGATTTACCAACTTTTCCTTCATTGAACAGGGCGTGCGTCTACCCCGGCCCTCTTTGCTTAATAGCTTCCGTAGTTGGTTTTATTTGGCAGGTATCGCAAATTAGGTGCGACACACGCGTTTTTAGCATGTCCTCTAACGACGTGTCTTGAGGCGTCGGTGATACTGAAGACTCGCTTCATCACAGTGGCAATCTTTTATAATCATATGGTGGTTTTGGGACGTTAAAACCCACATGTCAATCAATCAACAGTGGCAATCTTGTACGAGAAACGCCTAGATGCATGCATGCATGCACAGCCTGCATGGAACTCTGCTGCACGTGTGACAAGCTTTGGAATCCTTCTTCGCTTCGATATAGTGACGCATCGTGTGGTTGCTGGTGCGATATGAGAGCGAGGGATAGATTGATTGATTGATTGATTGATTGATTGATTTGTGGGGTTTAACGTCCCAAAACCACCATATGATTATGAGAGACGCCATAGCGGAGGGCTCTGGTAATGTAGACTACATGGGGTTCTTTAACGTGCAACCAAATCTGAGCACACGGGCCTACAACATTTCCGCCTCCATCGGAAATGCAGCCGCCGCAGCCGGGATTCGAACCCGCGACCTGCGGGTCAGCAGCCGAGTACCTTAGCCACTAGACCACCGCGGTGGGAAAAGAGGGGATAGATAATAGATAGATAGATAGATGTAGACAAATATAGATATAGACAGATACAGATATATATATATATATATATATATATATATATATATATTTATATAGATAGATAGATAGATAGATAGATAGATAGATAGATAGATAGATAGATAGATAGATAGATAGATAGATAGATAGATGCACATTGCACACCACACATACAGGCATTGCGCCGTGCTCCCGACCGGGCTGCGGAAATTAGATGCCTTTCTCCTCTTCTAACCACTCCCACTACCGCCACCACCACATACTACAGGGTTTCACAGGAGGTTGCTCAGTGATGTTGCCTGGCAGAATTGTAGAATTCGTGTGGCTTTCTGGGCTGATGTACTTGAAGACCATGTACCCAAGATCTTCTCCTTAGTAAAGGGACGATCATCCACTCTCCTCAAGGTACACTGGAGAGTCCGCCAATCTTGTTCGAAGTTAAGACGCTGGCACAAGACGACGACAGTCAAGTTTCTTCACAGTTGCACTTGTCATTCTTGGATGAGTCAGTCATACCAATGCGATAGCTGAATGAGTTGGTAAAGGGTTACTACACCCGGACCCACAACCGACCCAGAATTGTAGCGTCACGTGGCGAAGTCTTTCATGGCACACCCAGTTTACAAGGAAGACATTAGTTTTATTTATCGCCTTCACTACCCTTACTACAAATGATATCTCCTGCTCGCCACTCGCTTGTTCATAAAACACTTCGAGTGTCCGCAATAAGCCTTGGGCCAGTCGCGATTTCGCGCTTTTCGACTACAGGCTGGTGCCTCCGCTTGCGCAGTCACGAACATAAAAAAAAAACAAAGTGAGATCAGTTTTTCGCACATGACAGTGATGCGAGGAAATGTGGAACGGGCACGCAACAGCGTGACAACGAAAGGTAGGCGACGATTCACAACAGACATGTCTCGTATACCGACCAATCGAAAGCCCACTTCATCCAGACGCCAGGTGAACAAACCGCTGGCGTCACAAATTGCGCGGCGCCCCGCCGCGGTGGTCTAGTGGCTAAGGTGCTGACCCGCGAATCACGGGATCGAATCCCGACTGCGGCGGCTGCATTTCCGATGGAGGCGGAAATGTTGTAGGCCCGAGTGCTCAGATTTGGGTGCACGTGAAAGAACCCCAGGTGGTCGAAATTTCTGGAGCGCCTGCACATACGGCGTCTCTCGTTATCATATGGTGGTTTTGGGACGTTAAATCCCACATATCAATCAATCAATCAATCAATCAGTCAATCAATAGATCACAAATTGCGCGGCAAGAGCGAGAAACGCGGGAAAAAATAATGCGTTCGTTCTTCGCGCTTTCAGGGGTTGTTAGGGGGGCATTTTAAACGGGAAATTTTAAGTCGACAGAATAGGCAAGTTTAAAATCTGTCTGTTATAGTCTATATCGCGGGTTGGTTTTGTTGCCGCCTTACTATATATAGGATGCTAACTTTACCGTTTTGCATCTTGAACACACTGCAAACAGTTCTACGTTGAACGTGTGCGCATGAACACGGCTGGGTAGATGCATTCCACGTTTCACGACCTTGTCGATTCAAGGCACGATATACGAGAATAAGAAAATACTCGTTCAACAGCCCGAGATATGGGCGCCCGTACTCCTTATACATAAAGTCGTCTATGTAACTGCATCCGAGAATTTGTTTTGCCACAGAATGTGCTTCCCACGAAGCTGCGTCATGTACTCATAGACGATTAACGCCACCTTTATTGATTTAGTGCTATTCAGAATGGTCTGCTAATTATGTTACTCTAATATTTAAAAAATTAATAATTTCTACAGTAACCCTAGACATGGAAATTAGCAAACTTTGTACCTGTAATTGAGTCTGGAAACATGCAAATACCAAATTATAGGCCAATATCTTTGCTTTTTACCAGCTCCAAACTTTTGGAACGTATCGCTGGCAAATACGTTTTAGAGTACCTAAACGCACACAATAATATTTACCGATCACATCACGGTTTTCGTGCTGGCTATCCCACTGCTACACAGTTGCTCGAATTCACGCAAGGCATTGCTTCTTTCCTAACGATCGAAGACAGATTGATGCCATATTCATTGATTATTCCAAAGCCTCTCGCATAGTTTCCCATGCCGAAATTTCAGCTTCAGGTTTTTTTTTTGCGACAACATGCTGGTTTATTGGATAGCAGATGTGGTCGCGCTCGAAACTTGTAACGTTTAACCACCTGAAGTAGTCTTACGTGCAGATCGCATCAGGTGCGCCTCAAGGCTCGGTGCTTGGGCCGATTTTGTTTATTATTTTTATAAATGACGAAGCAAAAATTATCGGCATATAGCACTCAAATTGAAGGTATAATGTATGCAGATGATACTGCATGTGTTCAGATGGCTGAGTTATCTATCGTATGCAGATGACTGCGTTATCTGTAAAGCCATCTATAATTCGCGGGAATAGGATGTGCTGAATAGCCTTATTTCGCTGTTTTGTGACCGAAATGAAACATGACAAATATATATGAGCTTAAAAAGACTGTATAGTCATGATTTCTTTAATTAAGAAACAGCTCCTTAATTTATATATATATATATATATATATATATATATATATATATATATATATATATCATTAGTATTGTGTTAAAACACGGAAAAACGAGCCCTTAGGTATACACTTCTTTCCCTTATATATATATATATATATATATATATATATATATATATATAATGACCGTGTAAGTCTAGTACGTCTTGCGGAATTTAAATATATTGGTGTAACTCTCGCTACATATTTGAAAATGGCACAGCACGTCGAAACAATCCGCAACGAACTCTTCTAAAACTCGTATCCCGGGCGCACGCTATGAGCAACCCGAGAAAAAAAAATGCGGACTGACAGCGCGTGCGGTTTTGACCATACTCAAATATTCGTCGGTTGTTTGGTCACCCAACTCAAACATGACATAGATATATGTTAAAATCCGTTGAAAAAAGAGTAACAAGACTTCTATTTTTTTTTTCTCTTTGACCACCGTGTCTTGCTCACTTCGTACGCGCATGTTTTATCGGTGCGGCCCTTCTCGAACATCGGCGAACTTGCGATTGTGTCATCCTCCTGCATAAGATTGTTCACACCAGATCGAGTGTTCAAGCACCCATAACCCGGCTAATTGATCCCTTCAATTTTTTGAAAAAAAAAAACAGCACGGCTGAATGAGAGAAGAAAGACGACAGGATGGAACGGCGTTACAACATGAGCGTTTACTTCGTGTGAACAAATATATACGCATTGGAAATATAATAAATATGCATACATGCCAACCAGCTTGTGCACTTACCGTTTTAAATATCCCCTAAATATTTTCTCCGTTAGATATATTCTGAATTATTTTCTTTTCTTTTTTCAGTGCGGAACGTGGATTCATGAAATAAGCCTGATCATGTCTGTATGCAGACTCGGTGCTATGGAGTTTGAAAAACAAAATTGTGTAAACGTGCATTTTGTTAAGTTGTGTTTCTTCGAGTTGCTGAACATCTGTATTTACACCTGTTATGTCTCAAAAAACTGAGACCGCAGTATGGGTAAATAAATAACAATAAGACATGTTCATATCACGCTGTCTGCTTCGCCCTTTCGGGTAAGCAGACTCCCTTTTAGTAATCCAGGGACAAATTTTTATCGTAGCCAACTGTTGAATTTCTTACCATGACCGAGTCAAGGTAATGCCCTTGCCTCGGCCTTCCCATGACTTGGCGTAATTAGCTTGGTCATAACATGCACTGGCCTATCTAGCTAAGTATAATGTCCAGGCAAATACCTAATTAGCCGGCTGCGCGTGCTAGGGTGCTAGGGGACAAAGAATACGCGCACCAGCCGAGCAGCGTGCTAGAATGTACTGGCTGACTGTGATAATTACCACGTGGCCTCGGGCTTAGGTGTGGTCGCGATGTTGTATAAGACGCTCTGCCGGCGCTAATCTCGGAGGCCACCGTGCTGATTATTCTGAAACAGACTTAGCGCAGGCATTGAAAGCTTCAAAGTAAATATAAACGCCCCGTGCTTCTATAAATATTCTTACAAGAAAACGTATATTTACAGATATTTACAATGATTACACGCGATGACAATGCCTGGCGCACTGGCGGGCTGGAACCAGTCTCTATTCACTTCGTAGTCTTTTCTTTCAGCCAGGGACCCTCTACCGCTTTATGCCCCAATCCCACTACTGCCTTGTGGCACTACCCCGCGGCGTTAAAGCGCCGACCCGGCGCTTGTCACGAAAGGGGTGTGTTGGGTAACACATAAGGCTTCAGTCTGACGACGTGCACAACAGTGGATGGTGGTGGCATTGAGTGCGCTTCGTCGACGACTCGCTGTATCTCGTAGGTGAGGTTGGTGATCTTGCGAAGGACTTTGTATGGTCCGTCATAGCGAAATAAAAGTTTTTCTGAGAGGGCGATGTGATGACATGGGTTCCACAAGAGTACGAGAGAACCTGGTGCATACGAAACTTCGCGGTGGTGACGATCATATCGATCTTTCTGAGAGGCTTGAGAAAGCATGAGTCGTTCTCGGGCAATCTGTCGTGCTGCGTCGGCTCGCTCTATGGCATCGCGGACGTATGTGACAGGAAAGCTTGAACCAGCGGGAAGGAGTGTATCAAGAGGCAGAGAGGGTTCCCGTCCATAAAGAAGGTAAAACGGGGAATAGCCTGCGGTGTCATGTCTGGAGGAGTTGTAAGCGAAGGTGACGTAGGGTAACGTTGCGTCCCAGTCACGGTGGTCTGGAGAAACATACATTGACAACATGTCCGTGATAGTGCGATTCAGGCGCTCTGTAAGTCCATTAGTTTGTGGATGGTATGCCGTTGTGAACTTGTGGTTCGTGGAACAGGAACGTACGATATCCTGGACGACGCGAGATAAAAAGTATCGGCCTTGATCAGTAACGAGCTGTCGAGGAGCGCCGTGATGCAATATGATGTCATGTAGCAGAAAGTCGGCGACATCGGTAGCGCAGCTGGTTGGAAGAGCGCGGGTGATCGCGTAACATGTCGCGTAGTCGGTCGCCACGGCAACCCATTTGTTCCCGGAGGCAGAAGTGGGAAATGGCCCGAGAAGGTCGAGCCCTACGCGGTAGAATGGTTCAGCAGGGATCTCAATAGGGTTAAGAAGGCCAGCTGGAAGCGATGTTGGTCGTTTTCGACGTTGACAAAGGTCGCAGCTGGCGACATACTTTTGCACAGAGCGATATAGGCGTGGCCAGAAAAAACGGCGCCGGACGCGATCATAAGTGCGGGTGACTCCCAGGTGACCAGCGGCAGGTTCATCGTGAAGCTGTCGGAGAACATCTACACGCAGATGGGAAGGCACGACGAGAAGGCGGTCAGGACCATTAGGGCGCATGTTGTGGCGGTAGAGAACTCCTTCATGAAGGAAATACAAGTTCAGGGAAGTGGGCGGAGTAGCGGAACTCAGGCTTTCTATGATGGGAAGTAAATCCGGGTCGCGGCGTTGCTCAGAAGCGATATCAAGAAAGTCTGATATTGATAAGACGCAAGTTTCCGTAGCTCTCTCTGTGGCGTCTGGTGGATCCACTGGATACCGTGACAGGCAGTCGGCGTCTTGATGGAGGTGACCAGATTTATAGACGACCGAGAAGGTGTATTCTTGGAGGCGTAGAGACCAACGACCGAGACGTCCCGTGGGATCCTTTAGCGAGGAAAGCCAGCAGAGTGCATGGTGATCAGTTACAACAGTAAAACTGCGGCCGAAGAGGTACGGGCGAAATTTAGCGACATCCCATACAAGAGCAAGACACTCTCTTTCGGTGATGGAATAGTTCCTCTCGGCAGGGGATAAAAGGCGGCTGGCGTAGGCGATGACACAGTCACGTCCATGCTGACGCTGAGCTAAAACAGCACCAATTCCGTGGCCACTCGCGTCCGTACGAACTTCTGTCGGGGCAGTCTGATCAAAGTGGGCTAATATTGGCGTAGTCGTGAGGGCTGCAACGGTAACGTCATCCACCAAAAGGTCCAAAATATTGCGGCGTGTAGGAATCGTCAACAGAGGATTTGCAGAATGGGTCGTTAATGCAGCGTCACCTCCGGGAGCTGCATGGTCTAGTTTCCCGAGGTTGAGGGCCCAGGTCGTGCAGGGGACCTGGATCGAGAAATCATCGGCGAGAGAGATCGGCGGCCTTGGGGTGATGGTGAGCGGCTGGACCTTCGGCCCTGAACGTTAGTAGGAGCAGGCTGTGGATCGTACGGAGTAGAAAAGCGGCGAGAACTGCCTTCAAAGCGACGCCATGTCCCAGTGTTCCAAGATGAATTGGATGACCAACGATTGCGACAGTAGCGTGCAATGTGGCCGGCGCGAGAGCAGTGAAAGCAGATCGGTCTATCATCCGACGTTCTCCATTCAGCAGGGTTCCGGTAGCGTGAAGGGTAGCGTGAAGGGTACACCGGAATCTGGTTAACAGAAGCCGAGCTCTCGGTGGTGCGAACGGCGCAAACAGGTGTGATGCCGAGATTTGCTATTTCTTGGCGAACGACGGCTTGGATGAGGGAGACGGTGGATGCGTTGTCTTGAGGACCGTCAGAGGCGATGGCTGCAGGAGCCATTGCTTCGAGTTCACGACGAACGATTCGGGTGACATTTTCGGACGATGTAGCTTGCGTGAACTTGGGGCTGTCTTCACAGGTCGAAGTGGCTGCAGTATTAGGCAGACGCGCAAACTGGCGGGTTATGCGACGATTCTTGGCGTGCTCGAAGCGCTGACACTCCTTCACAACCGCGTCGACGGTGGCGCAATCTTTAACGATCAACAAATTGAATGCGTCATCGGCAATTCCCTTCAATATGTGAGCGATTTTGTCAGTTTCGCTCATGTTCTCGTCCACCTTTCGACAGAGGCCCAATACGTCCTGTATGTAGGATACATATGATTCTGTCGATGTCTGCACGCGACATTCCAGGTCTTTCCTCGCGGCCTGCTGTCGCCCAAATGGCCTGCTGAATAACTCGAGAAGCTTCAATTCGCAAACGTCCCAGCTGGTCAACTCCGACTCATGCGTCTCATACCAGGTGAGCGCCGTATCCCGCAAGTAAAATACAACGTTGGCCAGCATCAACGTAGGGTCCCACCTATAGTATTCGCTCACGCGCTCGTACAAAGCGACCCAATCTTCAACATTCACCTTGTCCTTGCCTGTGCCCGAGAAGGTTCCGGGGTCTCGTGGAGGCAGGAGAATCAGAGGAGGCAGCTGGTGCTGTTGCTGCTGGTGCTGGTGCTGCTGGTGCTGGTGCTGGTGCTGCTGCTGCTGCAGCTGCGGCTGTTGTTGCTCTTGTGGGTGGGCCTGTTGAGCCATTGCAGGAAAATGAAGGTGGCGACCACTCCGAAGTTCTGTGTTGGTTTGCCGGAAAAGCCAGGCAGGCGTACCCAGCACCTCCACCAATAATTTTACAAGAAAACGTATATTTACAGATATTTACAACGATTACACGCGATGACAATGCCTGGCGCACTGGCGGGCTGGAACCAGTCTCTATTCACTTCGTAGTCTTTTCTTTCAGCCAGGGACCCTCTACCGCTTTATGCCCCAATCCCACTACTGCCTTGTGGCAATATCATCACGAAAAGTTTCTGGCACATTTATTGCATGGGTGCACTTCTGCACTCAGTGCAGCGACGAACAAACGAAAGATGCATCTGGTTTGAAAACTTCGCCGAACTTCGTCGACCGTCCTTGACCCGATGACTAGTTCTATCGTAACCAATCAAACGCAGCGCGCTCATGGGTGGATTGGACATGCGTATACTGTTGGCCCGTTCAAAAGGGGTCGTCGCCAGTGCTCGAAAATCCCTAGTTTCGCGTAACTCGTCCGATCCTGCATAGCACCCCGGAGCACAGCATTATCATGTCGCGGTTTTTGGGACGTTAAATCCAAATTATTAGTGCATGTTTCCCGGTCAAAAACTCTTTGTCGCGTCCTACTTTCTGGAAGACTGGCCGTTTCGGGCATGAGAGGTTTGGGCTGGTCGGCAAGAATATATGCAACGTCACTGATGAGGTGGCATCCCTGTACGGGATAGCGCGCTAATTACCGCCCGAGCTGGGCTGTTGCGATCGATTGCGCAAGTTATTGAGCTATACGCATGCCCGTGGGCGTCAAGCACGTATACTAAAATCTGAAAATGTGCCACCCTAGCAGTAATAATATTTGATAATATTGGATGGCATTTGACCCAAAGAGGTACGGTTGAAAAGCAAACGTACCACAAAACACAAGCGCATACATGCATACAAAGAACTTTATTAAAGCGCCAGAGCATCTGAGTTCTTGTAATCGGCTAATCGATGCCGTGATCTGTTGTCTTTCATTAGATACCAAAAGCAGGGGTCCTATTGTGGCCGCTTGCGTCGGGTGACATTGACACATACGTGGACAACTTTCGGCCTCTCCGTCGAGGCATCGTCACAGAGCTAATAAGTGAAAAAGATGTCTCGTGACGCAGGTGACTACACATTGTGAAGAGTGAGCTTAGGGTCATGTCCTCCGCCTGGCTGGCACTAACCCTTAAAGGGGAGTCTCAAAAAAGCGGACTGCAGGATATTTAAGACGTATCGGGCTAAAAGTAACGTAAAAAAATTTAGATTAAAATGAGACGTCGAAGAAATGACTGTAAAACAGAGACACTTAGAATACGCCTTTCGCTTCCTTCTCAGTATTTCGAACAGGCGCGGTACTTATCAGGAGCTTTCTTGGCTTCGATGATCGATGGTCTGGTGTTTTACTTGGTGAAATGGTTTTAGCAAAAACACTAGTCCGTCGAAGGTCACTGTCTTGGTGCTGCAAAGCAGAGAAGTAACAAAACATTTCTTCATTGTGATTAAAATGAATTGGTACAAGTCAACGACATTTAATAGTTAGCAGTGGTAACACTGAGGGCACACAGCAAGACTTATTGGGTTTGCAAGCATTGTTATGGGTCCCGCAATTAATGGCTCTGCTTGAAGGATTAATTTAAACAAGCACACGTCACCAGAGCTTTTTTCCAACGAAGGACAGTTAGGAGAGTGCTTCCTTCTTAGAGTTCCTGTTCATCTACATACGAGTGAATACGTTATCAAAATGAAACCGCATCACAAAACTTTCCATGCCTAACAACGCTTCAAGTCAGGATTGCTTAACCAATAGCACATGGATAACTGCTTAAATAAAAATTAACAGCCATGATACGTAGTTCCCCCGCATGACATGGCGGGCACCTGTCAGCTTTTTTTGTCATGTGTTAAAATGGGTGAGGTGCTTAAATTATGTAGCTATATATACGCGGTTCCTATAGACTACAGGACGGATACCTGTTCATTTCAGTGTTGGTTGCAAGGATAGAGGGCTTAAATTTACCGATGGCAGAGCAACTGCGCTGGATTTAGAAAGGAAAGCTAAACAACTTAGAAAGTTGACTCACTGAATAAGATCGCAGACCAAAATGAAGACAAGCGTTTCCTCGTTCTCCACGGACAACATGCACGGGAACTGGCAATGGCATCACGGGAACAACCGGGCGACCACAGCATGCGCCGACATCAGGTCTTGGTAAACGTCGCAACGGAAGGATTCCAGATGTGGGCCGAATACCTGTCGGAGGGCGCTTGCGAGCGACGGTGATTGTCCCTCGGGCGATTCGGGAACCGCTATGAAAGGCTCTCTACGCCAGGTGGCGAACAAGTGAGGCTTGTAGTCATGGCCTCCACCGTCATCGGCGACAAGCAGGCAACTGCAATAGACGTTTTCCGTCGCCTTTGTGAACGCGCCGAAGACATTGTTGCGCCGCATTTTCTTCAGGATGTCGCCGATGACGTCACTGCGGTCCTTTATCTGGCCCACGAGATAGAGCGCCCAGAGCCGTATGATGCCCATATGGGCCAGAATGCTGTACAAGTGGGCTGCGAAGTGCAGACGCGCGTACATATCTGTCATGGATTGTATAAGGACACGAACAGAGATGACGGCCTGTGGTACAGTTTTGTCGCCGAGCCTTGGAAGGCTAGGGAGATCCAGATCGTCCAGGCGTCCCAGGTCGTGTTGCGGCACCCTCGAAAGGTGCAAGCACAGTGCATCCACGTACGTCATTGCTCTCCGTAATGTTAATGGTTCCTACGAAAACTTCGTGTCGAGATTGGCGTTGGCCTATGCCAGAGATGAACCCTTCCTTCTTGCTTCGGGGACGGAAACTTCGGTCGTAACAATTTTTTTTTGCACGGCGTTGATGTGGCCTGGAAGAGTGAAATGATGCGGCTTTCGTCCACCTTCAGCTTGCCGAATGTCGAGAGTGAGGTTGAAAAGCGTCTTGATGGCCGACGCGCACGAAGACGCGTCTTCTTCAGAGAAACAGACACTGCTTTTCCTTAACGCAGCCGACGCATTGCCACTCACTGCCCTGCCACAAGTACTTACGTTCTTAATAATAGATCTAGCAGGAATAAATGTCATTCTGATAAAATTAATGAAAACAAGCAGTGGTGCAGACATGTGGTGAATATCCCTGATGTAACGTGCACGAGGCGTTTAGAAATCGGCAACGATTGATACTTGATGTTTTACGTATCTACTCTTCTATATGTAGTCAATGCTCGCTCCATTCTATTATCAATCAAGTTATTAGCAGTTTGTGCATTCTGGCGAACGCGAGTGGTTAAGAGTTTTTGAGAAGCCTCCCCTTATTTGAAGAACCGCTTCATTTATGCAGTCTTCCCAGTTGTAAAACGCACTGAGCAAGGAAAACTCAGGAGAGCCCTTATCGTATCTCAATGTCTAGCAAACGTATGCACGGAAGCGACGTCCAATGTCCAGGAAGAAACAAACCGGCACTGGCGAATAGAACAGTATAGACGCCCCGTGGCACGCCCTACACGCAATAGTTCGCATCTGCGCAAATTTGTAGTCCCGGCGTTAGCTGAGCGAGTATTGTGAGATTTGCACAATGTTGCAAGCTCGCGTAATACCAGGCTGTTTCTGCGTGGCAGGCCCGAGCGCCCGTGTGCTGAAATCCGTTGCGGAGCGTTTTCGTGCCACAGCGCAGAAAGCTTACCGGTGCATAGGTGGGTACTAAACTTTCTTAAAGTCCTTGAGAAGTCATTCCCCAGTTTTCAACTGAGGAATGACCTGTGCGGGCTGTAATCAAAAACACTTAGCCCCAGCATCATCGTATCCGAACTCACCCAGCAAAGACTTGCGCGTTATGCTGTGCGTTAGGCCTTTCTTCTTTTTTTTTCTCTTAGCCCGTTTTCCCCATCTGCTGCGCGATTAGCCGTTCTTTACTTGTAAATATGAGCATGGAATCGCGTGATTTTAACAGGTAGCTTCATCGTTATGCGGTGCAATGCCGACCTGTAGAAGGGCATCTACTGTGCTCTACACGCCAGGTGGCGCCATTGAGTGTACCGGCCCGTCAGTGATCCTGCAAATGACAGCGTGACATTTGGCGTCACTGCACCCCACTAACCCGTTTTCTTGGAAAAATATCAACTTAAAGCACGTGCTGACGAGGACTTTGATTGTGGTACGACAATCATGCTCGCGCGCGAGACCATAACTATGGCGACTGCCGCTCTAGCGCCCCTTGCGGATGACGTCACGTGAGTACTTCGTATAATAGTCGACCTACTCCACGTCGAGGACACCGTTGTGTTTAACGTGTAATCGCGCACTGTTCCTGAGCGCAGACAACTGTATTAGCACGCTGTGAGATAGTAATTACGGCACCTAGTCCGATTACAACGACGAAAGTTTATTACCTTTGCATACTGTATTTCCACCTGCTGGACTTCTTGTCACTGTTGACATTACTGGAAACCGGGGTAGTGGAGTAGAATTGAGTACTAAGTCAATCGGGAAGAAGCTGTCCTAACCGTTACCTTTCACTGTTTTTTTTTTAAATGGTGCATTGCGGTGCAACATATGTGATTCATATATACAATGCAACATATGCAATTCATTGTATACGTTGCATTGTGCGTGTGCAAAAAAAAAAGAACAAGCTTTCCATTTACCGTTGTACGACAACGATTGAGGTCTGCGGCTGAACTCAGACAACGCGTGTACTCTCATCGGAAGACGAAGAAAAGAGCAAGACGAATGAATTTTATATCTAGTGCATGTACGACTTATTATTCTAAAGAAAGCCTTGCCGCGGTGGTCTAGTGGCTAAGGTACTCAGCTGCTGACCCGCAGGTCGCGGGATCGAATCCCGCCTGCAGCGGCCGCATTTCCGTTGGCGGCGGAAATGTTGCAGGCCCGTGTGCTCAGATTTGGGTGCACGTTAAACAACCCCAGGTGGTCGCGATTTCCGGAGCCCTCCACTACGACGTCTCTCGTGGTCATATGGCGGTTTTGGGACGTTGAATCCCACATATCAATCGATTATTCGAAAGAAAAATGCCCCAATAATCATCTGAGTCGAGAAATTTAACGAGTGTTTTTGCGCTGTCTTGCATTAAGTTTTTTTTTACGAATACGTATCACTCCTGTATCGTTTGCTGGATT
Source organism: Rhipicephalus microplus (assembly GCF_043290135.1). Taxonomy (NCBI): domain Eukaryota; kingdom Metazoa; phylum Arthropoda; class Arachnida; order Ixodida; family Ixodidae; genus Rhipicephalus; species Rhipicephalus microplus. The sequence continues at coordinate 60,661,438 of NC_134707.1, read as the reverse complement.
GTCGCCGATGCGATCGACAGCCGCTTGTGTCTCTGGAACGCTCTCGTGAGTTGCACGTGCGCGAATTCGTAGGTGGTACTATGATTCAATTGGATGTACAAAATGTGATTCAACGTATGTTGAATGAAGAGCCAGATTGTGGAAACACAAAGATGTGTGTACAAGGCGCTTGATGGAGCCCGAAAATTATTACCGCTAAGTCGCTGCCGACTCCTGTGATTGACGGGAGTTGACAGCTTAGCAACTATTGCCTTAATTTCGTAAAATATATACTCGTCAGCCATCTTGCAAGAGCCCTACGCTTGTTTCTTAATTTCAGCATCGCAGTTGCACAAGAAGTAAATATTTAGGCTTGTGCAAGGACTTCGCGGCCTTTCCTGAATAACACATGCTTATGAATGAGGTTAATGCGTTAACAATTTTTTTTTACAGAAATAATTGCGTGCTAGAAAGGGCGGCGAGCAGTGTTGAACTTGATGCAGCAATGTTCCGCACCAACGGTCGTAAGCATTTTCACTGCCCATGAAGTTATTATTCAGTGTTTGAAAAATATGCACAAGCACAAAGCGATGTCTTCAGCGCACCATTCCGTTTCCAGACGACTGTGCTCACGTAATGTACTTATTGAATTTGTCCCTGTGAAACACACTACGCTAGATAATTAAGCACAATTACAAGCCTGGCACGTTGCCTATATGCGTATGACAATTTCGTTGCTGTTACCGGAGTTTTGGGAATTTGCAGAACTTCACGAGTATATCGTAACCGCTGACGGTGCATGCAGCGTATTTACCATTTGGCGCAATAGTCAAATGGTACCCCGCCGCGGTGGTCTAGTGGCTAAGGTACTCGGCTGCTGACTCGCAGGTCACGGGATCGAGTCCCGGCTGCGGCGGCAGCATTTCCGATGGAGGCGGAAATGCTGTAGGCCCGTGTGCTCAGATTTGGGTGCACGTTAAAGAACCCCAGGTGGCCAAATTTACAGAGCCCTCCACTACGGCGTCTCTCATATTCATATGGTGGTTTTGGGACGTTAAACCCCACATATCAATCAATCGATCAATAGTCAAATGGTGAAATGGATTTCTTTCGATTAGTTCTTTTTCAACTAAAGGACGACCGCTCTTCACGGACCAAACGACGTCTCATGAAGCATATTGAGTTGAGAATTCTGCGTCACGTCGTATTTTTGAATTAGTGATGCGTCTTTAAGTTGGCCGACGCTTTGAAAGCTGTTGATCTCACGTATTTGTATCATTTGTATTGCTGCACCCACTCTTATCTCTCATCTTTCATGTTACCACCTCATGGCAATGTAGCTGCTGCCTTGAGCAGCGAGTGTCCGAGTGACTGAGAACGATTTAGATAGTTTTATAAAACCTTCCGAGGCGGTCATGTGCTCGACTCGTTGGAGTCATTTGTGCAACATACACGAACACTTTTTTTCTGTTTGTTGAATCATACAATACAAAAGATCATCAGACTACTTGGACCTGTAGCCAATGGCTAGTCCTGGGTCCAAAAAGAAAATGTGAATACTTCCGCAGTGTTTTTTTCTAGTTTTGATGCTGCTACACTTCATAACCGTAGACCATACTTCCTTGCTCTCGATGTTGTATCAATGCCAGGTGTCGTTTCTATGCTACTTAACCTTAAAACTAAATCTTCCTCGGGTCCAGATGATATACCTAATGTTTTTCTGAAAAGATATGCAGAAGCGTTAGCACCTTTCATAGCTCGTACATTTCAAATGTGCCTGTCTTTAGCTACATACACTGCCTAATGATTGGCTTTTGGCACGTGTTGTACCCGTACTAAAAAAAAAGGTGACCCGCACACTAGTAACAAATTATTGCCCTATATCACTAATCTCGTCATGTTGCAAACTACTTGAACATACCATAGCTAAGGAAATTAATAATTATTCAGAGGATAACTGCATACTGTCGTCCTGTCAATGTGGCTTTCGCAAAGGTTTCTCTACTATCACACAGTTAACAACAGTTGTTCATGATTTTGCTAGTGTTCTTGATGGGTCAGGCCAGGTTGATGTAATATTTCTAGATTTCAAGAAAACGTTCAATCTTGTATTACATAGCAAGCTTATTACTAAACTAGAATCGATTAATCTTCCTGCTTATTTAGTTAATAGGGTGGCTGCCTATCTGACCAACCGGAGTCAGGTAGTTTCTATCAATGGCCACTCATCTGAGAAGCTACCAGTCTCATCTGGTATGCCTCAGGGCAGTGTCCTTGGCCCCTTATTATTCTTGATATCCATTAATGACATAACCAACAAAATGCATTCTCCTATTAAAATTAGAATATTTGCGGATGATTGTGTACTTTATAATAAAATTAAAAGCCTTGAAGATCAATTATCGCTCAACAATAATCTCCAAATTATACTTTCTTGGTGTGATTGGTCGAGCATGCAGTTAAATTTCAGTAAAACAGTGTATATGTCAATAACTAGACAGACATCTAAAAACTTTCTTTTGGGTACAAGCTGGGTTCCGAAATGCTTGCAGAAGTGAAGGAGTACAAAAACATGGGAATCACAATAACTAATAACCTTAATTGGAATACACACATTACCAACATATGCAACTCTTCGGTCAGTTTCTCAGACATTAACTAATGAATGCACCCTCTAGTACAATGTTAACGGCTTATACATCACTAATGCGGCCTAAACTCGAATACGCCAGCATAGTCTGGGGTCCGTACACAAAAATTATATTGATAGATTGGAAATGATTCAGCGTAAAGCTGTCAGGTTCGTTTATTCTAAATGTTGTAATAGTGACTCTCCCTCTAGTTTAATGATGCAGAATAGTATTCAAACACTACACCTGCACAGAAAAATACAGAGACTGAAATTCCTGTTTGCACTGAAAAATAAACTCTTTGCTATAAGCCCAAGTCCTTACTTATTGCCGCTTACTGCTGGAACAACATGGCATCGTCATGCTGACTCTCTAACACCTATCGGACACGCACTAATCTTTTCAAATATTCATTCCCAAGAACTATCACCGACTGGAACAACCTACCATTTCCCCCCTTACATAATGACAATTTCTTAGAACATGTTACTATTTGAACTTCTGACCAGGATGTACAGATTTTTTAGCTTCATTAAGTATTATCCTTCTGTTCCTTGTTCCTTAGTTTAAAAAACCAATGTCACTTGCCTTATCTCATGCCTCTTTGTGTATATAAGTCTGACGTGCCTTTATCACATGGTCTTATTTCCGTGTGTGAAAACGTGTTGTTTTATGTTTCTACTTTTGTTGCTTCACCTTGACGTACAACTTTTAAAGAAATTATGTAGTTTTTGCCTTATTTTTTGCTGCAGTTTCTTTTGTACACATGCCAGTGTTATTTTTTTGCTGAGTATGCGATTTCTCTGCCTTGCTTTATTTGTGTCTTTTTGTCCTTCCTGTTCGGGCCCCTGTTTGGGCCTGCAGTATTCTATAAATAAAATAAATAAATAATATATGCAGTGATGCAGGCTTACTGTTACATAAAAAAGAAACTAACACTCCAAAACACAGGGTGCTGTACAGTACTACTACAAGCATTTTTTAGCATGCGATCTTCGTGCCAAACGACAATAAAATCTATAATCGCGATAGTGTCAAAAGGTGCACCAACGCAGGCGAATCACTAAAGTTTACATATTAACATAAACAAGACAACTCAGAGACATGTCAAGTAGCCAAAAATACCAGTATCCGTATTCCCAAATGCAATACAAATACAACATTCGTTGCTAGGCCACAACAAGATTCACTGCCAGCGACAGCGCTGGAATCTTCGATGATGCATGCGTAAAAGTCCTTGCTCTTGGCTGGTTCTCAGATTGTCGATGCCCAACGTTCTATTCGCCGATACGAGCCTACAGCGCTTGCAGTGGCGTAGCCAAGGGGGAGGGGGTCAATCCCCTCCCCGAAATTTTTCGTCCAACACCCCCCTTCCCCCACCAAATTTTTTCGGGCGCTTATAGCGCTGACATGATTTAAAAACTAAGCGCTGCTCCTATCACAATGTCATTTCTGGGCGCTTCTATACGATGAATAATGTCTGCATACAGAAAAACGTGTCGCGGTGTTTCTCAAGGCTTTGGCGCTCTGTGAGATTTTGGGCAGGAGTCTCTGCCGCGAGTGTTTTTAAGTTGGCTCTGCAGCGGAATGAATGCTTCAGCGATGGTTATACTTGTACCCGCTGGAACAGATCTTTGCCGGAGTCAATCACTACGATAATTTTCAATAGGCAGATGCTCGTTTTAATGGAAAAAGCCAGACACAGTTCGAAGGTCTGGTTTAAAGCATACTACAGGCTGACCAATCGTGTGCTAAGATATACTCGCGCCATTGAATAACATTTATATTAAACCTTCGCACGTTCCGATAACATCTAAAGAAACACACACACACACACACACACACACACACACACACACACACACACACACACACACACACACACACACACACACACACACACACACGCACACACACACACACACACGTGCGATAGAATATTCGGCTCATCCAGCGAACTGTGCTTGTTATCTTCATACACATCTTTACTATGCCCAAACGGCTAAATACACTGCTCAGGCCGACCTCTATACCTTTCTGTAAATAAATTATCTCTCTTCTTTCTCACTCCGAAGTGTTGTCTAGTGACAAAAATGCAACACAGGCAAATGTGCAGGCTAATCACAGCCTTAGAAACGCCTACTAAAATACTCATCATGCAATTTAGTCTAATAAACAAAAAGATCGAGAGTGAAAGCCTGAAGCGGCGTAATGAGACATGCAGTGTGGGCAGCTGTAGTGAGCACAAGCTTCATTATGTTCAGCAGTGTGGAAAAACAGCTCAAGAATAAGGAACATTCCCGGTGTATTGAATCTTACGGGAGCCATGCTGTGGCCGGCCGTAAGCGATTTAATGACAAGAAAAACGCAGCACTCGAAAACCTAACCGTGCTGCTTTACGGTGCACAAAGAGACGGAACCCCACAACGCATTATCGTATCGATAAAATGCGTTTTATTCGGCTCATTTCTCAAAACATTTCAGCCGCTTCAAAGTAATATTGATGACAGTTTGTACTGGCGATCCGTCTAATGGTGGACGCAATGGGCCACAATATAAGTGGAGAGCACACGTTCTGAAATTTAGGTCACAAGCCATGTAACACACTTATGAAGCAAAAGTGCACAGAAACTAAGTTTAACTTTCAGGTGCTTCTAAAGGTTACAGGCAGTCAAAACATATTGTACACGCGGTAAAAACAAAAAAAAAATCCTCGTAGGGGTTGCCGATCAATTTAAAAGTACGACGAATATATTTTAGGCAATTGAGTCAAAGTGCTAAGTAAGGCACGCAGAAGGCGATAATTCGGCGCAGCCCTTAAGCTGCTAACAACGTTTTCCGGCCCGAGAGGAGGGAATCGTAGCTCTGGTCGATGCAGTTTCCCATTGGTTTCTCAAGAGACAGTCTTCGGGCTGGAAAGCATAACAAAGCAAGGAATTAATTCTAAATTTAGCAATGTTGCCAGTCGCGTGAAACGAACAAAATAAATCGTAAACTTTGAGGGCCTAGTTGGTGCATATTCACGAGCATTTCTTGGCGCAAGAAAAATGTCCCTTGTGTGCTTTTCTCGTATGCTCCGTTTTTTTTTTTTTTGCCCTAGTCATTCTCGTCAAATAATATTTTTTCGCGTGCTATCTGTGTTCAACACAAGGAAAGACAACACATAGCGCATTAATCAAAACACCGAAGGTACCGCCATTCCATTTGAAGACGTACACGCTAAGAAAAATGAATCATTTGACGAGCCCTGTGTATTAGTCCCTTTAAGTAGTAACGGGAGCGTTTTTGGGGGGGTCAATATACTCTCGTAGAAGAGTCGTTGGAGCAGCAATTCAGCAAACATCGCTAAAGGGTAACACAATATTTCTTGTTGTGGTGTTCATTGCGGTTGCTGTGGTGTTCTTCGGGGAAATCAAATATCTATATATATATATCGCTGTGTAGTTAGCAAACGTTTAAGGGTAGCAACTGCTGCATTTTCATCGCAACACAGCCTGTTCACTTGAGTGACGCGAATGCAATTATTCACGATTTAGAACTTCAGCTGAGAGATGCGCACATTTCAGACACACAAATCTGCTTCCGAATTTCTCTTACTGCGTTAAAAAAAGTATTGCACAAGAAATGTGGCTCCCACAAACTTCAAAATGACTTGCTTGTCGAAAAAAGAGATTTTTGTTGCGAACACGCTTGTCATCAACAACACCTTATGTGGTCTCGAATTGGCGAGTGCGACGCCACACCACGCTCTTGGAGTGAAAGGTCATAGCAGACATGGTCGGTACAAACCAAACAACAAACACACATTTATTTAGCTACTTTTCGAACAACGATATCGTCCGCCGAATCTATATATCAATCGTAATTAACACGCTAGAACATCCGCACACAATATTACCATACACTCCATGCCAAACACAATAACACACCCAAGGCGGCGTCGCCAACGCTCCACTTACCACAAGGGTCCCCCGGCGCGCAGCCCGCGGTGCCGAGCACCGGGGAACCACGGTAGAGACAACCGTTCGCGGCAACCGGCACGCGCAAAAGAGACTCAACTCTCGCCCGCCACCAAGGCTTGCTTCTGCCAGGGGTCACTGCCGCCGCTACCCCATGATGATGATGATGATGGCGATATGGTACTCAACGCGAACACAACGCCATCTATCGCCCGGTGTTTGTAACCCGAAATGCGGTTTTGGGGCGAGACACGAGCGCCACGCGGCGCAAACCACATTAAAGGGGGTGTCAGCTTCCCCACAACCTGGACGAATAGATCACACGTTTTCCAGATCTCACCAATGTTTCTGTTAAGGCGAAAGTATTACATGCCTCGTCAAATGCGAGAGCTGACTGTCAGCGGCATTGACACAAATGATGTGGACATAATCTTAAGTCGATGACATCACCGATGGCTAGAACTTGTGACGTCACGGAGGACCTCACCAAATGACATCGTCGGTTGGTCAAAAAGTGGTCCCACTACAAGGCCACCTTAGGGATAGAAAGCTTTCAATTCCTGCCAAACCTGAGGCATTGGACACCACGTATGGTTTCAGGAGAGACCAATGCAACGGAGCGAAAAGAGATTGGCTCACACCGTTTCCGCCATCTTAGGCAAGTGCTCAAGAGACGGTACGATTTTTTTTAAAAGACGACAGTCTTTGTTAGGATACTTGAACGCAGAAATTTCGGTCTGCGTCTGCCTACCACTCAATTCATCCCCAGTTTTAGCACTTCCGTATGACCCAGTCATCTTTATCTGGTTGCAGTGTTCATACTTGTGAACATTGACGACGATGAAAAAACAAAACAAATGTTACGCAAGTAGTCTCAATACGCAAGCATAAGGTGGTGTGTTTCTTGACTTGGGAATACAAAAATACCTAATTCTAAAAAACCTAAGTAATTCTACACCCACACGAATTACGTGTTTCTTACGGTGCGATGAAAAAGTGACGCACTGCACGAAAACGCACCCTGTGGACTACACGGTTCAGCCATTTGCCAAAAGTTCCAGGTTCTGTAGGATCTCCTCTTTGTCGGCATTACTCCTACTTGTCCATATCTCACACAGCGCCTCCACACAGAAGACTATCGTTTTCCGATTACATTTGCAGCGAAACGCGCAGATACGCGGCTTTTTTTTTTTCTTACCGTGCAGTAAAACGGTGTCGGCCGGCATAAAAGGTGTCTGCGGGAAACCAAGCAAAGATCATCGTTCTTCGACGTCCTACGAAGCTCGGCTCGACGGAGCCAAGCTCATGGCCACGTTGTGCCCCACATCCTGGTCGAAGTATTCGCCTCGCTCGAAGTCCTTAGGATCACCGCCGAGAGTGTTGCCGAGAACGTTATGCACTTCGCTGGAATACCCCTCTCGTGGCTTGTAGAGTGCGACGCACGGAGACGAAGTCCAGAATGTGAAGCAGTACACGTCGTGGCCCGTAGTCGGGTTTTCGCTCTCCGGAACCAACGAGCACGCGTGAATTCGTTTTTCGGTTATGGCTAGCGAGTCGGTAAGAACGTGCTTCGCATCCATCGTCAGCAAGAAGCGGTCCAAAAGTGCCTCCTGGACGTCGGGGGCGTGATAGAGAATCCAGGGACCGATTGCCCTGTTGGAGATAAGACAGGTATAAATCGCGCAAATGCACTCCAGACGCTCCTTCACGTCCGACATGAGAGCGATGCTCGAGCGGATTGCGGCGATGGCTTCGGGAACGGACATTCCGGTGATCTTCAGGATGGGAAGGGAAATGTCACCGTCCAGGCAATACAGTTTGCCCGCTTGGACACTGGATAGCGTCGAGCACAACCTGTCCAAGTCTACGGCAGCCATCGGGAATAACAGAAAAGTACGCAGGCGAAGGGTTCCACCTCTGAGGAGTCGGTGGTGGCTTGGGGCAATACTATCCTCGTCGGCCGCGGAGATTCACCGCCTAGACTGCCGGTTCGAAGAGCTGTGCCGTCAGTACACTGTTAGAGAATACTATTTACATGTCCAGCCGACAAAACAGCAGCCGCAGAGGTGCCGTGGCCGGCGCTTTCTGTTGCGCGCCTTAAACGGCTCCCAAGCCGTCTCCAACCAGAGTATTGTGAAAGGGCCTAATAAATAGTGCCGTTCACAGGATTGGCGCTTGGTCACGGTGGTGATATCCTACAATTTAGAACAGTCCGTACCACAGCGATTTCGTTGGGGCAGCATTAAAATTTTAAACGCACTACATACTTGTTCGGAAGTTGTGCGGCGGCGCTGCTCTACAGCCTTGGCGCGCAAGAACACTGCCGGGCGCGCGGTAGTATTGTGCAAGCCGTCGGTAGCCGCGGCCGGCCGCTGTCGCGACGGTGTATTTTCTCCTTTCTGGAGTAGCGACGGCTTCCACCACGGATTCATTCCTTTGCGCGCTTTTTTTTTCTTTCACAAAGTGCAGCCGTTTAGAGTCTACAGCGTCTGCCTAAGGATTGCACGGTAAGTTTCAGCATGTTCAATTATCTTTTAATTTTGTGTATACACGAATCACCGACCACGATTTTTTTTTTTTAGAGGCGAAACTCCTTACGCCGTCGGTTCGTATGTTCCGTGTTGTCGTCGTCATCGTCGTAGAAACCACCTCTCGTTTAGTCCTTGAAATGCACGCTGGATGGCGGTACTTGTATATGATGAATATGGGATGGAAAGATGCGAAAAGGTGGTACTTGGACTGCGTCCGTCCGTCCGTGTGCTTTCTTTCATTTTGTTTGTTTATCATTTTTTGCAGTAGTTGTGTCTTCGCCGTGCCGCTGTCGTCTGTGGCGCAGGTCGCGGTGATCTAAGAGTGCTGATTCTCGAGATGATGATGATAACATGGCTTTCTTTCAGTGAAATAAAATAAAATGGCGATGATGATGATGCCTCTTGTACCGAAGCAAACATCATCATCGTTCTAGCTTCGCTGTCAAGCCGTTTTGATCTAGTGACGATGGCTGGCGTCCTTTTTTTTATGTAGTTATAATACCACAACGTACACCGTTCTTGTTTCAATGGCGCTCTATTATCCGTTATTTGACGGTGGCGCGACGCGCTAATACGTGCCACGAGGATACGAGGAGGAGAAGACGACAAAAGCACTCCAAGTGCGGGATGGCTTTTCTGCCATTGTCTGTTCTGCGAAGAATCGGTATCTATTGAACAATATTTTCTATCATGTCTAATTAGGAAAAGACTGCTAGCTATTCTGTTTACGAAGCTAGGTTCAAGTTTAACCACTGAAACACTGCTAAATTTTTGTGCCTCCGTTTTGGGACATTGCCGCAGAGATGTATTCGATACGACCGGTGTGCCATTTCATTCAAGCCACTAACCGTATTTCAACATAATGCCCACTTTTACGAATTCTCGAAAAAAAAAGACAGAAGTCGAGACGTAATTTCTAATATGTGAATAAATATGAGACGTACATCCCAAATTAATTGTGTTTGGCAAACTCAGCTGCCTGGTCGGCTCCAAAAATCAAGTTATCGTAAATATAATAGTGATAATTTTCTTGTTTTGTTTTTGTTCATTTCTCACTCTTTGGATCTTTTTGATAACGTCTTCCGTCTTGTACATCTTTTTTTTTGGTAAGCAATAGTGCCGTTGCCGTCCATGTGATACTATAGATTTTCTTCGCCATTCCCCCAGAGTGGGTATGTGGCATGATTTCTAGGCTACAGACAAACAAACCAGCAAACAAACAAACAAAGGCTTTGCCTATTCCTGTTCACGTCTCTCGAAATGGCTTCTGATAAATTATGTAATTTTGATTTGGCCGCCTAGAAGATCTTGGCACATAGCGGGGACGTTTGTATGCCTGTGTCCCCAACGGTTCGGGACGAGTGCGTGATATACTATTAAAAAGTTGGTTCCAGTTTATTCTATTCTTGCATTCTTATTCGTAAAATATCACGTGGAAACTCTTCCAAACGGTGTTTATTACGCGTGATAAATTGTGTAGGCGTTGTTGGCTTAGTGTACAGACAATCTCGGGTACCACGTGTCTAAGTAGGTGGATAACAAAGAATAATTAAACCCAATTATTTACGGCGTGGGCCAACTCAAACGACAGAGGAACCACTCTTGTAACGTTCATCCTTTTTCTTCACTGGCACGTGCAACGAGGGACACTTTGCAAAGCATATTCAGTTGAGCATTTACTTCCGGTGGGAAGAATATGCATGAATCTTGTAAAAAAAATGCCAGGCCTGCGCGTAAGGCGCAGCACAGTCACAGCTAAAGCTTGAAGAGTGGCCTTTCAGGGCATTTTCTAAACACTCATTAAGTAACTGCAGCAAGCCCACTTGCTCGGTACCCATTACGGCATTATTAATAACAATAATTTCTGGGTAGCAGGCCGGCATACGCTATGCTATCCTTCGTCGTTCTTCTGAGAAGTGTCGTGTCTGCTAAACACTGGCAATGTATTCTGTGCCGATTGTTCATGCAGTGGCTGACGACGATCAGGAATTGTACCTGAACTGGATATGAGCCACAGTTAATAGGCGAACAAGAACAAGCTGTTGTAATGAATTGGAGCATTGGACGACCCACTCGTTACGCTATTCGCATTGTGCGATGACTGCTTGTTTTTTCGCTGTTTTAGAACGCTTTATAAGTCGTATTAACGCGATTTTCTTTTCCGACGTCAAGCCTACCTATAAGGCAAGTTTGCGAACAAGTCCCAAGCACCGGCGTGGTTCAGAGGTAGAATATTGGGCTGGCACTCAGTGGACCCGAGTTCGAGCATCACTGTGTCATTGGTATTAATTATTCTTATTTCGTTCAAATTCGTTAGGACGCCGGTGGTGGCGGTGGACAACTACGGTGCCGAGCGTGACCCGCGTTATGATCTTATAACATATATTGCTGCTAAATAGATAATATTTACGTCGGCTACAACAACGGCTATAACAGTACGGCTTACGTTGAGCTACGCGCGACCGTTTCAAATCCTGCTCTTGCTTAGTTAAAAAAACAAACAAACAAAAGGACATTAATTACAGTTAGCAAAGAATAGGATAGGGCAATTGCCTGCAAATTTTGGAAGGCTAGATCCGCCGGCTACCTACAATATCCTTATTAAAATCCTAATCCTACTCAGAAGTCGAACCTTTATTCTACGTACTTTTCCGTTATTTCTGGTGGCTGCGGTAGATTCGGACACGCTCTGCTCAACTCTATATATCCAGCGTCCAAGCGGACTAACTGTACTGCTTGGATGGTGGCAGTTCTCTTTCCATCTTGAATATCACCGAAACGTCCGTTCCGGACGCCATCTCCACAATTTGCACAAGTATCGCTGTAATGTGGGACATAAAGGTGCGTCTGGAGTGCGTTTGCGCGATTTATACTTGTCTTTATGTTCGAGACGGTGATCGGTCCCTGAATTCTCTGTCACGTCCCCAACGCCGAGTGTGCGTGCTAGGACGCACTTTTGGACCGCTTCTTGCTGGAGATGGATGCGAAGTACGTCGCCACCGACTCGCTGGCTATAACCAAAGAAAGTTCACGCGTGCTCGTTGGTTCCGGAAAACGACAGCCCGACTACGGGCCCACGACGTGTACTGCTTCACATTCTAGACTTCGTCTCCGTGTGTTGCACTCCACAAACCACTAGAGGGGTATTCCAGTGAAGTACACGAAGTTTACGGCAACACTCTTGGCGGTGATACTAACGGCTTCGAGCGAGGCGAATACTTCGATCGGAACGTGGCGCACCACGTGGCCATGTACCAACAGTGCGCTGGTAAATGAAGATGAAATGTACCGGACGAAGTTCATTGAAAGATTGCGATCTGTCAGGACCGTTGCGGCACCTGGCGGAGAAGATCTGAACCACGCGTTCCTTTTTTGCGTGGCCTCCGAGCTGAGTGCGAAGCGCAGTCAACGCAAGCAGCGCACCAGTGTACGCGAAGGCTACTACCAGGCACAAAAGTGACTGCGGTAACCTCTTTGATTCTAGGATTTCGCGCTGAAAGCGATTGCTGCTAAAGCGAGCGAAGTCTTCCTTGTCCCGTCAGTTCGCATGCGTGAGACAAATGGACAAAGCCAAGAAAGTGTTTCTGTAGGATCTGTGCAATTCGTCGCAAACAGCCGAGTTCCATTGGCGTCCCGCGGGGATAAGGCTACCAAGGAGAAAAATCGAAAGCACCCGCTTCGGAGTAGAACGTTTTCCTCCTTGGAAATAAGAGGATACCCAAAGATGGCCTTCTGGAACTCGGTCCTAAGAGCTGCGTCCACCCAAGGCTTGATAAAACTGAGTTGGTCAGTCTTGCCGGACAAGTCTTTTGGAGAACTGGGGCTGATGAAACGGAGAGCTGTATCCAACAAGGAGTCAAGCGTCTGCCCCAGGAACCCGCGAGACAACGAACTTCAGGAATTCGGCATGTCTTGTCTGCTCCTAAAAAAGCGGACATCAACTTACTTCAGTCTGACGAGGAAGGAGGATTCGCCCTGGTTCCCGAACCACTGTACGAAGAAAAGGTTGCAGCGGCTCTATCAGGGAACTTCTGAGAACTGCGGAAAGTAGCTCCGGCAAAAGCAAAACGAGAACCGTGAGGCTGTATGAAACAGCGAGGGACTCATTAGGTTGGCCCTATCCGGGAGGACGTGCAAAAGTGCCAGCCTCTCTGTCTCCTTCACGGCCAAAACCCACAAGGAGTTATTTCTGTTTCGGAGTATAACTCTAGGCAGAAACTTGTCGGACGACATCTGCAAATGCCTTGACCATTGAAAATACGTTCCTCGTGAGAAATCCCCAGGACGTTTTAGACTTTCTGGGAGATGAGTGCCCTCAAAGTGCTTGTGCGTTTTCGGTAGACGTTAAAGACTTATTTTATTTCCTACCTCAGGACATTTTGTGCGAGGAGGTGAAGTCTGCAACGCTGTGGTGGGAATAATTTTTTGTAGACTTTGTGCAACTAACGTAGACAGCTTTCTTCAACTTCTGAACTTTTATTCGCAGTCGACTTTTCATCACGAGAAAACGACAAATGGTACACTCAAAGACAGGGCATGTGCACTGGGTCATGTTTAGCTCCAGTACTCAGTGGTATTTCATTAGCTCATTATGACAAACGCATACAGCGAGGCTTGGTACCGTTAAGGTATTCCTCTATGGTAATGATTTCTTAGTCATTTATAGTGCGGAACAACGTGACAGATGGCAGGACGCTGATCATAGTTGAGCATTATTTCTGATAACATGACTAATTTGCATGCTGACGGCGGAGTTTCCCAAGAATAACAAACTTTGATTTTTAGACCTAGAGCTTCTGCCAGAACCAGAAAGCCCTGATACATTTTAGTTGAGCGCATTCCAAGCTTATTGAGTGAGGAACTGCGAAAGCACGCGAGATGGCATCAGTGTCAAGGCTTTGTCATCACCAGGTTGAGAGCAGCTTCGGCAGCCTTATTAACAGACATAAGAAAGTAGGCTTTCCCTATCAATTTCTCTGAGGCACAGAAGAGTCACTTCTGAATTAATTAAAGCAGGGAAAAATTAGGAAGCACACAATTCAGGAACAGCCAAACTCGTAAGTTTCTGCCATACTTTATATGCACAAACGTTCACACTGCCTAAAAAGAATTCTTTGAAAAAAAACTAGGATGAAGGTCGTTTTCACAGCAAAAACCATCCAGGGTTTCTATACAAAATTATGAAAAACGAAAGATATTCAGGTATATGATATTATAAGAAGCTTGCAAAAATGTTCGTAGAATGTAATGTAGGTGTTGTATATCGATTTGCTTTATCATGTGGCCGATACTACATCGGTCAGATGGGGCGCTGCATGTCTGAACTATCTCCTTAAGGAGTACGTGGATCTCAAGCGCGGATCAGTGGGCAGCCACCTGGAAAGTGACTGTGCCTATTGTTAGTGCACCCCGATGCTTGATGAATGCGAAGTAATGGCAAGATTGACAAGAGGGCACGGGAAATGAAGCGTTTTTGATTCGCAAGGCGGTAACAGAGTGTGTAAGTGCCCCATTCGGACAATGAGTACAGGTATCTTGTCATTTACACGTAATTTAAAGATTCGTGTAGTAAGATGTTCTGGCATATGCGCCATCATTTTTTCGTTTCTGTGGGTCTTCTTCTCGCCCTCTTGGCTTTATATATACGGCCGCCATCTGTGCGATAATGTGATTGCGAGTGTGCGCTTTGTCCCTTGTGACTTCTTCCTGAAACGTTCTGCGCACCAAGAAAGTATATTTCCTTCAAAAGAAAATTTGTGGCGTTCCACTGTTTGCAAGGCCCACCGTTTCCGGCATGTGATGTTTCGGCTGTCCTGCTAAAACAGATGCAACTTCGTAGACCTTGCGCTGTCACCAGAGCTAGGAAAGTACGAAGCGTCGTGAAACTTGTTGAGGAATGACACGCATGCTCAAAGGGGGGGGGGGGGGTTGATGGCGTATGTTGAAGAGTAAAAATATCAACAATGCTTGAATTTGGTTGGCCACAAGAGACACAGTTGCGAAGCAAATATACCAAAAAGCATGGGTGCATATAAAAGTTCCTTTATTCGACTGCATGGTCGATACCAGGATGTGTCAGCTTGCATAAGACCCAACACGTTTCATAAAACACGAAGTGCGAAGTCTCTCATCGCCTTCGTCACAGTTATGAAGAACATGTAGGTGGACAGCATTAAGCCATTTTGTCGAGGCCTCGTCACTCAGCTAAGATTAAGATGATGTTCCACTACGCATGTGACAACAAATGGTGAACGGATACGATGATGCTCTCTTCCAGGTGGCGCTCACACACACAAAAGGGGCGCTCGAAGAGGAACGCGGCAAGAAATTTAATGTATGAAGCTAAAGGAAAGTGGAAATTTTAGGTTAAAAATGAAACATTGAGTAAAATAATGTTCAACACAGCTGTCACTACAGCTTCAACAGGTGTGGTACTTATCAAGATTTTCGTGGCTGCAGTCTTCGATGGAGATGCGTGGTTATTTGTAAGTCGTCAAGTAGTTTCGGCAAACTGCATGGTTCATGAAAAATTTTGGTCCGTCAAACGACATCGTCTTGATGCTGGAAAGAAGACAACCAATGAAGAATTGTTTAACAAATGAAATAGTTATTCACGGTGGATAACGCAATAAACCGGCTACGGCAGTTATGAAACCAAGCAAATCGCTACTGGTAATAGACGTTACGGAAATTAGCAGTGTTAAATTCAAGGGCGCAGATAAAGACATGTCGGGCTTGCAAGCATCGCTGTGTGTCCCGACGTTAATGGCCGTGGAACCACGTTACCAGTGATGTTACCAGTGACGTTACCAGTGAACCACGTTACCAGCAACGACTGTTCAATGAGCATTACGTTCAATTAAGCAGAAGTGTATAAATCAAGGAAACTGCATCACATAATTTTTCATGCTTGATAGTTACACAGTAAATTCAGGATTGTCCAAGGAACGCTACATCAATAACGGTATAATTAAAAATGAACGTGTTTAGCCACATCTACGCAGTTACTATTCGCGAAAGCAGACCTGTTTGTGACGTTGGCTACAGAGATCACGGGCTTAAATTTTCTTGGCAGAGCAACTACGCCATACATAGAAAGAGAATAGCCCGCAAAAATGACTTACGGTATAAATCGGTGGCCGAAAAGGAGGGACAGTTCACCGCGTTGCCCACGTCTGGCATAGGATGGAGTCGGCGGCTGCATCACGGGAACAATTGGAGGACGCCAGCATACAGCGACCTCAGGTCTCCATAAACGCCGCAACGGTAGCTTCGTGGCGGATTTCCCAGCGTCTGTCGGAGGACGGTTTCGAGTAACGGTGAATGTATGTCGGGAGTTTCGTGTATGGCTACGCAGGGCTTTGTGTACCAGTCGACGAACAAGTAAGGCCTGAAGTCCCTGCCTCTTTCTTCTTCGGGGACGAGCAGGCAGGTGCAACAGACGTTTTCCGTCGCCTTCGCAAACACGCCGTAGACGCGTCTCTGCCGCATTTTTTTCAGGATGTCGCTGATTATATCAGTGGGGTCCTCCCTACGGTCAGCGCGATAGAGAACCCAGGACCCTATGACGCCCAGGCCGGCCATACAGGTAAATAGGTGGGCTGCGCAGTCCAGACGGTCGCGCAGAGCGGCTATGGATTCCAGGTGGGCGCGAACCGCGCTGACTGCTTCTGGTACAGACTTGTCGGCGAGCTTTGGAAGGTCGGTGAAGCCGTCGTTGTCCAAGCACCGCAGTTCGTGTTGCGGCAATCTTGAAAGGTGTGAGCACAGCACTTCCACGTACGCCATGGCTGCCAGTGACCCTGAAGGCGCCTATGGAAGCTGAATGTTGCGTGGAGTGTTGGCCTATGGCTAGAGGGAACCCTCGGTGTACTTGCTGTTGTGACGGAAGCGTCGGTCGTATCTCCTACGCGCGGCGAAGATGCGACCTGGAAGGGTGAAGTGAAGCAGCTTGCGTTCACCTCCCGCTAGTCGAATGTCGATCCTGAGGTTAAAAAGCTTCCCGACCGATGGGGCGTTGGAACATACTTTTTTTTCAGCAGTGTGGCGACAGGCTTCGCTTCGTTCGAGCGTTGGCGGCGGATTGCAATGCAATGCCTCGCCGCAAGGACTTTAATGCACGTGCTTACTCGGCCGCTGGTCACGTGTCTGATAATGAATTTAGCTGGAAGGGGCGTCATTCTGATTTTAAAAAATACAAGCAGCCGTACATCCACGCGCTTAAGGCCTGTGATGTAATTTCCGATAGGTGTTTATAAACCATGGTCTTTCATATCTTAATGCGAAGCATTTCTTAGCGAACTTCGGCGAGTTTGACCCTATCTGCCTATCAATCTATTTAGCTGCCTACGACTTTTAGCTCTTCTGGCTGTTTGTACAACGGGATATATACGACGTTTGGTATGGCATAACATGACTGTATGACGGGCATAACTGACTAGTCATATCATGAAAATCATGGCATGTATGTCATGAATGTCGGGGTTTACATGTCATGGTCTTGCTGTTCCTGCGGTAATTTGTCCACATGTAATATCGCAAAACTGGTATGGCACGACATGACTGCATGACGAACATGATTTACAGACCCTCACGTGGAAATCATCACATGCGTGTCATGTAGGAACATGACTGCGTGCCACGCTCATGATGCGCTCGCGGTCTTTTCGCTAGCTTCACGTACACCAAATTTGCTATTACGTGACATGCATGGACGACGAAGGTAAACGACACGTGCAAACATGATAATCTGGACATGCCTGTTACGTAAAACATAACGACATGCTACGTTCATAGCGCGGTCGCGGCCGTTTCGCTAGCTTCACATATACCAAATTTGGTGTTACGTGATGTGAATAGACGAGGAAGGTAAATGGAACGTCCAAACAAGATAATCATGACATGCGTGTCATGTAAAACATCACCACATGCTACACTCATAGCGTGCTCGCGGCCGTTTCGCCAGCTTCAGATACATTAAATTTGACATTGCGTGACGTGAATGGACGACGAACAAAAATGCCAGGCGCGAACATGTTAATCATGAGGCGGAAGTTATATACGGCATCATTTACCTCCACCTTGTAACGTTGTGCTGATTTTAAAGTGACATATCAACCTTCCTCATTCGTGCTTCGCATATCATTGATTTCCAGTGCACGTGGTTGGTTGTTCCTCAGAGTCTTGGCTCAAACTACCACGGAGGGATCTGCCAATTTTTCATAACTTCGTTTTTCATTTCTACTGTTCCGCATATATTCAGTGCCTACTCCCGCTAGTCTGATGTCGCATGCATGAGGCGTAACATGTCGGATATATGAGGTGTAACATATATGAGGCATTCGATTATGAATGAAATCGGCAGTTTTTGTTTTTCATTCTAGCAAGTTCGAAGGATTGAATGATTTTTAGAAAAAACCCATCATTTGCATAACCACTTCATGTATACAATCTACAGCATTCTTTTGGGTTGTGGAGGCCATACAAAAAAAAAAACCAGCGCTTGAGAAGGCGTGATCGGTAAGCGATAGCAGTTTTTTTTCACCGATCCCTTCATCGTCTTTATTCTGATAGGATTCAACACATTTTATCCCCAACTAAAGAAGCAGCTCACATCTAAACTGCCCATTAATTTCCGTTCTACCCAGAAGTCGAAAGGGATGTCGCGGGAATTATTTGCGTGCCCCATCAAGCGCCTCCTACTAGCCTTTATATAGGTTTCACAAGTGAAACAGTCTGGCTCTTCAGCCAACTCTTGTTCAATCGCGTTTCTACACAATCCATTGTATACGACATCTCGCTTTATCATGATGCCGTCTTCGATATCGCGCGTTCGCAACTCGTGTGAGTTTTTCAGCGGCATATAAACGTCTGTAGACCGCATCGAAGACAGTGCACCAAACGCTACGCGAATGATACGTATTAAGAAAGAGCGAGTACAATGCAGAACAAACCACGGATCAATAATTGAGTCAGATCAGTATTGAATAGTAGAAATTGGCGGCGTATCTGCGTGACACACTGCAAATGTCTTCTGTCGGCCTTTTTTCGTGCATGGCGCCGCATTTTCAGCGCAACCTAAGAAGCGCTAGGGTCTTTAAAATTACGTGTCTATGAATAGTCTTTAAATGGAACACACCACCTTGAATTGGAGGAGGTTCTCTTTCGCCCCGCCGCGGTGGTCTAGTGGCTAAGGTACTCGGCTGCTGACCCGCAAGTCGCGGGTTCGATTCCCGGCTGCGGCGGCTGCATTTCCGATGGAGGCGGAATTGTTGTAGGCTCGTGTGCTCAGATTTGGGCGCACGTTAATGAACCCCAGGTGGTCAAAATTTCCGGAGCCCTCCGCTACGGCGTCTCTCATAATCATATAGTGGTTTTGGGACGTTAAACCCCACAAATCAATCAATCAAATTGAATTCGAGGAGGTGCAACAGCAACCAGTTCTTGACACTGCATCGGCGCATGCAGTGACAATTCTGGTGGTGTCCTGTTGACACTTCTTGTTGCCGAATTCTGGGTTTTTTGTCACCACTTCATATAAATTAAGTTCTGCCCGTTGCTGGAAAAGAAAAAAAACGGTGAAAATTTGAGTTTCGAACAGCCAATTGTATTAAAGTGTTAAACTTAAAAGAGGTCTATTTTCAGATGCGCATAATGATTGTTGAATAACATTTATAGAAGTTCAAGATCTCTGCAGAAAGTTGGCCGGCTTGCATGGAAATACAGTAACCTTCGTTAATTCCACCACTGTTAATAAGAAAAACTGAATCACCAGGACATATTTTGTGGTTCTGACCAGAATATGCATTCTTCGATAGCATCAAACTCTATTGATTTTGTTATCGTTTGACAAATCCTGCCGATTCGGAGATATATCAGAGAACGTATAGCGTCGCAACTGTCACTGCGCAATGGAGCGAAAACGGCGTTCGAGAACGACCGAAACGGCTACGTTGCTTCAAAAGTCATCGTCACCATGCATCTGCAATCTTCCCGCAATCGTGTTGTTGGTGACCAAGGCTTCAGTGGCTGCGGAAAACAACTTTGATTTTATATTTCCCCCGGCGCACGCGGACTGCATGGCCATTATCTGTGATCGAGCAGGCAGGGACTAGTGAAAACTGCGACAAGCAGCAGCTTTTGCATCCTTTCGAAAGTTTGTAGCCTCCATCCATCATTGAGCCTCGCTATACATCAGCACCAGATGTGGCGTTCAGCAGTTTTGTTTCGACTGCGGACGAAGGCCACGAGTGTTTCTCCAGACTTGAGCAGCCGCTACGATCGTGTTATTCGAGACCGTGGATGCGGCTTTCAGTATAGCTTCCTTTCTATTCCAGACGATGCGCGTGCAATCTCGCAAAACTCAAACATGGGGGAAGATGTTAGCTTCAGCAGCGATCCACATGTCCACTCAAAGCTCGCTTGCTGCATTGAAATGGACGAGTGACACGTAGCCGGCCAGTTTTTGCTTGTGACGTAATCATAAAGAGGCGCATGCGCAGAACCCATCTCACTCACGGACTTGTCGCGCTCGCGCCATCCTAAGACCCGAAAATCGAAACCTGGCACGGGTAACCAAGACGTCTTATGTCACCAACTACACGTCACAGACGCAGTGTTGGGCCGCGACCCAGTATTACAGACAAACATTGTTACATTATGGCGTTCTATAGAGGGGTGACTCGGAAAGCCCTCTCACACCTGAAGAGCCACGGCTGGCAGTTCCCACGTTGGGACAGCTGGCCATAGCTGACCCCCACGTCTCGGGCATTCTGGACGGCCCGCAGCGAGCGGTGAGCTCGGAACTCTTGAGCGCCTCCTCCCACTCCGCTTCCGTGGTGAGACGATCGTTGTGCTGTAACGAGGAACACCGCCAGAGCATGCAGAAGGGGTCTCCGCAATCCGGCAGATCGAGTTCGTAGGAGCCCACGTACGAATACTGAGTCTGGCTTTGCTGGGATAGAAACCGATTTGCAACATGCAAAGGGTTGAACACTGTGAGCCCGGAAGAGCTTGACGTGAGGCGGGGGCAGACCCTGCTGTTGTTCTTACAGTCCTTAGTCGCCTTGTTCAATGTCTGTAGTAAGTACACTTGTAGAGGTCCACGTCCTCACATGCGAGCACCGTTAAACCACCGCAGTGGGCAAGTTTGTGCGTGCGACGTGCTTCGTCGGGACCACGTCTCGCCTAATTTGAATTTTCGCCTCGTGTGGAGTCCCTCGCGTTTTGCCAACACCGCCTGCGTTTGACCCAACCAGATCTCAAACTCTTCTATCCCTCCGAACACATAAACGGCCTTCTCAATGACCCTATAGGAGACCTGGGGTGATGGGTAAAACTCGCTGTCATCGTCACATACGCTTGGTGGTGGCGCTGCGTAATAAAGCGTGGGTTCAGAGCGCTCTTCGACGTAAGACGCAAGTATCTTGAGCCGCGGTCACATGGCGCACGTCGTGTGACCGTGGCTAAATGTCGGAGTGAAGACTCCGACAATAATTGCAGCTTTTAAACTTCTCTTATTTAGTTCGTGCTTCTTTGTGTTTGAGCGGCTCACTTCAATAGTAGAGTGACAGTTTGTTTGCGCTCGTCTTTGCGTGTCCTATATGCTTGTTAAGCCGCTCGCCGTTGTTTGCGTGACATTGCAGTTTGTTGCTTTAGCTTTAATTTCTTCGCCCTTGTGACGAAACTATGCACAATAAGCGCTTAACAACGTATCTTGATTCCTATTACAGAACATTAGCCATGTTCTTACATCCCCACAAGTTTCCACTCTCCCCCTAACATCTACCTTATTTAGTTACGTTCACAAGGTGAGAGCCATGGCAAGGTTATAAGCGTACAGCCTCATCCGTCCCTGCAATGGTCATACTCTACAGCCAAAATGTTCGCTCCAGTCTAAAACTTTCTTACCGCTTATCATATTTCGTAGGTGGCGTAAGACTGGCTATGTCGGCCCTTAATGGCCAGCGTTGCCGTAACAGTTGACGCCGATTCCAGGTCCCCAAAAGTTCGACTGTCCAGAGCTACCCAACGTGCCTCCAGGAGTGAACGAACGAGAAGTGCAGAACGTCCTCCCGGTAACTGGTGTACTGCGGCGCACGGCAGCTTGTTCCGTGCGGTGAAGCAGCGAAGTTCGTTGTATGCCTGGCCTTCGACGGCGACCAACCAACAGGTATGCCCGGTTTTCCCGAGTTTCCTTCGTGCACCACACTTCTTGGCTTCTGCACCGCGTATGGTTAATAAGTGTTTGCCCAATTCATGGGTGGCCTGTAGCGTCTGCTCAAGCATAGCTTCCATGGTCTGATCGCACCTAGTTTGATCAGCTGGCAGTATGTCTGGGCCATGCAACACAGGCGCCTCTTTAGGACTCCCATACTTTCCAGCTAGACGCGAATAGCACTCACGGCCCTTATCAAGGTCATGGCTCTCGCTTTGGGAAGTCCAAAGCGAATCGTTCGTTGATGGAACATAGCGCATCCACTGACAAGCTCGAAAGGTGGAAGCACAGTGAGTACAAGTCGGTCGACGTCATTCCCGGCAGCGAATGAGGGTCTTCTAGCTTCGACCATGACACTCACACACGGATCTTTTCAGCGGGGATAGACGCTGCGAGTCTTTGGCCTATCGTTAGTCGGGCACATCTGACTTCAGCATGACATCAACCAGACAAACGTGCTGTGCGTGGCGTCGAAAGAACGCTTTCTGTAACAAATAGTTCGGAATGATCAATGTGTATAAACGTAGCAACAGAAAAAAAAGAGAAATGCCAAGCTCGGTTATCAAGTTAGACAAGGCGATCTGCTCGAGAGTGTATCGAAGGCCTTTAACGTAGTTTGTTATATCATTTCATGCATCGACATAACTGAGGCGTACACTGCGCATTCTAGTATGTTAGTTCAGTCAATGATACGATAACACATAGTGAAGAATCTGGCATGGGCAGAGTGGCTCCACTAGCTGCAAGAGTGGAAAAATATCTGGACGCGAACACGCTTTCACAGCACATAGAGAAAACTGCCTAGATTCGATACACCTTCTAACCTTTCGTATTGAAATTTAAGCATACAACCACTGCGCCGATTCGATAAGAAGCCATATACGTAATTTCCAGGATTACAATGGGATCGCGAGGTCTCGTGTAGAAAAAATAAACAGCGCTGAATGGATCGGGACTCAAAAAGAGGACACAACAGAGGTGCTGATGTATACTGTGATTTTGTTTTCCTCAAGCAATATGAGTAAACTATTACGGAAACACTTCGTTGGATGTTGGCGTCTGTGTCGTGTCCTCTCGGGTGTACATGTTCATCGAGAGAGAGAGAGAGAGGAAACTTTATTAGAACTTGGCCGGCAGCCTGGTCTTGGTGGCCTCAGATGGCGGCGCTGAGTCCCTGAACTCGGGCGGCATCTTCGGCCTGCCGGACAGCCCAGAGCTGGTCGTTGAGCTCCGAGCTTCTGAGCGCCGCCTCCCAGCGGCGGCGTCGCCGACGGAGAAGGTCCCCCGCGGCTCCCGCAGACGGGACGGCGGCGGGAACGAGTGAGCTCGAGGCTTCCTGTTGCCTGGTATTGGCAGCCGCCATAGGCGCATCGCGAACGGCGGCCGTTTCTCGACCATTGTTATCGGCGCATTCCCAGAGCATGTGGCGCAGCGTTGCTCTGTGCCCGCATGCTTTACATAGATCGGTAATGTGTAAGTGCGGGTAGCAGTGGCGTAAGACGACCGGGCTGGGGTAAGAGTGGGTTTGTAGTAAGCGATAGCTTACGGCATCGTGTCTGTTTAATTTGTCATGCGGTGGCGGGAACTTTCGCCTTTCCAGTCTGTAGTGTTGCGTAATATCTCGGAACGTGATGAGACGATCACCCCACGACCATTGTGGTCTGTGTTGTCGCTGCGTGTCTGTCAAAGTGTCTCGATCCGGCAGATCAGAAGCCCCGTTCTCGGGAGCGGAGGTGGCGGCCACGGAATGTGCCGCGGCTCGGCGAGTGAGACCTCGAGCCGCGGCGTGGGCCGCCTCGTTGCCCGGAAGCGGGACATCGGTGTGTGCCGGGGTCCAAAGGAGGAAGACTGTTAAATTTTGTTGTGGTGATCGCGACGCTGAGTCACCATCACCGCACATCTTAAGGATGCGGGCCGCTTCCCGCGAGACGCGGCCGCGCGCGAAGCCGCAGATTGCTGCCTGCGAGTCGCTGTTCATCGAGAGCCTTTTTTTTTTGTCGACGCTACATTTCCAACAAACCCAAATTTCAGCAGTGCTAAATCACGAAGAGATTATACAAAGGAAAATATAGGAAGAAAGCGTTTGAGGAGCAACAGGTTGGAGATTTTACAGGCGTTTTTGACTCCATCATGATCACGCTCTCCACCCTTACTAGTCATCTTGGCTGCGGCGGCTGCATTTCCGATGGAGGCGGAAATGTTGTAGGCCCGTGTGCTCAGATTTGGGTGCACGTTAAAGAACCCCAGGTGGTCTAAATTTCCGGAGCCCTCCACTACAGCGTCTCTCATAATCATTTGGTGGTTTTGAGACGTTAAACCCCACAAATCAATCAAATCACCCTTGCTAGTCCCACTGCAGGTCAAAGGCCTCCAACCTTGTCCTGTGCTTGTTGCGGCCACGCTGTCCTCGCAGTATTGTTTTTAATGACGCGATGTAAGGAGATGTTCGCGCAGAAACACGACGCCGGCTACTCCTTATCCCTTAGAGGTATCTAACATCTATACTTCAGATGAATACGTTGGTTCATAATCTTAAACTTTGGTAGCACAGAATCGATGAGGACAGGAAGGAACAGCGCTCTGCCCCGTATTTCTGGGTTTCTTCCTGTTCTCATCGACGTTGCGACAGTGCACGTATGGTCCAAGTATCCGTGCGGACGAAGTCCATAGCACATACAATATACACAACCAGCACAACTAGGTAGAACACAATAGCACAACTAGGTAGAACATGAGATTTCAAAACGTCTTCGACAATCACACATATGTGCATATACGGTGTTGTTAACTGATTGAAGAGCAACTGATGCATACAGTCAACAGTCAAATAAAATATATATTGCCGTTTTAAATGAAAGAAAAAAAACTTAACTGCACTTATATCGGCCTAGAATGATCCTCAAGTGTCCTCTCAATCTCATCTGCCGGTATGACTTTCTGCTTTCCCTGGAACCCTTGCCTCTTCTTAACCTAATGGGAAGTTAAAAATAATATATCTAGTTTCAGCGCAAGATGATTACATCACTCCTGAAATCGCGAAAAAAAAGAGCAGTTTTTTCAGAAACTTGTCATGTTGATATGGTCATCGCCAGCAGAGCTTATCTCCTGCAATTAAAGAAAGAAACGATCATTTCAGGTCTGAAATGTGGTCACCACAATAACGTCATCATCATCATCAGCCTGATTACGTCCACTGCAGGACAAAGGCCTCTCCCATGTTCCGCCAGTTAACTCGGTCCTGTGCTTGCTGCTGCCAATTTATACCCGCTAACTTCTTAATCTCATCTGCCCACCTCACCTTCTGTCTCCCCCTAACTCTCAAGCCTTCTCTGAGAATTCGGTTAGTTACCCTTAATGACCAGCGGTTGTCCTGTCTTCGCACTACATGCCCGGCCCATGTCCATTTCATCTTCTTGATTTCAACTATTATATCCTTAACCCTCGTTTGTTCCCTAATCCACTCCGCTCTCTTCTTGTCTCTTAAGGTTACACCTACCATTTTTCTTTTCGTTTCTTGCTGCGTCGTCCTCAATTTAAGCTGAACCCTCTTTGTAAGTCTCCAGGTTTCTGCTCCGTAGCTAAGTACCGGCAAGATACAGCTGTTATATACGTTCCTCTCGAGGGATAGTGGCAACTACCTGTCATAATTTGAGAGTGCTTGCCAAATGTGCTACAACCCATTCTTATTCTTCTAGTTACTTCAATCTCGTGGTTCGGCTCCGCGGTTATTACCTGCCCTAAGTAGACATAGCTTTTTACAAATTGAAGTGCACTATTACCTATCTCGAAGCGCTGCTCTCTTCCGAGGTTGTTGTACATTACTTTCATTTTTTGCAGATTAATTTTGAAGCCCGCCTTTCTGCTCTCTTTGTCTAACTCCGTAATCATGAGTTGCAAATCGTACCCTGAGTTACTCAGCAATGCAATGTCACCGCAATAACAGCGCTACCGAAATAGCCGCAATAACAGTCTGTCTTCGGATAACCACACTGGCATATATTCTGTTTTGTTGAGCTATGTGGTAACTTCTGGTCACAGAACGCCAACACGTGGTGTAATGTTAATAGCTGTTGGAGTTTA
The DNA here is from genome assembly GCF_043290135.1 of Rhipicephalus microplus. Lineage (NCBI taxonomy): Eukaryota > Metazoa > Arthropoda > Arachnida > Ixodida > Ixodidae > Rhipicephalus > Rhipicephalus microplus. The sequence goes on along the minus strand of NC_134707.1, from coordinate 60,635,043 downwards.
ACGCCCCAAAACTACCATGCGGTTATGGCAGACGCCGCAGTGGAGGGCTCCGGAAATTTTGGCTACCTGGGGTTCTTTAACGTGTACCTTAATCTATGCACACGAACCTCAAGCATTTTCGCCTCTATCGAAAATGTGGCCGCCATGGCGGGGATACGATCCCGCGACCTGCGGGTCAGCAGCAAAATGCCTTAGCTATTGGACCACCCCAGTGGGGGGGGTGTAATGTTGATACATGTGTCGTAATGTAAGGTTTTTCCTTGCGTAGCCGTTACTGGACATACAGGCTTACGTGCAATGAGGGTATACAACACATAACTGAAATAAAATCAAGAAAATAATTATAATAATGTTTTATTTTCCACCAATACAAAGTTGATGGAGGGGTGAAAATAAAAGCGACTATCCGCTTGACTATAAGTTCTCACCCCCCTATTCACATGGGACAGTGGCGGCAACAAAACACCACAGCTGACAAAAGTACACAACATGTACATAGCATAAACAAAATTAGGAATTATAAAACTTTCAAGCTCACTGCAAGTGGTCGCTGACAAAAATAAAAAAACACAGAGCAATAAACATATATTTAAATGTATGTGAAATGTCGCAATTTGTAAACCACAAATACAGAAAACATACGATTTACGTGAACCGGTAACTGCATTTTCATTCCTTGTGTTTCCTTTATTTTTCTTTATTGCTTCGAACTTTGAAGAAAAAACTTAATTGTCAGAATCGTTAATAATATATTGGCGAAGTTGGGAAAGTGTGAAACGTAATCATCCGAATGGTATCCCAAAATGAGATGTGTGCGTACTTTTGTATGCGTGAACCGTTCTTGCACGCGTGAACCGTTAACGTTCCGAAACTGCTGTACGATTACGAGAGATGCCGTACAAGAGGACTCCGAAAAACTGGACCGCATGGGGTGTTCACCTCACCATAAGCTCACGGGTCTCAACCGTTCCGCCTCCATCGATTGCGGCTGCCGAGGTCGAGATTCCATACCGCGACCATCGGGCTATCTATTAGGCACCATAACAACTTGACCAACGGTATATTGACGTAAAAAAGCAGGTGTGTATACCTTTACATATGGCCACATACCGCGTTGCATTAGTCTTGCTGTTCAGATGCCGTCAGTGAGTATGGACTTCTACATGACGTCAAAGTGTCTGTGGCTAGTCTACAGTTTCGATATCGATTTCAGCACTTTCGCTGTCGCTTTCAGGTTGCATGCAATGAATGTTGGCTTGAGCTAGTGTCCGGTCGATGCCAGTGTAGCAGCCGAGAAATAATTCGTCGCACTTGCACTCGAGGATGCTGTCGACAATACGCTGGACTCGTGTCGCACAACTCGTGCCGGGGAAACACATGGCCAGGTACGGCAAGTCCTGCCACGCGCACATGCCCACGACGATTTGCGCGCCCTCGGGGTCGGACTGTTTTTCGGCGGTGATTGCACACGCGTAGCGCTCTCTCCCTCTGGTCAGGGTCACGTACTCGATGTCCACTCCCGGAAACGTTAGTGCGGTCGCTATCAGCGTCTCCAGCGTGAAGTCGTGGACGGGCGGCATGCTCCGATCCAGCGCGAAGAGCGCCCACGTGAGCCTCTGGTTGCGTGCAAAGAGCCAGCAGTAGGCCGCAGCGAGCTTGGGAAGTCGAACGGTGCGTGACTCGCCTGATTTCAGGGCGGCACGGACTTTGTCGCAGGCCTCTTCGTGATCCTGGACGTCTCCAAGGCGCAGGCCCGGTATCAACTTGTCGTCTTCGAGGCTGCGCACTTGGTCCAGGGACAAGTGTCTCATGAGAAGACACAGTGTGTTGATGTCCTCTTCTGCCATGACCGGCTGAGAATGGGGGCCCCGCTCGGAAAGTCGCTCGATGTGGGCAGCCGGTCACTGTGCAATGTGACAGCACGAGTCTCAAAAGTTCTGTTTAGTGGCGCAGCAGATGTCTTCGCGCTTCCCGTACCCCACTGTTTGTGATAGCGCCTCCGCGCTGTTCTTGGCACGGATAGCTGTAGGAGTTTTCCAAAGAAGTATAGCCTGCCAACGAAGACGCTATCCTGGATCTGAATCGGCGTGAGCGACTAAGAACTGACCTTGCAGTTCGTTAACAGATTCGAATGTGTGTGCGACATCTGGTGGGCTGCGCGTTTTTTCACATAGCAGTCGACACGGAAAAAGATTGCGTTTGCGCTTGCTCTCGATAACGCAGCGGGAAAATATTACAGAGCGATATCAACTTCACGTGCGTCCTTCGATAGCTTGGAGAAGGCTATCTGGTCAGAAAAAAAGAGATTCTACAGCGTAGGCGTTTTTTGAAATCCAGTGTGTGCTACTTTCATCCACATTCTGCCACTTCACGGTAACGTAGACATAAGAATGTGGGGCATGAAATAACGTAACCAGTGATTCATACTGAAGCTTTAGCACGCACACACGAAAACAAATACAATGGACACACGGAGACCAGCGCAGTCCCTATCGTATTTGTCTTTGTGTGTGCGCGCTAAAGCTTCAGTATGCAACAAAAACCAACTAGCCCGTCTTTCCGTATTACTCCGGTGATTCGCTGCTGACACATTCGTCTCGTTTGGCGTCACTGGCAGCGTCATACGCAAACCACATTTTGGATTATCATTCCAGCGCCAACGTTTTTATGCAGCGTCATTTGTGTTAATCAAGTAAGTGATTATGGTACACAGGATTCCCTTATGTTTTGAATTTAACCAGAGCTTTCGGCTCGGTTGGCACTGGTAGAATACCGCCCACCGCTCTTCACCACCCATAGCTCCGAATGATTCCCTTGAAGTACGTTCATGGGGAACGAAGCAGAAACTGTGCTCACACAACTCCTGCGATCCGTGCCAACCACCACGTGTTTGTGTCAAAAGTAGTCTGAGCAGGCGGCCTTGCGGTGTAAAGGACGACCAACGCAACTCTCGACGCCAGAACGCAGACGCCATTGCTTCTGTTTTCTGCGTGCCTCACAGGTGCTCGAAATGCGCTACTACGTGAATGTGTTATGAAAAGGGGAAAATTCAAACCTTCCGCTTTGAATATGTGTGCACTTGAAAAGTTCCACTGAACGCTGCCGGAGCCCGACGTGATTGCCTCGTTGGTCGGTTCACTTTTGACCTATACCGACGGCGCCTTGTGATAACGACGTCTTCGTGTATGCTATGAGCGACGTGTCGAATTTTGAATATCTGACATCATCTCTTATTGGATGATTTCTGCATCCGTCGAGTTCACACAGCCGAATATGCCTTTTCATGTTTGATGATGCATTTGATGCTTTCGCATTGATGAGGTATGCGTAAGGAGAAGAAAGAAAGTGTGATAGAAAAGTACTTTGCGTCACTTTCATCGACTAGAACTTTTGTTTTCAAGCATGTTAGCGTTATATATCGATGATGAAGCAGTTTTGAACAAAGTGAGGCAAAATGAGCAGGTCGATTCATATGTTGAGGATGTGTGCTACGGCCACAATAATTCAGGTAAATTATTTATTGAGAAGTAAGCGGAACAAGCGTTGCCTGTACGTGAAGCTAATTGAGCGTTCAGTGACTTGCGTTTAATCAATTTGCCAATTGAAACCACATTACAAGAGAGAGTACGCTTTACTCTTATAGGCGAGTCTTTCCTTTTCGCAATGATGCCTTTTAAAGTGACGGGCTAACTTTCATTGAGCTTGCAGTCCTCTCCGACGGGAGTAAAATTTCGGAACTCTCCTTAAATAGTCATTTACATGGCAAGTGAAAACTTGAAAAGAATAGTCGACACCGTGTCTAAGCGTGTATGACAACCAAAGAAATGACGAAATCGTCGGTGTTTTGATTCGGCTACGCTGCCTTTTCTTGTACTCGGCACAGAGACAAGGTAGCCAAAAAACTAAAACATTAGCTTTCTTTTACTTTCCCAGCTGGAAGACGATGTCACTTGACGAATTACGTCGACTTAGGCGACTAGAAGTATGGCACAACACTGCGAAGGCCACGCTGCTACGACCCTAAATGTGGCTCCAAAGTGTTTTTTTTTTTTACACAAGACAAAGTGGTGATTCAACTGGTTATAAAACTTTTAGTTTCTCTGCTGAATTAGCTCGGAAACCTTGCAGTGCGACTTCGTTTTAACGCATGGACGAGAAGCCCTCACTTCAATATCCTTTGGGAACGCAAGCAAACTGTCCCACGGGGAGGAAAGTCCCTATACCTCCCATGTATTCGGCCCCACCGCGGTAGTGTAGTGGCTAAGGTATTCGGCTGCTGACCCGCAGGTCGCGGGATCAAATCCCGGCACCGGCGGCTGCATTTCCGATGGAGGCGGAAATGCTGTAGGCCCATGTGCTCAGATTTGGGTGCACGTTAAAGAACCCCAGGTGGTCGAAATTTTCTGAGTCCTCCACTATGGCGTCTATCATAATCATATGGTGGTTTTGGGACGTTAAACCCCACAAATCAATCAATCAATCCCATGTATTCGCTCTCAGCAGCGCCGTTTTTACCACTGGCGGTAGCTGGGTGTCCTACTTAATGTAAGTCATGAACAGAAAATTTCTTTCATTACGTCACCAAAGATCTGGCATCCTAAGAACTTGTTGACTGGGTGAGGTGGATATGAATGTTTGCATTTGTTGGCTACCACAAGTTTTTACAAATAAACAAATTCGATACCAGTGTGAAGAACGTTTCTTTTGCGTATGTCTTTTTTATTTCTTGTTTTGTGAATTTTAAATAAGACGAAGTTTAAGCAAGGTGGTTGACTTGAGTTCGCAGCAGTTGCCTCCGCTCCTTCTCGCCACTCACTCGATCAATATTGCTAGTCAGATCGGGCTCGGTTATCTCGCTCGGTTGGCATTCCAACTACGGGAGAGATGAAGACACGTTGTGGCGGGCATAGAACGGACGCCGCAGTGAGGTGCGCCGAGCAAGTCAACCATGTATTCGACAAAGAGGGTTAAATCGGGTAACGCTGCTCTGCCAAGGGGCGGAAACTCCTCATACCTCCCGTGTAACGCGTTCTCGCAATCTGATACGCAGCGGCATGCAGCGCCGCTTTTACCACTGGCGGCTGCCCGGCATCAAATGACGTCACTGCTGAGGTCATCAAAAAGAGGGAGAGGAAGAAAAACCGAGAGGAAGGGGGATCGCGTGGAAACACTCCTTTGGCACTTTGCGTGCAACCTGAAGGTGTTCGTGCATTCTTTAAGGTTCGCTGGCAGCTTCGGTAATGCGGCGATTCGTAAAATATTGTTAACATTTTTTTTATTATTTCGTTCGTGTGTTCTGAAGTGGTCAAAGTTGAGACGGCCGACTTTTCGGTGAGGCGAATCTCTATTAACATAAATAAAATCTACTTTTTATTGGACGTTTTGTACAAATACAGAGACATGCACGTAGTGTCGAAGTGTCAATCTCTACAAGCAACTCTCATTTGCAATTCATATAAGGACATAATGAGCAAGAATTGAACCCAGAGTATCCGAACCAATGCGAAAGCTATCAACAACACGAGTAGGACACGTCGTATTTGACTCAATCATGTTTCTTATGGCAACGTTTATAACTTTCTTACAGAACTTTAGTACCAAACAGGGCTAAAGTTCACAAGCACGGGGATTCCTGAAGCGATCAGAATTTTTTTAAGAGAGAACATCGCTGGAAACAGTGTTTCGGCAAAGTGACTAGCCGATCGTCAGGGTAACAGCGCTGCCTTGACAAAGATAAGTTCAGTTGAGTGAACATTGGCTCCAGCGACATTCCTGTAATAATTTCTGAAAGCATTTAGTCCATCAAATATGTTTGAGTGACAGAGTTAAAAAGGAAGGACCCACAATGCTACAAACGGCGGCAACGTGTATTTCATGAAGAGGAAGGAGCCTATAAGTACTTGGGATCACACGATCCACATGCCACAAGTAAAGGAACCAAAAGTATGTAGCCCAGTCAACACGAATTCAAGCCTTTCACTAAACGCATTTTGCCGACAGCAACTTGGCTGCCGTCTTGACCATTTAGTCTGTCGACACTGCACCTCTGTCAGTCCTGTCAGGCTTGCACAGATCTGGGTTTACTCATGTACTCATGCAGAATAAATACTTGCTTGAATAATGGATGCAAGTACACGTGATCTCTCGTTGCCTCTGGCAAACCCGAAAAACAATAACGTGAAACCAAATAACCCGAAAAAGACATATGTTGACGAAGAAGCTGTATTTTATTCGTCAAATATGCTGCTGTTGCGTAGCCCACAAATAAAGAGGTGGTATTGCATAGCCACCTACGAGCACAGTTGCCCAAAAGGTCAAAAGTCGTGTTTCCAGCTCATGTGGAAACGAAAGGGGCGATCGTAGACAGCAGCCATGTATGGTCTTATTGCTTTCGTTGCCGCTCACAGCAGTGTGCTCCATCGGGCAGCGTGAAGAATTCATTTTCAAGATAAGCGACCGCACGTCGGTTACGCGTCAGAAAATGCAGGGACGACAACGGTTCTCTACGGCTTCTGTGAACGAGGTTTGTTTGATTGAAACGCCAGGTCAGGTGAGCATTATGTGTGTAGAGATTTAGTTAACAGATCATATGCGCGATACCGTCCCGCCAAAATTAACGATATCGTGTTGACGCGGCAGCGCGCCAAATTAAACGCAAGCCTGAAATAATAGAGTGCCTGCTTATGATTCGTGGCATAAAAAAAATCATTCAGGCAGTCAACCACTTAGCAACACATGAGGCACACCGCAAAGTGAATCGCTAAACTATTTTGTCACGCACAAAAAATCAAATTATTGGCCTAGTATCTCAGATGAAATTTTAATTTTCATTAATTTCTTCTCCCCTCCCATAACCGCTCTTCGCACGTACACATCACTTTGATGGATGCAGTACAACGTCTTCCGACGGTTCTCATACATCTCGACTTTATAACGACCGATACACCTCTATTCGCACAGTTCTGCTAGCACCACTACTGCCCTAAGTAAACTAGACGGTGATGTGCCGTTCAACCACTGACCTCATGACGTCAGTAGTTGACGTTTCTGTTCAAATCACGTGACTTTCCAGCATCTTATCGACCACAGGCAATTCCAATGCGTTCCGTTTACGTAGCGTAAACGCGTGACGGCAGAAGTACCATTGTCAATACCTTGACAAGGCGTTTACCTAGATAGCGCAAGATACTTCGACGCTTTAACACCAGGTACACCAGCAATTCTTGCATTGGGGTGGCAGCTTCAGCGCGATCACGGACGGCACGGTGGTCCAGGTGGTCCACTTCGGCAGACTCAGCGGTGAACATCAGCGCTCGGCAAGTGTATCATTGCCACGATCTACTAGCGCACGAGTGCGTAGTTCTGTTTTTTCGTAATGGCAGCTGTAGACTTGGACAGGCTGGACTCCCGACTCTCCCGCCTGCAAGCCGATCAGCTGCATTGCCTGGACGGCGACAGTTCTCTTGGCATCCCGAAGATCACGGGAAGGTCCGTTCCAGGCGCCATCGCCGATATCCGCGCGTGCATCTCTGCTATGGAAGACGCGAATGAGCGGCTCCAGCGTCTATGCGGCATCTACACGTGCCTCATGCTTAAGAAGGCGATTGGTCCCTGGGTTCTCTATCGCGTCGAGAACGCGGAAGGTGACCAGCAGGAATCCCTTTTCCACCGCTTCTCGTGGGAGGTGCATTCGAAGCCCGTCCCCGCTGAATCGCTGTCTATAAGCAAAGAACTCACCCAAGGATGTGCACTGGTTCCGCAAAGCGGAGGCACGGGCCACGACGTCTACTGCTTCGCTTTCTTTACATCATCGCCGTGGGTGGCAGTTTACAGACCGCCAGAGGGCAATTCCGATGGAGTGCGTCAGGTTCTTGACCGTACTTTTGGCGTTGATCCTGAGGAACTCGAGCGAGGCGAGTACTTCAACCAGGATATGGCGTACGAGGCGGCCATGTTCATGGATATTGTCGGAGAACGCTGACCCTGGGTTCATTTGCCCACACTTCACGCTACTCGAAGCCGACATATTATTGCATGGTAAGTTCTTCTGCAGTGATTGCATTGACCCTGGCCCAGAGCTTTCTGCAGACAACGTGCCATTGCGTTGCCTCCGGTATCGGAAGATATCGGCCGAGAGCTTCCTGCAGACGTCATTGCGTCGCCTCCTGTGTCGAAGAATTCTTATCGGCGCTGACGGAAACCGACGTCGTTTTTGTAGGGCCTCCGTGATTCGTGCGCTTTTGGCGTATATTGACAGTGCCATGTGATGACGATGTCATGTGATGCCAAGGTGACGTCACATGTTTTGGATATGTGAAATCATCGCTTGGTGATGATTTATAGATCACTCGTGCTCACGCTCCCGTCAATTTCTTTTCGTGTTTGCGCATCTTGCACATTTGTCTTTATGAGATATGTGCACAGATGAAAAAAAAATGTGATAGCAACGAATTTTACGTCTGTTTTATCGAATAGGATTGTCGGTTTCAAGCATGCTGGCGTAACACGGGACATGGAGCACTTTTGGGTGCTGTAACGCGAAATAACACTTCGATATGTTGGTTGAAAATGTGCGGTACGCCCCGAGTTATTCGATAACGTTTTTTTTTATTGCGCGGACATCATTCGCGTAAAAAGAATGTAATGGGAAGTAAACGAAGCAGTCGCTGCCCATGAAGCTGCTGGAGCATTTATTTTTCGGTGCTGAAATAATTTTGTCAACTACTGCTACAGTTCAAGAGATAGTATGTCTTACTCTTACAGCTGAGTTGTCATTTTTCACCCCTGTGATTCTCTTTATAAATTTGCATTACCTTACCATGATGTCTCAACAACCTACGAAGGGAGTATAATGATATCGAAACAGTGTTTACGTGACTCTTTAACGAGAGTGATTCTCGTGGCAAGCGAGGGCTAACGAAAAACTTAAAGGACTGTTTTGTATGCGGGCATAACATAGCAGATATTTTGATTCGTGTGTGCTATCCGTTGTCATACTCAGCACAGAGAAAGACCAAGCCTTAACGTATTTAAATTGATTGACGCATTTAACATTGCTATGGCTAAATTTATTTTCTTGCTTTCTTTTACTTTTCCAGCTGGACGACTATGACACAACACGGCCAAGGCTACGTAGTTACGACCCTAAACGCGACGCCAAATTGTCCTTTTACAAATGAGAGCGCGGTGATTCATCTTCCTATAAATACTTTCGCTCTGCTAAAGTGGGTAGGAAACCTTTCAGCGCGTTTTAATTTTGACGCGTGGATGGAAAGCCCTCCCACAAGTATCCTCTGACAACACCAGAAAGTTTTGCTTTGCTGCCTTGCATATTTCGGTTGAAATGGATTGGGAAGATGGCCAGGTAATGTGTGATGGCCTGGAATACGCAGCTAAACAAAATCAGTTTTATCTATGCTTTGGTACAATGCAGGCTTCTCTCATAAATACTTTCGATCGTTGTCCTCAAGGGCAGAGCAATGAATGCGACAGCAAGAACGGCAAGCAGCTATAAACGCTCTGTGACAAACACAAATAAGGACGCGACAGGTGTATACAAAACGAGTGCGAACTGTCATATTACAACTAGACTCTACTTTGGTTCTTTCAGCTAGCAACTCGTTCCTTTGGCAACCACGGGCGCTGCAACGAACGCACCGAATGTGGGGTGGTCTATTAACCCCCAGGACAGCGTGGCGTTACCTACGTCATGACGTCACTCACATGGGACTGGTGTATGCTGTCTCTGCTGGAAGACCACTATTCCTGCGCTTTTGGCATTGCTCGTTTTATGGTGCACCGCGCGTGCTCGTTACGAATCTCACTTCTTAAAGCGGTATGGTCAGTGGCTATGTCTGCGGTGGCACCCAAGAGATCACAATTGAGTGCCCAAGGGTGAGGCAAAGTTCACTAGGCACGTGAGATAAAGAAGTTTGCGGGCGATAACGTAGCCGTTGCAAGCGCACGATTGGCGGAACAAGAAAGAGGTCTTTGCCCTGAAGTGGGCGTAGTCACGTAAGGGACGAGACTGATGACGATCGCCCAAGAATATCTGTTCGACATGAAAATTACGAAACCGTATGGCACTCGGAAGTGATGATAGGATGTTGTAGCTCGTATGGCTCGGCATATCAATAATGGAAAACTAAACAAAACCCCAGCAGTGCCTCGTGTTTGGCTGTTGATTACTGGAGGTGTTTTTTAAGGATCGCAGGAGCACTTTTGTTAGTTGTCATTGAATGATATAACTCTCGTTTATTAATCGCTTCACAAGTCGAATGCCCGGAAAGGGTTCCAAATTCGTAAATTACCAGCGTAGTTGCGAGGATTCGTCATGCGCGTACACTGCCTCCTCTCTCCTTTTGTCCCTGGAAAATCGCTGGAAAGCCGAACAAAGGGATCACACCGGGAAAAGTAGCCACCTCAGCGCGTGTCAAAGCTTTGATCACAATTTTTTTTTATTTTTCTCAGTTCAAAGGCAGTGGATAACTCCCAGCGCCACCACGAGCGCGCTAGTGTAATACTGCACAGCTTAATTCCAGCGCTGTAAAGCTTGGAGCAGGTGCGTGGAGGCACCTCATGGTGGCTGCGGTAAGCGTGTGGAACACGGCGTGGCCTCCGCGATCAGAGCCGCAACGCTTCGTCGCTTGTTGCCGGAGCCACTCTCGAAGGCCACGCGCACGGATGCTCAAATATGACAGAGTTTTTGTGCTAAGACTTTACCTGGCTTGCGAAACGGCCGAGTGGGCAATGTCTAGCGTCTTCGAAACAAATTTATGAATTCCATAGCCTGTGTACCGTCATAACATTAGAATCAAGCTTACAGGTTGCGGAAAGGCATTGTTTAGAGTCGAAAGCACGAAATAACACAAATATATCTATATACCCGCCATACGACTGACCATAGGAGCTCTGCTGGGGAGCTCTGCTCCTCAAGCTGGAGTTAAGGCCGTTGATGTCGGCAGACAGAGGACTCAGCCCATGTGCGCCACAAAATAAAGATATGTACCAAGAAGCTCCTAGCGTAGAATATTCATGCATGGTAAAGCCTACCAAGAGGTTAGAAGAGGAAAGTGAGGCTGATGAGGAAGAAAGAAGGCGGGCAAGGGTAAACCATAGCATTGCATAGTACAGTAAGCATAAAAAGGGGGGGGAAGGAGCTATGGAGACGAGGTGTGGCGAGGGGGTCAGGAGGGGGTCAAGGAAGATAGATATTCTAGTACAAAATGATATAACTCAATCTGAGCTCGTCGGTTGCTAGCGCTCACGCCATTTGCGCTGAAGATTGTGCAGACGAGGAACTGTCTTTAAGCTTTCAAGTGCACACATTTTTGCATCGCTAGGTTTGAATTTTCCCGTTTTCATAACAAAATCATATACCGCTCATAGTAGAGCGTTTCGCGCATCTGTGACGCACGCAGAAAACAGAAGCAATGGCGTCTGCGTTATGGCGCCCACAGTGGCGTAGGTCACCCCTGACACCGCAAGGCCGCCTGCTCAGAATCATTTTGATATAAACACGTGGTGGTTGGCACGAATCCCAGGAGCTGCGTTCTCAAAGTTTTTTCTATTTGTTCCTAATGAACGCACTTCAGGGGAGTCATTCAGAGCTATGGGTGGTGAAGAGTGGTGGGCGGTATTCTACCAGTGCCAACCGAGCCGAAAGCTCTGGTTAAGTTCAAAACATAAGAGAATCCCGTATACTATAATCGCTTACTGAATTAACACAAATGACGCTGCATAAAAAAGTTTGCGCTGGAATGATAATCCAAAATGTGGTTCGCGTATGACGCTCCCAGTGACGCCAAACGAGACGAATGTGTAAGCACTGAATTACCGGAGTAAGGCCGCGTTCACACTGAGCATTCCGGCCGCCAAAAGTGCTCCAAATCCGGTTCGGCGGCGGCGAGATCCGCCGAAAGGGCCCTCTCCGCGCCGATCGCTCTCGGACCGATTTTTGCAGCGTCTGCGCCGAATCGGTCGCCACGGACCAATAGGAGCGCTAGTCAAGAAATTTTGAAAAATGGCGGCTAAGCTTTACTCACTTGTTATACCGCAGTGCCCGTAACTGAATGTTGAAACTAACGAGAGTTTAACCTACTCATTGCCTACTTCGCCTCCGTATTTCGTGAAAGAGGTGACCGAGCTTGCTATTGGCGTGACCGAGCTTGTTGCGGTCTTGCAGAGCAAAACGAACCCACCAACGCCGCTGGCGTCGGTGGTTTTTCTGCTCTTCGTGCATTACAAGACAGCCACTTGCCAGCAAAGTAAGCAGTACTGTCTTTTCTTGCTTCTTGCGTACGAGAATCGTCGAAGTATACACCACCGGATAGTGTAGTGGCGTTTGCGAGCCCCGACAACAACCGGGTGACAGCGCATTCATTCCGCGTTCGGCCCGTAGTAGATGGCATATTCGGCGGCGCGGGGAGCGTCCAGTGCGAACGACGCTGCGTTTCGGTGGCAGGGAAATTTCGGTCGCTGTAGAAAGCGGATGTTTCAGTGTGAACTGGGCATAATACGGAAAGACGGGCTACTTGGTTTTGTTGCATACTGAAGCTTTAGTGCACACACACGACGACAAATACGATAGGGTCTGCGCATGTCTCTGTGTGTCAATTGTAGTTCTCTTCATGTGTGCGCGCTAAAGCTTCAGTATGAATCACAGGGTACGTTATTCCATGCCCCACATTCTTATGTCTACGTTACCGCGAAATGGCAGAATGTAGACGAAAGCGGCACGCACTGGATTTCAGAAAACGCCTGCGCTGTAGAATCTCTTTTTTCTGACCAGATAGCCCTCTCCAAGCCATCTAAGGACGCACGTGAAATTGATATCGCTCCGTAATATTTTCCCGCTGCGTTATCGAGAGCAAGCGCAAGCACAATCTTTTTCCGTGTCGATTCCTATTGTTAAGAAACACGCCGCCCACCAGATGTCGCATCGCAAGTACACATTTGGGTCTGTTACGGCAGACTGAACTACAAGGTCAGTTCTTAGTCGCTCGCGCCGATTCAGATCCAGGATAGGGTCTTCGTTGGCAGGCCATATTTTTTCGGCAAACTCCTACAGCTATCCGTGCCAAAAACAGCGCGGAGGCTCGATCATAAACAGTGGGCTACAGGAAGCGCGTAGACATCTGCTGCGCCACTAAACAGCACTTTCGAGACTCGTGCTGTCACACTGCACAGCGACCGGCTGCCCACATCACACGACTTTCCGAACGAGGCCCCCATTTTCAGCCAGTCATGGCAGAAGAGGACATCCACACACTGTGCCTTCACATGAGACACTTGTCCTTGGACCAAGTGCGCAGCCTAGAAGACGACAAGGTGATACCGGGCCTGCGCCTCAGGAGACGTCCAGGATAGCAAAGAGGCCCGCGACAAAGTCTGTGCTGCCCTAAAATCAGGTGAGTCACGCCTGGTGCGACTTCGCAAGCTCGCTGAGGCCTACTGCTGGCTCTTTGCGTGCAGCCAGAGGCTAACGTGGGTGCTCCTTGCGCTGAATCAGAGCGTGCCACCCATCCACGACTTCACGCTGCAGACGCTGATAGCGACCGCGCTAACGTTCCCGAAAGTGGACATCGGGTACGTGACCCTGATCAGAGGGAGAGAGCGCTACGCGTGCCCAATCACCACCCAAAAACAGTCCGACCCCGAGGGCGCGCAAATCGTCGTGGGCATGTGCGCGTGGCAGGACTTGCCATACCTGGCGTTGTGTTTCCCCGGCACGAGTTGTGTGGCGCGAGTCCAGCCTCTTGTCGACGACATCCTTGAGTGCAAGTGCGACGACATTTTTCTCGACTGCTACGCTGGCATCGACCAGACACTAGCTCAAGCCAACATTCATCGAATGCAATTTGCAAGTGGTATAGCCGGAGTGTTGAAATCGACATTGAAACTGTAGATTAGCTACAGACACTTGGACGTCAAGTACCAGTCCATACTCACTGACAGTATCTGAACGGCGAGACTAATGCAACGCGGAATGTGGGTATATGTAATGGTACGCCTGCTTCTTTACGTCAATGTACCATTGGTCAAGTTGTTATGGCGCCTAATTGCTAGCCCGAAGATCGCGGGATCGAATCTCGACCTCGTGGAACCTCGGACCTCGGCGTTTGCATTGAGGCGGAATGGTCGAGCCCGTGAGGCTAGGGATAGGTGAACTTCACAACACCCCATGTGGTTGAGTTTCTCCAAGTCCTCCAGTACGCCATCTCTCGTAATAAAATTGCAGTTTTCGAACGTTAAGCCCTAATATGTAATTTTACCTTTACGTCATTCATTTACTAACCTATAGCAAACTACATAGCGGGCTGTCTGTGAGACCAGATTTATTGGAGGTGCTTGGTATTATTAAGGAAGAAATGATTTTGCTGCCACTAGGAATAGGTATCGGTAAACGGGTGATCGCGCGCTTCCCGTCCAATGCCCAGCGCACGGAAGTTTTGAAGTTAGGCGACTCTAGTTGGGTGGTGTGAAATAGGCAGTACGGAAGCGCTATACAAAAAGAAACTGATTTCTTCAATGAAATTCTTCGAGTATGTTTCTGAAGAGTCTGCGCTCCGTAAAGAGCAGGTCTTTGAATGATCCGTGGCTCTTAAGTGTGTGCGCAACAGTTTTTCTGACATTCCGTGATGTTTCATTACGAAGGTCAACGATTGTAGCGGACAGCTGGTATAGCACTCAAAAAAAGTTAATATTACGCTCCTGGTCGCTTTCCTATTTCATTAATGTGAGAGATATGGCACGTGTGTAAAATCTGCCGGCTTCGCACTGCGTGCCTGTGATTTTAGTTTGGGGAACAGCATATTGCGTGCGTGCGTGCGTTCGTGCGTGCGTGTGCGTGCGTGCGCGTGCGTGTGCGTGCGTGTGCGTGCGTGTGTGTGTGTGTGTGTGTGTGTGTGTGTGTGTGTGTGTGTGTGTGTGTGTGTGTGTGTGTGTGTGTGTGTGTGTGTGTGTGTGTGTGTGTGTCATATATCAACTCCTGGTGCAGTAACCTCGATTGATTTGTGGGGTTTAACGTCCCAAAACCACTATATGATTATGAGAGACGCCGTAGTGGAGGGCTCCGGAAATTTCGACCACCTGGGGTTCTTTAACGTGCACCCAAACCTGAGTACACGGGCCTACAACATTTCCGCCTCCATCGGCTGGTGCAGTAACCTCTTTGACGGGAAGTATATGCTTCGTGTTCGAACTCAGCTTTGACGATTCGGCTACGCAAGGGAAAAAAAACATGGTGAGAGCAGATAATAAACAAATTCCGACTCAACCATCACTGTTTCAAGGTAGAGATATGAACTGCTCGTAATAAATTACACTTAGCATGTGTTGACGACGTTCCCCCATTGCGGGATATTAGCACGCAAGGACCACAGCACATCCAGCTCAAGAGGGCACTGCTAGGAGAGAGCGACGTTTTTGATGCACTCGAACTTAGGTTCTTGCTTGCAAGGTTCCTTGTGACGCAATACTGCATAGCTTCACTGTCATGTAAAAGTGTATATGTCTCGACCAATTTTACATTCTTGGCTCGCCATTCGAAGAATCGGGGCGTGCAATCACGAACAAAATATGTCAATACAACCTCACACGCCTACTATATATATATATATATATATATATATATATATATATATATATATATATATATATATATATATATATATATATATATATATATATATATATCAACTTGATAGGCGCATGTCAGCCGAAAAGAATGGAGGCACGAAATATTATCTTCGCATGATCCTGCAAAAGACGAACTTATCACTCCGGAAAACGGGGGGGGGGGGGGGGGTACACGTGAAAGATAGGAGTTAAAGCGCTTGATTTCTTTTTTGTGTAAGTGAATCGAAGGCCGGTTCACGCATGCGCTAATAATATTTTACTGGATACACCAACACGTGGAGTACGACCGAAGAGTCACAGGAAGAGGTGAGCGAATTAATGAAAGTTGACATCTTAGTGCAAATCTATCGCTGATATGTTTAATTTTGTGCGTGAAAAAATCAATCGGCAATTTCCTTTGTGGTATGCTTGACGTTTTGCTAAGTAGTTGCCTGTCTAAAATTTTTATGGCACGAATGATGCGCAGGCAGGCTATGAATAGAGGCTTGTAATTATTTCGGTGCACTGGCGTGCCGAAACACTTTCGCTCGTTGCAGCGGGACTATATCGCGCGCGTATGGTTTGTTCACTACTTATCTGCACACGTGTTGTTCAGCTGGCCTCATGTTTCAATGACGCAAAACTTGCTTACATCAGCTGTAAACAGCCATTGCTGTTACCGATTTTTCTGGCTCGTGGCCGGCGTTCTATCGCCCTTCCTGAATATAAATTGTACACGCTGCCCGATGAAGCGCAGCTCTGTGATCGGCTGCAAAGGCAAGCGGACCTTTCGTGGCTGTTGTCTTGACCCCTTCGTTTCCACGTCAGTTCGAAACGCGAGTTTTGTCATTTTGGGCTATTGTGCTCCTAGGCGACGTTGCCACCCCACTTGTTTGTTTGTGGCATACACAACTTTTGACTAATAAAATAAAGTTTCCTTGTCAAACCTTTCTTTTTCGCCTTCCTGTAATCCAGCATACGGCTATTGGTGAGCCGTAACGACAAAGAAAAAAGGAACGTGGGCGTATCTTTAAAGAGAAAGTAACAGCACGCATAGAAACATGTTGCTGATTTCGCGTCGTGCGTAACGTAAAAGCAGGACGTCGATCGTTTCTGCTATGGGAGGCCAGCGCTGCATAGGTCTGTAACTGGTCTCTTGTGTAGTCGCCGTGGAAGGGGAGGGGGTCGCAATCTTGCCGCTGGTTCCATATCGTCAATGACTGCTTGTTTCGCTCGTCGCGAGATGGCGGGGAAAGAGGCCGTCGTTGCTTTCGCTCCCAGTTGAACGCGCTGGCAGCAGCCGCCGGAGCATGCAGGACACGCGCTCCCTTTCACAAAAATTGACACTGATACACTCACCTTATAACTATTCGCTCAAACCAAGCAATACAGGATAGTCTACATGTATTTGCTTCGCCTTACGCTAACTAGTACAACGCGTGGGATCGGCCGAATGCTCTTATTTGTTTTAAGCTAAAATTATAAAGGGAAATTGTTCTCCTTAGGTGTTTTCAGAACAGCCTTGCACACCCACCCCTGTCCCCTCAGGTTTAGCTTGAGACACAGCTATGGTGCATGCACTTGTTTTGCTTGCCTTTTCGAAACCGTATGCGAGCATATCAAGCTGTTTGCTACCCTATGACTAAGGAAAAGCAGGCGTTACAAAAAAAAAGAACTAGCAGTTGTTCCATTTACGAAAGCAACCGATGAGCGAAGCTTCTTAGAAGTATTTTGCGAAAAAAAGATCAGGCAAAAATTAGATGAGGCCGTTAATCATGTTAAGGGCCGGCGTTTTACGTGCCAAAGAGAGAGAGATGTTAAGTGCCCTTGCGAGAGTCAAGCGTAGCCCTTTCCTCAGGTGACGGCCAGGCCTTGAATACCGGCGTCATTTTCAGCCAGCCGGAAGACTAGATCTGGTCTTCCGGGCACGTGCCGAGTAGCATAGCCTCCCACCACACAGCTTTGGATGTGATGAATGTAAGCTTCGCGCTGTGTTTTATTGTGCGATAGCCACATGACAAGCCCATATGTTATGGCTGAGGTTGGTGCGAGGTGCCCCAAGCGCCTTACATTGTGGTGTGTGGACAGGAATGCAATGCAATACTTCTGAAACATAAATCCACGAATGGCTAGTTTCATTCCTACTAACTATACCTCATGAAACATTCGACGATGTACTCATGCTTAGCGCATGAATGTGAAGTCGTTGCCTGTGCGTGTATATATTCTTGATTTTCTACTTGAACCGTGCATGCGGCCTACTCAGCAGCCGAATATGACACTACTCGCCCATGGCACCAGGCGGTGCAACCTAACAGAACGGCTTTTGGGGGCAAAGCTCTTTACGCCGGGGGCTCGTTCCCTCCTGTGTAGTAGGAGGGAACGTAGTAGTAGTAGTAGTAGTAGTAGTAGTAGTAGTAGTAGTAGTAGTAGTAGTAGTAGTAGTAGTAGTATGTAGCCACCTCTAGTTTATGATTTGACCTATAGATGGCGTTTGGTATCCTTGGGAATAGCTATTGAATATATAAGAACAAGGGTGACAGAAAAATTTCAACAAAGAATTACTTTATGCACCACAATAGACAAAGACGAATCAAGTGGTGCCATGGCTCCATTTTCACAACAAGAGTGGGAAAGGGCTGAGAAAAGGGTTCCTAGTAGTACATCAACAAGCCCAGATGGCATTCCAATTAGGCTGATAAAAACATTAGGTCCTAAGTCTAAGCAGGCTTTGAGAGAGGCAGTGAGTACAATAATAATCGATGGCGAAGTTCCCGATGGATGGAAACTTAGCAGGATGAGCATGATCTATAAAGGAAAGGGGGACAAAGCTGACATAAACAACTACCGTCCTATAACAGTGACATCAGTGGTCTACAGGCTGGCGATGCAGATTATAAAGGAAAGACTGCAGGCGTGTATAGAGGATGAGGGGGTGCTGTGGGAACTGCAGAATGGGTTTCGGAAACACAGGAGGTTGGAAGACAATCTGTTCTCACTGACGCAGTGCATCGAAATAGCAGAAAAAGAACACAGGCCCCTGTGGCTAGCATTTTTGGATATCAAGGGAGCGTACGATAGCGTGGTTCAAGAGGAATTGTGGGGAATACTGGACACACTAGGCGTGGAACATGTTGTCACTAATCTTTTAAAGGGTGTCTATAAAGGTAACAAGGTAGTTATAAAGTGGGAAAAACAGGTATCCAAGCCTGCAGAGGTAAAACGGGGGCTTAGGCAGGGGTGCCCCCTGTCACCCTTATTATTCATGATGTACCTACAGGGATAAGAGGCAAAATTAGAGGGAAGTGGACTGGGCTTCAACCTCTCTTTAGTCAAACAAGGAAAACTTATTGATCAGGCACTACCAGCATTAATGTACGCAGACGATATAGTACTAATGGCCAGCAACAAGGAAGATTTGCAGAGATTGATGGATATCTGCGGTAATGAGGGAGATAAGTTAGATTTTAGATTCAGTAAGGAAAAATGGGCAGTCATGATTTTCAATGATAATGAAGGTAGTGAGCTTAAAATACAGGAGGTCACGCTAGAGATAACAGATAAATACAAATATCTGGGCGTATGGATAAGCAATGGGACCGAGTATCTGAGGGAACACGAAATATACGTGACGACTAAAGGTAACAGGAATGCAGCAGTCATGAAAAATAGGGCACTGTGGAATTACAATAGGATTGATGTTGTGAGAGGAATATGGAAAGGGGTCATGGTTCCTGGGCTGACGTTCAGCAATGCGGTCTTGTGCATGAGATCAGAAGTTCAAGCAAGATTAGAAATTAAGCAACGTGGAATAGGTAGGCTTGCTTTAGGAGCTCACGGGAATACACCAAATCAGGGAGTACAAGGTGATATGGGATGGACATCATTTGAGGGCAGGGAAGCTAGCAGCAAGATAAAATTTGAGAAGCGATTGAGAGAAATGGGGGAAGAGCGTTGGGCTAGGAAGGTTTTCAGCTACTTGTACATGAAGAATGTCGATACAAAATGGAGGAAGCGAACCAGGAAGTTGACTGGTAAATACTTAGAAAACAGCAGGTGGCCAAACCAAAAAGAACTATCGGTTAAGAAAAAAGTGAAGGAAACGGAGACTGACATGTGGAGAAAGGGCATGATTAAGAAGTCCGCACTAGAGATCTATCGAACTTTTAAACAGGAAATTGCCAAGGAAAGGATCTATGATAATACTCGGGGTAGTTCTCTACTGTTTCAGGCCAGGACGGGAGTACTGCGAACCAAGACATATCGGGCCAAATACGAAGGGGTCGACACAGTATGCAGTGCGTGTGGAGAGGAAGAAGAAACTGCCGAACACTTGATAATGTTCTGTAAAGGGCTTCACCCTATAGTTCAGAATGATGGCGCAGATTTTTTCAAAGCACTGGGATTTAGGGACAGCGAGGGCAAAATAGACTTTAAGCGGGTAGACTTAACTAGAAGGAGGTTATCTGATTGGTGGCTAAAGTCAAGGCACGAGTGAAAATTAAACCCTTCACTGCGAAGTACGAATCCTCAACTTCATTATTTAAAGGAAAAAAAAGATAAATGTAATTGTTAGTTCACTAAGTATTACGGCTAGGTGGCGTTAGCCGCCGCCCGATCTAAAGGGTACAGCCACATCCATCCATCGATCCATCCATCCAATAATATAACTAGATGGCGTTAGTGGTTTTAAAAGCATATCCACGGAGTGAATGATGAGTGGGGCGAAATGTCCGTCCATGCGTCCGCCCATTTCAATCAGAGAGACAGGCCGACGGACGATTCACGGTTTACCGATAAAACCCTGCGACGCTTCGCCCCACTCATCGTCATTTTTCTTCTACTATGGAACATTCAGTCTTCAGATACAAATAGTGACGCGGCACCGCGAGAAGCAAGAAATCGTGTCTTTATTCCTGCCGAAGAAGCAACAGCATCGTGTCATTGAAGCGGCTCTTCGTTACCTCCGGGTGATTGTTGGCGGTGCCCTCCGGTGGACACGCTTCCAGACAGACAGCAATTGGCAGCAAACCGAGCTTTCTCTGTTACAAGTTCGGTCGTCCTCCCTTCATTCCGTGACTCGTTTGAACCAGGATGACGGTGTACGTGACAACTGCTCCGGCAAGCTGCAAATTTAAACGGGTAATTGAGATTTGTGTGCGGGTATGCGCGACCTGTGTTGAATTGTTTTTGCTTCGAACAAGAGTTTTGAAATATGTCTAACCACTAAATCGCACCCGAAACGGCTAATTGCTGCTGTTAGTTGGTGCTGCCTAACTGACTGAGATAGACTATACTCGGGGACAACTTTCTGTGGCAATAAAGGGAAGGCTACGGAGCCAAAGTGGGCGTGTGCCACCGCTGAGGAATATAATCCCACGAATGTGTCTCTGTTTTCCGCGTGAAGATGGTGAAAACAAAAACAATATTACTTTATTTTCTACGGGATGCTGTTTAGAAAGAGACGCTTCACGAACCCAGCAGATATTAATATTCGTTTTCTTTCATGAAGTGTTATTTCGCGTTTTTGCACGTCTGAAAACGTCGCACGTTTTAGGTGCACCTCGTGGTCAAAATGGCGTCTTCGTCTTCGGGTGAGTGCTCGTCTCCCTCCGGCTATTCCGACGATTGGCCGAAGGAGCTTGTGTCGAATTTCACCCACAAATAACTGTGTAAGCGGACGTAGCGAATTCTGTGCAGCGGTATTATTCGAACACGCCCAGCATTCTAGAAAGGGAGTCTAGCCGGACTACTTGGCAGAGGAGTACATGTGCAGTAACTCCACCCCCGTAGCTTTCCCTTCATTGCCACAGAAAGTCGTCCCCGAGTATAGCATGAAATAAAACCGCCGGCCATATAGAAACAGTGGCGCGAGCTACGCGCAACTGCTTATTAGCAGGGAAAGGTTTAGAATATTCTTTCTCGCGCATGCGCATAAATGAAAAGACCAACACGTGTATCAAAGGTGTCTGTGCACGAATTCAAGTTTGAAGTCCAGCAAAGCGATAGATGGTTTGCTTGCGCAACGATTTCTGTTCCTTTGAATAAGGTGAGCTTCAAAAGAACCAAGATTGTCACACAATTGAACCGGTCTGTCATTTTACAGGACTACGAAGCGTGAAGAGCTGAGAATTCGAGAGTACGGGGTGTCACTTGAGCCAATCGACATTTCGACAAATCAAGGTTTAAATTTCAATGTTGGAGCTTTGGAGAACACATGTCTGCTTGTCAGAACGTCGGCTACAGGGACACCCTGTGCCCACGAATCCTCAGTAAAGAGACGCGTTAACCCTAATAATAATAATAATAATAATAATATCTGGGTTTTTATGTCCAAAGAGCTACGATATCATTATGAAAGACGTCGTTATGAAGGGCTCTGGAAATTTTGACTCTCTGGTGTGCTTTAACGTGCATGCTGACATCAAAACTGTATACGGGCATCTGCCATTTGGCCTACATTGACATGCGGTGGCCGGCATCGAACCCGTGACCTTTCGGTCAGCAGCCGAGCAGTGTAACCACTGTTCTACCGAGGCGGACTACGTCGACGCTCTTTTGCAAAGAGTTATTAGTGTGTTTATGTTGAATATGAGAGAAATAAATACGTCACAAAAGGAGGCCAACAGGTTGTGTCTCCTTGCTCGCCCAAATTGTACACGTCGGACTCGGGCAGCGCACTTAGAAGAAATTGTAAATGGCGATAAATTCCTTACGGAAACAAGCATCGGTGATTTCAGGGAGAAGAAACCAGCTGCGGACAACGCCATCTCTCCAGGTTTCACTGACTTCCTCAGATAGAGCAGCTGTAAACAAAAAAAAAAGTATTCACTGTACTGACTGAGCAAACATGGTATACAGTTGAATAGTCGAAGAGGTGTTGCGTTGTATTGACGGGTGAACGGGGCTGTACCCTTTGAACCAGGCAGCCTTGATTCCACGTGCTGGCATTTTTTTTTCGAATACCCACCCTTCATAATTGTACATCTTGTTTCCAAAATACTCATGCAAACTTCTTTCGTGTATGAAGTCAAGTGATGAGTGGTGGTGAGGTTCACGAATCCCGCGTTCAGAGTCGGGTGGTCGGCCAGGCCAAGCCTCCGGCCACTTGCACGGAGGGGACGACGGCGGCTTAATTGTAGACCCTTGAAAGTGAACAAGTGTGTGGAAATTACACAGTGGGTTGGGGCGTCGTAAAATGGGTACGATGTACCATTTTTTAACTCATAATTAGCTCTAAGTTGTGAAAGACTGACTTTCACTCCTGCCTTGGTCTTAGCCACCAGAGATATAACCCCCTCTTCGTAGTTCCTAGCCGCTTAAAGTCTCTACCGTGTTTTCTGAAGTCAAGGTGCGCCCTACGGCGGAGACTGTCGGTATCACAAAGTGGAAATCAGTCTGCAAGTCCCTCTAGCTGTTTTGTTGCATGACAATTCGAAAGTTGCGCAGTTTTACGCCAATGACAAAAAGAAAAGAGGAACGGTGCCGTGTCGTGTTTTTCTGCAGAGTGCATTATGACCATTTTCTTTAAGAAACCCTTTTAGTTGACGCGATACGGCTATAGCGTATCCGCCCCCCCCCCCTTTTTTTGTAAACAGAAATACGGTCATATCTTTCTGCAATCAGTTTTGCGCATACCAGTGCTTGATAAGCTGCGATTACGGTTTACATTTTGTTTGTCTGGAGCGTTCTTTTGTTTTTTTTCTTTTTTGTGTGCCACGAGTGTTCTATCTTGATTTGTTCACTTTATTTTGTACCTGTTACTACCACTCCTGCTTACAGCCTGCTTACAGAGGCTAGCAGTACTGCATAAATAAATAATAAATAATAAATAAATATCTTAAGTATATAATTTCACGGTTTTTCTTTTTTGCCAAAGCCACGAATAGTCAAGACTTAATCTTCGGCGAGCCGTTTTCCTCACAATGTGAAAATAAAGACTCCCATCAAACTTAGCGTAGATTGACAGCCAGCGAGACGCACGCCTTACCTGGTCAACGTAGTCGCGAAGTTCAGAGGAGATCGCAGCTTTTCCCAGGGTGTGTCTTATCGCTCGCACCTTCAAAGAAAAGTGAAATCGACTGAAAGACACTGTGGCGGTAGGTATATCGATGCCGGAGAGCGTCGCACCTCTATAGTTAAACAGTTATTTTTCTCCTTCAACATTTAGTCGCATTAAACGTCGTGTGGTATGTGTCTCCATCTACCACGTCCCACTTAAAGCACTAGCTTTGAAGCACTTTGAAAGCAGCTTTCATGTTGCCTCCAAAAACATTACGAGGGCCTTGTCATCCTTGGCGTGTTAGTTTTAAGGGCGTTAGTATTGGCGTCAGCCCCACCACACGATATGACGTGAGTACTAACCCCCTTATGAGACGCCAAGGAGGACAAGGGGCCTTTGACAGAAATAGGTCCTCCTTATCGAAATCTCGGCCAGCCTGTCTGAGGCACTTCCACAGTTCAATCTGCTTATCCCCCTTTCATGTTGAGCATATTTAGTCATTTTTTAGGGGCGAAGCTCCTAAAGGCGTGGGTCTGTCCATCCCTTGTATGTATGTACGTGACCGCCTGAAGTTCCACCTTTGCAAACTGCCCACTGCTTCGTCCTTGCAAACATCCCACAACGCTGCATCACCGATCCACCATCTCACCGACCACGAAGCCGTTATAATTAAGGGGGAACGGAAACGACGTATAGCTACCACGTACGAATAATAAAATTTCTTGTATAAATATATACACTATTTGTCACACCTTTGATGAGGTAGTGGGCGATATTCGCGGACAGTTCATGGTTTAGTGATGAAACCCTCCTACGCTTCGCCCCCTTATCATCATTCACTCCGTGCATATACTGTGATTTTTTTTTAATTTGAACAATCAGTAATAATATCTGGGGTTTTACGTTCAAAACCACATGAATATTAGGTATGTCGCAGTGGAGGGCGGTAGAAATGTCGGCCATCAGGCGTTTTTTAACGTGCGCTGATATCGGACAGCCATACGCGGGACTCTGGCATTTTGCCTTCATGCAAATAAAACCGGCCTGCCGAGATCAAGCCCGTAACTTTCATGTCAGCATCCGAGCAGCCTAAACACTGTGTCACCGAGGCGGATTCAGAACTCGCACAGCATCGAAAGGTGGCGGTGGTAGTGGTTAGAAGATGAGAAAAGGCACCTAATTTCTGCAACCCGGTCGGGAGCACGGCGCAGTGCCAGCACCGAAAGCTGAGTAATATACATAGGCGTACGCCCAGGTTACCCGCCTTTCTTTTTTTCTGTTTTGTACCATGGTGCTGAAGCGAAAGCATATTGTCTATGGTTCCATATAGTTTTCAGTCAATGAATCAATCAATCAATGGACGCGCTCGCCGTCGCGGCGGGTGGAGAGTGTGCACACCTGAAGTACTTTTCTTACAGCGTGGCTGGGACATTAGAAACTGTTTAACACCACAGCCTGATAACAACTTTAAAGAAAAAAAACAGATCGCAACGTGTAGCAACTTCAATACCACAGATGGCTCGGTGAAACCTCAAGTAGACGCAAAGCCATGGATGGTATAGTTTAGGTGAGATATATGGGCATTATACTGCAGGCCACTGAGCATCACACCGCCGGCTAGCCCACTTCTACACTTAAGCAAACTTCCGTACCAAAGAAAGTGTAACGATTCCCGAGGCGGTACAAGCCATACCTATTAATCTGATCACAACAGGGCGTTTACGCGAAGGCCTTCATGAATTACGAGAAGTCGTTTGACTCAGTCGAGACATCAGCAGTGATGCAGGTGCTACGGAATCGGGGCACCGACGAGCCCTACATAAACACACTGGAAAAAATCTACAGTTGATTTTTACAGCCACCATAAGGAGAGCGACATAATCCCAATAAAGAAGGGTTTGCGGCAGGGAGACACGGTCTCTCAAATGGTAGTTACCGCGTCTTTACAGGATGTTTTCAGGATCCTATATTGGGAAGAGTTAGGTATTAAAGTTTTTAGTAACCTGCGGTTTGCCGATGACATTGTCTTAATGAGTAACTCAGCGAACAAATTACAGCTCATCATTACGGAGTTAGACAAGGAGAGCAGAAAAGTAGGTCTGAAAATTGATATGCACAAAACTAAAGTAGTCTGCAACAGTCTCGGCAGAAAACGGCACTTTGCGATAAGAGGAGAGACGCTAGAAGTTGTAAAAGAATATTTCTACTTAAAACAGGCAGTAACTGTGGAGCCGAGCCATGAGAGTGAAAGAACTAGAAGAATAAGGATGGGGTGGATCACATTCGGCAAGCATTCTCAAATCCTGGATGGTAATCTACCACTAACCCTCAAGAGCAAGGCATATAAAAGCTGCATCTTGCCGGTACTTACCTGCGGAACAGAAACCTGGTGGCTTACAAAGAGGGTACAACTTAAATTGAGGACTACGCAGCGAGTGATAATAAACAAATGATAGGAGTGATAAACAAATGATAGGATGATAAACAAATTACAAGAAGAGAGCAGAGTGGGTCAGGAAACAAACCGGGGTTAAGGATTTCATAGTTAAAATCGATAAGAAGCAATTTACATGGGCTGGGCACGTAGCACGTAGGCAGGATGACCGATGTCCATTAAGGGTAACTGACTGGATTCCCAGAGAAGGCAAACGCACGAAGGGGAACACAGAATGTTAGGTGGACCCGATGAGATTAAAAAGTTCGCAGGTATAATGTGACAGCAGCAAGTACAAGACCGGGTTGATTGGGCGATCATGGGAGAGGCATTTGCCCTGCAGTGGTCGTAGTTGCGCTGATGATGACGATGATGATGACATGCCAAAACCACGATATCTTTGCGAGGCACGCTGTTGTGGAGGGCTCTGGTATTTTCGGCTATGCGTTGTTCTTAAACGTGCTCTCACATATCATAGTACGCGGGGTTATGACATTGATAGAAACCGCCGCGGCTGGAATCGAACCCACGGCTTTCGGGTCGGCAGCCGTATAAGGTACGATCCACTGACCGAAGGGAACGGCGTTTCCCGCATGCTCCGTCCCAAGTTTGCGGATATTGGCCGTGAGGGGCGCGCAGATCACGGATGCCAGCACGCGTCCCCCACGTGACACGGCCTCACTCCGCCCAGAATTGCAGGGAGGGAGACGCCCATCTGACCTACTCCATCTCATAATTTTTTTTATCAGGTAAGCTTCGCGTTCTGTTGCTGCTGTCACAATGGGAAAGCTCCACTACACGGTGTCTACGGGGAAGAGTGTACTCACCTCAGTGACCATCGCGTCGCTGAGGATTACGATGTCCAGGAAGTCCAGTGTCGCCGACACAGTGTTGAGAAAGGCGAGAAAATTCTCAAGCGTCCATAACTCTTCAACGAAGATCAAGTAGACTCCGATGCAAAAGGAGAAGAGTAACACACCACCCGAGGTCACTATTGCGTAATGCCATATGTCGTTTAGACGTCGCTTGACGTCCGAAATGGTGCAGAGGTTGAACCTTACGTCCTCGACCAATCGCGCTCGCCTTTCCGAGCCAATAACGTCACATTCTTTCCTTCGCACGATGGACCTGAAAACCCCGTGCTGGTGCTCAATGTACAATCTGATCATTTCGCAGCAGGGCCTGAGGACCAGAACGGACGCTGCGTCAAACACGAAATAAAGAAAGTTGCCCGCCATGCACGTAAGTTTCAACATTGCGCCCAGTGCTGGACCACGGCCGAGTCGGTCTACAAATTCCAGCGAGAGGTGACTAGAGGTGCATACGTTCGCAACGAATGCTGACAACAGTAGGAAACGTATCAAGCAGCAGGTAGGTGTCATCCTGCGATGATTCCTCGGTGCAACGAACTGAACGCTTTCCTCGTACTTGGAAGATTCGCTGAAGAACCTGTGCATACTTCTCACTTTGACGGTCGCGAGAGTTGCGTTTAGCGCCACCTTGGCATTGACGACGACGTAGAGCAATACGTGGACGGTCGTGGTGAAAGGCACATCGTGCGCGAATACGGCCAGGCAGAGCTGGTAAAAGAAGCCTATCTCGACGATGGCACACACAGAGAGGCAACCGACGGAATAGATTAGGTACAACTTATTCCAGAAGCAGATACTTCTATCAGATTCTGACGTCTCAGAAGTGCGAGAGATCATGAGACCCAACGACTTGCAAATCGTTCCATACCACTTGTAGTGACGTGTCATGAAAGACGCCATAGTGACCACTTCGGTATTGTCAAAACATTAGTCTCTATTTTTTTCCTTTTTGAAGAGTGAGCGTGAGCAAGGGAGGCCTGTGAAGCAAACCACGATCTATTGCGGTCACACCAGTGTTCTGTAATGAATGAAACACTAGCAATTAATATTAGACAACGTTGGGACGTAATACGCTCCTCTACGGCGCATCATAATTCTACAGCGTAACATAAACGCAGCGAATCACCAGTAAACTTAGTATTAAATAACGCATAGTGCGCGAACGTTCACGCAAGACGATTTTTCAGTTACGCATTGTGGCATCGGTATCTCATGAATTCTACTTATCACTTGAATCTTGGAGGTATAAGGAGTTTAGTTGAAGTTAAGCGCTTGTGTTGTGTGTTCTGAGTAATAGTGGCTGCGCTTCCAGCAAGATGGTATAAGGAGGTTAGCCATCTTAACTGCATAAATGCCGTGCATTAATTATTTGAACAGGTTCTTTTCAAATACTCACGTGAATATGGCTATACATTCGCGATTTTTATTGAAGCTTACACTTGGTTCAACACCCATGGCAGTTTTTTTTCATATGCGTAAATCTGTGCCTTTTTTAAGGGCAGTAGCAGACTAGAAGGCACTGCGACCATAGCTAGAAACCTTCGTCACATCGCGTACAATACCACGCTTGCGCACTAGAATTCTCCACTTAACTCCAATCATCACCCTAAGAATCTTAAGTCATTACGTCAGAAACAACTGCCATCCAAGATTTCTCGACGTGACGCTACAATGCTGTGCCGGCTGTGGACTGGGGTAGCGTTTACTAAGTCATTCAGCCATCGCATTGGCATGGCGGATTCATCCATGTGTGAAAGCTGCAACTGTATAGAAACTATTGAACATCTCTTGTGCCACTGTGCCCAATTTGATGAAGATCGCCGGACTCTCCAGTGTGCCTTGAATAGACTCCATGACCGGCCATTTAATGAAGCAAAGACCTTAGGAGCCTGGTCGCGCAGCACATCAGCACAGAAAGCCACACGAGCCCTCCTGGGATACTTGTCAGCAACTTCATTGAGGGACCGCCTGTGAAACTCGGCATTGTGTGTTTGATGTGACATGTGCCTATCCTTCTCTCTCTCTTTTACTCCCCCCTCCCCCTCCCCATGTGTAGGGTAGCAAACTGGACGCATAGTCTAGTTAACCTCCCTACCTTTCCTACATTCCTTCTCTCTCTGCATTCTAATGAACCATATATATCCCTTTCATGACCCTTGTGCACCAAGTTATCACTTCATAGATTATCTAGACCCCTGCTCTCACTTAGGTCACAATATTGCATCTAGGCTACACTACGCAACACATCGTATCTGAACAGTGCAAGAGACCTGACCAATGGTGCCCAGCACTTCCCCTCTCGTGAAGCACCAACTCACGCTTTCAAAGGGCCGCTCATACGCGGTTACCTGGTGGCTGTTGACAGTTCGAGGTACATCCTCACTGACGCTCTCTTGAAGGCTTTCGCCATCGAACGATCGTGAACTGCTAGGCATAACCCCTGCCGATACTGCTTGTTAACGATGTTTGCTTCCGTTACCGTGGATACCGTACACTCGCGCGGAATTATGAATGCTTCTTACGTCGGCGCAAGCGTTTCACGCCGACGGGCGCCAGCCGTGGTCTCACCAGTACGACCTTGAGTGTTTCGCCGAGAGCGAGGCGCTGGACGTGCGAGAAGTGCATCGATTTGAATAACCATGGTGCGCTGCTCGTAATTTATTCTTCAAAGTCGATATGCAGCGCGAAGAGTGGAGGGTGCGAAGCTTTATGGTGCGCGGTCTGCATATCTTATCACCGCAGCCGCACGCTGTAAAGAGACGTGAACAAGACAGCTATACTCCGAGCTAAATTAGGCTTCACGTCCACGAAGATGAGTCAGGACACCAGCGTGGTCGTTGATTACGTCGAGCACGCGAGGCACCGATCAACGGAGGCTTTCCGTTGCATCTTCTATTTTTATTCACCAAAAGAGGAAGCAAGATGCACGGAATGCGCCCGCGTTTATGAGCTGGTGCTAACCTGGCTTTGACCATGCGCGTGCGCATGGCCTCCAAGATGGCGAGCGCGCGGTGTTGGTTTTGACTATGCATGTGCGCATGGCCTCCAAGATGGCGAATGAGCGGCGGCGCTGCGCGCCTGCCATTTAGGAGGTCATGGTGTGTGCTGCAAAGGTACAAGCTGGTCGCGTAGATTGCGCTGTGCGGCGATTTCGTTTAAAATAAACAAAAAAACGTCTACTCAAGACGTAAACGGTCTAAACCCAAGTCGGAACACAGCGCGGCCTTACTCTAGGTGGATCGTGCTTCGTGCGAAGGTTTCACGTACGACTAATGCTCAGCACGGCCCGCACTGTCCGTAACGTCACGTGAGTACATCACGTGACTCGAGCAACCGTACAATATGAAACGCCGCCATTTTGAACACGCCAGGAAGCGAAATAAAAGAGAAGAAAAAGGTCAAAAGGACCGGTTCCTCATCGCGGGTACGAGGCCTACGTACATGCCGCAGGAATACGGCGTACACTGAAATGTCCATGCCTTATTGTCGATGGAAAGACAAGTCGATTGCACAACGAAAGACGGCACTATTATTCTCTATATTTGGAAGGTCGTTTGTACAGGTAGGGAAAGGGGTGCGGGTCAGACGTTCTTAGTTTGCTAGCTCATCCATATCTATGTAAACGTGGCCTGGGAACTTTTCACCAGGATTTTACGTTTCCCATTGATCTTTGCTAAGGCTTACCTGAGCATGCCTGACATTTTATCCACCGCAGTCTATGGGAGCGCACGCACGCACGCACGCGCACACACACACACACACACACACACACACACACACACACACACACACACACACACACACACACACACACGATGTCCGATGCATCTTTCCGGATATACTGCCAACAGCCACCTTGAAAAACAGTTTAATTTTCTTTGTTTAAAACATCTGTCTTTTGCATGCATGTTGTCATTGCTTTCGTCAAAGAACAGACGCTTTTACCGTTTACTGTTACCATTATTTTTAGTTAAAGCTGTTACAAAACACACTTAAACATGTCCGTTAGCAGGTGAACCCTTCAGAGGTCGAAGCTTATTCACTGATGTATTCAGTTATTCTATAGCCTTTGTGGCGCAGGCTTCACACAGCCGCAGTCACGACTTTCTGCCTTTTTGTTCTTTCTGACTATAGGATGGAGGCTCTTTCTGTGAACCCCATATACTCATGGTCATAACCATGTCGTCCTTGACGACATTTGGGCTACCATGTCTTTGGCTTTTGGCCACGCCGCTTCACCTGACTTGGCAACACTGGCTCGGTCAACAGACCAGCTCTATGTACCACGTGACTCAATGCGCTGGTGAAATCTGGCGAAAACACTATCCCGTTTTTTGTGCGTGCGGTGGGCGTTGCTTCTCGATCGGTCGAGTATAGCAGTCGGTGTATTGTTGTTTGAAATGTGCCTGCGCTCGTCCTGGGAGTTTCGCCAGTGCTGCCTATTGCGAAGATGCACTACACTGACGGGGAGACGTGCATATTGATACCGTGGTACACTCGACGTAAAGCGGTAAGTACCGCTCGAAGGTTCCCGCGAACAGCGCTTTGTTAACTGCGTGAGCACAATAATAACGCTGCTAACCAAGTTTTTTTTTTCGTGACAGGTCTACGATAAGTGAGCATTTGCTCACGTTGGAAGCATGCCTGTGCGTACTGTTTCGTCGGGATGATGGCAAAGTTGTGTGATGTTAGGTGCGGGCAAGTTCTTTGTTCGGAGTGATGAACAGAGTATGCGCCTGCGACTGTGATTCGTCGGCGGAATTCATCCGAGTTGTGGCGGCGCCCTTCTGTCTTTGCAGTTGTGTTTGATGCCCCGCTATAGCGACGAGCCACTATTTTGGTTCAGGAATAGTTGCGCAAGGTTTAATAATCATTGAGCCAGTTAGCTCTAAGCGTCAACAGTGTCTAAGGCCCACACGCTTGGACGTATTGGTAATGCATGTGCACTTTTTTTTACTCGCCCCAAAAGGACCGTAGACGGGAGACAAGGGCATGGTGTCCGCGTCGTTCTTTTTGGGGCCTTGTTCATTTTGTACACTAAAACTACTGTGGATGATCACTGATAACAAACATATTGCTTCGTGTTACGTGCGCCCCTCAAAGCTCGCCTATACGTGATAATACAGGCTATTTCGTTAAGATCGTACCGACGTTTCCATTCACCCGCAACGTGGACGGCGTGATACTGATACATAGGCTGCGTATATATAGCCGTTCGTTGAACTGTGTTTAAACGGATCTTTTATGTGTGTGTGCTGGGGGGGGGGGGGGGGGGCAAATGGCCTTACCTGAACTGCCCAAGCGCTAGCTTGATATTTTCAGCCTTAGTGCTGGCGTTAATTCCTGTACATTTTTTTAGTCTACAAGCTTTCATCATGTAGATCTTTTGTTATGTTTGTTATGTTGTTCTTGTTATTGAAAGTTACGTTCCTCAACCCGCTTTTGGTGTTTGACTTCGCTGAGTACGTTTGCGTTCTCTAGTCACATGCTTCAAAAGTTCTAACATATCAATTTCATTTTGTTTCATACATACAGAAGACGCACTCTACTGTTATACATACTGCACGGTCTCCGTGCATGTGTTGCCTCTAAAATGTCAAATTAGCCAGCATATTCGTCTGAATACACAACAAATATAGAACGGTTCTTCCTTCAGGATCTTTTCTTTGAAACAATTAAATACTTCAGGAATCAGTCTCACCAAATGATCTAGTCTTGTATAATCGTGTCGATATGAGCCGTCTAAAGAACACTATTTTACTTTTAGTCGCAGCGAACACATACCTACACACAACTTAATTTTACACGTTGCCTTCACTGGATACATGATGTGTGTACATACCGTCATCAATGCGCAGTTACATTGCGCTTTTTTTGCAGTAAATAAGATGTTTATATGGTGCGCATCACATTGCGTTTCCTCTAAGAAACGCCATGGTAGATTTAAAGTACCATGGTAGATCTGCAGAAATACACGTGTGCCTGAGTGGATGCGTACATGCGCCTTGCTCTATTAGTGAACTCATTCGGTTACTCGTCCACAGTTAATGTGAGAACAAACTGGCCGTTATTTGGAATAGGCCTATGCTCAGATATCATGTGTATCTAATTAAAAAAAGGGGTCCTTCACCATGTTTGACGATTTTGAGCTGACGAGTGCGATGCATACATGGGCCGTTCGTGATCACGTCTGCCAAATTTGGCGGGGCTACACGCCGCAGAAATGGGTCGAAATTCAAGACGAACACTGGTTGCCCTGCTTTTCGTGGACACACGCTCAGACTAATGAGGGAATGACGTAGGCAACGAAATTGCCCCAAGTATACGGTATATGCTGTGATGTCGGTCCTCTGCGTTGACGACTGTGCTGTGACGTCGCCAGTAGCACGTGACAAGGCGATAATTATTTCGCACATGTGTAGTTTTATGTAATTTGTTGCTTGAATATATGAATAAAACTTTAGATAAATAATGAGACACACACAGGTGATGTGTGCGTCTTTCATTTTTATCCCGTGAATTGCAACAAGATGCGGGGCTATAGTGTGCCTGCGTCTCGCATACGTTCGTGTCCCTGCGGTTAGCGCATCGAGAAGACGCCAGCCTTGAAAACAAAGTGGCTCTGCGCAGGGGCTTCAGAACCAGGGGGGGAGGGGGGCAGTGGGGATTACCTCCCTCAGGTTAGATACCATGCCCCCCCCCCCCTAACAATACTTCCGGAGCCCCTGGCTCTGCTCGTTTCAGCACTCATTATGCTCATCTATTCACGGCGTCTAAAGCGTTTCCGAACGAATGCGCACTGAGGCATCCATCCCGCAGAAATAGACAGCAGACTACAAAATAACGCTGGTCAACAAAACAATGCCGCTCGTGTGCTGCAAGTTTGGGCTTTCTCGGGCCTCTGGCACGTCATGCGCACGTGATCAAAGAGTGTGGGGACGAGATTTGGCCTGCGAAGGCTACGCGGGGCGAGCAGCATGTGCTTAGAGCACACATCCTCGCATCCTAGTTTCACGCCGCTTCAAAATGCTGCTTTTGTCGGCTCGTAATGAACCGATCGAAAGAAACCTTGTGGCATAATTGTCTTCATCAGACACGTAACTACTTAGTGCCTTACTAGACTTTGTTATAGGGCCTGGTGAGGCGCTTTCTAAGGGTTCGTGTGAGGGTGATTATTGATCAGCTGCCGTCACGTAAGATCACTTATATTACGTGAAGAGTGCAAAAAGAGCGTTCCCACACCCGCCCTAATGGCTACAGGTGGCGCTGCTGACCGCCGTCGTACCTCAGAGGTACGGCATCGGATGCGTTATTCGAAGGTCGCCGCTTCGGATCCTGCCGGTGGCAAGTTATCTTTCCGTCCACTCTCTTTCTTCACATTTACACTATAATTACTTTGTAACAACATCCTGTAAACTTTCCTCGGTAATATTGTCTGTTGGCTCTCGCTAATGATGCGTATCCATTAAAACGCTTACCTTGGACCATTATCGTCGATTTCGCTTGTGTTTGATTTTTTAATGCATTTCTTTTACATTTCAAAATTTATATTGATTGAATGAAAGTGCTTGGAAGAAATTCAAGAGTGTCACTCGTCGCCCGTGCCACTAAAAACTGGAAGACCAACTCCGTTCCCTTCTGCAATATCTATCTGTATCAAGGTTGTCAGTTGTGCTAATAATAAGAGGATTTATGCTTCCTTCTACGCCCAGTCGCTTGTAGGATTTTTCCAGTCGCTTGTCGCGTTTTGGGGGTTTAATTGCATTTTTTCTATAAATTTTAGGTATATCAGTCATCACGTTCACTAGCGCACGTTTGTTGTTTACTAATAGCGTGTTTCTCAATGACACAATGTAGCTGAGTGTATAGGCCTGTTTGAGGGCCAAGGTTAATCGCAGTGCCCCTCCCACCCGTCTTGCTGATTCAATGCACGGGGCAGATTTTTCGCCCCCTCCCCGTTTTTGAAGTGACTACAGGGGAATACGGCTCCCCTGATTCTGTCCTCGTGTGCACACTTGTGGTTCGGTGCCGAAGCCAAACGTACGTTGGCGGAGTGAAAAAAAAATACCATAAGGCGAGAGCTGAAGTCCAGTGCACCTCAACCGCATATACACCAAGCAATTCCCCGACACTGGCTGTATCCTATGTAAACACGAATGCGCAGACATGAAACACACTCTTTGGAAATTCCCACACGCTACACGGCTTTTCGGGCACCGAAACCCGGACCTCCTTGAAATGCGTTTGCTCGATGCTCTGGCTAGCTCAGAATTTGAAGACCCCATTTGGCTCATCCAGCAGGCCTGAGAAGCGGCGGAAAGGTTAAGCCTTACCGAGACCACCCTGGTGGCCTATAGGCCCGGTCGCTAATCTGCAGGTTAAGATAATGTTTTGTACATCCATTTATCCAAGCGTGCGTTCTACCGAAGAGAGACTGCCCTGAGACGATGTTAAAGATGACTATGTGCTTTCGTTGATAGTGGCGCATCTTTTGGCTCTACAAGACAAGAAGATTACGCGATTTATGAAACTCTCCTTCGTACTTTAATGACATTTTTAATCATAATAAAAACATTTTCAAGAATCACAAAACTTATTGTTTCCGCTTGTTTTTACTTTTTTTCATCATGAGTGTTTGCTTGTTTGCTCCGTGGTATCTGTCAACACTGCTCTGTATAGATGATCAGATAGCCTTATATATTACAAAAAAAAAGCGTTCAGCAAAGCACAGGGCATTGCTTGCTCAACAAACAGAAGGAAACAAACTTTCAAGGAAGCAGCAAATAAATGATGGAGAAAACACTTTATTCTACCACTGAGCCACGCCGGTGCTTGGGACTTGGCAAACTTTCCTTGGGCAGGCTTGATGTCGGGGAAGCAATCGCGTTAATATGACTTATAAAGCGTTTTAAAACAGCGAAAGAGCAACCAGTTGTCGCACAGTGCGAATAGCGTAACGAGTGGGTCATCAAATGCTCCAACTCATTACAAAAGCTTATTCTTGTTCACCTATTAGCTGTGACGCATACCCACTTCAGGCATAATTCATCATCGTCGTCAGCCACTGCATGAACGAATGGCGCAAAATTCCTTGCAATTGTTTATCCGATACCACGCTTCTCAGAAGATTGACGAAAAATAGCATAGCGATTGCCGGTCTACTACCCTAAATTTTTTATTGTTAATGCCGTAATGTGCATCAAGCAAGTGTGCTTGCAGCAGTTACCTGATGAGTGTTTAGAAAAGGCTCTGAAAGGCCGCTCTTCTAGC
Organism: Rhipicephalus microplus; assembly: GCF_043290135.1. Classification (NCBI taxonomy): domain Eukaryota; kingdom Metazoa; phylum Arthropoda; class Arachnida; order Ixodida; family Ixodidae; genus Rhipicephalus; species Rhipicephalus microplus. The sequence goes on along the minus strand of NC_134707.1, from coordinate 60,598,847 downwards.
TTTCGCTGTGACTGTGCTGCGTCTTCCGCGCAGGCCTGGCGTTTTTTCCACCAAGAAATTCGGGAAGGTACGTCATGGGTCCCCGCACGACCCTATTGCACTACGCGTTCATGACGTCATGTAGTGGCATGACGTGGGCGACCAGGTCAGTGGCGATCTTCTGCTTGGCCTTGTCTGTTGAGCGCAGCAGGGTAGCCCATTCCTCTCACGTGGCAGTTTATCGTAGTCCTCCTGTATACACGATGAAGAACTACGTGATATCGAGAAATCGTTCGTTCTTTCGTAAAGTTCTGTCAGACTTTCTTCACAGTCTCACTTGTCTGAACGAGAATGACCGTGTACGTGATCATTGCTCCGGCAAGCTGCAAATGGAAAGACATGTGATATTGAAGCCCTATATATGCAAGCTGTTTTTATTTTTGTTAGAAAAAGATATATAGACGCCGTCTTGTGTACACCTTTACATATCATTTCAAGAGGTGAGAAGCCACCTGCATAAAAAGAAGAGGCTACAACGGTCACCTGCCTAAGTCAACACGAATATCACAGGGCGCACACTTCGCATTCTTCACTCGAAAGCATTTCGTAGTCCTCCTGTATACACGATTAAGAACTACGTGATATCGAGAAATCGTTCGTTCTTTCGTAAAGTTCTGTCAGACTTTCTTCACAGTCTCACTTGTCTGAACGAGAATGACCGTGTACGTGATCATTGCTCCGGCAAGCTGCAAATGGAAAGACATGTGATATTGAAGCCCTATATATGCAAGCTGTTTTTATTTTTGTTAGAAAAAGATATATAGACGCCGTCTTGTGTACACCTTTACATATCATTTCAAGAGGTGAGAAGCCACCTGCATAAAAAGAAGAGGCTACAACGGTCACCTGCCTAAGTCAACACGAATATCACACGGCGCACACTTCGCATTCTTCACTCGAAAGCATTTCTTCCAAATCATAAATTGAATTCGCCCATTACGGGGATATACTTTAATTAGAGCAGTACAAGGTTGAACCATAATCATCATAGCAAAAGTTCTGACACCTATATCAGCACCTTCGGTGTCTGCATCCCAAAAATTCCCTACCAATCTTTTTTTTTCGTTCAAGAGTGCAGTGTCAGAAACATACGATATACGGGTGAACGGCATTCGAATACCTCAATTACAAAAGTTTAACAATGCTTTGCTAGAGTTTACTAGTGAACTATAGCTGTAACGTTATATGTGACAAGAGGAGCAAATTGAGCGATGGCAACGTTAGTATTCATGTTGTCAGGCAACAGAGCAACATACAAAGTCCAAGTTATAAGCTCTGCCGTTTTACGTGCCAATCGGGCCACCATCTGATTATCATGTCGGTCGAGCTGAGGACACTTTAATGCCACGAAAATAGTTATTGTAGCCGGCCTTTACAACTATGCGAAACCTTGCGACGCACGTCTTTCGGCCCAGATGCCCGTCGCGAACCTAGCGGTGACCTCGAGCAACTCGAGTTAGGGTACACACCTGCTGCGCTCGTTTGGACACCTGTCAATGCTATCACCGTGGTCCAGTGAAACGAGCTAGGCCTAGCGCCTCTTGGTATGTTAGGCCCAATCTAGCACATTTATTATCACCTGCACGAACAAACATGCTTCGGGCTCGTCGCTAGGCCGAACCTCCACAGATGTTTTTAGTCGCAACCTATTCGACCATTCCATCAACTGTAGGCGGCGCAATGGTGCGTCGAAGTGGCGGACGAGACGGTGATGTCGCGAGCGTGCACGTAAGCGTTGCAGAGCGTGAAGACGCGCTGAGAGACTGAAGTGCGGCGCAGACTATCGCCATGAGACAGCTTCGGAGCACGGCCGCATGGCGCCGCCTGCGTCGCTGGAATGACCGAATTTTGCACAAATTATGGCCGTAACTGCTTTGTAGCAGTCGCTCGCTTTCTTTAGCTTCTTCACGGGCTGCATTGTAGTTATTTCGTTGTAAGAGCTAATCTAGCATAACCCGGAGTAGTGTGTTATACCTTCACCAGCCAGTTTTAATGCCTTGGGACCTTGAGGATGCTCGAAAGTAAAACAAAAAATTAGATATCGTCAAACATGTCTCTTTCTAGAGATAACGAACAGTTGAAGGAGTTCCAGAGAAGCCGAAAAGCGGGAACTTTACATTTTCTTTTGTTTTATTTGTCAGTGACAGAAACAGAAGTCAAAAGAACTGCCCGCTCATCTTCGAGTTAAGTGTGGTTGACACACTCTATAATGGAATAAATCTAAAAGTTCATGTAGTTTCATGATGAGGGCGGCCCGGTCAATGGCGAATTGTGGATCTCTTATGTTTCTTCATATTTGCATTCAATGTATACTTTTAAGCTTCCTTACTCTCGAACGTAGCCCAATATGCTTGGTACTTAAAGACTTGCTGGCTTTATAGCCTACACTGAAAGAATTAGGAGTGACTCTACATTTCTTACCGAAACGAGCGTCGGTAATTTCAAAGAGAAGAAACCAGCGGCTGATAACGCCATCTCTCCGGGTTTCAAGGAACTCCTCAGATAGATCACCTGCAAAAGTCGTATTGTGCGAGCATATGGTTCGAGCAAGCGGAGAACGTATTCAGTGACATGTGCTTGCTAACAGTGAATAAGCAGTGCGCATAAAAGTCGGCGGGCAGCTTTTATGGGACATATGCATATTCACGGTGCCCCAGCTATCTTTAGCGAGAGTTTCAAAATATGCCAATGCACTCAATGACGACGCGACCAAGTGCCTGTTGCCGACTCTCGCCTGGAGCTAGTCATACTATATTTTTGTGTTCTGATTAATAGCGTACTTAGGCTACTTCCGTTAATGGACTTGTGAAGCAACGAAACTGGGCAAAACATTTCAGTGAGAAACCTGAAGATGGGTTTGCAAAACTTCCGATCAGTCGAACTTATCTGTTAGTTATTATGGTGCTTTACTGCTTACAACAGTCGCCCGCGAAATACAAAGATACCTCGTGTCATGCCCGCCCGTGCGTCAAAGCGCGCTGCGATTCTAATGCTCCCTAACACTCCGCATACGAGCGGCCATAGCATTTGCGGGGTGGTGCTGTCTCGACAGGGGCGCGACAACGGTAGAGATTGTGCGATAAACACGCTTTAGTGGAGGCGCGCCCGAAGTTCGGCGTCTACTGAAAGTGATCGAGAACAAACGCGTACTTGGTCGACGTAGCTGTCGCTTTCTGAGGAAATCACGACTTCTTGCAGGGTGCGTTGCACGTTCCGAACCTTCAAAGAAAGAGAAAAGTTGATGGTAGGGCACCGTTAAGAAACTGATGTCAGTGTTGGACAGCTTCGCGCCTTCATAGTGTCCCCTGTTCGTGACGATGAAGTAGGCGAAAAAGAAATTCTATTGTTCACCAGGTTACATACAAATTCGGTTCCACAAACACATACCAATTCGGTTCCAGAAAATTATGGCACTTTACATTTGTGTTCACAATAAATGTGTCACATGTTTGCACTCAATTGTTCTGGCACCCAGCACAAGAAAACGTGTTTCTTTAGGTGGTTATTAGGCCCTGAATCGGCGAACACGCCAAGACAACCCGCTTGTTGGCGATTTTAATGAAGGCACAGGACCATCGTTTCATGAACTCCTCCTCTTCCAATGAAAAGATTTCCGATTCCAAATGGCCCTTTACAATATTATACAACCGCACCAGCAAAGCCCATTGATTTTTGCGAGCCTTTGCTTGATGCACAGCCAAGCCCCTATTTTCCCACAACACGTACACGCCAGCGGTCAGCACTAGACGTGCAAGCGCGCCATTTGGACATCGTTCCCTTTTGACAAATATTTCTACACCCAACGGGAGGTACGCCCTGTTCACGAGGGACCAAAAAGTCTTGGCCACTCGACAGGTTAACAAAGTGTGTTCGTTGTCCTCGTGCATGCCGCAGTGCACGCACGATCGGACCGAACGTAGTGCCACTTGTATATTCGGTCCGCCGTGGGCAGGACGGACCACCTGTAACGCGACACGACATCCTGGATGCTGCACGGAAGCCAACTGGGCGTCAACAACACCCACGGAAAACCGGGGTTTTTAACCTCGCAGCCGGAGTTTACAAGAAGCTCTTGAGCTAGCTCCGTGTTACACACCTCCAGGATGGGGGTGTCCAGATTTAGCACGGCTATACGCTTGTAAAATTCTACTACATGCCTGTAGAGGGGCGTCGGGTTCATCGCCTTGGGCCCCGCTGGTTGCGTCGGCAGGAACAAATTACCTTGCACCCCCAAGAAATACATTGCCAGTTTCCTGGAGGGGTGTTCCTCCTGAAGTTGCAGGACCTTGAGGGTCGTCTTCAAAGCATACATGTCCGCGAGGCCGACCACCAAAGGGATGTCCCATCCGCCCTTCTCGCGAGGCAATCCCAACTGCTCGTATTTAACGAGGGCCGTTTTGGCATTCCAGAAAAACCTAATTATTTGGGACTTGACCTTACGCGCGATTTGGTTCGGTATGACTACCGAGTTTGTAAAAAACCGCAGGCACCCAGTATGTACGCCCATGAGTAGATATCGACATACGTAGTACGGAAAGCTAAATTCAAGTGCCCTGGTTATTTCCTGTTTTAGTGTATTACCTCTTCCTTCCAACTCTGGTTGGACACGCCAGTGGTCCTGTAATTTGTTCCTAGGATAGTTACAATGTTTTTTTAACGCAGCTCAATTGTGGATGCTGGGTCGAGTTTGTGCGACGTACTTGAATTTTTTTAAAAAAAAGGCGCAAAATGCATATTACCAGTAAGAGCACGTTTACACTAGAGCGACATGACACTTACACAATCCCGACGAAGTCACAAAGCAGACGCAGACCATTGACCGACGAGTCGACTGCCGACGACGCTTCAAAAGACAGCATGTCGTCGTAGTGCAACATGATGAGAAACCGAAAACACCAGCAAAACGTATCGGCAGACCGATTGCCGGCGTGTCTTCGCGAGATATGCTGCTGTGCGTAAATTTCCTTATGTCTTAGCTTCAAACGACTACGAAGGGGGAAATGATAGAGGAGATAACAATGCCCCCTCCGAGGCTTTCACATCGTTTGAATAAGCATCTTGCGCACCCCACGGAAGTCTTTTATTCGCTTCCCTTTAGTGTATGCGCAGCCCCGTCCCTCTAAGCCGTGGAATATGGTGGGGGCTGCGCTTCGTAGCCAGAGGGGGATAGTGGCAGAGCAGGGAGCATGACTCAAAATGAGGCGCAGCTGTGCAATTTTAGTCTGTGTCGCTGCGTGTGCCTCTAGTGTGACTACGGAATGGGCCGACGAAAGATTGTGAGCACGACAAGGCGGGGACGGAGACTTCCAGAGACCATCGGCGGTCTGTTTATGTTGTTGCAGTGTAAATATGATGACGACAAGGCAAACTACTCTCCCAAAGACAGTATCCCAAAGCCTTTGTACCCGAGACATACACTTGTCTGATATAAAGAGCTGATTGATTGATTTATTGATTGATTGATTGAAGCCCCGATTGACCAGGTTGGACAGGTGGCTAAGGCCAGTGGGGTTTTAGAGTTAGTCCGCATGGATTAAGATGACCTATGTTTAATTAAAATACTTCTATTGTATTCTGAAGCTCATGTTCGAATTCGGCATGGTCCTGCTTGTGAAGAACTCGGCTGCGTGTTTCCGTAGTGCTGGGGCCACAAAGTGGCAGGTGCATGCAAAGCCGCGGATGTAGCTAAACGTCTCCGCTTTCGTGGTACGCATGATGTTGCTCTCGTGTGAAACTAATTCATACTGTTAAAAGTAGGCTGTCTATCACTTCGCGCCAGCTTCTTCAAACCTTCGTCGAATATTATGGTATCCGAAAGGCGATCTCTGCCCGGCACGACCTTCTTTGTCGGCTAACCCTTTTCGTCTCACTTTTAAAGTTACGACTCGAATGAAATGTTTTCGTTAAACCTGCAAGGAATATGCAGACAAAGATCGATGATACTTCTCTGACCATTGCGTCGCTGAGAATGGCGATGTCCAGAAAGTCGAGGACCGCCGAAACGGTGTACGTAATGGAAAGCACGTGCTCCACCGTCCAGAACTCTTCGACGAAATTCAGGTAGATGCCGCTGCAGGAAGCCCAGAGGACCATGGCGCCAGAGACCACTATGGCATGCTCCCAGGTCTCCTTTAGACTTCGCTTCATGTGCGAAATCGCGCCTAGGTTCAACCTGACATTTTCGACCAATCGTGCTCGCCTTTCCGGGCCGATGTAGTCGTTGCCGCCGCTTCGCACGATGAGCCTGAGAACCGCGCGCTGGTGCTCAATGTACAGCCGTATCACTTCGCAGCAGGGTCTGATGACCAGGAAGGGAGCCGCATCGAGCACGTAAAACACGAAATTACCGGCGATGCAAGTGAGCTTCAAGGTAGCGCCCAGCACTGGGCCGCAAGCCAGTTTGTCTACGAATTCGAGCGAAAGGTAGCTACTGGTGCATACGTTCACAACAAATGCTGCTAGCAGCAGGAAACGGATCAAATAACTGGCATTTGTCGCCTTAAGACCATTCTTGGGTGCAACGAACCGGACTCGCTGCTCGTACTTGTGCGATTCGTAAAAGAATTTCTGCAAGCTTCTCGCTTTGAGGAGCATGAGTGTTGCGTTCAGCGCAATCTTGGAACTGTCGAAGGCGCAAATGAGTACGTACAGGTGCGTTGTGAAAATCAGGTCGTGTACCAACACAGTGATATAAAGCTCGTAAATATAAGCGATCTCGTTGATGGCGCACAGAAACATGCAAGCGGCGGAATAGATTAGGTAGCACTTGTTCCAGGAAAGGAACTGCTCTTCGGACTTCGAAGTCCTAGAACTGCGCAGGATTAGAAGGCCGAAATATTTGCAAATCCTTCCGTACCCCTTGAAGTGGCGCCTCATGAAGGACGACATAATGGTCGCTTTGGCAATTTTTAAAACAATCGTCCTTTTTTTTCTTTTTTTTTGGGGGAATCGGAGTGAGCAGTCGAGGACTGTATAGTAAACCGGAAGTTGTTGACGTCACATCGGTACTCTGCCATAGAAAAGAATGAAAATTGGAAGAGTTAGTAAAGTCATATGGCTCTTTTTTGTTAGCACTATACCATACTATACGTGAGGTCTATTAGACTTACTGAATGCTCAATGATGAGCTAGTATGTTGCTACTTTATTAATGAAGCAGGGTGCAAAAAATTGTTCACGCACTCATAGGTGGCGGACGCACACAAAAGCCCGCTAAGTCAACTGTAAGTTGCTTCTTACGTTAAATGACGCACAGTTGCGAAAAAATATATTCACATGAAATCATTTTTATTATGCGTTCATGGAGCTTGTATAGTTTTTATAAAACGAGTGTCTCCCCCCCCCTTTTTTTTTGAAGAGAAGTTGAGTGTGCAGTCGATGACCGTATAGCGAACCGCAGCTTACTGACGTCACACTGGTACTCTGCCAAAGAAGAGAGAATGAAAATCTGAAGAACTCGTGACGTAATATGCTGCTTTTTTTGCACGATACCATACTAAATGTGAGGTCTACTGAAAGTATCAAATGTTTACTGATGAGCTAGTCTGTGAGCTATAATAATAACGAAGCAGAGCGCAAAAAAGTTGTGCACGCACTGATAGATGGAGGACGCACACAAAAGCCCACTGAGTCAACTGTAAGGTACTTCTTTCGTTAAATAAAAGACAGTGTACAAATACATTTGCGTGAAATCATTTTCATTTTGCGTTCATGGAGCTTGTATACTTTTAAGTATACTTATTACCTAACGCTTTTTCAGAAACGAAAGGCATCTTAAATAAATGAATGTAGCAGATAAATTATTCAGTAAAGGGAATTTCACTTCTGATGACTTATCTGTATTGGCTTTGTCTGTTGGAGCTCACAATTGTTTCAACAACCATCATAGTTTGATACCTATACATGCTTTGTTGTGTTTTTCATTTGCAGATCCTTCCGTAACCCTTGAAGTGGCGCCTCATGAAGGACGACATATTGGTCGCTTTGACAATTTTTAAAACGATCTTTTTTATCTTTTTTGCGGGGAATTAGAGTGAGCAGTCGAGGACTGTATAGCAAACCGGAAGTTGTTGACGTCACACCGGTACTCTGCCATAGAAAAGAATGAAAATCGGAAGAGTTAGTAACGTCATATGCCTCTTTTTTGTTAGCACTATACCGTACTATATGCGAGGTCTAATAGACTTACTGAATGCTTAAAGATGGGCTAGTATGTTGCTATCTTATTAATGAAGCAGGGTGCAAAAAAAATTGTTCACGCACTCATAGGTGGAGGACGCACACAAAAGCTCGCTGAGTCAACTGTAAGTTACTTCTTAGGTTAAATGAAGCACAGTAGTGTAAAAATATATTCACATGAAATCATTTTCAATATGCTTTCACCGAGCTTGTATACTTTTGAAGTATACTTATTAACTAACACTTTTTCTGAAACGAAAGGCATCTTAAATAAATCATTGTAGCAGATAAGTTATTCAGTAAAGGGATTTCACTTCTGATGACTTATCTGTCTGTTGGAGCTCACAATTGTTTAAACAACCATTATAGTTTGATACCCATACATGCTTATTTGTGTTTTTCAGTGTGCCGCATACATCGGCAATCAATGCCGGGATGCAAATTACTTCGGGTCCTACCTAAAGTTGTACACCTATAGATAAGCTGTGTCGCACGACACGTAAAAACCACTCTAGTTATTTTTCTACCACGTTGCTAATTGTGAGTTGAAATAATTTGCCAACTGTTAACTGGATCGGGTCGCCACTTACCTGAGCACTGACTCACGACTCTGCAAGTGCTAATTGTGCGCGCGCTTAGTTGATATATTTGGCAGTTTCCGACACACCATCAACGATGCTCTTTCGGAAGTTTTCACCGGCACTAAACTGCCGCCCGATGTTCTCGTGCATGTCGGTCGTCCTTGACTCGGTTGCGTTACCATGGATACCATACTTATAACCTCTTACGAGGGCTTTTTGAGTCAGCACAGTGTTTCCCTCCCTTGGCTGCGCAGGCCAGACCGCAGCTCTTTCGCTGAGAGTATAGGATCTTTAACTCGCAAGAATCCCATCGATTTCAGTTGTCGCTATGAGTTTCGCGGAATGCGTTTTCTCGGCACTCAATACGTGGTGGGGACTGCACATTTTGTTGCCGCAGGAGACACCTTTTTGTGTGTGTGTGAAACAGCTTTATTGCGTGCGATATCTGAGCGCGCGTCCACGTTCGACAGTTTGAACACCTACTTACTCGTTAATGACGTCTAACACGTGAGGCAGTATTTGACTGGGGCTCTCCATTATCACTTCTGATTGTTTCGCCGATGGATCTACATGTGCGCAAACACACGGGTCGTACTGTCAGATTTGGCGTTAGTGAGGCGTTCGCCATGTCTGCAAAGAAGATTGGCGCGTAGATCAGATGCGATAATTGAAGAAAAGCGGCTGCGCCGCCACGTGTTTGTTGGGTAAACGTTCGTTTCATGCGCCGGTCATGAGTCTCCATAGTATGATGTCGCTGTATACAGGGCGGATCTGTAAAAAAAAAAACAAAAGAACACCAATACATAACGTGATCTTTACAGACCGCTGACATGATGGCTCAGTTTTGTTTCCCGCTAAAACTAGGCCAAAACGCTTGTGCTTTTACCCTCATCCCACCCAAGCCTAGCTCGACACAAGCAAAACGTTTGTCAAATCGGTGTATTTTTGATGATGCATGCGGTTTACCCGTTTTCCCAAACGTTATGCGAGCCTACCTCAGCGTTTGTCAAATCGTACGGTCATAAACGAGCGCTCAATTAAGCGCACGTCACTGATTTCAAACGGTGGTGTGAAATCCCGGCGCAAGTTTGTCGTGACTGAGAGCGCACAGCGAAAAAAAAAATAGTGACAGTTTCTCCACAAGGGTGAAGCAATGAATGCGATAGCAACAAATTGTAATCCTATACGAAGTGAGGCTGGGAGCCAACTCTTTGGGATTCGATCTCACGCAACTCTACAACACGCTGGTTTAAGAGAGCACGACCGCTCCAAGGAGGCTCTTTGCACATTCTCTTCGCGTTGAAAGCGCAGCGCGTATACAAGGGTATGCGAGCCGCCCGCCGCCGAGATAGCTAGATAACGATCGCGCCAGCGTTACCACGCTCGTGAAATCAAAGGTCGCAGTTGTGGCTAGAGGGGCCCATTCCCTCCGATCCCGTCTTTTCACGCTCGATAAAGACGGGCAAGGGGTTTCCTGTCTGCTTGAGCATTCGACCGCTGGTTTACCAGCCACTGGGATCTTATCGCATGTGCCTGAGAGCGACGGATATCGGCCGATTCGTTTGATTTCCGCTTCAGTCGCGCCCGCTCGCGTGCTATCACCAGCGTGTAGACAGTACGATGTGCTGGGGCCTGGGGGATCTTATCGATTTCGACTTTGTACGTGACATGACAGCGACAGCAACGACAGAAAGCCGTGGAGATGGTACGTGTAATTGCTATCGCAATAAAAGGAGCATCAAAATAATCGAGTGTGTCTCCTCTCCCCCTCAAAACGACAGCTGTGACGCTAACAAGAGCTGGTACAGTGTCGAGTAGCGCCACGGTAAGCGGTAATTGATGAAGGCAAAACGGAATGCAAAACTCAGCACAGCATACCAGTTATGATTAATAAAACATATTGTATATACCGTGCGCACGCGTTGTCACTCATTTACATGCGCATGTGGACGGGTTATAAAGCTCCCCAGTTCTTTGCTCACTCGTCATGTGTCACTGCGGGGAGATGCGTGGATTACTTTTTTTTCTTACCTTGATTTTCAAGGAGCAAAAAAAACTGGACTCCTGGTTATCGAACCATGTCACGACCTCCTTTTCCTTACATAAGAGGTCGTGCGGACTAGCCCACTGGTCCCACGCCCTAGCTTGAGGAGTCTTTAATTCCACGCAACAGAAGTGTCGCACTGCTGTAGCACCATTAATAAGCATGCGTGCACCCATCGGAATAAACCATTAGGGTCGCCGGCCGACTCTCGGTACCGAATCCGGCACCTCCCGCAAGGGAAAGTGATGCCCGGCCACTTTGCGACCACCTTGGTGGAAATAATGATGAAAAACGTTGTGTCAGTCTAATCAAAGTGTGACGGCCCCTCAAAAAAATTTGGGTGTTTAGAGGTTGTATGCAGGGGTGTAGCCAGAGGGTGGCACACCGGGCACGTGCCCCCCCCTCACCACCCCCTCCAAATATTTTTTGATCATTGCATAGAGAGCGAAAAATGGCCATTTTAAGTGAGTGCCTCTTGCCAAATCAAGGTGGTGCACCCCCATCCCCCGAAAAAGATTTCTGGCTACGAGCCTAGGTGTACGCATTCTTTTTTTTTTTGCAAACTGAGACCGACTGCGGGAAACAAACACTTCACTCTTCCAGCACGGCACCAGCAAAGATAATTTCTTCGAGGTGGTCTGAGCATCCATTTTTGACCCGTAAGTGAAATTAAATGCTTCATTCTCATGTATGAGCCCTCGTACGCACAGCGCAACTTTCAGTTGAATCGTTACCAAAAAGATGGAGTTACGGGATTACTTTTCAAGAAGTAAAACAAGTTTTCAAAACTTTTTTATAGTCAGCTAAAAATTGCTCTCATCTCTCTGCAAATAAGGGCCACGAGCTCAAAAACCACTCGTCACAGCCATTGGCTGTTTCGAGCATGGCGCGCTCAGTCATTACTGGGGCTGCAGCGGCAGGCCGCGACTTGCCGATGCGTACGTGCGCGATCGCACTGAAAAGCCGTGTATTGGAATAAAAACGAAGAGAAAAAGTGCTCATAGTCACTGGCGTGCGTGACGTATTTTCTTTCCCCGTGCCATCCCTCCCTGCTTAGCTTTCAGCGCTTTCGTCAGCTCTAGAAGAGAGAATACAGTGGCAGCATGCGACACTGCCCCGCCGCGGTGGTCTAGTGGCTAAGGTACTCGGCTGCTGATCCGCAGGGCGCGGGTTCGAATCCCGGCTGCGGCGGCTGCATTTCCGGTGGAGGCGGAAATGTTGTAGGCCCGTGTGTTCAGATTTGGGTGCATGTTAAAGAACCCCAGGTGGTCTAAATTTCCGGAGCCCTCCACTACGGCGTCTCTCATAATCATATAGTGGTTTTGGGACGTTAAACCCCACATATCAATCAAGCAGCATGCGACAAATTTTTGCAACTCCGCTCGTACTGGACGGATTCTAAAAGTAATTTTCCGTTTTGCATTGCTCAATTACCCTTTTGAAATATCTACTGGAAAAACATTCTCGGTTACTAAGGGTATTGATATAGACAGATATGTGGAATTCAACGGCTCGAAACCACCATACGATTATGAGAGACGCCGCAGTGGAGGGCTCCGGAAATTTCGACCACCTGGGGTTCTTTATAACGTGCACCCAAATCTGAGCACACGCGCCTACAGCATTTCCGCCTCCATCGGAAATGCAGCCGCCGCAGCCGGGATTCGATACCGCGACCTGCGTGTCAGTAGCCGAGTACCTTAACCAGTACCACAACGGCGGGGCGGTTACTAAGGGTACAGGCATGCAAATATGTGTAGAGACAAAGAGGAAAATAGAATTGTTATATCTGCTTAGACCACTGAAGGTAAGCCTTATGAGAAAATTTCTTCTCTGAAAGGGATGCTGAAGGGAAAAACAATTTTCCGTTTTGAATTGCTCAATTACTGTTATGGTATCTCTTGCTGGAAAACCACCCACTGTTATTAATGGTATACACATGCAAATATGTGTACAGACAAAGAGGAATATAGAATTGCTACACCTTTTTAGACCAATGAAGGTGGTCTACATAGATATAACAAACCAAAAGTTGCTATGACAAGACGAGTGTCACATGTCCCAAGGGGTCTATCAACATGCAAGGTGTTCAGATTTAGTGCCTACTTTCCAACCATAGGTTCTGTGTAGCAAGCGCCAATGTGCGCATGCGGTTACCAAACTACTTAACACAATATCTACTTTTTACATCTGTTGAGACTAGGCTTGTGCGAATAGTGAATTTTAAGCTCGAAGCGAATAGTGAGATTGGTCGATTAATTTCGAATCTAATTCATGCAGTATATATGACATATACAGAAAATGGGCATACTTATCAATTAAAGTGCACAATAATCAAGAAGCATGAAATAAGGCTCCTATGGAAATTCTTTTTTTCATTCAAAGAAAGGTAAAACAACTGTAGTAGTACGAGATTTCCACTTTTGGTAGATATAAGTGATAACCTGTCAAATATGTAACATATCAAAATTTTTAGTGTACTTATATGGAGCATATAAGCCGACATAACAAGCTTTAATATATATGATGAATCGGTTTGTGGGCGATATGTTCATTTAAAGGAGCCCTGCAACACTTTTTCAAGAAGCCTTGGATTCACTAAAGAATCTTATTGCCTCACGAATTCACCACCGTAATCTTTTATAGAATCCGTCAAGTACGAGCGAAGTTGCCAAAATTCGCGTGCTGCAACTGTATTCTTTCTTCTAGTGCTGACGAAAGCGCTGAAAGCTAAGCAGGAAGGGATGACACGGGTAAAGAAAATACGTCACGCACGCCTCGTGACCTGGAGCACTTTTAGGGGCGAAGCTCCTCTGGGTGTGGGTCTGTCCATCCCCCGTTGGTGTATGTAGCCACCGGTGGCACATACCCGTTCTGGAGCGGGTATGTGCCACAGGGGATGCGAGATGGCGGTACTTGGAGTGTTCACTATATGGACGCACGGACAGACGCATGGGCGGGCGGGCAGACAGACTAGCAGACGACGGAAGCGCGGAGTGGATATGTGCCACAGGGCATGCGAGATGGCGGTACTCGAGTGTTCACTGTATGGACTCACGGACGGACAGACTAGAAGGCGGACGGACGCGCGGACGGATAGACGCACAAACGGACGGACGCATAGATGGACGCAGGGATGGTCGCGCGGACGGGCGGAAGCAAGAACGAATGGACGGACGGAAGCACGGACGGGCTGACGGACGCTTCGCCCCACTCATCATTCACTCCGTGTATATGCTGCGATTTTTTTTTCTTCAAATACGCGGCTTCTCAGTGCGATCGCGCACGTACACATAAACAAGTCGCGGCCTCCCGCTGCGACCCCAGTAATGACCCAGTGCGCAATGCCCAAATTAAGCAATGGCTGATTGAATGGCTGTGACGAGGGATTTTCGAGCTTGTGGCGTCATTTGCAGACAGAAGAGAGCAATTTTTAGCTGACTTCGAGGATTTGTTGTGAATTTCAGGCCGCGCGCTGTGCCAAAATATTAGGCTCGCGCGATCGGTAGCCTCGACTACCGATCGGCAGTGACCATGCACAAGAAGTGTTGCACGGCCCCCTTTTGGTACTCGGCTGCTGACCCGCAGGTCGCGGGTTCGTATCCCGCGCTGCGGCGGCTGCATTTCCTATAGAGGCGGAAATGTTGTAGGCCCGTGTGCTCAGCTTTGGGCGCACGTTATAGAACCCCAGGTGGTCGAAATTTCCGGAGTCCTCCACTACGGCGTCTCTCATAATCATATGGAGGTTTTGGGACGGTAAACCCCACATATCAATCAAATCAATCTATTGCAGGGCCCCATTTAAATTGAAGTAAAACTACGCGGCAGAACGGATTTTTCTTGGATAGGTGCTTTCACGGCTTGTCACCTCTACACCTCAGTGAAACCACTTTTACAGGAGGTTACGTGCAAAATAATATACACTTATTTGTTCACTGCGAATACTTCGAAAGTTTCAATACTTCAAACTCGAATCAAAGCAGATTCGAATACTCTACTACTATTCGTTCAAATATTCGCAGCATTTGAATATTCGTACAAGCCTAGTTGACTATGAAGCATAATATCTGTCTAGTGGAGGTGTACATCACTCTATTGATCACATATGCAGCATTTGATTCACCTTGTAAAACACTTTATTTTCCTCATAAAAAACTTTAATGCCTTCTTTGGGACGTATTGCACTTCCTATTTGGACCCACCCCTCCTGTTATGGGAAACGTGTTTTTTATAGGAGGAACATAAATTTATATTGTAATTTTTCTTCAGGTTTGCCTTCACTCTGTCCATGTGGAATTCAAGCAGATGACTTCACGTCACAATTGTCTGTAGACACAAGTTGCACTGGAAAGGCTTGAGGCTATGACAACTCCAAAAAGTTGAAGCCTTATTCAGGTACTGAAACTTTCGCGAACAAAGTCCATTGGCACAAGACTCTTCCCGACTGTGGCAGGCCCTTCCGTATCTTCTACCGTGCAAGCAGAGTTCGCTGTTAATCTGTGCCTACCTTAAGCTTCTATTACGCCATCATCATCTGCTTCTTCATCCTTTCAACTGCTGGTCCTCAGTAAACTTCTAGAAGTTAGAGGCATCGCTGAAAAGAGGTCAAAAGACAAAATAAGCTTCACTGTTCCGGTGTCGGGAGACTGGCGTAAGAGAATATAAAGTATACGGGGAAGTGTAATACGATATTTTTGGTGTTTTGCATATTGAAACCATACAAATATGAGGCACGCTGTAGTGGATGGCTCAGGAAATTTCGCATACCTCAGGCGCATGTAAATTTATTTAAGTACACTCAAACCTCGATATAAAGAACGTGGACATAACAAATATCGGTTATAACAAAGTGAACGAAAAATAGTCTTGCAACAGCTGTAGTGTTAAAATTATACCTTTATAACAAATTTTTGAATGTAACGAAGTTATTTTTGTGTGAGATGCAAGTTTGTTATAATGAGGTTTGAAGTATATAAGCCTCTGCCATTTTCGCCAGTAGAAAATATGCGACCGCTGTGGCTCGGATCGAAGCTGTAACTTTCGGGTAAGCAGCTGGGAACCCTGAGGACGCACGCCTAGGTAGTGGGCAAACTGGGAACGTTGAAAACACACGAACCCTGGCGAAAGCTTCCAATTCTGCAAGCCTAGTATGTCCTGGTGAAGACGAACTAAACTGCACAATCATCGTGAGAGTTGTGCGTGCTCACCACATTATGACGCCCCAGCTTAAAAGAGCACATAATTTCTGTCCTTCGACTCAGTCACATAACGAACACCACCTTATCAAAAAACATAAATCTAGGATCACCAAGATTGTATTAGCAACTGTGCACTGCTGTAACGTTGTTATGGCTCATCACCGAGGTACTAATGCATGAAGTAATTACACAGTGAGGCATAGTTAGTCCCAAAACACAACCTCCGGTTGTGGTGTGTCGTCACTAAGGCACAGTCTGCTGATGTTGGAAGCTTCCAGCTCTTCCATAATTTTCCCTTCACTATTAACAGCCATTATAGACACCTGTGGCTAACCTAAAATCAACAGAAATCATGATCATATGCGAAACTACTCACTGCATGAAGGCAAAGCTGCAGGTGCCCCCCCTTATCTATTCTCAATATGTATATCGTCAATATACAGTTCCTTTGCACCACAGGATAGTCGCCTGTGCCTGCAAAACCTTTTTGATGTCACCGAGCGTTGCTTAAGTAAACTAAGCTTTATTTAAATGATCGCCTCTGTCGGTATTGATGGCCAGTGATGTGAATGGCTGGGCATTCCCACAACGTGTCTAATGGCCTCCTCTCCTTTTTTCGTATCGTTTGGATCCACGGTTGATAAGGTAGTGAGGTGTTAGACCAAATAATCTTTTGTGATTGGGAGAAAAATCAAGCCCGTAGACTTGAGGTTTTCTTGAACCTTGCTTCTGTGTCAACCTGTAAATACTCTTCAATGTACGGGGGGAGGGGTTTTTTAAAGTTCTCAGGCCATTTTACCATCTATTCCTATGGGAGCGTGGCCTCGTAGTGTGCCCCACTCCACCCTGTACATATAAACATTCATTAACATTTTGAGACAGTCAGGTTTCCAAGACTTCACAGTGGTGCTCGTAGCCACAACTTCAAAAGTTCTTATGTGAAGCAAATGTTGAGTTTTATGTTCTATAAGAAAGCGACTTAATGACTGCCTAGTGATAAAATATTGTATATTGTTTATATGAAATGGTTCTACTGTGGGCAAGAAATTTTTGGCATACTTTTTTCTTTTCTGGCTTACTAAGACTCCACTTCCGGCAAGACTTGGTTTGCGGCAGACCCTCAGTGCTAGTCTTTTGTGTATGTTTGTTCGTCTTGTCTATTTTGAACTGTCTTTAGCTTTTGCAGCTGGTTTGTGGAATCTCACAGGTGCATTATTCAGATATGTGAAATGGCTTAACGTGTGTTTTCAAGACAAATAAGTTGCCAACATTCTTGGTAGTCATTGTGGATAGATTTGCCCCCTAACATTTCCTTAATAGACTGCAGCAGAAGCTTTCTCGTGGAGATTTTTTTCAGACAATGCATGGGCATTGCCTGGAGGTTCATCACTTAGTCCTTATATGTCAACACAAGCCATCGTTAGCTAATAATATTAATAAAAATATTAATTCTTGGTGTTTCTCATCTCGAATCGACGACATGGTGAGGGATGCTGTGGCGGAATTTCCAACACTTTAACCAACACAACCCAGCACTTAGCCATTGTTTGTGCAATATTAGCCATCATTATCTATCACTATGCAAGATCAGCCAACTCCAGTGAGAGTTCCGCTACATTAAAATGATTGAGCTACTGTGTGTACAGTTTTCATCATCTACCAATTGTATCCACCAAAAGTATGTGATACGAAAACTTCCCACCCCAATTGTATGTTATGTTTACGTGGTGTGGCAGGTGTACTGTCCCGCTTTCTTTTTGCAACAACTGTGTGATTTGCTTACCACAGCAACACTTGTGGCTGACTTACTTTCTGAACAGACCGTTTTTGCTGCCCCTTTCACACAATGACAATTACAAACGCGTGCTTTTCTCTGGCACATGGATGCGACTGCTAGATGCACAGTGGTGTCTTACGTACGATTAGCGATGGCGGTTCCGGCAATCAAGAAGCATCGTTACTTTCTTTGAGACCTTTAAACTGCGTTCAGCTTGAGACCTTGGGAGAGTGTAACTTGGCCTCAGAGATGCCTTTGCATCATGTGGTCTTGTGAGCAACCTCTTTTCGAATGCGGCCCCCGCAGGGGCGCCTGCGCAAGTAGGCGTTTGGTGTGTAGCGACACGATGGACCCGAGCTAACGGGGGAGTTTTGACTCCCTCCCACGCCTAGCCGTGCGTGGCTTTGCCGTGTCCGGGGAAAAGAGGATCCTGGAGGTTGAGCTGACGCTGGGTGATTGGACCTTTAAGGCCTCCCGGCAGAGGCAACACACCCCTTTGGCCCCGGCTTCACGCAGACGGCACCCCTGGGCTGACCCACCCAGGGGAAATCGGCAGTCGCCTTTTCCTATCTCTCTCTCCCTACATCTTCGTCTTTATCTCTTACTATTTATCTGTCCTGTCTTCTACTCTCTTCCGTTTACTTCCGATAATCATGGCGGCAAGGGTTAACCTTGTGTAGGTATCCCACCTTGGATAATTACATTGGGTTATAGTGACAGCGTACGGCTGGCGTCGGGAGGGCTTCTTTTAACAAGTCCAACCGCGTCCCCTTGTTGGGCTCCGTGGTGGGTGGTCGCCCGTGTTACCGAACACTTTCATACTTGTATGGCTTTACAAGCATCCGCCGACCTTGATCGATCTCGCAAGAGAGGCCGCACCAAAGCAAGTTATCACGTCTCGAAAGAAACAAAGTCACTTTCGCGAAGTACCACATTATCCACAGTGACAGCACACCTCTAAGAAAATTATCCCCATTTTTGGTGGCTAAATGCCTAAAATAAAAAATAGGACCCACATACAAAGCATCCAAAATGTCAAGCGGTGACCTTCTTTTGGAGCTAACCGAAAAAGACCAAGTGCCTAAGCTATCCCAACTAACCAGCATTGGAGAAACAGCTGTCACCGTTTCGGTCCATCGCTCTCTAAACACCAGCAGGGGAGTAATCTCTGAGGAAGACTTCTTAGGCCTTAGTGACGAAGAGCTCCTTGAAGGTTTCCAAGACCAAAACGTCCTCACAGTCCAAAGAATTGTAATCCGTCGCAATAATCAGGAAGTGCCCACCAAACACGTAATACTAACCTTTGGAACATGAGAAATGCCCACCTCTCTTAAGGCTGGGCACTTAAAAATAAATGTCAGACCCTACATTCCCAACCCCAGACGCTGTTTCAAATGTCAGAGATTCGGACACGCCTCGCACTCTTGCGGAGGCAAAGAAACATGCACAAAATGCAGCGCAAACGACCACAAATCAGAAAACTGTTCATCCTCACCCCACTGTGTTAACTGTGACGGGGAACACCCAGCGTATTCCCGGTCATTCCCATGTTGGAAAAAAGAAAAAGAAGTGATCGCTCTGACCGTTAAAGAAAAAATATCATTCAGCGAAGCGCAAACACGGCTATCGTACCTTTTCCACAGAAGTTACGCCGATGTGACGCAGTCGGGGGCAGCGTCACAAAGGCCTCAGGAGTCGACCGCTACCACACCCAGTGGTTCTATGGTGACTCAAACCGCCCCCGTAAAAAAAGCAGCGCCAGCTGCTCCATGCACATCAAAGGGCCCGCAGACTCCGGTCTCCCTGGGCCCTAAACTCAATAGAATGCCAAGGCCTGAGATCAGTTTCTCAACGCCTCACTCTCGATCTTCCAGCGCCTCAGACAAGGCAATGGAGATCGACCACAAAACTCCGGTGTCATCGACACCGAAGGACAAGCGCTCTCTCGAGCGTACCAAACAGGACAAGGACAAAGTCCCAGTAACCACAATAAGAAAGCGAAAACCGTGATAGTTATCGTATTTCTCTCTATTTCTATTTCTTAATATTGTCACCTATCATCTTTTATACCGATCAATCCCCAGAAGTATATTTACTTAACTTTATTCTGCCATGGCTTTTATTGTACATTGGAACTGTAGAGGCTTAATTCATAACTTAGGTGACATAAAGGACATCATTATCAAATTCTCACCAGTAGCCTTTTGCCTCCAAGAGACAAATCTTGGTGCAAAACACAGGCATTTCCTAAAAGGCTTCAAAGTTGCCCGAAAGGACCGCGAACATTGCAACCGTCTTTCAGGAGGAGTAGCCATAGTGGTGCAGGGCAGCACTCCTACGCGAGTTGTCCAAATAAACACATCTTTCGAGGCCGTAGCCGTCACCATCCTATCATACAAAACCATCACCATCTGCTCACTGTATATCCCACCTCACACCCTTTTCACCACCAAAAACCTAGAAAATATAATGGAACAGTTGCCACAACCATTTATCTTAGTTGGGGATTTCAATGCTCCTTCAACCCTTTGGGGTAGCGACAAAACTGACGCAAGAGGGCAAGCCGTGGAAGATTTCATTTTATAAAATGACATCTGCCTTCTTAATTCCGGTGCTTTTACCTACTTTTCACCAACCTCGCGCACTTTTAGTTGCTTAGATCTCGCCATGTGTTCATCGTGTATTTTTATTGATTTTAAATGGGACGTCGTCAACACGTCTTATAATAGTGATCATCAACCCGGCATCATAAAACTCATACCATCTTACCCAACTCTAACAAGCAGGCCACGCCGGTGGAAACTACAGCTCGCGAACTGGCCAGTTTTCACAGAAAACGCTAAGCTCAATGAAGTTTTCTCATCGGAGCTTTCTGTTGAGGAACTAAATGAAGAGTTCGTCAAAGTTTTAATCTTAGCAGCAGAAAAAGCAATACCGCAATCATCCGGCATCGTACGCAAGAAATTCAACCCTTGGTGGACAAACGAGTGTACTGATGCCAAAAAACTACAAAATAAGGCCTGGGGAATTCTACGAAGATACCCCACCTACGCCAACCTCATCAACTTCAAACAGGCAAAAGCCAGAGCCCGATTTATTCGAAGACAGGCAGAAAAGGATTCACGGCAAAAATACATATCATCAATTAACAGTTCAGTCACATCTAAACACATCTGGGACCAGGTGAGGAAGTTCAAGGGAGAGTACTCCTCCTACACAATACCACTGCTTACAAGTCCAGACACACAATCAACACTAGAAGACCAGGCCAACCTATTAGGAGAACACTTTTATAAGGTATCATGCTCAGAAAATTACACCAATACATTCCTGAGATATAAAGAAAATGCAGAGAGACAGATTGCCTACTAGCAATACCTCAAATGAAAGTTATAACCTTCCGCTTACGCTGCACGAATTAAACAGGGTACTTTCTGCCGGTAAAAAAACGGCAACAGGGTCTGACCAGATACACTACGCAATGTTGGCACACCTACCCCAACATCCGCGAAGGCACTTCTCCAATTCTTCAACAAAATATGGGACTCTAGCATAATGCCTGAAGATTGGAAAAAGCCATAGTCATACCATTCCTAAAACCTGGTAAACCCCCAACAACCCCAAGTAGCTATAGACCCATTGCATTAACAAGTTGCCTTGCAAAAACTAACGAAAGCATCATAAATATTAGACTTACCTTCACTCTGGAATCGGAGCACCTAATAGACGCACACCAGTGCGGATACAAAAAGGGCTGTTCCACAACTGATCACATTGTTAGGCTGGAACAAGAAATACGACAAGCATTTCTACACAAACAGTTCTGTCTCTCGGTCTTCTTTGACTTAGAGAAAGCATATGACACAACTTGGAGATACGGAATTCTCAGAGATCTAGCTAACTTAGGGATTCGCGGAAGAATGCTGAACTGCTTACACGATTTTTTATCGAATAGAACTTTTTTAAGTACGTTTGGGTACGGTACTGTCACGGATATTTGTCCAAGAAAATGGTGTACCACAGGGCTGCGTTTTGAGCACCACCCTGTTTATAGTGAAAATAAAATCCATCAACAGGGCTATACCCCGTACAGTCATGCACTCCATCTATGTTGATGATCTTCAAATTGCATGCCGAGCCTCCAGCCTATCATCCTGCGAAAGGCAACTCCAAATTACAATAAATCGGCTTACGAAATGGGCCCACCCAAATGGTTTCCGCTTTTCAGCCCAAAAAACCACAGCTGTTCTCTTTACGCAAAAGGGAGGATTGTTCCCTGAACCCGCGCTCAAACTATACAACATCAACATGCCGGTAAAACAAGAACACAAATTTCTAGGAATCACATTCGACCGGAGACTAAACTTTCTACCACACATAAATGCACTGAAAACTAAGGCAAACAGAGCACTCAATGTGCTCAATGTACTCTCCCATAAACACTGGGGTTCCGATCGACTCTGCCTTATACGTATTTACCGATCTCTTGTACGCAGCATTTTAGACTACGGATGCAGAGTCTACGACTCGGCGCGAAACTCATACATCCGCCGTCTAGACCCTATACACAACCTCGGTCTCCGTCTGTCAAGTGGTGCTTACAGAACATCACCTGTGCAAAGTCTATACGTAGAATGCAATGAGCCCCCTCTATGTGATCGAAGAGCATTACTAACCTTGTCATATGTTTTAAGAATAAGGTCGTCACCTGAACACATCTGCTATAAAATTGCCGCAAAATGTGACTCGCGCTCACACTACCTCAACAAACCGAACCTAATCAAACCACTTGTCCTACGTTTCGAGGAATACTGCCGCTTTTATACCATCCCTGATTGATCACTAGATGTCGCTATTAAACCACCAAGACTGCCGCCATGGTTTGACCTGTCACAGTTATGCGAATTTTCACTAAGCCGTTTCAACAAAAAAAGCACCCCACCAGAACACATAGTCCAAGAATTTTATACACTTCAGCACGAATATAGGGATTATGAAGAATTTTACACAGATGGCTCAAAAACGGGGGACCACGTGGGTATTGGGATTGTGACGACGAAAAGCGCCATTTCTGTGAAAGTACCTCGTAGTTTTTTTATTTTTTCAGCTGAAGCTTATGCCTTGAGTGAAGCAGTTCGGAAAATCATCGCTGAAAAATACAAGAAAGCAATCATATACACCGACTCACTAAGCACACTAAAAGCACTACATATAAAATCCGAATGTGAGCCTATAGTAGGCGACATTCTAAACATGGTATACTTAAACAGCCAGGCAACCTGCATCCGTTTCTGCTGGGTCCCAAGTCATGTTGGGATACCCGGAAACAAAAAAGCAGATAAGTATGCTTCCCAGGCAGCCCATAAAACAGTAACAAAAGTAAAAATTCCCCTTAAAGATATCCAGAGAACAATTCGCCTGGCCCTACTAGCAAAATGGCAAAAGCAATGGGACACCTGCACGAACAATAAGCTCCACCGGGTGAAACGCACACTCGGGGGAATGGAAGACCTGCCGTCACCAGCAACGGTTTATTGAAGTTGTATTATGCCGACTTCGCATTGGACACGCACACTTGACACACAACTTCTTACTCGCAAAGGAAGAACCGTGTGAAAAATGCCAAGAAGCGTTAACACTTATGCACATCCTAATCACATGTCCTACCATTGAAACACAGAGACAAAAACATTTCAGCAAGCTATACAAACAACACGTACCTTTACACCCTGCTTTGTTCCTAGGAGATGACCCTCTAGTACCTCTGCCTGACTTGCTAAACTTTCTGAAAGAATGTAACCTGTTAAATAAGCTTTAAAATCTAATCTTTTTAGTGTCCATTCCTGAAAGTCTTGTGTCTGGCGCAGCATAGCCTTAGCTGCTTTTGTGCCATAAAAACCAAATTAACCTAACCTATCTCTCATTTTCAGTGGTACCAGGCAGCATAAGAAGCGGTGCTCAGTCCGTGAGAAGAACAATGCGGAAAAGCATGAGCACCTAGAGTCTGCCACAGTCGATATCAGCAGCGACCCCAACTTCCCGGACTGCTTTCCTGGTGGCAAACCGGCCCCAGCAGCCGGCCAATCGGTTTCGCCTGCACCAAACGAACAGGCGCAACCCATGAAGAATGCGCCTGGGCGTTTGGTTGACGAGCCGGTTGTCGCTCCCGTGTGGCATGGCCTGCACTGTGGAAGCGGTCGGAACTGTGACATTTTTTTAAACGCTTTTTGGTGCCCTGACGCTTGGAAATATTCAGCTGAAAACGCAGTGAAGGTGTTCAGAGAAGCCGGAACGTCTTTCCACTGACGACCACTGCTAGTGTCGCGACACACGTCTTCAAAGACTAGCGACCTTTCTGAGACTTTGAAAAGGGACACTTCTGTGCCGTCTGCGCTTGAGTTTTAACGTGCTTGTGGCGACAGACTGGTCCGGTCACCAGTCTCCCCCCCTTTTTTTTTTGTTTTTTCCAGGTGCTGTGTTATTGTGGGCAGCACGAGGACTGGCTGTGAGGCCATCTCTTAACTGTTGCATGCTTGAGTTCACATAACGCGTAGTGCTTCCCGGGCCACTTTCGGAATAGTGCCTTCCCGCTTTTATTTGCAGTTTTGGCGCTGCGGACTCTTGTCCCGCCTAGGCTCCAATTGTTAGCATCTTGGACACATTCTCCAGCTGGCCCCATTATTTATATGCATATATATGTTTTTTTTTTGCTTTCGTGCTTAGTAAGCTAAGCGTAACAACTGTTGTATTTTGGAATGGCACGGGATACATTCTTTTTAGCTCTGGGCGCGAAATTTGCTTTTAGCGTTGTGCCGATTTTAGCCTTGACGACGCAGTGATTGCACTGTTCTTTGAAGTGGTTGCTAATACAAAGCAGCCTTACAAGCGTGACCAGTCTCATGAAAATGTTGGTCTCTCGTTCTGAGCATTCAGATGCATGGAATGTTTTACTCTCCTGACCATCTGAATTAATAGTGGTATTGTCATGACGCAGTAGCCACTATGTGAAGCCGTATAGTATGTCTGCATCTGCATGTATTTGTGAAATAATGAACTGCCACCTGTTTGTACCCACATTCTTGTGTCGAGCAGTAGACTCTTTCAGCGTTGATGGAGGAACACGCCGAGAACAGGGTTGCTGATGTCTGGGGTGGAACAACTGTGCCATTTGCGCCATTGTGCGCCAAACTTGTTTACCTGCGCTGAACCACTCCTGCTGCGCCAAACTTGCTTATCAGTGCCGTACTTGGCCGCAACACCGCAATTTAGCGGCAAGGTGCGAAAGCCATCAAGCGCCGTGCCCGGAGAAGTGTCTGAAGCACCGTCTGTTTATTTAATCGGAATGGTTGTAGTTTCGGGTTCTTAAAGGCTCGCTCCAGCAGCAGCCGTGAACTTTGATTCTAAGGGCCCGGTATCGATTGCTAGGCGCCTGCGAACACAGCGCGCATCAGTGCGAATGGATTGTGAACCCTTCTACATGCGAAAAGACTGCAAGAAGAGCCTCTATTTTTGGCGCAGCTGAATTCTTTTACACCAGCATTTTGTAGAGTTGCACGATACCAGATTTAAAAGAGTTGGCTGCCAGCCTGACCATTTGTTGTTGGTGCGTTCATCGTTTCACCCTTCTGCTGAAACTTCTTTTGCAACTTGGTGGCAGCATTGAGAAAAGGAAAGAAATGATGGCAGTAATGGTGCTCAAAAGAAGCGGGGTTGGTGTCCTGTTCCTGGAACAGCCTGGCAAAGACAGGTGCAGATCACTGCTAATTGAGCGCATGTGCAATATTCTTGTTCATTTGGCCGCTGTGCTTCGCGCTTGCCGACTGGGTGGCTTGACACTCGTGCGTTCTGGTCAAAAAAGAAAAGAGTGTCTGTGCATAAGGAAAAAGAAAAGTAGCTGATTCCTCTCTCTGAGAATCGGTATTGTAACACGAAAGTGAAACGTGTATGCACAGTAGTAGTTAAGCGTTTATTGTTCACTGTTTTGACGCAAGGACAAAGGAATGAATGCTACAGTAACGAATTGCAAAGTGACGCGAAGAATTGCAAGTTGCTAGAAATTTGCAGCGCGTACATCAAGCAGAAAACGTGCACGAAACGAGCGTACACAGAACGGGCACGGACTGAGAGCTGTCACGTCTGGACACTTAAAGTGCGCTGTTCAAACCCTCAAAAAATACAGAGGACGAATGCCAACTTTCAAAAATCCTTACTTGGTGTATGAACAGCGTGCTTCTTTCGTAAGCGTGGCAGCGAGCGGAGTGACTGTGCGTTCGTGCTGTGCTGAATCAAACGTCTGATAAGTGCATGCGCAGGACAGACAATCTTGAGGAGGTGGCGCTCATCAAGAGGTGAAAAGCATGGAAGGAGGAGGCAACAACCTTCAGAGCGTGCTGAATGCGAGCTCGTGGCGCCATCTTGCTACTGATAATGAAAACGCACTCAAGTTGTGAAGCTCTGAGGACTACCAAATGGTACATGGCATATAATTATTGCTTGCTGTTGACGCTCTTGACAATGTACGTTTTGCAGCTTAGTGGTATGCGCTGCAGAGTGATAGGTTGCTGGTTTGATGCCCTCCAACAGAACTTTTCTTGCTAGCTTTTTTTTCATTGCTATTTGTTAGTATATGCTTTATTAAGTCATATTCATGACAGATATGTCGGTGGAGCTGTGGTGGACCCCGGCATAACACTTTTTGAGCATGGTCAGGAAATGCTGCCGATCGGTAGTAGAGGCTCTCAAGAACACGCGAGCCAAATATTATAGCGCTGCACGCAGCCTGGAATTCACATAAAGTTATGAAAGTCAGCTAAAGATTGCTTCCTCTTCTCTTGACAAATGATGGAAAGTGCTTTAAAATCACTCGTAGAAAGCCATCTATTAGCCATTGGCTGAACCCAAGGTGGTCGAAATTTCCGGAGCCCTCCACTACGCCGTCTCTCATAATGATATGGTGGTTTTGGGACGTTAAACCCCACATATCATCATTAGCCATTTGCTGAATTGAACATGTCGCACTCGGTCATTACAGAAATCGCCGCGGGAGGCCGCAACTTGCCCACGTGTGCGATCACGCTGAAAAAGCCGCACAGTAGAAGAAAGAAAAGAGTGCTCAAGGTCACGAGGCGTGATGTATTTTCTTTGCTTCCTGCCATCCCTCCCTGCTCAGTTTCCAGTGCTTTCGTCAGGACGAGAGAAGAGAAAATGCGATAGCAGCATGCGACAAATCTTTGTAACTACGCTCGCACTAGAAGGATTCTTTTTTTTTTTGCAGCGTTGTGTTTGTGAGGCAATAAGCTCTTCCAGTGAACTCATTTCATGGTTACTTGAAAAATTGTTTCAGGGCCCCTCTAAATGTCGCAGTTTCATCGCAAGGGTGAAACAATGAATGCAATAGCAGCGAATTGTAATGCTATATGAAATGAGGCTGGCAGATCAACTTTTTTGGATCAGATTGGATCCGATGTGACGTAACTGTACAAAATGCTGGTGTACTAGAATACGGTCACTTCAAGTGCTGCACATATAAGTGTATGTGAGCCGCCCGCTGGTGGCAGCCGAGCTAGCATGCTTGCCAGTGATCACAATCACGAGTTGTTGCTTGAGCGACCCCCCTTCCCTCACTTTTTGTTCTCTTTCAAGGCGGGTGTAGCTTCGACTGCAGGCCTCCCGGGTGGGGGATGTTATCGCACGCTCCCTCCAAGCAACGGAGATGGGCTGCACCGTTTGGTCTCGGCTTTAGCCGCGTTTGTCCCCCCTCTCCCCTTGGCTGGAATGAAAACTCGTCCCACATCGGCTTTGCTTGTCCCAGAATAACTGCAATAGTTACAGTCTCCTGTGGTGGAATGCTTGCAGAGCTTCCTTTTTTTGTATATATTTTTGAAGGCCATGCATGCAAGTGCTGAACTATACAAGACCGTCGTCGTACAACTGACCATGTATGGGAAGTTGCTGACAGCAATGCTCACTTTTATGTCGCAGGTTTCCACTAAGGCTATGATGTTTTGCCTTCTTTTAACTCTGCTTGTTTTAAAGCGGAAGAGAACGGCCACTGCCTTTAATACTCTGCAAGGTTTTGCAGAGTTGCCGGGACATGCTAAGCAGAGCCCTGCGAGACCACTGAGCCATTGTTCAAATGTGTGTCTTTCCAGGTGGCTGTCCTGTTGAGATTTGTAGCATGAATGCATAGTGATGGTTGCCTTGTTTGCACCAGTTGTGTGTAAATGAAGCTAGTATGATGCTGCCCTGACGCTGCTGTTGCTGGTCAAAGATTTCGCGTTTTCTTTTGGAATACAGCATATTGTCGCTGTTGCAAAAGGCTGCCTTGTTTGCAGCAATAGATCTTCTATTTTGGTCAATTTTAAAATCTTAAAACACATATACGCTGTTATATTGTCAAGGTGTTAAGCCATGCTTTGCATCTTGTATTGGCTTGTGGATATATCTCGTGCCTCTGGATTGAACTCTACAGTAACTTAACTGGCGTGGCAGCTGCACTCCATGAAGGGGCTGCTTGCGGAAATTTGACAGTACTCCTTCAGAGGGAGCTTTGCTTATATGCTTGTACAGAAACTTCAATAAATATTGTTGGTGTTCCCTCCTGTTGGTGGACTGCAAACCAAAATCTTTGTGAGCTGTGAAACATTGCTGAAAATGAAATGTTTCGAGTCTCTCGGTTGGTGTGGTTGCATCACACTATTTTCAGGCTGGTAGTTTCATGACCAAAAAAATAGTTGCTTGGAGCTGGTAGCATCGTTAGACAATGCAGTGAGCTCGGGACAGTTCTTGTGCCTCTACTCTGGGCACTAAGTTGAATGGGAATTCTCTATTTGTGTTTAACATGCTCATGTAACATGCAAATTCATGCGTGTAAATTTACCCTGTATCTTGCAATAAAATGGCAGCAGAACCGATGTGCCCCATGATGTCTACACAAGGCTAAGCCCCTTCTCATGACTCTTTCACTCAATGAGGCATGTTTGTAAAATTCGTCTGCGATGACACACCCCCTCTCGTGTTTTAGTGTTCTGCACTTGCGTTCTCTGCTGTGTGCGAAATTGTAAGGTGCGTTTTATCGTAGGTGAACGTTTGAGTGCAGTGTCCAACGGGCAGCGGACGACGTGGATTACATTTAACGCAGAGTCCTTTCGTTGGTACCTGCGGAAACAATGTGCTGTACATGGATACAGTAGCAGCAAACGTATGCCTGGTGACCCATGTCTTCCAGATATAAAACAAGGGCAATGGTTCGGAATACTGTATACCTGAATACAGTATTACAAACCATTGCCCTTGTTTCTTATCTGGAAGACATGGGGCACTAGGCCTATGTTTGCTGCTACTGCATCCTTACACAGCACGTTTTCGATGGTACCGAAGAAAGCACTCGGCGTTAAATGTAATCCACATCGTCTGCTGCCCATTGGACTCAGCACTAAAGACGTTCAAGGCACTGGACTTTCATGCATCAGTATTCCTGCCGCCCTGTTTCTTTCCTGAGCATGCAGTACCTACTATTAGCGTTATCCTTGAGCAGATTGCCAAGTCATCTATCACACTGCGATTCGCATACGTACCGGTAATTTATCCAAGCATAATGCAAAAAAAGTAGTGCCCACAGATTTTTTTGTGCTTATTACAATTTTGTGCTGTCTAATAAATTTGAGTTATTGTGAACATTGAATAAAACTGATATGCCATATTTTGGCATGACTAGGCGTCATTTCATCCTGTTACAATTGAAGAACACAAGCATTGCGCATGCTAAAGAACCGGCGGATGTGAAGCAAATAAGCAACGCTGCAGTTATGACAAGTATACGCTGTTTGTTCCTTTAATTCAGCGGCGCAAGATGCCATGAAAGCCGAATACAACTTTGAAGAATGCATTACATTGTAAATCCGAGGCAAAGTGAGAGGCAGTACTCTTAAACATCACTATCTAGTCACGAGTCGGTATTAGATTAGCTGGTGTTTACTTGACACCCACTCGTAGAGGACTCGCCGGTGATCGCCTTAGCGCGAGTCCTTCGGTCAGGGGCATTTTCGTCTAAAATTAATGCGAGATGAAATTTCGCGCTAGCGCACACAAAACGCGTCGCTTGTTTACCAGCTATCGCGTCACTTCCGCTTTATTTTTTGTTCCACCGAAAGCGTTTCCTCTCCACATAGATGGCGCTAAGCCCCATGAGCAGCTGATCTATGGAGCCTACATGAACGGCTGTTTTTAGGGTGGAGACATCTTAATAAGTGCCTTCAAGAAAATCAGCCAAAACCAGCGGGCAACGGGGCACGCTGTTGCCAGCTTCCACCAAATTCAACATAGTTTTTTGTGCGCCGCCATTTTGGAGCCAGCCAACACACAACACCTGGGCTTTTGACAGCGGCGGTTCTCAAGGTCGTGTAAGCGACCCAGTTTTCAAAGTGAGCGCACGAAGAAATTCGCAAACCACACACAAACACTTGCGACATATTACTGAGGTTACGCTGACACGAACGCTAGCGTGGCAACAGCTCAGACTAGCGAGCGCGTCTCCGTACGAACGCGCGGACGCGTCCCGTTTGTGGGCTTCCTACTCGCAATGCGTGGACGCAGCAACGACGACTTCGGTTATCTACTCATTCGCGAACACCGCGAAGCACATATACGTGTGCCGCAGGAAAAAACAGTGAACGAAATACGCAGTACTCACAGAGCAAATACGAGACGCACTGGTGGGCTCCCAGCCGTCTCGCTTCACTTGAGCCAGCCATAGTTGTCGTCGGCCAGGGCTCGCTGGGAAGCAGAACATTCGCACCCCCTTTCTGTTGTGGTTAGTGCAGAGCGGTACGCAGCATTCCGGCATTCTAAGGCTTCACCGGCAGCGTTTAACACGCTACCGCAACGTTCGACGCCGTATTATTGAGAACTAAACGCAACCGGGCGTAGACGCAGTGCGGGCACCAAGATGGGGCGACAGCGCGGCGTTGCTGTCTGGCAACATTGTGTTTTGGCGGGCGGCGGTGCGTTGGCGGCATGTAGTGGGTCAAAGGCTGACATCACCCTAAACACGGCCGTTCATGTAGGCTCCCTACTCAGGGGGATCGGCCAAGAGTCAGGCGGATACGCATACTATACATATACTATACGATACGTATACATACTAAATTTCTTATTAATATTTAGTAATGCTAAAATAATTTTGAGATTAATTTTTTTTTAATGTAAGAATAATTATGAGGTCCGCTCGATTTCCCTGCACTGCCTAAACTGGTACACGCAGTGCAGCACTCGACCGTTTGTTTCTGTAGTGCAAGGTGGCGCTCTC
Source organism: Rhipicephalus microplus (assembly GCF_043290135.1). Classification (NCBI taxonomy): domain Eukaryota; kingdom Metazoa; phylum Arthropoda; class Arachnida; order Ixodida; family Ixodidae; genus Rhipicephalus; species Rhipicephalus microplus. The sequence continues at coordinate 60,567,725 of NC_134707.1, read as the reverse complement.
AAAACTAGGCCGTTCGTTTAAAAAGTGCAGGTGTCGTGCACGGCCAGTTCGGACAAAACCCTGAACTCAGTTTGGAGGTAGTGCAGCTCGAGTACAAGCAGTGGCGCTGTTGCTGCCAGCGTATATCAGACGAATTATGTGCATCTGTAAGAGGCGTTCTCGCATGGTTGTCGCCGATATTGATTGAAGACGTGAACCACGTTGTAGGAAATGGGAGTTTGGTGACTCCGTCGGCTTTCTGATACCTACATGCCGGCCGCCTGTGTATCACATGGCGTTTTTAGGCCCCATGCCGCCACTTGCTAGGAAACCGGCTTCCTATTCATGTCTAACTGCAAGCAACCACATTCCGCACTTGCGCTGTTGAGCAAATCCAAGGTTGGCTCGACGCTGCTCTGTACGGTCGACAGTGGTCGGTCAAGGAGTACGTATACTGCGCTGTCCACTCAAGAAGCACAAGTCTACCAAGCACGTTAACGTTTTCAGCACTGACCATTGGTCGTCCCTATTTACAGGTTAGGAAAAAAATCAAGGTACTGACTGACGACTTCTTCGCAGCACCTCGGCATTCTGTTGCGTTGCAACCTAGTCAATACGAGCGTAACAGCTGCGTCGATGTAGTGTCGAGTTCTTATCAGTTCTATGAAATTTTGCACAGTGACTGCATTTGTTGCGGCGTTAAACCCCACATATCAATGCACTTGTTGCGGCGGAATCCATGGCTTTTTTTTTGACGATATTGGCGAGCATTCACACCAACGCCCTCAAACATACGCTAGCACACGACGAACAAGTGAGACACATGGCGCTGCCGGCCCGCTACCGGAGGTGCACTGGCTGCACTTCGGCGTTCGTTTCAATGTGCAGCTAGTGTCGCTCTACGCCTGCACCCGCTGAACTGGTGCTGCATGAGTTCAGCTCTGGCTGCACTGTCATCTGAACTGGTTCAGGAACTGGTTCACGCAGTGTAAGGCAAATCGAATGGACCTATGAATGATTGTGATTTTAAGTTGCACTATTTTGTGTAACCTCCCAATGACTGAAGATCTTTTGACTGGGAAGGCTGAATGAAGAGTTGTTAGTAGTTGATACGCGTACAAAATCTATTCGAGTCGCATATAAGCTTTTCGACAGCCTTGAAAATATGCCTGACCGAGTGTCCCAGCGCAGAGGCTACAAATGATAACAGAATGGCCGACGTAACCGGCAGACCACATTGCCACAACATGATTTCGATACTTCCCTTTCTGGGTTAGAAAAAAACATTGGCAGCTGAACAAGAAGTGTTCGATAGTTTCAAGTTCGTTGCAATAAAAGCAAAAAGGAGAGATTGCTAAACCCGCTATGTGCGTGCAAAAATTTACATTTGGAATTCTACAACGCATTCTCGTTATTACAACTTCAGCCCGTCTTGCTGAACACCATTTCCTGCTCCAAGGGAACTGTATAGGTGCCATCCTTCGCCATTATTCGGAGAAGCGTGGTACCTGCGGCACACTTGCAAGGAACATCTTGCTCTTTTTTTGTGTGTGTGCTGTGCTTGACGGTGATGAATTATGGCAGAGACTTTTGTAATCCCTACAATTGTCCACAGTGGGAATGCGCCACAGTTAATATGTGAAGAAGGTCGAGCTTTTGTAAACGGTTGGAGCATTCGACGATGCACTCTCTGCGCAACTCGAATTTTGTGACACCTGATTGTTTATTTGCTGTTATAAAGATGCTTTATTACTCATATTAACGCGATTCTTTTACCGACATCAAGCCTGCCTAAGGCCAGTTTGCAAAGAAGTACCAAAGTAGAATACTGGGCTAGCACGCAGGGGATGCGGGTTCGAATCCCATTTTGTCCTTGATGTTTACTGAGGTTTTTTTTGACAGCGAAAGCTGTTATGAGATCAAAACTCGGGTCATGCGCGGCGCCGTAGTTGTCCGCTGCCGACACCGGTGTTAATTTGTGTTAATTTGTAGTATTACTGCTAATTACTAGTGATTTATGTATGTACGGAAGTCAGTTTCTTCTGGAAGAGGGGGCAGTGAGGTGAGAAAATTATGGCGTGGATTTTGGCTGTATTCCTTTGGGGCGGGGCATAGCCGGGGAAATAGGAAAAAGTGAAAATAGTGGGAGAGGGGGGGAGTGCACCTGTTTCTGTGTGCCACATCTTCCAGTAAATCTGAGTACGCGCGCGTATTTTTTGTGTGACGTCATTTCCGTGACGGAAATGACGGCGGCCACTTTTCAGCTCATTTGTTGCTCCGAATAGAATGCTTTCTCTGCCTCAAAACACGAGGATCCGCTTCTATCAATGAGTGGGAGCTGCGTATAACACCCATCAACACTTTATGAGCAAAAACCAGGATGTCTCGATTTTACTCATTCTTTGGACAAAGAATGATGATCAAACAATCTTAATCCAAAACCGTGTCTTTGGATGTCTTGCAGTGTGCGCCATCCTGATTGCTTGTGTTGTTTTTTGGCATGACTTGCGAACAAAGCCGTATAGATCAACGTACCGTAAATAATATGTAAATGTCTCAGCGCGAAAACAGTGCGTTTTAGGAAGGTAAATGTATAAGGCGCGTGTCAAATTTCAATTTATAGGCTAACACATTCTACAACACGTCCCCTTTATCTGCATAATATATGTCTTTGTTACGTGCCCTTCAGTTGATAATTTTCGTATTTGTTTAATTTGTCACCGTGCGCCTTCGTTTCCTTTCGAGTTGTGCTGTCTTTTTCTCTTTTTCTTTGTCATACGTCGAGTCCCGTGGGAGCGTGAGTGCCACGAAGATATCATCATCGGCGACGTCTCGCGACAAGCGAACTCGCGGTTTTCGCCAAGGCTAGCTCGAGCTTTCCGCGAGCTGCCAGAGGAACGTTCACTGCAGCCCTCTTACGCCAAGAGCTCTACAGCTTATCGCGGGGCTCCGTAGGTTAAAGCCAGCCCGGTCCCCACTTTCGTCGCAGCCATGGCTGGAATGGCATGGACGCTCCACCCAGCACTCTTCTACGAGAAGTACGGCACGGTTCTCGTACAGCTATGGGAATGGGGTGACGTTGGCACCTTGTTCGATCCCGTGCGAAGGCTGTCCAGGAGCATCGGCGACCGGATCACGTCTCTACATCGCCACCACAGCGATACATTGACTGCCACGACCAAGGCCGGTGCGGTCGGTGGCGCCGTCGAGTCAAGCCTAACGGATGATAGCGTCATCACTGAGGACGACGCCATGTCGAGGGTCAACCGCGAACCGGGAGACACGTCGTCCGAGCCCAGTACGTCGCAACAGAACGAGCTTGCCTTCCAGGGTGACATCTACACGCAGATGCGGCGCAACCGGCGCCAACTCGAACGCCTCCAGAAGATCCGTGAGACGCGCGAGAAGTTTTTGGCAGGTGGAAGCGCCAGCAGCGGTGGCAGCGAGTTTGGCTGGAAACGACGTGGTTTCCAACGTCGTAGCAGCTCTATCCTTGCCTCCAAGAAGAACAAGGGGCTCAGGAAGGCGGATGGCAGCGGCACTCCCTTGACGGACATGGAGGGCGTTCAACCCGTGCGAGCTGTCGTCATAGACGTCTCCGGGTCGCCGGGGGAGAGTAGCGCCTCCGAAGACGAGAACATCGCTGACAAGGCCAGTGGGAAGCGGGGCGGTGTGATCAAAGCTGCAGAGTTGCTCGAAAAAAACGAGAGCCTGCAGGCCTTCAGGGGCATCTGCGGGACGTGCCAGAGAGGCCGCAGGTCCCCGCCGCCGATGGTGCGGGTGCCGTCGGAGTCGCACACAGACACCGACTCCGTCGCCAGCACTTCCTCGGTGGGTCAAGCACCTGTCGCCAGTACGCCGCCGCTCAAAAAGCTAGAACAGCCATTCGTGGCCGCGAAGTCACCCGGGCGTTCCGCCCTCCGCAAACGCAAGTCTTCCAGAAGGAGAGATATCGTAGCACCGCGTGGCGAGCCGGCGACATCTCCGGAAAAGTCTGCGCCCGTCGCGACGGTTGACGTGGCATCTGTGGTTTTTGATAGGCCACGCCCCGCGACGGAATCCAGCTCGGCAACGAGCTTACTCTGGAGGAAGGAGCCCGTCGCGACTGACAAGTGTCCCGAGCCTTCGAGCCAAGTCAAAAGCAACGCGAGGAAAGACGCGTCCAAGCGACGGAAACCGAAGGGCGAAAGGAAACGCAAGAAAATGAAGGACAAGTCTAAAACCACTCTTGTCACGGATAAGACATCACACGCGCTTTCGGTGGACGCGTGCGCAGCTGGCGGGGTTGATGCGGGTGCTGTCAACGAAGACGAACAGCCACGTCGGAAACTCGAAGCGGCTGTTGTAGATGATAGTGCACGCTCACTGCGTCCAGAGCGTGCCGTCGCCGGCATCTATTCCTTGACTTCCACTCGTGTGACAGCGTCACCTTCGCTTGCTGAAACTACGCGGAGCAAAGACGCCTGGGCCACTGCGAAGCCAGCCGGTTCAGTTTCCACGTCTGGCGTGGATAACAAGAGGCCGTCGGTTGTCGACAAAGCCATGGAATTGGCCTCCGACGTAGCCATGGTTCACTCAGGCCTGCCGAATGTCGTGCGAGACAAAGTCGAGGACGCCGTTAAGACCTCAAAGCCACCGCGCGCCGAGGTAAAACAGCGGTCGGCGAGAAAAAGAGAGGAGCGCGCCACAGAAGCCAAACCGTCCGAGTCGACTCAAGTCGTCGTAGGGCCAAGCAGTGTGGCCCTCGAGATATCTGCTGCAGCAAGTGGAAGGACCTCCAGCGTGAACAAAAGGCGTTCCAAGAAGCACACCACCTCGAAGACGCCGGCCAGTGCGGCCGTCAAGACATCGTCGGGCGCGCCTCTTGCGTCGACCAAAGATGTCGAACCGGAAAGCACTCGTGCGACGTCGCCCGATAACGTCGACAGAGCCTTCGATGAAGCGGTGGCAGTTCATGGTCACACCCATCATCGTCGTCAGAGGCGCAGCAAGTCTAAGAAGCACGTTAAAAAGGGCGACGGCAAGCGGCACTCCAGGAACACGAAGGAAGACGTTGCCGTGGCTTCGGCCACTGTGATGACCGGAGGTGAGCTTCTGCCGGTGTCGACCACGGACAATTACGGTTACGGCGGCTCCTTCAAGGTCGAGGGCTCCGATGCGGTGTCGACGCCGTTCAAGAAACCGAGCCTGGTGTCTGCGCCGTCGCAGCCATTCTATGCGCTGCCACCCACTGCAGATGTCACACTGACGGGTACCGACACGGCGTTGTTGCCGGGTGGCCAACAGCACGCACCCAGGCTGAGCACGGTGATCAACGGCGACGACGTGACGGTCCACTTGGACCTGACTAGCCGTGACAGGGCGGCCATGTTCTGGCCGTTCGGCCGCAGGGGGAAGAAGAAGAGACAACCTGAGGAGCCCTGAAAGAGCGCGCGTTCGAAATAAACGCTTATTTAGTGGTTGCGACTCCAGGGCGTGCATAGTGCGCTGTATTGCTGCTTTCGCAGCGCCAGTAAATGTATTAACCCTTAGCGGTTCTCATTTGGTCATTTCTGTCGCATGTAGGGGCCTTTGAGGTTGCAGAATAGTGCAGAGTTAGTCGCACGTATTGTTTCCGGATGCACATACGAAAGACGGCCGAAACAAGGCTTGAGCGACGTCCTTTATGCATCCGCCTAAGAAAACTTGAAAGTGGTAGCCATCCGGCATGGCTATAAAAAATTCCCACCCACAGTAGGCTCGATACATAACTATCCAAACCGAAGGATCTCGCTAACCTGAGACTAGGGCAGCGGAGCTAAGAGACCGGGGCAGTCGGCACGCGACATCGTGGCAACATTTAGGACGATAAAGGAACAGTTAGTCTTGCTAGCTTGGTGCGTCCCCATTGACACAATTTATGACGAGCAATCGTTCAGAGGCAAACGGCACATAGCTGGATTTCTGTCTCCATCTCACGCGTTTTTCTTCTCTCGGAAGTCGCCCTTATAATAACCAGCGCTTGTCCTGCCTATACGTGGTACGTGCCCGGCCCATGTACATTTCTTCTTGATTTCAACTGTTATATCCTTCCCCCTTTGTTCTCTTACCTACTCTGCTCTCTTCCCGTCTCTTGAGGTTACAGCTATAGAATTTTCCTTGTTATCGCCCGCTGCCCGAGTTGTGGTCTCGTATCAGCTTTCGCTGTAAAAACTCGAATACCAAGGATATGTGGTCACATAACGAGATCTCAACCTGGGTACATTGCGTGCCAGCCCAGCATTCTACCATTGAGCCACGCCCTTTTTTTCTTTATTCCAGAGCTTCAACAATTTTCGACAGAACAAATTTTGTACAACTGCTCCATGAACAATAGTGATTCCATGCGGGGTACCCAATCGGGCATATCGTTTTTTATTTTTTTTTGCAGTTCCAGAAGCGAAGTTAAGGACTCTCGAAAGTATTCCATAGCTCGTCGAGCATCGACATCAGCATGAAGTTCAGCCATGCGCGGTGCTTGGGACTCGTTCACAAACTTGCCTTGGGCAAGCTTGATGTCGGGAAAGCAATCGCATTAACATGATTATTAAAGCGTTTTAAAACAGCAAAGGAACATTCAGGCGTCACACGATGCGAACCGTGTAACTAGTGGGTCGTCCGATGCCCCAAAACATTACAAAAGCTTGTTCTTAAACACCCTTTAAGTGTGGCACATACCCACTTCATGCGTAATTATTCAACGTCGTCAGCCACGGAAGGCAACGCGAAATTCGTTACAAGTTTTTAGCGGATATTACACTTCTCCGAAGAATCATGAATGATAGCTTAGTGAATGCTGGCCTACTATGCAGAAATTATGAATATTTATAGCATATTGGGTAGCGTATACCAAATGTGCTTCTAGAGTTTACCCAAAGAGTGTTAAGAAAAGGTTTTGAGAGGCCGCTCTTCTAGCTTTCGCTGTGACTGTGCTGCGCCTTCCGCGCAGGCCTGACGTGTTTTGTTCAAGTCACTCTCGTGGTTCGGCTTCGCAGTTACTACCGCTGAGCCGAACCACAACTGAACTAAGTAGACATCTGTTTGACAACTTACTGTGCCTCGCGACGTATTTCAAAGTGCTGTGTTCTGCCGAGACTGTTGCGCATTGCCTTAGTTTTTATGCAAGATAGTTTTCAGCCTCGTGTAGATTGTTCTAAATAAATACTTCACCTCCTCCTCGCAGAAATTGTAGGATTGGAGTCGGTTGTGAGCGAAGGATCGCGATGGGTGCAATGAACGTGGTGAACGCTAATCGGAATTGAAGTTCGGCACTGTGCGGCAGTCATTTATTCAACTACAAAGCCATGTCAGTGCTTCTAACTGCTTCGAAAAAAAAACAATTCGGCAGACCCCACGTAACTTGGCAATCGATGTTATGCGAAGCATGCGGTGAGAAACTGACCGTTTTAAAAATTCAATTTATTTAGCGAAGCGTCATGAAATGACGCAAAAACATATGCAAACGTAGCGCATACACTAGACATATGCAGAACAATTGCAGATATATAAAACTTTTAACACATTACCGTTCTCTCAGTTGTATAAATTTTGATTAGCGACAATTTCCCGTGATATTAAACACAATCATACCGCCTTCTCAAACAAGTATTTAAACAGACAAGTGGCATACAACCTACGTACTACATCATTGACAGGATCAACACCATGGAATAAGTACGGCACTAAAGGACTAGATTATCGAATAATTTCTTTGTGTAATTCACACCCTTCCTTATTCGAACTAGCCAATGAAACCACATGTATTTCTTATTGAAAAACAAGTCAAGCTACTTCTCTTGTCTCCTACAAATGTAAAAGTTTTCAATGGTGCATCGTGAAATGCTGATGTTTACCTTTTGTTTTTTATTGTAAATGCTTCATGCGCAAAGATATTTACTCGCTCTAATATAGTTTGTAAAAACATTTTTCTTATATTCATATTGAAGTGTTTTTCTTTAATTTTTATTTGCATACTCCACAATAAGAAGTTAATTATTTCTATTTGTTGGTACATTTTCCCCGGTTTTGTTGATGACTTCTGTTCCTACTGGCGGACATGTAAGTCTGGCGCAAATAGGTCTCCTCAGGAGACCTAGGAGTCTCCTTTTGCCTTACATCGTGTACATATTTCTCTAGTACATATGTTTGAAATTAGGAAAGAAACTAGATTAAACATAAATATTGATTGATATGTGAGGTTTAACGTCCCAAAACCACCATATGATTATGAGAAACGCCGTAGGGGAGGGCTCCGGAAATGCCGACCACCTGGTGTTCTTTAACGTGCACCCAAATCTGAGCACACGGGACTACAACATTCCCGCCTCCATCGGAAATGCAGCTGCCGCAGCCGGGATTCGATTCCGCGGCCTGCGGGTCAACAGCCGGGTAGCTTAGCCACTAGACTACCGTGGAGGGGCCACCCAAAATTATCAATTTGGCTTGTTTATATATACATTCACACATGCAAACGCATGCACGAACAAACACAAAGTATGGTTGAACCCTCCCGAAAAAAAAATTTCTGGCTGCACTACTCAAAGCAGGGGTAGAGGACAGCTGTGGATGCGGGGGTGTAGAGTTACTGTAGCACATATACAGTAACTATAAGGGAGTGCGGAGCAAGAGAGACCAGAGTGATGAATTGTGTAGCAGGAAAGAGGTATTCCGTGAAGAAAAACTTACTCATATTCATAGTCACAGAAATTTACTCGCGCCAATTGTCATGCACAGATACTCGCGCTTAAGCATTCACACAGTCCGTTCATTGACACACTCACATCCACTCAACCTGAAGTGTTCACGATGCCCCTTAGGAAAATTATGGCTTGGAAACCTAGTTGGGAGCTGAAAAAACAACGCGTTGGTAATAGATGTAAAGCTGCAAAGCCAGTGCTATCGCTATGTCCACTCTGCAATAGTACGAGCAGGGAAGCACAGCGTTAGAAAAAACAACTTTCTCAACGTCCGTAAACGCGCGTTCGATAAAAATGGCGATTGTAACCGTTAATGCTACATTATATTTACTAGGTTCACACTTATAAGACTCGCTCGCTAGATTTCGTGCCGACCGGTTGCGCCCCCGCGAACTCCGACGACAGCGCAGCTCTGGCCGACTGGGCTGGCCCTACGCCATCTCATGACGCCGACAAGAGCTCTCGCCGAGTGGTGCCTCGTCCTCGGACTCCTGCGACCATGTCCATCTTTCCTATCTTCTCCAAACTTCCGTCGTTTTCCGTCGTTCGCTGTCCCTGCGCCTCGCTCTCTCCTTCCTTTCTCCCCCTCTGTCTCTTTACCTTTTAATCCTATCCTCTTAATCCCTCTTTTACCCCCAACCCCTCGTGAGCTGCTGTTGAGGTGTCCTCCCCCTGAGAGACAGTTATGGGGCTCACTTTTCTCTTCTTTTCATTTAAAGTCACTCTCACACATTTATAACGTGCTCTGTGCGTTTTCTGTGCCTGTAATAGGCACATTAGACCCGTCGCGTACAATTTCAAGTCGAACGGTTTACATGGGCCTGTAGTTGGCAAAACAAACAATGTCCAACAAACACATTAGATCCATCACGCGCGAGCATTGGTCGAACGGCGTACATAGGCCTTTAGTTGGTGCAACTAACAATGTGCAACTGACCACACATTAGCGTGGTCAGTTGTAAGCACAAGTTAAACATCATACATGTATGCTTCTATAGTTGGCGCAACTAATCATGTACAACAAACACATTAGCGCCATCACGTGCAATCGCAAGTAGAATGGTGCAAATAGGCCTCTAGTTGGTGCAAGTAACAATGTACATCCAACGCATTTGCGACGTCACGTGCAAGCACAAGTTGAATGATGTCCATGGGCTTTCGGTTGGTACAACTAATAACGTGCAACAAGCACATGAGCGCCGTCTCGTACAATCACAAGTCGAAGGGCGTTCACAGACCTGAAGTTGGCGCAAGCAACAATGCAGAATAAGCACTTTAAATCAAGATGAACATGGTATACACAGAGCTTGCGCAATCCCCGAAGCTCCACGTCTAATGTCCGCGGCAGACATCATATGTATATCCTTTGTAGTTCGTCGCGTTACGCAAAATCTTGCAACCGGAAACGACCCAAGAAGCTTACCGCCCTCTCTTCAACGGGAACGTCCGAAGCGTGCGCGTAAATGCTTGAAAAAACCTTGTTTGGGCGACAACTTCTAAAGCTAGAACCGCACAACTCGCAGCGCAGCCAGACATGTAAGCGAGTAAATGAAATTTCATTTGCTCGAACGTGTTTTCTTCCACCATGCTGTCGGGATCCACGAGTTTTCTGTGAGGCTTGGAAAGTCCAGCTTCCGCAATGGCAAGGAGGAGGCGCCTGTGCTGGTATCTGCAATGAAGCGTGCAGGGTAACTTATTGTCAAGCTATCTGCAGAGAGGACATAATAACGTGTTAAAAATAACCTTCTAACGAAGCCGAAGATATATATATATTTTAATGTTGGCGCACAAGTAAGGCACCGGCTACTTTTTAGCTCTTGAGTGACTGTTGAGAATACATCTAAGAAACTAGAAATGAAGAGAAGTACATGGAAAATATTGATTGATTGATTTGTGGGGTTTAACGTCCCAAAACCACCATTTGATTATGAGAGACGCCGTAGTGGAGGACTCCGGAAATTCTGACCACCTGGGGTTCTTTAACGTGCACCCAAATCTGAGTACACGGGCCTACAACATTTCCGCCTCCATCGGAAATGCAGCCGCCACAGCCGGGAATCGAACCCGCACCCTGCGGGTCAGCAGCCGAGTACCTTAGCCACTAGAAGTACATGTAAAATAAAACACACGAGCAGACACATGTAAAAACACACACTCTCTCATCAAACACAATCACAATGTATGAAGAAATGTCCGAAAGCCAATGAATAATGTCACTAACAATGTCTCTAGTCATTGAATCCAACCGACACAACCTGGCAGTCGTGTGGTCCTTACGGGGACGAATTTCTCATGCGAACATAAGACTTCTATCCTGAGATTGTGTGCTTTGGACACCTATACCTTCACGCATTCTGCTTCCGAAAGTAGGCCGATGGCATCTCGTGAAGGAGCACGGGTTGTGAGCTCCAACGACGGCCTCGCGGAATATCGTCATTCGAACCCATGTCCTCTTACCAGTGCACACAGAGTCCGGTAGACGCCGTTTGGCGACTTGCGGACAGGCTCACAACGTTAGTCGTGAGATGTGCGACTCGAAACTTTCATGCCGGGGGATCAGTGGCGTAACTAGATAGGACGGCGCCCAGGGCAAATATATTTCCGCGCCCCTCATTATGCCCGTGATAATGTTTGTTATTATTATTATTATTATTAATAATAATAATAATAATATTATTATTATTATTATTAATAATAATAATATTATTATTAATAATAATTATTATTACAGCTCCTATTAATAATAATATTATTATTATTAATAATAATAATATTATTATTAATAATAATTATTACTACAGCCCCCCCCCCCCCCCATTAAAAGCGCTAATGTAGGCTTCCGCGATTGCCTACTGGCGCGCGGCGGGCCATTTCGGAGGCCAAGGGCCACCAGTTCTGATTTCGATGAGCTACGCCCGCGTTTTTGTATAGTATTTTTCTTTTTTTATTCAAACTTCCGGAAGTCCCTTACCCGTCATTGTTCTCTTCCAGTCCACACTGCAAAAATCTTGACGGCACGGGCGCTTCCCAGGCCCAAGTTTCTCGTACCTAAGCTTTCGCGCTATTTGTGCATCCCAAGGAATGCAGGGTGAGTACAAAACAAAGCAACCAGCTAGACACCGCGCCCTCGGGTCTGGTATGGGGGTTAAACTGGTCGGAGTGTTCTGCCGTTTCGCTCCGTTCGCTGTTCCATTGATGGAGGTCATCCTTGTGCGGCCGCATTCTTTCAGGGAAGTTCTTGGTTTCTCCAACGTACGAAGCGGGGCAGTCGGCACATGCTGTCGGGTACACTACGCTCTGCGCTTTTTTCGCAGGTGCGTGTTCTTTGGGCCAAAGGATGAACCTGCCCATGGCGGTGGATGGCATGTGGGAAACGTTGACCCCCGCCCTTCTATTGCTTTGCTGGCGCCCGCGATGCAGGGAATCAACAAACGTCGCCGTCGTGTCACGCTTTCTCCGTCTTTCCTCCAGAGAACTCTGCGAATAAACGCCTTTGTTTAGCCTTTGGTGCCGAGGTCACGGATTATATTCGCCCTTCCTTCCGCCGCTGCGTGGACGATTAGTCGTTGGACGATCGGCTATTTCGTTGGAGTTTTCTGTTCTTACTCAAAAAAGGTGCATTCGAACTTTTTTATTTTATTTTGTTTACGTACGTGGTTGGTTTCAGGGAAGCTTTCAGTAAGTGGTTTGGGAGGCTGGTGGGGTTCGCTGAAACTCATCTAACCCAGTGCTGCGGAGCACAAAACAAAGCTTAGCCGAGGGTCATGGGAAGGCACGGAGGTAGCGCAGCAAAATGAAAATAGAGGATCCTTTTCCCGATGCAAAAGCCATTGCGGCAACCCTTTCCTTCACCACCATCCCCACTTCCAGTCGTACATTACAACCTCGCCCCTCCCCCCTTCCAGGCGGTTTTACGGAAAAAAACATTGACAACCTTTTCAGGGGGCGCCAACCCGAGGACTCGGCTTGGCGCCCCCTCCCTAGTGGCGCCCGGGGCACTTGTACCCCCTTGCCCCCCCCTAGTTACGCCACTGCGGGGGATCCTTAACAGGTAGGGGGTAGCCTTATTTAGGAGGGCTCCGCCGCAGTAATCAGGTGTCCGTATTTTAAAAGATTTAGTTACTTACCCCCCTCTCTCAATATCTTTCTTAGAATCCTGATATATTCTCCGTCGGCAACCATAATCACGAATATACGCAGAAATTCGAAGCAGTGCACGATTGTGCGGGACACGACACGACATCGCAGGCGACGCTGCCGAAACGCCAGCTAGCAGCGAAATTCTTACCGCATCCCTACACTTTTCGGTACAGCTATAGAGCTTGGCCCCTGAAAGCGAGGGAATCACGGGACATTTGTTCGTAGCGGAGCACAGCTGCACAGCGAGAAAATTTGTGCTCGGAAGGCCTTTGACATATATGCCGACCTGTTGGGAAGGAATTAACGTGTTCTGCCATATGTAGGAAGTATGTACGCTCAAGCGCTGTAGGCGCGTTTTTGCGGTGCTGGTCAAAGACGATGCTACTTTTTTAGGGGTGAAGTTCCTTAAGGCGTGCGTCGCTCGTCCCCGATGTATGTAGTTGTAGTAGGTAGCCACCTCGAGTATAGTTTTTTGAGCGTTCAGATGGCGGTACTTGTAGTTGATGAAAAGTTGCGAGATGTTATAAAACTAGAGGGCGGTACTTGTAGATGATGATGAAAGATGCGAGGAATGATGTCACATATGGCGCGTGTAATTGGTGGAAGGCAATCGTACACTAGGGGGCGCGGTGTAATAAAACCCGCTCGCTGTTGGCGCGCGCTCAGAGTGTCTAACTTTGAATAGTGGGGCGAATTGCACGGAAGAGTTTCATGGTTTACCGATGATTACTTCCGGAGCTTCGACCTACTCATCATCATTCACCCCGTGAATATGCTGTGATTTTTTTTTTGCTTGCTGAGAGCTACGACAGGTAGTGACGTAGGAATAGTGGGAAATCAGTAAACACATCTGTGAAGAATGTTCTAAAGATGATTGCTTCTCTATGGTTAACACAATTATACCGATTTCCGCTTATAGTACACGGCGACGCACCGCGCCTTGAACTGCGGAGTAAAGGCAAGAGAATTGCTGAAGCAGGAAAATATTACGCCATCTCCCACATAATTAAGGAAACCACGTGGGGGTGAGAAGTAGCGGTGATGTTCACCTGTGTTTCCATTTGTATGTTTACGTGTATATTTCATTTGTGTGCTTGTGGAGCTGGCATATGTTGTGTACCGCTTATGTTACGCCCCTCCCACTTTGTGTATCACTCTGTGTATTCCGCACAGCGAATTACTGTATGCCCTATATTTCATCAAATCTTAAATTACTTCAACACCCGGTGCTGCCAGGAGTGCGCAACGGAGCGAGCACGCGCAGCATTAGACAGTTATAGTTTACGGTTAGCGTAATAGCGAAGGTTAAGGGAATGGCGTTACCGTGCAGCAAACGAATGTTCGTTGTGGACAGCGTCTTATAGTTTAGCGGGATACTGTTTACGTGGCTTGCGTGCCACAGCTGGGATGGTGGCGCCACCTATCAGATGGTGAATAAGTTAAAGACAGTGAAAAGGAAAAAGAAAATGAGAATGTTTGTCTATGCCACCGCGCGAAGCATTGTTACAAGTTTATTTTACTAATATTACAAGCAAATAATAATGAACCACGCACCAAACTCGAAAAAAATTATGTTGCCGATTTATTTACATTAGTTAGGCCTAGACGCGTTTGAAATGGAAAGCTATCTCAAAAATTACGCCAACATATCCGTAATAATTGGTCATCGAAGCTAACTGAAGGCAAGAGAAACCACTTTAAACAGTCGTTTGCTGCGAACAAGGTGAATCTTTCAACAACTACGCCAAAATCACTTCGAAGTGGGCGTCCGAGAGCGCCGCTATGTTTACGTACACTACGTTCACCTACGCTACCTTAAATTTGAAAAATACCGCGCGTACGGTAAGCAGCATGGGTGACGTACGTATCTGCGCATGCGCACTTCGATTCCGGTATCACGGTACGCCCGGTATCCCGGTAAGCCCGGTATACTATAACTGTCTATTATATACGAGCGCGCAGCTGTGGCGGAGGGATAAATGGGAGAGAATAAACGAAGCGGTGGCAGCGCTCTGCCTCCTCCTCCACCATACCTCCAGGCACTGCGTCGTGCTCCCGACCGGGTTGCAGAAATTGGGTGCCTTTTCTCATCTTCTAACCACTACCACCACCACACCTCCTCGCGTGAGCGCGAGAGTTGGGCGCATGCGCAGTGGGGCAGTGGATGGTCGCCGAGGTACTGACATGGCCCGCAGCAAAACCTGCTCCGCATGTAAAATTAATGACAATACCAACTCACCAAATTTTAAATTGCTTTCTCTTTCTCATAGTGTGCGTTCTGTGTTCAGTGGTTATGTCCATGCCTTTCCCAGCATCACTGTGAAAGATCGCCATTGCACAACAAGTAAGACATCTTACCTGAGTGGATTCAGGGTGTGTATGGCAGATACTTGAATCAGAGTGAAGAAATGGTCCCCGGTGACGAGCTTCCACTGCGAGGCTGCTGCTACTTCGTCGTCAGAGCAAACAGAAAGGGCAATGTGAGTTCGGGCCTGGGTTCTGTGGTAACAGTCGAAGTCAGATGCAGTCGAAGCGGCGCCGAAAATGTCATTCATTCCTGCCGCCACAAAAACTCCTTGCAGAGGTGTAGTTTGGGGAGTGAAAGAAAACAAGAGCGTATCAAACCAGTTCCTTTCAAAGCAAAGAGTCAAAGCACGATTGTTGACTGCGCGAAAGAGTTCTGGGTAGGATTCCACAACCTTGACAGCCCGCGGGGCTGACTGAATAGCGGTGATGCTTGACTGAACGTAATTGCCCAGAACCATCATGCCCAAAGCCCAGACTGCGACGGCCAAGCCTCGGAATGTTGGAGCATTCGCTATCGACGAGGCCGGAGACCTTCCCAGGAAGGTGGACACAAAGAACATGAACACGCGAGATCCGTGTTGCTGTATTTGTTTCCGGTAGAAGAGACGGCAGCGGACAGTCATGTACAGAGCCAAGAGGCCATAGTGAATGAATATAGCTGTAGTTGACAAAATGAGAGAACGCCAGGAATCAATGAAGGTGGTTTCGTAGACAGTTTCCATTGCAGTGAAGAAACAAAGCGGTGCCGGTGAATACTGGGCACCAATGAATACGTCAGGGATAAGAGAAACGCTTCCTCGCACTGGAGGAATGTACAGGTCAGCACCAATTGTGAGCAAAGAAAATATGGTTCCTCTCGCCTCGTCAATGGTGTTGTTCAGCGATCTGTATGCGTCGACAAGAGCCAAGCGTTCCGGCTTCAGGTTCCTCCCGCCCCATTTTCGATCCTTCATTATTACTCGTAACTTGTGCCCTTTGGGGAAACTCCCTTCGGACCTATCTTCGGTGAACAAGTCTGACGCCTGCACTGTCTTTCGCGAGTCACACCGGCGATACCTGTCCTCGGGAGCACTAATATCTGCATCGGTGACGGTTACCACTTCGCAATAAGCGTTGAAAACGTCTCGTCGGACTCCGGTATGGGACTTCACTGATGCGAAAATTAGGTTTTTTCTTGTGCTCCAAAGTTGATTGCATCAACCGTTTCTTGGTATACTTTGGTACCTCGGACCAGGTGTCAAGCAAAAAAATCAATCTGTACTCCGGTAGCTTATTGAAATCATTATTGATTTCGAGCTCACCGCAATGATCTGAATTATATCCATAGAATTCAGCGCACAGACTTGTCACAGAAGTGGGAACGAACTTGATTGGAATAGGCAGATCGTTCAGACTCCCGAGGAGGCTTTCCGTGTCCGACAAAGAATACAGTAACACTGGACGCCCGGGAGACGTTTTCGAGGCGTTCATTATGCTTAGCATGGTCGGATATAATGAAGCCCTACTTGCGAAGTGACTGTTCAATAATATTAAAGTGGAAAAAATATTTCTGACAACAATTTTCATTGGTATTCTTTGAAGCTACGATAAGTAAAAGAACTGTAGGCTGTGGCGGTCAGTGCTTTAGCACATAGTTCTATATATTACAGGAATACATCGCGAGTTCCAGATTTATTCAAGAGAAGCTGCTCGTGCAGTCTGAAAAAATCATCAGTATTACAAACATTAAAAACTGATTTTCCCCGTCGGCGAGAAGCTTATTTTCGTTTTCAAGACAACGGATTGCGAATATTGATGCGAAATCCAGAAATGGGCAAGCTCGTTTGGAATGTGAATCTGTTACCTCCGGAATACGCAATGAGTGGCACACTCACACCGCTCTTGCAATAACACGCTAGCGTAGCTTTCTTCATTGGCAGCAGGAGGTCCTTGGCGACGCGCTATAGAATATTACTTGCGGGATTGAAATTTCAGTCGGCGTGGAATGATAACGACAGTCGCTTCTATGTTAGCTCATTAGGCCGCCCGTTTATTACCGTCTCATTTGAGTAGGGGCCCGAAGCGAGATATTGATGGTACTCATTAGTGCATATATACTAAGAGTGCAATGATGCTTTTAATTAATTTTCTTTTTTTTTCAAGAGCTTTCTTCCCTCCCCCACCTCCACCCACCGTATTTGGAACTCTCTGATTGTCATTTTCTGGCTTGCTCTGCCAGATGTACTGCAGTGCAACCACGCCCATGTCTTAAATGGAGTGATAGTTGGACTAATCAGGAAGTCCGTGTCGCGCAAATATTGCCTCCACGCGCCGCTGATTACATCACTCAATCATAAATGCACATGTAAAGAGATTTTTCATTAGGCATGTTTTCCTCGAGGCTGATTTGGATTGTCTGCAGCAATTTACAGGATTGATTACGCGGCGCGCAATAAATTTATTTCAACCGGTGCAAATCTTTCTGTACATTATGAATGGAGCCTTTGTTTTGTGTTTCTTTATTTTCACGAGGTAGAACTTGGTGTGTAAGTAAGAAATAAGACTAGTGCATTCTGACTGCATACCTGCGAATCCGTGATTGAGTTATTTCTACCCACTCCTAAAACAGCACAGCGTTGTTTCGAAAAGAATTTACGGATGCAGCAGCTTATGGGATAGAGCTCCTTTTATGAGAATCGTATGGGATCTCATACTTTTGGTGGCTAAGAAAAGGTTCGGGATTTCACAAAAAGCCATGGTATCGCCATGTACCTGCTGTGAGCCTCATCTTATTGATGATTTGATTGATATGTGAAGTTTAACGTCCCAATACCACCATATGATTATGAGAGACGCCGTAGTGGAGGGCTCCAAAAATTTCTACCACCTGGGGTTCTTTAACGTGCACCCAAATCTGAGAAAATGGGCCTATACAACATTTTTGTCTCTATCAGAAATGCAGCCGCCCCAGCCGGGATTTGATCCCGCGGCCTGCGGTTCAGCAGCCGAGTACCTTAGCCACATGACCACCGCTGCGGGGCAGCCTCATTTTAAACAGATAAGTTTCAGCAACGAATGATCCACGCCACCGATATATAAACATTAAAAACTGACAAAGATCTCCTATCCTTCATCTAAAAAATGTATCTATTACAAAAATCGACTTACTAATGACTCAAGTCCCTCCATATTAGATTCTACAGCATCGGACAATCATTCTGAAGTTTAAATGTGTCTGCTTTGCAGGTGTGGCTAAATAAAAAGCACTACGATGAATTTACCAGCTTTTCCTTCATTGAACAGGTCGTGTGTCTACCCCGGCCCCCTTTGCTTAATAGCTTCCGTAGTTGGTTTTATTTGGCAGGTATCGCAAATTAGGTGCAACACACACGTTTTTAGCATGTCCTCTAACGACGTGTCTCGAGGCATCGGTGATACTCAAGACTCGCTTCATCACAGTGGCAATCTTTCATAATCATATGGTGGTTTTGGGACGTTAAACCCCACATATCAATCAATCAACAGTGGCAATCTCGTACGCGAAACGCCTAGATGCATGCATGCATGCTTGCATAGAACTCTGCTGCGCGTGTAACAAGCTTTGGAATCTTTCTTCGCTTCGATATAGTGACGCATCGTGTCGCTGCTGGTGCGATATGAGAGTGAGGGATAGATTACTTGATTGATTGATTTGTGAGGTTTAACGTCCCAAAACCACCATATGATTATGAGAGACGCCGTAGCGGAGGGCTCCGGTAAGTTCGACCACCTGGGGTTCTTTAACGTGCAACCAAATCTGACCACACGGGCCTACAACATTTCCGTCTCCATCGGAAATGCAGCCGCCGCAGCCGGGATTCAAACCCGCGACCTGCGGGTCAGCAGCCGAGTACCTTAGCCACTAGACCACCGCGGTGGGAAAAGAGGGGATAGATGATAGATAGACAATATATATATATATATATATATATATATATATATATATATATATATATATATATATATATATATATATATATATTGTAATGACGAAAACCGAAACTGGAACTCTCTCTGGCACAGACTCGCATGCTAGGAGGAAGAGGACGAAGACGAAGCAGAATAAGAACAGCCGGCCTGCAGCAAAGGCGTTGTGTCTTATTTCTCGTCGTTACAATGGCGCAGTCGACGAAGAAGACGTCATACGTCCCGGCTTCGTCATCCAGGACGCCCGCCGACATGCAGATGCGGTAAGCGTCGCTTGGGGACGGCGTCAAGGCCTCCTCAGCAGCTGTTCACCTGCCGCCACTGCCACCACCGTTCGGGGATGGCGCCAAGGCCTCCTCGGCGGCTTTAGTATACCCATCACCGGTATTTCTTCATGAAAAGGGACACCGTCTACGCGTCCTTCGCCACGGATCGTGCCGTGAGCACAGGTCGACAAGTGAACCCTGCGGCACAAGCCACCTGTCCGTACCCTCGTGGATCATCGGCAGCGTGGTTCTCTCATCGTAAAAACGCTGTTCACGCTTCCTCGATCATGGAGCCGACAGCCCTCCTGCAGCCGGGAGCACCTGTGCCGCCATTCGGGGACGGCGTCCAGGCCTTCTCGATGGCTCCTGGGCAGGCTTGCCCCGGCCCCACCACGACAGTACATGGCCTGTCGTTGACCGGGAATGCCGTTCACGCTTCCCACTGCGACAACGTCCTGCTCAGTGCTTCATCGGCACCTCAGCCGCTCAGGGGTGCTGTTCAAGCTCCCTCGGCCGAGGGTACCACAGCAGTGAGTACGCTGATCGGGGAACACGTCCCCACTGGCTCCGCATGTGGGCCGCCCGAGAGTGCCACCGAGCTTTCGCGCACCATTGCGCGACTCCGCCTCGAGGTCGGCGCCCTGACAGCGTCGAGTTCTGCGATATTCCCTGCTGCCTTGCCGGGACTTCACATTATCGATGAGGCGTTGGCCGCGGCCGCCTCGCAAGACCATTCAACAACTTCCCCCGAGAGCCGCAGCAAGCTCCAGTATACTCTCGCGGCTCTTTCACACCAACTTGGCTGTGTGGCGTCGCTATTTTCTGGAGCTTCGCCTGCCGTGACACCACCACCGGCTGCCTCCGAGCTACCCGAGTTTCGCGGCTTCCAGGACGATGCCGTCGATTGGGTGGCTACCATCAATGCTCTCGGAGCTCGCAAGGGATGGAGCGACAATCAGAAGTGGTGCGTGGCCTTAGACCGCCTTCAAAATCCTGCTGCTGCGTGGCACAGGTACGAAGGCGTGCGGCAGCAGTCCTGGGCGGACTGGAGCGCCAAGCTCATTGCTGCGTTTGGAAGAATTGAGTCTGACCTCCCTGCTACCTCTCATTCTACCCTCGCCACTACCGAGCAAGGGGCTATTGAGAAGCACAACGACGAGGCAGCTGCACCCTCTGCCAACCTGCCCTACCTCGGAGATCAACCTCACGAGGCGCCGCGCCCCCCTACAGCTGTGCCGCGTGCCCCCTCCCCGGACAGCTTCCCAGAGTACCCTGCGGCAATCATCGAGACAAGCTGGACGGTGTACTCCTCCGGGCAGATCTCTGACTCCGCGTCGACACCTGACACACAATTACCCTTGACCCAACTTAGGACCGCCTATAAAGCACAGAAGCCAGTGAGCCAGCCTCCAAGCTGGTCAGCCCCAAATGGCCTGGATCCATTGACCTGCTGCGTGACGACGGCGGCTCTTTCACAACCAGCCGGAGACCAAGCACACGTCACAACGGCCAGTTTGACCCATAGTAAGGAGCCGCACCATCCCCTGCCACCTTTGCCGTCATTGGCCGAGTGCGTGGACGCTCGTAACTTGCCAAATGCCGTCTCCCCTAACGAGCCACAAGTGCCTACTCCACCTGAGGAGGATGCCATCGAAGTCATTCCGGTGCAGTTCACGGTTGCTCCGGATGGCGAGGCAACTGGCCATGTCGACATGAACGCACGTGACGGATTGGCAAAAACCTCCACTTCGACCAGCAGTGCATCAGCGAAGACGCTAGAGCACGACTTGCGTCGCAAGTCTACGCGCAAAGTCTACACAGCGATGTCGCTGATATCTATCGATATAGCCCATCGTACCTTCCCTCGCTCTGAACAACGCAGGCGTCCCCGCTCAGTGTGGGCCGCAGTACTGCATACTGGTGTCCCTGCAATGTCATCCAAGCAGCGAAGGGGTAGTCATCGCGATGGTCCGCCACCAATGCGATCACTCCGCACCAGCCAGTATCACCTGCTGGGTTTACATTCTCCAGGTGACTACATTAACTTGCCGCGCGGACGCGACCTGCAACGACCACCTCGACACAGCCAGGGTCGTCCACCAGAGTACAGGACAGTTCCACAGGACAGCTCGAGGCGTGCACATGACAGACTACCACGGCACTCCCAGTGCCGCCCTCCAGAGAAAATTGCCCTTTGCGCGCTAGCAGTCATGGCCGAGTGTAATGACGAAAACCGAAACTGGAACTCTCTCTGGCACAGACTCGCATGCTAGGAGGAAGAGGACGAAGACGAAGCAGAATAAGAACAGCCGGCCTGCAGCAAAGGCGTTGTGTCTTATTTCTCGTCGTTACAATATATATATATATATATATATATATATATATATTTATATAGATAGATAGATAGATAGATAGATAGATAGATAGATAGATAGATAGATAGATAGATAGATAGATGCACATTGCACACCACACATACAGGCATTGCGCCGTGCTCCCGACCGGGCTGCGGAAATTAGATGCCTTTCTCCTCTTCTAACCACCACCACATACCACAGGGTTTCACAGGGGGTTGCTCAGTGATGTTGCCTGGCAGAATTGTAGAATTCGTGTGGCTTTCTGGGCTGATGTACTTGAAGACCATGTACCCAAGATCTTCTCCTTAGTAAAGGGACGATCATCCACTCTCCTCAAGGTACAATGGAGAGTCCGCCAATCTTGTTCGAAGTTAGGACGCTGGCACAGGACGACGACAGTCAAGTTTCTTCACAGTTGCACTTGTCATTCTTGGATGAGTCCGTCATACCAATGCGATAGCTGAATGAGTTGGTAAAGGGTTACTACACCCGGCCCCACAACCGACCCAGAATTGTAGCGTCACATGGCGAAGTCTTTCATGGCACACCCAGTTTACAAGGAAGACATTTATTTATCATTTAGTTTTATTTATTTAGTTTTATTTATCATTTAAATAGACATTTAGTTTTATTTATCGCCTTCACTACCCTTACTACAAATGATATCTCCTGCTCGCCACTCGCGTGTTCATAAAACACTTCGAGTGTCCGCAATAAGCCTTGGGCCAGTCGCGATTTCGCGCTTTTCGACTACACGCTGGTGCCACCGCTTGCGCACTCACGAATCAACAAAAAACAAAGTGAGATCAGTTTTTCGCACACGACAGTGATGCGAGGAAATGTGGAACGGGCACGCAACAGCGTGACAACGAAAGGTAGGCGACGATTCACAACAGACATGTCTCGTATACCGACCAATCGAATGCCCACTTCATCCAGACGCCAGGTGAACAAACCGCTGGCGTCACAAATTGCGCGGCACCCCGCCGCGGCGGTCTAGTGGCTAAGGCGCTGACCCGCGAATCACGGGATCGAATCCCGGCTGCGGCGGCTGCATTTCCGATGGAGGCGGAAATGTTGTAGGCCCGTGCGCTCAGATTTGGGTGCACGTGAAAGAACCCCAGGTGGTCGAAATTTCCGGAACCCCTTCACTACGGCGTCTCTCATAATGATATGGTGGTTTTTGGACGTTAAATCTCACTTATTAATCAATCAATCAATCAATCAATCAATTAATCAATCAAATAATCAATCAATCAATCACAAATTGCGCTGCAAGAGCGAGAAACGCGGGAAAAAATAATACGTAAGAACGTATTCACGCGTGCTCGTTGGTTCCGGAGAGCGAAAACCCGACTACGGGCCACGACGTGCACTGCTTCACATTCTGGACTTCGTCTCCGTGCGTCGCACTCTACAAGCCACGAGAGGGGTATTCCAGCGAAGTGCATAACGTTCTCGGCAACACTCTCGGCGGTGATCCTAAGGACTTCGAGCGAGGCGAATACTTCGACCAGGATGTGGCGCACAACGTGGCCATGAGCTTGGCTCTGTCGAGCCGAGCTTCGTAGGACGTCGGAGAACGATGATCTTTGCTTGGTTTCCCGCAGACACCTTTTGTACCGGCCGACACCGACTTACTGCACGGTAAGAAAAAAAAAGAGGCCGCGTATCTGCGCGTTTCGCTGCAAATGTAATCGGAAAACGATAGTCTTCTGTGTGGAGGCGCTGTGTGAGATATGGACAAGTAGGAGTAATGCCGACAAACAGGAGATCGTACAGAACCTGGAGCTTTTGGCAAATGGCTGAACCGTGTAGTCCACAGGGTGCGTTTTCGTGCAGAGCGTCACTTTTTCATCGCACCGTGAGAATTACGTAATTCGTGTAAGGTGTAGAATTACTTAGGTTCTTCAGAATTAGGTATTTTGTATTCCCAAGTCAAGAAACACACCACCTAATACTTGCGTATTGAGACTACTTGCGTAACATTTGTTTTGTTTTTTCATCGTCAATGTTCACAAGTATGAACACTGCCACCAGATAAAGATGACTGGGTCATACGGAAGTGCTAAAACTGGGGCTGAATTGAGTGGCAGACAGACGCAGACCGAAATTTCTGCGTTTAAGTATCCTAACAAAGACTGCCGTCTCTAAAAAAAATCGTACCGTCTCTTGAGCACTTGCCAGAGATGGCGGAAATGGCGTGAGCCATTCTCTTTTCGCTCCGTTGCATTGGTCTCTCCTGAAACCTTTCAACAACATACGCGGTGTCCAATGCCTCAGGTTTGACAGGAATTGAAAGCTTTCTATCCCTAAGGTGGCCTTGTAGTGGGACCACTTTTTGACCAACCGACGATGTCATTTGGTGAGGTCGTCCCGTGACGTCACAAGTTCTAGCCATCGGTGATGTCATCGACTTACGATTATGTCCACATCATTTGTGTCAATGCCGCTGACAGTCAGCTCTCGCATTTGACGAGGCATGTAATACTTTCTCCTTAACAAAAACATTGGTGAGATCTGGAAAACGTGTGATCTATTCGTCCAGGTTGTGGGGATGCTGACACCCCCTGTAATGTGGTTTGCGCCGCGTGGCGCACGTGTCTCGCCCCAAAACCGCATTTCGGGTTACAACAACCGGGCGATAGATGGCGTTGTGTTCGCGTTGAGCACCACTATCGTCATCATCATCATAGGGTATCGCCGGCAGTGACTCCTGTCTAGGGTGGCTAGAATTTTAGCCACCCTACCCTGGCGGAAGCACGCCTTGGTGGCGGGCGAGAGTTGAGTCTCTTTAGCGCGTGCCGGTTGCCGCGAACGGTTGTCTCTATCGTGGTTCCCCGGTGCTCGGCACCGTGGGCTGCGCGCCGGGGGACCCTTGTGGTAAGTCGAGCGTTGGCGACGCCGCCTTGTGTGTGTTATTGTGTTTGGCATGGAGTGTATGGTAATATTGTGTGCGGATGTTCTAGCGTGTTAATTACGATTGATATATAGATTCGGCGGACGATATCGTTGTTCGAAAAGTAGCTGAATAAATGTGTGTTTGCTGTTTGGTTTGTACCGACCATGTCTGCTATGACCTTTCACTCCAAGAGCGTGGTGTGGCGTAGCACTCGCCAATTCGAGACCCCACAAGGTGTAGGTGATGACAAGCGTGTTCGCAACAAACATCTCTTTTTTTCGATAAGCAAGTCATTTTGAAGTTTGTGGGAGCCACATTTCATGTGCAATACTTTTTTAACGCAATAAGAGAAATCCGGAAACAGATTTGTGCGTCTGAAATGTGCGCATCTCCCAGCTGACGTTCTAAATCGTGAATAATTGCATTCGCGTCACTCAAGTAAACAGGCTGTGTTGCGATGAAAATGCAGCAGTTGCTACCCTTAAAAGGTTGCTTGCTAACTACACAGCGATATATATATATATATATATATATATATATATATATATATATATATATATATATATATATATATATATATATATATATATATATATATATATATATATATATATATATATATATATATATTTGATTTCCCCGAAGAACACCACAGTTACCGCAATGAACACCACAACAAGAAATATTGTGTTACCCTTTAGCGATGTTTGCTGACTTGCTGCTCCAACGACTTTTTGACGAGAGTATATTGGATTGGATTGGATAAACTTTTATTTGGTCCTCCAAAACACAGATCACTGTGTTGCGGGCAGCTCCCACGTGGGGACTGAGATGCCAAGCTCCTCAGCCGCCTCGCGGGCTTGGTGGACAGCCCAGAGCTGATCTGCCAAGGACGAGCTGCAGATTGCCGCCTCCCATCTGGCAGAGGTGATGTGCGATAAATGAGCGAATTTGGTGCACTGCCAGAGCATGTGTTCTAATGAAGCTATTTCCCCACAATGTGGACAAAGATTACTTGGGTACAGGTCAGGGTACATGATGTGTAACATTTTCAAAGTAGGGTACATCCGCGTTTGCAAAAGCCTTAATGTAAGTGCTTGGGGCCGTGTTAGATTTTTGTGAGGTGGAGGGAAAATCCTTCTAGACAGGTAGAAATGTTTAGTGAGCTCGTTATACGTTGTAAGAATTTCCCGGTTATCTCCTTCACCGGTAGAACGCATCCCCGGGGAGGCGCGGTTGGAGAGTTCTCGCGCCGCCTCGTGTGCTGCTTCGTTGAGATTGGGAGGGAAATCGTTGATTTGTCCAAGGTGAGCTGGGAACCAACTCAGAAGATGATGTGTTATGTTCTTGCCTTGCAGTATTTTCAGCGTTTGTTCACAGACCGTCCCCTTGGCGAACGCCCGTAGTGCTGCCATGGAATCACTGTAGACGACTTCAATGTTATCCATCTTGAGTGCTAAGGCGATGGCCACTTGTTCCGCAATGATTGGGTCTTTCGTCCTGACCATCGCTAAGTTGACGACATGGCCAGCCCCATCGACTACCACTGCCACAAACGCATTCCCATTGGCGTAGGAAGCCGCGTCAACAAATACGACCCCTCGTTCCTTGTTTGAGACTTGACGAAGTATAGTCCTGGCCCTCGCTACTCTTCTTCCGACGTTGTGTTCTGGATGCATGTTTTTCGGTATAGGAGATACCATGATAGTCTCCCTGATGTTGTCAGGGATATCATTGTAATTGCGTCTGATTGCTATTGGGTGTTGGCCCAGTTCCTGCAGGATCATTCTCCCCGACCTTGTAGTAGATAACCTTGCAAACTGTGCTCTCTCTTGGGCTTCTGCTATTTCTTCGAGCGTATTGTGTATGCCAAGCTCAAGCAGACGCTTGGTGCTGGTATGTATGGGTAGACCCAGGACCTTCTTGATAACTTTCCTGAGGAGCACATTCAGTGTCTCGGACTCTGCTCTTGACCAGTTGTGCATTGCTGCCTCGTATGTGAAGTGACTTAAAACAAACGCATGCATCAACCTGATGAGGTTGTCTTCCTTGATCCCATTGCTTTTGTTGGCCACTCTGCGTATGAGGTGCACCGCACTGTCTGTTTTCCGAGTTAACTTGGCTATAGATTTGCTGTTGGCGCCGGTAGACTCTATCAGCAATCCCAGGACTTTGATGGAGTCGACCCTCTGGATGGAATCCCCTTGATTTGTACGGAGATGGATGTCTATCTGGTTTAACGGCTTCCATCCCCTGGGCTTCGGTCCCCGGCGTGCAGTCCGATAAAGCAAAAGTTCTGACTTACTCGAGGAGCACTTGAGCCCGGAAGGGCGAAGGTAGTCTTCTACGGTGTCAATCGCCTCTTGCAGAGCGCTCTCAATCTGCCCCTCGCTTCCACCTGTGCACCAGATGGTAATGTCATCTGCGCAGATGCTGTGCTTCAATCCTTCAATGTTCGATAATTTCTTTGACAGTCCAATCATGGCAATGTTGAACAGCATTGGTGAAATCACTGCCCCTTGTGGCGTGCCCCTTGCTTCTAGTTCGATTGCTGCGGTCTCGATATCTGCAATCTTCATCACGGCTTTCCGATCTGTAAGAAAGGACCATACGTAGTCATAGAAGGCTTTCCCTAGACCAAGCTGGGAAATTGCTTCGAGTATGAATGAGTGGTGGATGTTGTCAAACGCTTTTTCTAGATCTAGGCACAGAATGGCTCTCACGTCTCTGGTTTCATTGTCAATGACCTGGTGTTTGATAAGCTTCAATGCATTTGTGTGGATAGCCCTGCCCTGAATCCAACCATATTGTGTGTATATATGTTGTTATCTTCCAAGTACTTGTTTATCCTGTGCAGTATGGCATGTTCTGCGACCTTGCCGATACATGATGTCAAGGATATTGGCCTCATGTTGTCCAAGTTAGGGGGCTTTCCTAGCTTAGGAATAAGGATCGTGCTGGCCAGCTTCCACTGCTCTGGCACCCTGCCTTCTTTCCATGCTGAATTGATCATATCCCTCAGGGTTTCAATTGAATCGTCATCAAGGTTACGCAGGGCCTTGTTTGATATACCATCCGGGCCAGGGGCCGACCTGCCGTTGAGATCATGCAAGGCTCTTCTGATCTCCTCGATGTTAAAGTCGCCCTCAAGACCTGGATTTGGCGTGCCCTGGTACTGTCTACTTGGTGGTGCCAATCTTCTTTTGATTGGGAGGTACTTATGCATGAGCTGCTGGACAACTTGATGTTCTGTAGTGCGCCCTATCTCTTTATGCAAAATTCGAGCGATAACATGCTTTTGATTTGTTTTGGTGGTGTTTTCGTTGAGAAGATGCTTTAACATATTCCATGTCTTGCCATATCGCATCTGACCATCGACGGAGTTGCAGATTTCGTCCCATTGCTGTCTCGATAGTGCGCGACAATGTTCCTCGACTGATCTGTTTACCTCAGCTATCTTCTTCCTCAGTCTTCGGTTCAGGCGCTGACCCTTCCAACGGTTCAGTAGTGCTTGCTTTGCCTCAAGAAGATGAGCGAGCCGGCTATCCATTCTTTCAACCGGAAAATCTGTGGTAATGGTGGAGGAGACGGATTTGATGTCATCTTTAATCTGTTTGACCCACTGCTCCAAGCCTTGTCTGTGGCCATCTTGTTCCCTTTCCATCCTTATCTTCCTGAACTTATCCCAGTCTGTGAAGTGAAATTCTCTCTGCTTTTTACGCTCCACGGAGAAGGTAGTGGCAAGAATGCAGTGGTCACTCCCTAGGTCTACAGCAAGGTTAATCCACTGGGCTTTCTTGATGTTCCTTACAAATGTAAGGTCCGGGGTGGAATCCCTGCAGCAAGATGTACCAAGCCTTGTTGGTAGGCTGGGGTCTGTGATTAGGGTGAGATCAAGTTCGCTGGCACTTTGCCAAAGTCGATTTCCTTTCCCAGTGTTGTACTTGTAACCCCATGTATGATGAGGGGCGTTGAAATCACCTGCTATGATGAGTGGACATTCCCCGGCGATATTAACAGCTTTCTTTAGAACCGTCTTGAACCCTTGCTTTTGTTCCTTTGGACTGCTGTATATATTAAGAATGAAAATGCTCTAACGGTTGCTGGTACCCGGCACGATCTCTACCAAGACGTGTTCCAACCGGCCTGCTTCTATCTTGAGGTCGTTGGTTACGTGTGTTAGTTTGTTGCATACGAAGGTGCAGACTCCCCTCCCTTCAGTATCCCCTGTTACAGGCCGGAATCCAGGCTACGTTGCTTGCGGTGAAAGGGTCTCTTGTAATAATATAATATGAGGCTTTTCTTGGCTGCTCTTGATATACTGCTGCAGGGTTGCCTTCTTTTTAAGGTAACCTCTACAGTTCCATTGCCAGATACGAAATGCTTCACGTAGCGCTGCCATCATGGTTATTACATGGGCCGCCAGAGCATGATGCTGCACCTGTCGACAGGTTTGGTACCACTAGTATTGGTGGCCGAAGGGGTGAGCTTGGGGCATGAGGAGGCCTTGCTGTGTTGTGCAGATCTGCTTCGAGCTTTGTAATGCGCAAAGTCATATGCTCTTCCAGTGCCGCCACGCTTGATTGTAGCCTACCCATCTGCTCGCTAAGATTGGCTACTACTTTGCTGAGCGTGTCAAACACCTCTTTTATATCTGACATGGTCGTTAGGTTGGCTTCCACGTGTTCTGCCATGACTGCCCTCTTTTTCGCGGTTCTCGAGTCCCCCACGTTTTCAGCCACAGGGACATTAACTGGCTGAGGCATTGGCTGTGAAGATTGCGCGCTGGTTAGCTTAGTGAGAAGAATTTTTATTTCCTTTAACTCAGCTGATAGCCTCTCATTCGATTTTGTAAGTCTCGCGTTTTCTTGCTCTAGCTGTGCAATTCTATCATGCTCTGGCAGCTTACCTGTCATCACCTTTGCCCCGCCGTTGCGCACTCGCTCAGCCCAGCTGCCTTTCGAAGTAACTGCAGGCGTCCTCCCCGGGTGTGAAGCCGTGATCTCGAACTGAACGCCAGGCAGCTGGCCATTCGGGTGCCGCCCAGGCTGATCCCGACCACAGCGTTCGATGCAGACTTCACCTCCTCGCACAAAATGTCCTGAAGTAGGGAATAAAATAAGTCTTTAACGTCTACCGAAAACGGACAAGCACTACGAGGGCACTCATCCCCTAGAAAGTCTAAAACGTCCTGCGGATTTCTCACGAGGAACGTATCTTCAATGGTCAAGGCATTTGCAGATGTCGTCCGACAGGTTTCTGCCTAGAGTCATACTCCGAAACAGACAACTCCTTGTGGGTCTTGGCCATGAAGAAGACAGAGAGGCTGGCACTTTTGCACGTCCTCCCGGATAGGGCCAAACTAATGAGTTCCTCGCTGTTTCATACAGCCTCACGGCTTCTCGTTTGGTTTTGCCAGAGCTACTTTCCGCAGTTCTCTGAAGTTCCCTTATAGAGCCGCTGCAACCTTTTGTTCGTTCAGTGGTTCGGGAACCAGGGCGAATCCTCCTGCCTCGTCAGACTGGAGTAAATTGATGTCCGCTTTTTTAGGAGCAGACACGACATGCCGAATTCCTGAAGTTCGTTCTCTCGCGGGTTCCTGGGGCAGACGCTTGACTCCTTGTTAGATGCAGCTCTCCGTTTCATCAGCCCCAGTTCTCCAAAAGGCTTGTCCGGCAAGACTGACCAACTCAGTTTTATTAAGCCTCGGGTGGACGCAGTTCTTAGGACCGAGTTCCAGAAGGCCATCTTTGGGTATCCTCTTATTTCCAAGGAGGAAAACGTTCTACCCCTAAGCGGGTGCTTTCGGTTTTTCTCCTTGGTAGCCTTATCCCCGCTGAACGCCAATGGAACTCGGCTGTCTGCGAGGAACTGCACAGATCCTATAGAAACACTTTCTTGGCTTTGTCCATTTGTCTCACGCATGCGCACAACGGGACAAGGAAGACTTCGCTCGCTTTAGCAGCAATCGCTTTGAGCGCGAAATCCTTGAATCAAAGAGGTTACCGCAGTCATTGATGTGGCTGGTAGTAGCCTTCGCGTACACTGGTGCGCTGCTTGCGTTGACTGCGCTTCGCACTCAGCTAGGAGGCCACGCAGAAAGGAACGCGTGGTTCAGATCTGCTCCGCCAGATGCCGCAATGGTCCCGACAGATCGCAAACTTTCACTGCGTCTCGTACATTTCATTTTGATTTAACAGGACACTGTTGGTACGAGCCAAAGTCATGGCCACGTGGCGCGCCACATCCCGATCGAAATATTCGCCTCGCTCGAAGCCGTTAGGATCACCGCCAAGAGTGTTGCCGACGACTTCGTGTACTTCTCTGGAGTACCCTTCTCTCAGCAAGAAGCGGTCCAAAAGTACGTCCTGCGCCGCACACTCGGCGTTGGCGACGTGATATTGCAGAATCCAGGAACCGATCGCCCTCTCGGACTTGAATACAGGTATGAATCGCGCAAACGCACTCCAGATGCAACTTTATGTCCCACATTACAGCGATACTCGTGCGAATTGTGTAGATGGCGTCCGGAACGGACATTTCGGTGATATTCAAGATGAAAAGAAAACTGCCACCGTCCAAGCAGCACAGTTAGTTCGCTTGGACGCTGGATATATAGCGTTGAGCAGAGCGTGTCCAAATCTACCACAGCCATCAGAAATAACGGAAAAGTACGTAAGAGAAAGTTCGACTTCTGAGTAGGATTACGATTAGAATTAGGATATTGTAGGTAGCCGGCGGATCTAGCCTTCCAAAAATTGCAGGCAATTGTCTTATCCAATTCTTCGCTAATTGTAACTAATGTCACTGCTTTTTAACTAAGAAAGGGCAGGAATTGAAGCGGTAGCGCGTAGCTCGACGTAAGCCGCACTCTTATAGCCGTTGTTGTAGCCGACGTAAATATTATATACTCAGTAGCAAAATTTGTTATAAGAATAAGATCATAACTCGGGTCACGCTCGGCACCGTAGTTGTCCGCCGCCGCCGTCCTAACGAATTCGCACGAAATAAGAATAATTAATACCAATGACACAGTGGTGCTCGAACCCGGGTCCACTGAGTGCCAGCCCAATATTCTACCTCTGAACCACGCTGTTTTTTTATCCTTTATATCATGACTGTTCACATTTTACATATTTACATATTGGTCCAAATTCAAGTGCGTCACAAAATACACCCGCAGAATTCATTGAGGTACCGTCAGCTCTTGGCTGACTATTAATCAATACTTGGGCATTCGTAACAATCGCTCAAAGCACCCAATCCAGTCTGGCACATCCTCTTGGCTTTTCAGCATTTCAAAATAATGGCACACAGATTTGCAAAAATATTGTCGCACAGCTAGCACTTCTACATCCGCGTTTTCAAAGGCACATCGGGTTTTCCATATACTGTGCAGGTTCAGAAGCATGATAAGATCATAAGGTACACCTGCCTCGTTTTCAACCGAAAGAAAACGGATGCCATGTGGACTTAACGGTAATTCTTTTTTCAAGGTTGTTTGCAGTATGTCCCAGAAAAATACCCCGCTCCAGCAATCTATAAACACGTGTTCAATTGTTTCCGGTTTATTACACAAATGGCAATTTGTGCTCCGTGGCACGAATATTCCCTTACCCTGCAACCACGTTATAACTGGTAAGGTACCAGTATGTAATTTAAAGAAAAAAGTTTTGACCCCTGGCGCTACAAGCATTCTTTTAACACGTTTCAGAATATCCTGTCCTGGGCCTGCATGATATAGCTGACGGTACAATGGTACAAGCAGTAAATCATCGACAAGGTCATTATACAATTTTTGACGTGGTACTTCAGCCAGATACTCTAACGAAAATCGCACTGACAAAAAGCGGAAAGACGAAACAACTTCCATTAAATACCCTTGTATTGGTCCTTGCATATTTGATGATGATACGAGAAATCCCGGCAGCTCTCTAGAGAACCTTAGTTGTATAACAGTTCTCAAAAAGGGGTCATCTACATCACGCAGAAAAAGGAAACGATTGACAAGTTGTCTTATGTACAAATGAACTAATCCGAGCCCGCCATCTCTAACTTTTCTGAACAGGTTTGTGCGGCTTGATCTTTCCTATAGAGAGCTCCATATGAAAATTGCAAATACTCTGTGTATTTCTTGTACACTTATTCTACTGCAGTGCAAAACCTGCATTACGTATTACAGCTTGCTCACCAGAAACAAGTTGCACGTTGTGGCCCGTGCGAATATCGAAATGCCCCAACCTTTCCATTTTTCTACATCATTGCGCAATGCCTGTGTTTCTTTTTTCCAATACGGTTCACTGTCATGATAGAACTCCAGCGGCACTCCTAAATACTTCACTGGTGTTTCCTGCCATTTAATGTTTAGAAATACTCTTGGCGTGAAGTCCCATTCCACATGCCAGAAGCCAAGGCACCTATCCCAGTTCACGGCACTACCACTCGCCTGGCAAAACGTTTTGACGGTATTTACAGCATGCATTATACACTCATAATTTGTACAAAAAACTGCAATGTCGTCTGCGTATGCAAGGAGGCTAACCTCAGCTTCATGCAATTTAATGCCGCTTATTGCAGGGTTATTAATTACACTTAAACAGAAAGGTTCAATAAAAATAGCAAAAAGCAGGGGCGATAGTGGACACCCCTGTCTCACTGACCACAGCACAGGTATACGCTCACCCGCAGTTTTATTTAATACCAATCTCGTCGTGCATCCAGTGTAAGCCATGCGCACTCCGTCGTAAATCAAACTCCCTACGTTAATGTGCTCAATCAAGTAATGAAAGGAGCGAGTCGTGCGGCACGCGATCAAATGCCTTTTCGAGGCCAATTTGAAGCACGGCAACATTGAGATGCATAGCGTCACAACTTTCTAGGATTGATCGTGCTATGTTTATGTTGGTCATTATTTTCCTTCCCTTTATGCCACAAGTTTGGCGGGGCTCAATCAGTTTTGTGATAACTGTCTGGAGTCTTCTGGCCAATATTTTCATCAATATTTTATAGTCAACATTACTTATGCTAATTGGTCTATATGCAGTAACACTTCTTAACTTCGCGGGATCTTCTGTTTCAGGTATTAAGACCGTGTGGGCTGACAAAAACGATGGTGGAAGTTGTTTACACTTCAAAACCTCGTTAAATACCTCCCTCAAAATAGGTGAAACTACGTGTCTGAATTCCTTGTACACTGCAGCACTCAGGCCATCTGGTCCTGGAGACTTACCATTGTTTAACTTATCAATTGCTTTTTCAACTTCTCGCTCTGTTATAGGCAATTCTAAAATTTCCTTTCTTTCATCATCAAGTCTTGGCATTAATGAAATGAAATCGCTATTGAAACGTTCTGCGTGTACACTGGTTGGTGTGAATAACTCTTTGTAATATTCGAAAAAAGCACCGGATATTGCTTCTTTCGTATGGCACCTTGTTCCTTTATATTCTATTTCTCTTATTTCATTTTTACAGGCATGTCTCTTCTCAGCTCCAAGAGCTCGTTTTGTTGGCATTTCTCCCGCTACCAAGTTTTCCGCTCGAGCTCGGATCAATGCTCCACGATAACGTTCTTGGTCTATCAACTCAAGCTTCTGTTTAGTTATGTTTATCTCCTCTGAAAATGTTCCGGCATGAGTACATTCATCCGCTACTAACTGTTGCAAGTTTTCACGCAAGCGCACTTCAAGGTCTTTTTCAGCATGTCTCAGGATACTGGCTCTCTCAAGTGCTTTCAGTTTAATGGTCTGTTTAAATATTTCCCACTTATGTCCCCAGGATTCAAGTGTTCTATTTGCTAAGTCTTCTATACCCTCTAGAAAAATCCGAATAAACTCTTCATCCTTTAGTAGCTTTACATTAAATTTCCAGAGGTCCCAAGAGAAATGCTTGTTATTCCTTTTACGTTTACCCACTGAGAATGAAACCAAACAATGATCACTGAACGTAACAGGTGTAACTCTGTAATCATGGCACGAAGGAATGATTTCGGAGGACACGTATACTCTGTCAAGTCTAGCATGGCTTGAACGCTGAAAGTGGGTAAACGTAACCCCTTTTCCACTGCAAAGACATTCACCCACGTCCTCTAGCTGAGCTTTCGCCACCATATCGAGTAGAACGACAGTGCTTGAATCTCTGTATGGCCTCGAACTTGATTTATCTATACTCGAACAAACGCAGTTGAAATCCCCGGCCAAAATTAGTTTACGTTCACATTTCAAATACACATCAAGTTTTTCAAAAAACTCCTTTTGATCTTGAATCACAGTGGATGCGTACACACAGATTACTCTCCATTTTTCACTTGGTAAGGATAAATCACATATAATGAAACGACCCACCTCGCAGGTAGTTAGAGACTCCACTTTTGCATTGAGGCTCCGCCGAATTTAACAAGAGGCAACCTGCAGATGTACCCACCGCGTGATAAACGCACACATCAAACAGTCTCGTGAAAGGCTGCACCATTCGCTCAGCGTGCTCTTCACTCTCTACTTTAGTTTCCTGTACAGTGACGATGTCTATATCTTGTTCTATAATCAGGCAGTAAAGCTGGTTTTGCCGCCGTTTGGCAGAAAGCCCACGTACATTTAGCGTCGCCAATTTAATCGTCGCCATCGTGATGAGAGAAAGCCGGGCGAAAGACGCTTACCTTACCAACACCTAAACCACTGTCCGGCCGACGCTCAAGGCGTCGTCCCGTCGCCGCCGCGTGAAAGTGACGATGAACGCAGGCGGCCAGCACCCCGAGACTTTTTGGAGCCAGCCACTCGCCACTGCCCTTGATCTTCCTGGGTCAGACGCTGCTGGGACACCGCGTCTCCCTCATTCAGGCGCCGCTTTACTGGCGTAGTTTCAACTGTATCCATGTCCGAAGTAGCGTCGGACCCGATGACTGGTTCAGCCTTGTGCTGGGTTTCCATTTGAGTCGAACGCCGTTGCGTTGGAGTGCCCATAACCGTATTTTCATCTGTGTCTTGCTTAGGTGTCTCCATCTTTCACTCGCTGGTCGCCACTGCATGAGACGCCTCCACTCCTGCCTTCGACGCCGCGGCCCTCTCTGCTTCCTGTTCATCCATGAGCAATTCACTGTGGTCGGCATTTGTTGCTCGACTAGCTGCACTGGCATAGGAACGAGCACAGTCCGGCTGCTCATGCCCGAAAGCGCGACAACCAGCGCACCTGGGCACCCTGCAGTCGCGACGAATGTGTCTCGTGTTCCGGCAACGCAGGCACAGCGGCACTCTTCCTGGCACGACCACCAGTGCCATGCCGCTCCCGAGACGCAGCTGGTGGGGTATGCGATCCGTAGTAACGCCTTCTTTATTAGCCGAACGAATCTTGCGGTTGACTCAACTCCTTCGAAATCTTCGTCTCTCCACTTGTCGCTGAAAACTTCTTTCACTTCACCGCACTCCCGGAATGCACGCCGTACAGTCTCTGCGTTGACGTC
This sequence comes from Rhipicephalus microplus, assembly GCF_043290135.1. NCBI lineage: Eukaryota > Metazoa > Arthropoda > Arachnida > Ixodida > Ixodidae > Rhipicephalus > Rhipicephalus microplus. The sequence continues at coordinate 60,531,663 of NC_134707.1, read as the reverse complement.
AAAAACTACCCAATGCAACTTGAGACGCACCTCTTGCCTTTCTGGGTCGACGACGACGCAGGGCCGGTCTTTCACGGAGAGTAGGCCAGCGTCCAGAAGTGTCTTCTTGGCTTCATCTGTCTTCATGTTAAGAAGCCAGACGTGCGACATCTGATACGCTCCTATGCCGCTTACCTCTTGAATGATGCCTAGTTCCTTGAGCGGCTTACGGAAGTCATTAATCCCGTACGGACGCGCTGCGATGTCGCAGTGCAGAACCAACGCGCGTCTGAGTCCTTCTCCTGTGGGCAGTGGTGGCAGAATTAAACGGTAGTCCTTGGGAAGTGATGTGCACGAAAAACCGCGGCCAGCGTCGGCCGCTGTAACAGCTCTTGACGAGCCTGCCATCCTGCGTCCACACGCGTCGGCGACCAGAAGCAGAATCGAACCACGCTAGTGCTTGGGACTTGTTCGCAAACTTGCCTTAGAGAGGCTTGATGTCGGGAAAGGGATCGCGTTAATACGACTTATAAAACGTTCTAAAACAGCGAAAGAACAAGCAGTCGTCGCACAGTGTGAATAGCGTAACGAGTGGGTCGTCCTATGCTCCAACCCATTACAACAGCTTGTTGTTGTTCGCCTATTAACTGTGGCGCATACCCACTTCAGGCATAATTTTTCATCGTCGTCAGCCACTGCATCAACAATTGGCACAAAATTCCTTGCTAGTGTTTAGCAGATACCACAATTCTCAAAAGAATGACAAACGATAGCATTGCGTGTGCCGGCCTGCTACACTACTACTAAGTGGTTCTTAAGAGAGAAATGAAGAGAAAAGTGAGCCCCGTAACTGTCTGCTTCAGCGAGCGACACCTCAACAGTAGCTCACAAGGGATGGGGGTGACGAGGGATTGAAAGGGTCGAAGTAAAGGTGTAGAAAAGAGGAAGAGGCGTAAGGTGGTAAGTCTAAGAGAGCGACGGCAAATGGAGGGAATAGGAGAGATAGGAAAGATGGAAACGCGGTCACAGAAGTCAGAGGACGGGGCACCACTTGCAAGAGCTCTTGTCGGCGTCAGTAGATGGCGTAGAGCAAGTCCAGTCGGTCAAAGCAACACTGTCGTCGAAGGTCGTCGGCGTCAGGAGATGACGTAGGGCGAGCCCAGTCGGCCAGAGCTATGCTGACGCCGGAGATCGCGAGGGCACAACCGGTCGGCACGGAATCCAGCAAGCGAGTGCCACCCAAACACTATCATTATTATTAATGCCGTAGTGGATACTCAGCAAGCAGTAACGGCTGCAAGTGTGCTTGCAGCCGTTACTTAATGAGTGTTTAGAAAATGCTCTGAAAGGCCGCTCTTCTAGCTTTCGCTGTGAATGTGCTGCGCCTTCCGCGCAAGCCTGGCGTTTTTTGTGTGTGTGTGCTTTTTTTACAAGATTCATGCATAGTCTCCCCACGGGAAGTAAATGCTCGACTGGATATGCTTTGAAGAGCGTCCCTCGTTGCACGTGCCAGTGGAGAAAAAAGAATGAACGTTACGAGAGTGGTTCTGTGGTTAAACTTGAACCTAGCTTCGCAAACAGAATAGGTAGTAGTCTTTTCCTGATTACTACCTAGTTACGACATGATAGAAAATAATCTTCAATAGATACCGATTCTTCGCAGAACAGACAATGGCAGGAAAGCTATCCCGCACTTGGAGTGCTTTTGTCGTCTTCTCCTCCTCGTCTCCTTGTGGCACGTATTAGTGCGTCGCGGCACCGTCAAATAACGGATAATCGAGCGCCATTAAACAAGAGCGGTGTACGTTGTCATATTATACCTACATAAAAAAAGGACGTCATCCATTGTCACTCGATCAAAACAGCTTGACAGCGAAGCTAGAACGATGGTGAGTTTCGCTTCGGTACAAAAAGCATCATCACCACCGCCATTTCATTTCACTAAAATAAAAGCACAATTATCATCATCATCTCGAGAATCGGCACTCTTAGTTCACGCGACCTGCACCACGGACGACAGCGGCACGGCGAAGACACAACTACTGCAAAAAATAATAATAAACAAACAAAATGAAAGAAAGCACACGGACGGAGGGACCCAGTCCAAGTACCACCATTTCGCATCTTTCCATCCCATATTCATCATATACAAGTACCGCCATCCAGCGTGTATTTCAAGGACTAAACGAGAAGTGGTTTCTACGACGACGACGACGACACGGAACATACGACCGACGGCGTAAGGAGTTTCGCCTCTAAAAAAAAATCGTGGTCGGTGATTCGTGGATACACAAAATTAAAAGATAATTGAGCATGCTGAAACCTACCGTGCAATCCTTTGGCAGACACTTGGTTCTGCACTGCGACATCGCAGCGCGTCCGTGCGGGATTAATGACTTCCGAATGCCGCTCAAGGAACTAGGCATCATTCAAAAGGTAAGCGGCATAGGAGCGTATCAGATGTCGCACGTCTGGCTTCTTAACATGAAGACAGATGAAGCCAAGAAGACACTTCTGGACGCTGGCCTACTCTCCGTGAAAGACCGGCCCTGCGTCGTCGTCGACCCAGAAAGGCAAGAGGTTCGTCTCAAGTTGCATTGGGTAGCCTTTGACGTCAACGCAGAGACTGTACGGCGTGTATTCCGGGAGTGCGGTGAAGTGAAAGAAGTTATCAGCGACAAGTGGAGAGACGAAGACTTCGAAGGAGTTGAGTCAACCACAAGATTCGTTCGGCTATTAAAGAAGGCGTTACTACGGATCGCATACCCCACCAGCTGCGTCTCGGGAGCGGCATGGCACTGGTGGTCGTGCCAGGAAGAGTGCCGCTGTGCCTGCGTTGCCGGAACACGGGACACATTCGTCGCGACTGCAGGGTGCCCACCCAGGTGCGCTGGTTGTCGCGCTTTCGGGCATGAGCAGGCGGACTGTACTCGTTCCTATGCCAGTGCAGCAAGTCGAGCAACAAATGCCGACCACAGTGAATTGCTCATGGATGAAGAGGAAGCAGAGAGGGCCGCGGCGTCGAAGGCAGGGGTGGAGGCGTCTCATGCAGTGGCGACCAGCGAGAGAAAGATGGAGACACCTAAGGAAGACACAGATGAAAATACTGTTATGGGCACTCCAACGCAATGGCGTTCGACTCAAATGGAAACCCAGCACAAGGCTGAACCAGTCATCGGGTCTGACGCTACTTCGGACATGGATACAGTTGAAACTACGCCAGTAAAGCGGCGCCTGGATGAGGGAGACGCGGTGTCCCAGCAGCGTCTGACCCAGGAAGATCAAGGGCAGTGGCGAGTGGCTGGCTCCAAAAAGTCTCGGGGTGCTGGCCGCCTGCGTTCGTCGTCGCTTTCACGCGGCGGCGACGGGACGACGCCTTGAGCGTCGGCCGGACAGTGGTTTAGGTGTTGGTAAGGTAAGCGTCTTTCGCTCGGCTTTCTCTCATCACGATGGCGACGATTAAATTGGCGACGCTAAATGTACGTGGGCTTTCTGCCAAACGGCGGCAAAACCAGCTTTACTGCCTGATTATAGAACAAGATATAGACATCGTCGCTGTACAGGAAACTAAAGTAGAGAGTGAAGAGCACGCTGAGCGAATGATGCAGCCTTTCACGAGACTGTTTGATGTGTGCGTTTGTCACGCGGTGGGTACATCTGCAGGTGTCCTCTTGTTAAATTCGGCGGAGCCTCAATGCAAAAGTGGAGTCTGTAACTACCTGCGAGGTGGGTCGTTTCATTATATGTGATTTATCCTTACCAAGAGAAAAATGGAGAGTAATCTGTGTGTACGCGCCCACTGTGATTCAAGATCAAAAGGAGTTTTTTGAAAAACTTGATGTGTATTTGAAATGTGAACGTAAACTAATTTTGGCCGGGGATTTCAACTGCGTTTGTTCGAGTATAGATAAATCAAGTTCGAGGCCATACAGAGATTCAAGCACTGTCGTTCTACTCGATATGGTGGCGAAAGCTCAGCTAGAGGACGTGGGTGAATGTCTTTGCAGTGGAAAAGGGGTTACGTTTACCCACTTTCAGCGTTCAAGCCATGCTGGACTTGACAGAGTATACGTGTCCTCCGAAATCATTCCTTCGTGCCATGATTACAGAGTTACACCTGTTACGTTCAGTGATCATTGTTTGGTTTCATTCTCAGTGGGTAAACATAAAAGGAATAACAAGCATTTCTCTTGGGACCTCTGGAAATTTAATGTAAAGCTACTAAAGGATGAAGAGTTTAATCGGATTTTTCTAGAGGGTATAGAAGACTTAGCAAATAGAACACTTGAATCCTGGGGACATAAGTGGGAAATATTTAAACAGACCATTAAACTGAAAGCACTTGAGAGAGCCAGTATCCTGAGACATGCTGAAAAAGAACTTGAAGTGCGCTTGCGTGAAAACTTGCAACAGTTAGTAGCGGATGAATGTACTCATGCCGGAACATTTTCAGAGGAGATAAACATAACTAAACAGAAGCTTGAGTTGATAGACCAAGAACGTTATCGTGGAGCATTGATTCGAGCTCGAGCGGAAAACTTGGTAGCGGGAGAAATGCCAACAAAACGAGCTCTTGGAGCTGAGAAGAGACATGCCTGTAAAAATGAAATAAGAGAAATAGAATATAAAGGAACAAGGTGCCATACGAAAGAAGCAATATCCGGTGCTTTTTTCGAATATTACAAAGAGTTATTCACACCAACCAGTGTACACGCAGAACGTTTCAATAGCGATTTCATTTCATTAATGCCAAGACTTGATGATGAAAGAAAGGAAATTTTAGAATTGCCTATAACAGAGCGAGAAGTTGAAAAAGCAATTGATAAGTTAAACAATGGTAAGTCTCCAGGACCAGATGGCCTGAGTGCTGCAGTGTACAAGGAATTCAGACACGTAGTTTCACCTATTTTGAGGGAGGTATTTAACGAGGTTTTGAAGTGTAAACAACTTCCACCATCGTTTTTGTCAGCCCACACGGTCTTAATACCTGAAACAGAAGATCCCGCGAAGTTAAGAAGTGTTACTGCATATAGACCAATTAGCCTAAGTAATGTTGACTATAAAATATTGATGAAAATATTGGCCAGAAGACTCCAGACAGTTATCACAAAACTGATTGAGCCCCACCAAACTTGTGGCATAAAGGGAAGGGAAATAATGACCAACATAAACATAGCACGATCAATCCTAGAAAGTTGTGACGCTATGCATCTCAATGTTGCCATGCTTCAAATTGGCCTCGAAAAGGCATTTGATCGCGTGCCGCACGACTCGCTCCTTTCATTACTTGAGCACATTAACGTAGGGAGTTTGATTAGCGACGGAGTGCCCATGGCTTACACTGGATGCACGACGAGATTGGTATTAAATAAAACTGCGGGTGAGCGTATACCTGTGCTGTGGTCAGTGAGACAGGGGTGTCAACTATCGCCCCTGCTTTTTGCTATTTTTATTGAACCTTTCTGTTTAAGTGTAATTAATAACCCTGCAATAAGCGGCATTAAATTGCATGAAGCTGAGGTTAGCCTCCTTGCATACGCAGACGACATTGCAGTTTTTTGTACAAATTATGAGTGTATAATGCATGCTGTAAATACCGTGAAAACGTTTTGCCAGGCGAGTGGTAGTGCCGTGAACTGGGATAAGTGCCTTGGCTTCTGGCATGTGGAATGGGACTTCAAGCCAACAGTATTTCTAAACATTAATTGGCAGGAAACACCAGTGAAGTATTTAGGAGTGCCGCTGGAGTTCTATCATGACAGTGAACCGTATTGGAAAAAAGAAACACAGGCATTGCGCAATGATGTAGAAAAATGGAAAGGTTGGGGCATTTCGATATTCGCACGGGCCGCAACGTGCAACTTGTTTCTGGTGAGCAAGCTGTAATACGTAATGCAGGTTTTGCACTGCAGTAGAATAAGTGTACAAGAAATACACAGAGTATTTGCAATTTTCATATGGAGCTCTCTATGGGAAAGATCAAGCCGCACAAACCTGTTCAGAAAAGTTAGAGATGGCGGGCTCGGATTAGTTCATTTGTACATAAGACAACTTGTCAATCGTTTCCTTTTTCTGCGTGATGTAGATGACCCCTTTTTGAGAACTGTTATACAACTAAGGTTATCTAGAGTGCTGCCGGGATTTCTCGTATCATCATCAAATATGCAAGGACCAATACAAGGGTATTTAATGGAAGTTGTTTCGTCTTTCCGCTTTTTGTCAGTGAGATTTTCGTTAGAGTATCTGGCTGAAGTACCACGTCAAAAATTGTATAAAGACCTTGTCGATGATTTACTGCTTGTACCATTGTACCGTCAGCTATATCATGCAGGCCCAGGACAGGATATTCTGAAACGTGTTAAAAGAATGCTTGTAGCGCCAGGGGTCAAAACGTTTTTCTTTAAATTACATACTGGTACCTTACCAGTTATAACGTGGTTGCAGGGTAAGGGAATATTCGTGCCACGGAGCACAAATGGCCATTTGTGTAATAAACCGGAAACAATTGAACACGTGTTTATAGATTGCTGGAGCGGGGTATTTTTCTGGGACATACTGCAAACAACCTTGAAAAAAGAATTACCGTTAAGTCCAGATGGCATCCGTTTTCTTTCGGTTAAAAACGAGGCAGGTGTACCTCATGATCTTATCATGCTTCTGGGCCTGCACAGTATATGGAAAACCCGATGTGCCTTTGAAAACGCGGATGTAGAAGTGCTAGCTGTGCGACAATATTTTTTGCAAATCTGTGTGCCATTATTTTGAAATGCTGAAAAGCCAAGAGAATGTGCCAGACTGGATTGGGTGCATTGAGCGATTGTTACGAATGCCCAAGTATTGATTAATAGTCAGCCAAGAGCTGATGGTACCTCAATGAATTCTGCGGGTGTATTTTGTGACGCACTTGAATTTGGACCAATATGTAAATATGTAAAATGTGAACAGTCATGATATAAAGGCAATAAAAAAACAGCGTGGTTCAGAGGTAGAATATTGGGCTGGCACTCAGTGGACCCGGGCTCGAGCACCACTGTGTCATTGGTATAATTATTCTTATTTCGTGCGAATTCGTTAGGACGGCGGCGGCGGACAACTACGGTGCCGAGCGTGACCCGAGTTATGATCTTATAACAAATTTTGGTGCTGAGTATATAATATTTAGGTCGGCTACAACAACGGCTATAAGAGTGCGGCTTACGTCGAGCTACGCGCTACCGCTTCAATTCCTGCCCTTGCTTAGTTAAAAAGCAGTGACATTAGTTACAATTAGTGAAGAATCGGATAAGACAATTGCCTGCAAATTTTGGAAGGCTAGATCCGCCGGCTACCTACAACATCCTAATTCTAATCGTAATCCTACTCAGAAGTCGAACTTTCTCTTACGTACTTTTCCGTTATTTCTGATGGCTGTGGTAGATTTGGACACGCTCTGCTGAACGCTATATATCCAGCGTCCAAGCGAACTAACTGTGCTGCTTGGACGGTGGCAGTTTTCTTTTCATCTTGAATATCACCGAAATGTCCGTTCCGGACGCCATCTCCACAATTCGCACGAGTATCGCTGTAATGTGGGACATAAAGTTGCGCCTGGAGTGCGTTTGCGCGATTCATACCTGTATTAAAGTCCGAGAGGGCGATCGGTCCCTGGATTCTGCAATATCACGTCGCCAACGCTGAGTGTGCGGCGCAGGACGTACTTTTGGACCGCTTCTTGCTGAGAGAAGGGTATTCCAGTGAAGCACACGAAGTCGTCGGCAACACTCTTGGCGGTGATCCTAACGGCTTCGAGCGAGGCGAATATTTCGATCGGGATGTGGCGCGCCACGTGGCTATGACTTTGGCTCGTACCAACAGTGTCCTGTTAAATCAAAATGAAATGTACAAGACGAAGTTAAAGTTTGCGATCTGTCGGGACCATTGCGGCATCTGGCGGAGCAGATCTGAACCACGCGTTCCTTTCTGCGTGGCCTCCGAGCTGAGTGGGAAGCGCAGTCAACGCAAGCAGCGCACCAGTGTACGCGAAGGCTACTACCAGCCACATCAATGACTGCGGTAACCTCTTTGATTCAAGGATTTCGCGCTCAAAGCGATTGCTGCTAAAGCGAGCGAAGTCTTCCTTGTCCCGTCAGTGCGCATGCGTGAGACAAATGGACAAAGCCAAGAAAGTGTTTCTATAGGATCTGTGCAGTTCCTCGCAAACAGCCGAGTTCCATTGGCGTTCAGCGGGGATAAGGCCACCAAGGAGAAAAACCGAAAGCACCCGCTTAGGGGTAGAACGTTTTCATCCTTGGAAATAAGAGGATACCCAAAGATGGCCTTCTGGAACTCGGTCCTAAGAACTGCGTCCACCCGAGGCTTAATAAAACTGAGTTGGTCAGTCTTGCCGGACAAGCCTTTTGGAGAACTGGGGCTGATGAAACGGAGAGCTGCATCTAACAAGGAGTCAAGCGTCTGCCCCAGGAACCCGCGAGAGAACGAACTTCAGGAATTCGACATGTCGTGTCTGCTCCTAAAAAAGCGGACATCAATTTACTCCAGTCTGACGAGGCAGGAGGATTCGCCCTGGTTCCCGAACCACTGTACGAACAAAAGGTTGCAGCGGCTCTATGAGGGAACTTCAGAGAACTGCGGAAAGTAGCTCCGGCAAAACCAAACGAGAAGCCGTGAGGCTGTATGAAACAGCGAGGAACTCATTAGTTTGGCCCTATCCGGGAGGACGTGCAAAAGTGCCAGCCTCTCTGTCTTCTTCACGGCCAAGACCCACAAGGTGTTGTCTGTTTCGGAGTATGACTCTAGGCAGAAACTTGTCGGACGACATCTGCAAATGCCTTGACCATTGAAGATACGTTCCTCGTGAGAAATCCGCAGGACGTTTTAGACTTTCTAGGGGATGAGTGCCCTCGAAGTGCTTGTCCGTTTTCGGTAGACGTTAAAGACTTATTTTATTCCCTACTTCAGGACATTTTGTGCGAGGAGGTGAAGTCTGCATCGAACGCTGTGGTGGGAATAATTTTTTGTAGACTTTGTGGAACTAACGTAGATCTATAGCTTTCTTGACCTTCTGAACTTTTATTCGCAGTCGACTTTCATCACGAGAAAACGACAAATGGTACACTCAGACAGGGCATGCGCACTGGGTCATGTTTAGCTCCAGTACTCAGTGCTATTTTATTAGCTTGTTAAGACAAACGCATACAGCGAGGCTTGCCGAGACAAATAACGGTAAGGTATTCCTCTACGCTAAGGATTTCTTAGTCATTTATTGTGCGGAACAGTGTGACACACGGCAGGACGCCGATGAGAGTTGAGCATTATTTCTGATAACATGACTAATCTGCATGCCGACGGCGGAGTTCCCCGAGAATTACAAATTTAGATTTCTAGACCTAGAGCTTATGTTTCTGCCAGAACCAGAAAGCCCTGATGCATTTTAGTTGAGCGCACTACAAGCTCGTTGAGCGAGGAATTGCGAAATCACGCGAGATGGCATCAGTGTCAAGGCCCTGTCATCACCAGGTTGAGAGCAGCTTAGTCATCCATATTAACAGACATAAGCGTGCTTTCCTTATTGATTGCTCTCAGGCACAGAAGAGTCACTTCTGAATGAAATAATGCAGGGAAAGATTGTGAAGCAAACAATTCAGGAACAGCCAAAGCCGAAAGGTTCTGCCATCACTTTATATGCACAAACTTTCACACTCCTTAAAAAGAATTACTCGGGAAAAAAATGGAATGAAGGTTGTTTTCACAGAAAAAACCATCCAGGCGTTCTTTACAAAATTATGAAAAACAGAAGATCTTCAGGTATAGGGTATAATAAGAAGCGCGCAAAAATGTTCGTAGAATGTAATAGATGCGTTGTATATCAATTTGCTTTATCATGTGGTCGATACTACATCGGTCAGACGGAGGAGGAGGAGGAGAAAGGGAATAAATAAAAGGCAGGGAGGTCAACCAGACGCACGCCTGGTTTGCTACCCTGTACTGGGGGAAGGGGTGAGGGGATTAAAGGAGAAGAGAGAGAGAAGTGAAGGGCAACGTGTGTGTAGATGTGACCTTGTCCATCGCACGCTTATAAGTGGTCGCGTAGTCTGGTCGTCTTTAGAAAACTTAGCAATGCCCGCGTCGCTTTGCTGGCCAGTGACGCGTAGAGCCATGAGCCAACGATCTTCTCTTTGGAAGGTCTACTGTCTAGTGTCTCTAACGTTTCGCGTAGCAAGTTGCGTTCGCTCGCAAAACGTTCACATGAACACAGTAGATGTTCTATTGTCTCGTCGGTGTCGCACGATTCACATCGGGAGCTATCCGTCATTCCTATGCGAAAGGAGTACGCCTTTGTAAAAACTACTCCTAACCACAGGCGGCACAGTAAAGTTGCATCCTGGCGGGAGAGGTCCGATAGAACTTGAAGTTTTCTCGATGGGTCCAATTTGTGTAGGCGGCGGTTCCTGACACTGGGGTCACTCAGCCAAGCTTCCGACATAGTGTTAGCGAACGAGTGAAGGCCCCTTGCAGCGTCGATTCTCGACAGTGGAATTAGGGTTGTCCGGCCGTCCGCGTGGGCGGATCGGGCAGAATTATCAGCAAGGTCATTACCGACAATACCACAATGTCCCGGTAACCACTGGAACACCACGTCATGTCCTTTCGATAAAACTTCGTAAATCACTTCTCTTATTTCATTCACTAGTTGTTAATGCTCCCTTTGTCGTAAAGCTGATTGCAAGCTCTGAAGGGATGCCTTGGAGTCGCAGAACACAGCCCATTTTCGAGGTCGGGATTTCGCGATATAAAGTATAGTAGCACGTAAGGCGGCAAGCTCCGCTGCTGTGGATCTTGTCCTATGCGACAGTTTGAGCTTTAAAGTGACCTGGTAAGTCGGGATGACAACAGCACCTGTGGAGCTGTCAGCCGAGACCGATCCATCGGTGTAAATGTGGGTCCTCTGGCCGTATTTTTCGTTGAGTAGCGACAATGTCACCTGTCACAGGACCACAGTTGAATGACGGCTCTTGTTCGTTATTCCCGGAATAGTGAGGCACACCTGTGGTTGTTGTTGGCACCACGGAAGTGATGCTGGTCTTGTTGCTGGAGTGAAGCCAAAAGGAAGGCATTCTTTATGGGCAGAAACAATCTTTGAAAACATCGCTTGTGGTCTTTGAAGTGGCAACACTGCAACATGGTGACCAGGAACTCGGCAGAGGTGTCTTATGTGGGCTATCAAGTTGTCAGTGGTGATGGATGTTTGAATTGGATGCTCTCTTGCGATCATAATTGCCCCGTAGGTTGAGGTACATCGCGGCAGTCCTAAGCACACGCGTAGTGCTTGTCCTTGCAGACTTTCGAGGGTGCAGATGTTCGTCTTGCACGTACTTGCCAGTAACGACAAGCTGTAGCGCGAAAATCCCAGAAACAGTGCCTTGTATAGCTGCATTATTGACCTTATCGATGTGCCCCAAAATTTTCCGCAGAGGAACCGCATTATATGAACGATGGAAGTTAGCCTTCTCTTCAGGTAATTGCAGTGGGCACTCCACGAAAGATCCCTGTTAATAATCACACCCAGGAAGCGAAGGTTCTTCTGGTATAGAACGTCAGACGGGTCGCTGCATGTCTGAACGATCTCCTTAAGGAGCACGCAGATCTCAAGCGCGGATCAGTGGGAAGCCGCCTGGAAAGTGACTGTGCCAATTGTTAGTGCACCCCGAGGCTTGATGAATGCGAAGTAATGGCAAGATTGACAAGAGGGCACAGGAAATAAAGCGTTTTTGGTTCGCAAGGCGGTAACCGAGTGTGTAAGTGCCCCATTCGGACAATGAGTACAAGTATCTTGTAACTTACACGTAATTTAAAGATTCGTGTAATAAGATGTTGTGGCACATGCGCCATCATTTTTTTCGTTTCTGTGGGTCATCTTCTCGAACTCTTGGCTTTATATATACGACCGCCATCTGCGCAATAAAGTGGTTGCAAGTGTGCGCTCTGTCCCATGCGACTTCTTTCTGAAACGTTCTGCGCACTAAGAAAGTACATTCGTTCCAAAAGAAAACTTGTGGCGTTCAACTCCACTGCTTGCAAGGCCCACCGTTTCCGGCATGTGATGTTTCGGCTGTCCTGCTAGAACTGGTGCAACTTCTAGACCTTGCGCTGTCACCCGTGCTAGGAAACTGCGAAGCGTCGTGAAACTTGTTGAGGAAGGACACGCATGCTCGGGGGAGTTGATGGCGTTGTTGAAAAGAAGAAATATCAACAATGCTTGAATTTGATTGGCCACAAGAGACACAGTTGAGAAGCAAATATACCAAGAAAGCATGGGTGCATATAAAAGTTCTTTTATTCGACTAGTCAATGCCATGATGTCTCGGCTTGCATAAGACCCAACATGTTTCATAAAACACGAAGTGCGAAGTCTCTCATCGCCTTCGTCACAGTTATGAAGGAACATGTAGGTGGACAGCATTAAGCCATTCTGTCGTGGCCTCGTCACTCAGCTAAGATTAAGATGATGTTCCACTACGCAGGTGACAACAGATGGTGAACGGATAGGATGATGCTCTCTTTTAGGTGGTGCTCACACACACACAAAAGGGGCGCTCAAAGAGGAACGCGGCAAGAAATTTAATGTATGAAGCTGAAAGGAAAGTGGAAATTTTAGGTTAAAAATGAAACATACGAGTAAAATAATGTTCAACACAGCTGTCACTACAGCTTTAGCAGGTGTGGTACTTATCAAGATTTTCGTGGCTGCAGTCTCCGATGGGGATGCGTGGTTATTTGTAAGTCGTCAAGTGGTTTTGGCAAACTGCACAGTTCATAAAAAATTTTGGTCCATCAAATGACATCGTCTTGATGCTGGAAAGAAAGACAACCAATGAAGAAATATTTAACAAATGAAATAGTTATTCACGGTGGATAACGCAATAAACCGGCTACGGCAGTTATGAATCCAAGCAAATCGCTACTGGTAATCGACGTTACGGAAATTAGCAGTGTTAAATTCAAGGGCGCAGATAAAGACACGTCGGGCTTGCAAGCATCGCTGTGTGTCCCCACGTTTATGGCCGTGGAATCATGTTACCAGTGATGTTACTAGCAACGACTGTTCAATGAGCATTACGTTCAATTAAGCAGAAGCGTATAAATCAAGGAAACCGCATCACATAATTTTTCATGCTTGATAGTTATACAGTAAATTCAGGATTGTCCAAGGAACGCTACATCAATAACGGTATAATTAAAAATTAACGTGTCTAACCACATCTACGCAGTTACTATTCGCGAAAGCAGACCTGTTTGTGACGTTGGCTACAGAGATCACGGGCTTAAATTCTCTTGCAAGAGCAACTACGCCATACATAGAAAGAGAATAGCCCGCAAAAATGACTTACGGTATAAAGTTGGTGGCCGAAAAGGAGGGACAGTTCACCGCGTTGCCCACGTCTGGCATAGGATGGAGTCGGCGGCTGCATCACGGGAACAATTGGAGGACGCCAGCATACAGCGACCTCAGGTCTCGATAAACGCCGCAACGGTAGCTTTGTGGCGGATTTCCCAGCGTCTGTCGGAGGACGATTTCGAGTAACGGCGAATGCATGTCTGGAGTTTCGTGTATGGCTAATGAACAAAAAGATCGAGAGTGTAAGCCTGAAGCAGCGTAATGAGACATGCAGTGTGGGCAGCTGTAGTGAGCACAAGCTTCATTATGTTCAGCAGTGTGGGAAAAGAGCTCAAGAATAAGGAACATTCCCGGTGTATTGAATCTTACGGGAGCTATGGTGGGGCCGGCCGTAAGCGATTTAATGACAAGAAAAACGCAGCACTCGAAAACCTAACCGTGCTGCTTTACGGTGCACAAAGAGAAGGAACCCCACAAGGCATTACCGTATCGATAAAATTCGTTTTATTCGGCTCAGTTTTAAAAACATTTCAGCCGATTCAAAGTAATATTGGTGACAGTTTGTACTGGCGATCCGTCTAATGGTGGACGCAATGGGCCACAATGTAAGTGGAAAGCACACGTTCTGAAATTTCGGTCGGTATCGCAAGTCACGTAACACACTTATGAAGCAAATGAGCACACATAGTATCGCTTTCAGGTGCATCTGAAGGTTACAGGCAGTCAAAACATATTGTACACGCGGTAAAAACAAAAAAAAAGTCATCGTAAGGTTTGCTGGTTAGTTTAAAAGCACCACGAATATTTTTAGGCAGTTGAGTCAAAGTGCTAAGTAAGGCACGCAGAAGGGAATGATTCAGCACAGCCCTTAAGCTACTAACAACGTTTTCTGGCCCGAGAAGAGGGAGTCGTAGCTCTGGTCGATGCAGTTTCCCATTGGTTTCTCAAGAGACAGTCTTCGGGCTGGAAAGCATAACAAAGCAAGGAATGAATTCTAAAATTAGCAATGCTGCCAGTCGCGTGAAACGAACAAAATAAATCGTAAACTTTGAGGGCCTAGTTGGTGCATATTCAGGAGAATTACTTGGCGCAAGAAAAATGTCCTTTGTGTGCTTTTCTCGTATGCTCCGTTTTTTTTCGCCCTAGTCATTCTCGTCAAATTATTTTTTTTTCGCGTGCTATCTGTGTTCAACACAAAGAAAGACAAGGCATTGCGCATTAATCAAAACACCGAAGGCAGCGCCATTCCATTCGGAGACGTACACGCTAAGAAAAAAAGAATCTTTTGACAAGCCACGTGTATTAGTTCCTTAAAGCAGTAACGTGAACTCCTTTTTGGAATCAATATACTCTCGTCCGAGAGTCGTTGGAGCAGCAATTCAGCAAACATCGCTAAAGGGTAACACAATATTTCTTGTTGTGTTGTTCATTGCGGTAACTATGGTGTTCTTCGGGGAAATCAAATATATATATATATATATATATATATATATATATATATATATATATATATATATATATATATATATATATATATATATATATATATATATATATATATATATATATCGCTGTGTAGTTAGCAAGCAACCTGTTAAGGGTAGCACCTGCTGCATTTTCATCGCAACACAGCCTGTTTACTTGAGTGACGCGAATGCAATTATTGACGATTTAGAACGTCAGCTGAGAGATGCGCACATTTCAGACGCACAAATCTGCTTCCGAATTTCCCTTACTGCGATAAAAAAAGTATTGCACATGAAATAGGGCTCCCACAAACTTCAAAATGACTTGCTTATCGAAAAAATAGATTTTTGTTGCGAACACGCTTGTCATCACGCGCTTGTTCAAAGCAGGTGCATTTCCTGATGCTTTAAAGGTAGGAAAGATGACACCTGTTTTCAAAAAGGGCGATCGTTTGTCAACTAATAATTACCGTCCGATTTGTGTACTTCCTTTCTTTAGCAAAGTAATTGAAAAGCTTTTTTACTTGCGTTTGATGTGCTATCTGCTTAAATTTAACCTACTCTCTCCCCACCAATTCGGTTTTCGACCTGACTACTCGACAGAGCTCGCCTTGCTCAGCTTTACTGACCGAATTAAACAAGCCATAGACAATGGATTACTTACTGGGGCAGTTTTTATTGATCTCACGAAGGCTTTCGACACAATTAACCACCGGATCCTTCTGTGTAAACTTGAATCTTTCGGAATTGTGGGTCCCGCTTTGCAGTTCATTCGCAATTACTTAACAAATCGCTCACAGGTAGTTTATGTCAATAACATTGCGTCATCTGCTAAGCCAGTTACCATGGGCGTCCCTCAAGGTTCAATCTTAGGCCCTCTTCTATTCCTACTTTTTATTAACGACCTACCTAGTTCCCTTAATCATACTAACTGTCTTCTTTACGCCGATGACACTACTAATTTTACGTCGCAGAAAACAACTGCTGAACTTGAAAGTAGCTTAAACTCCGATCTCTGTAATATTTATCAATGGTGTGTTAACAATCATCTTTATATGAATCCCTCTAAAACTACATTTGTGGTGTTTTCATCCGCACAGAACACATTTCCCTCACCAGTTTCCGTATCTCTTAACAACCATATTATTTCCGTATCGGATCATGTGAAGTTCTTAGGCGTAATACTAGACAAGCATTTAAAATATAACTATCATGTACTCTCAATATTAAAAAAAGCTTCTTTTGGCATTCATGTTCTCATTAAAGCCCGCCCTTATTTTCAGTCACGCATTATTTTATCATTATACTATACATATATTCATAGCCATCTTTCCTATTGCATTTCATCCTGGGGTAATACATATGCCAGTCACCTGGAGCCCCTTCTACATCTTCAGAAACGGGCACTACGTCTGATCGCCTTCGCTCCATTTCAATCGCCTTCTACGCCACTCTTTATTTATTTTTCCGTGCTTCCAATTAATCTTTTGTTCACTCTAAAGTTAGCTATATTGATGTACCGCTCATTTATCATGGTCTATGTGTTTCAGGGCTATCCACACAACATCTTGTCAATACTAATAACACCAGGTTTTCAGCCTGTCACAATTTCGTTCTCCCTAAAGTGCGTAGCAATTATGGAAAACTAACTCTTAAATTTACAGGTGTATCCGTATGGAACAACATACCACTTGAAATAAAGTTATGTCCCACATTCTATTCGTTTCGCAAAATGTTTAAAGAGTACCTAATCACAAAACGTGTTTTCTAAACTCTGCCGTCGTGCCTTACTCCTAATTTTAGTATTTCTTTTACTAACTATACCACTTGCTGTTG
Organism: Rhipicephalus microplus; assembly: GCF_043290135.1. Lineage (NCBI taxonomy): Eukaryota > Metazoa > Arthropoda > Arachnida > Ixodida > Ixodidae > Rhipicephalus > Rhipicephalus microplus. Next base: position 60,514,986 of record NC_134707.1, on the reverse strand, counting down.
CACAGAACTTTTCTTGCCTTGTTATTACAAAATTTTAACCATTCTTTGTTTAAATCGTACAAAGTGTTTTTCACTGCTTGCTGCATTGTTATCGCAATTTACTTATTCTCTAACGGAGGTCCCCCCGACAGTTTTCTAACTTCGGGACCTCCTCTGTACTGTAAAATTTTATTCACGTAATGTATGCATTCCTGAAATAAAGTTTGATTGATTGATTGATTGATTGATCACCTACACCTTCTGTGGTCTCGAATCAGCGAGTGCCACGCCACACCACGCTCTTGGAGTGAAAGGTCATAGCAGACATGGTCGGTACAAACCAAACAACAAACACACATTTATTTAGCTACTTTTCAAACAACGATATCGTCCACCGAATCTACATATCACTCGTAATTAACACGCTAGAACATCCGCACACAATATTACCATACACTCCATGCCAAACACAATAACACACCCAAGGCGGCGTCGCCAACGCTCGACTTACCACAAGGGTCCCCCGGCGCGCAGCCCGGGGTGCCGAGCACCGGGGAACCACGGTAGAGACAACCGTTCCCGGCAACCGGCACGCGCTAAAGAGACTCAACTCTCGCCCGTGTTATGACCGCCATCGGTAGGCGCCATGCTGTCGCTGAAAAGCGTAGCCGGGCCGCGTTCCCACGCCTGGAACCCAGGTTTTCTTGGAACCAGCGTCGAGAGCTGACGGGGAAGCGGCGCTCTTTTAATCCTCAAACAAGTAGCCGTCTCGCCGAATGCCTATGCCCGCCAGGTATTGTCCTGCTAGCCGGCGGATGAGACGTCATGTCGCCACAAAGCTGTAAGCCGTTCCAGAGGGGACAACAAAGACAGCGTATTCCTTTGAAGAAACGGCGACCGCCGCCACAAAGTGCCCTGCTAATTGAGCGGACAGATTGGCGAACCGTTTGATGTCTGCTGTCCGAAGCTTGGAACCCCTCGACCAGCGACATACACGACGAGCAAGAGCCTCTCTGGCGCCACCTTTAAGTGCAGTGATCTTGACTCGAAATTGGCTGTTCACGTGCGCCGTGCATGCTCGTACCCCTCACCTGTTGTGTGTGTGTGTGATTGGTGTTCCCCTGAAGAAGGAGGAGCCCGACAGGGCTTATAACGGCGCCGCAGAGTGCAGGACGTCGCTCTGAACCAAGTAAAGGTTCAACCACCACGTTCGTAGTTTGTGAAGGCTCTGAACCAAGTAAAGGTTCAACCACCACGTTCGTGGTTTGTGAACTCTTAACCTTATGCTGTAAATATTTGTAAATAGTGCCATAAACCTTGTTTGTTTTTCGTATCCCCATCTTGTAAGCGGTCGTTTCCTCAACCCGAAGCTACACCACGCTACCACAGCACCCCGGGATCACAACAACTGGTGAACAGCGGCGGGATCGCGACAACTGGTTGGCATCGGTGGGATTCGAAGCTACAAGTGACAACAACAGTCGGCCCAGGAGAAGCAGCTGGCTCGAGACATGGATCACGTATGGGTGAGTGCTTGGCTTTTCCTTTGAGTGAACCAGGTTCTAAAAGAGGGTTAAATTTTAGAACTGGTAGTTAACTTTGCCGAAAGACTCAGTTTCGCCGTTTCGGGAAGTTATTTTTGGAAGTAGCGAGCACTCAGTACGATCATGGACTTACGGGAGCTGCAGAAGTCAGACTTGTTGCTGTTGTGTGAGGAATTGGGGATCGATACAAAGGGTTTGGCACGAAAACCCATAATTATTCAAGCGATTAATGATTTGGGGGCTGATGATGAGGAACTAAGTGAAGAATGGAACCTCATCATCGAAAGAAAACTAAGAGCGGCTCAGATGGAAGGAAAGAGTGAACACGAAAGAGAAGGCCTCAAGAGAAAGTTTTTCAAACAAGACTATGAGTTGAGTATGAGGTTGGGACCCCAGCGAGGAGTAATTCTCGAAAAGGAGGCAGAGTTCGATATGTCTAGGTACATGCAGCCATATGAGGTACCATGGGATATGGGCCTGTATCTCAGACTCTTTGAACGAAAGTGTAGTCAACTTAAGTGTGAGCGAGACACCTGGTCTCAGAAGCTACGCACGGTTCTGCCCTGCGAGGCAGCGGACGTTGTTGCGCGACTCAGTGAGCAACACGCGAACAACTATGAAGTTATCAAATCAGAGCTGATCGGAAAATTCGGAGCTTCTGTTAGCAAAAAGAAAGAAAGACTCGCACCGGAGTCTGAAAGCGAGGCGCGTCGCAAAGCGCCGGAAGTTGAGGCGCCTCATAAAGCGCGACAGGAACAGATCGCGCCAGAGAAGGGCCCGCATATTCTCGAATGCATTCATGTAAATGATGTAGAGAACGAGGCCGTGGCCGGTCTGGAGGTGGGGACGGTGTCGAAAGACGCTCCTTGCGTGGATGAAGAGGGTGCCAGCAGCCCTAATGGGCCCAGTAAGAGGCTGTAAACCTTCTTCGTGCCTCAGGGGGACCTTTCGACATTGTCAAATTTAGGCATGGTTAGCGCAGTGGCTGATGAGAGCAAGAGCGCCACGCTTCAGCAGGGCAGCGATAATACCGAGCTGGTTTGCAAACATCGCAGAAAAAGGAAGAAGCGGAAGCGTTCGTCACTGCGCAAGCCTAGGTCGGGCCCTACTCAGTCACAAGAAAGACGAGAGGGTAGGCTGTTAATTCGTTCCAGGAAACGTCAATGGTGGCGTTCCGAGAGGTACAAGCGGCGAGCCAGGTGTAGAGGGGGGAAACGAGGTGCGTCACCCCAACGAAGCGCGCGGTTCAGCTCGACGACTTCGGAAAAGCGGCCTTGCCCGAAGGGTCAAAGTCGAAAGGGCAGAGTGGCTAAATACCGCGCAGGGGTGAATACAAAGAGAAAATGGCACAGGCTCCCCCCCCCCCAGCTTCTGGCGTCACGTTCAAATTCCTACGGGGAATAGGACGAAGTGCAGAATGAGGCGTGACGGCAGGACACAGCCTAACGTTCGTTTGTTTAGTAGCCTCAGACGTGCTCGAAAACCGCCGGGACCGCGACCCCATCGTGTACGGTTAAAGGAACCATGAGAAAAGGGGGCGGTCAATATGAGTAACTTTTGCACAGGCGGATTAATTATGACTACTCAGTATTGCATTGGAGATGCAGATTTCAACTAGTTTAAATTAGGTAAGTTACGTGATGCGGTGGAAAACTTTCAGAAGGAAAACCGCCGAGCCAAAGGCTGAAAGTCAGCATCGAATTAGTTTAACCACGAATGCGAAAATTTGCGTAAGGTAAAAACAGAGAAAATGTGTCATTTTTCTAGTTTTTAAGGTTTAGTGTTATATCGTATGCCTTCACTGTCAAGTGGATTTGGAGTGAACGAGCATTTGAAGGAAGATGTTAACATAGACCAAGTGATTTCGTAAAATGATTAAGTTTGGCGTGACACAGTGGAGTTGTCATTGTGCGCATTAAGAATTGAAAGTCATTTGGGCACAATTTCAGCATAAAACCTGTGCATTATTGTGAGATGATTTTAATGAGTATCGCACCTAGGATTATTTTTGAGTTGTACACAGAGTTACAAGGTAACGTAAGGATAAGTAATTAGATCAACTTTGACGGCTAAAGCGTTTGGTTAGTAGTGCCAAGCATTTTGCAATGCTTAGAATTGAGAGTAATTAAACGCTCAGGAGAGCCCAGTGAGATTTACTCAGAGGCATTAGCAAAGGCAATTTGCTTCAACCAAACAAACATTCTAGAAAGAAGTGTTTGTCTCTGTTTTGTTGGTTTTCTTTGAAGACAATTGATCAAGGATCATATGAGCGAAACGGTAAGCTTTTTCTAATTCTGGGCAAACTAAGAGTATTTTGGCCACAGTGTAGGCCAAAGATTCAGAAAAGCTAGAGAGCTTAAAGTCTCAGTAGTAGACGGTTATTGGTACACATAAACAAAAACGGACGTTAGGACAATCTTAGCGCTCGCTGAGTCCGGAACCGAACCGATGCTCTCAGCGGGACAGAACCGATGAAAGTAATCAGTGATTAAAAGGAGGAGGCAGCCTTGAGTGAAGAGGCAATACTGATCGTCATCCGGTTTTGAAAGCTTCTGTTGACTACCGAGAATTAATGGTTCGGTGTTATGTGAGAGATTGAGGCCTAGGTGCCGTTCTATGTCAGGACGACAGTGGTAACAAGCAAAGCTGCACTTTACTTGAGCCAGAAATTGGGCTACAGGAGATAACGTACTGCGCTTCAGGAAAGGAGTGCGCTTGCCTTGTGTAGGGCATTCATCAGTGGCAGTGTTATCTCAAAGGGGCTAAATTTAAAGTAGGAACAGACCATTTTTCCCCTTACTTGGCTGCAAACCGTGACATCAAAGAACAGTCGCCTTGTGGGGCGGAGCTTGATTCTTCAAAAGTATAATTTTGGCATTGTAAAGAGAAAATTGAATGGAAACGCGGACGCGCTCAGCCGCTCTTTCTAAACCATCCTGGAGTGCTCTTGGTGTAACAAAATTGATATTTTAGTTTTTTCGTGCATCGTATGCAAATTTTTAAGGTAGCACGTTTGATTTCTCAGCACAAGTGAATCCTGAGAGTTCTGAGTGTGAGCTTTTGTTAAAGCTAGTAATTAAAATTGGTTTGTTATCCCTCTTTTGGCTTGGTTTGTTCGAAGGGGGCCGAGTACTTGCTTGTGCATGTGGTCGAGTTTCAGAAACAGTGTCGAAGATTCGGCAATCACCCGGACCATGCCACAAGCGAAGGCCAGGTCCTGGTATTCAACTACGGACCCTTTCGTCGTCCCTGCGAGCAGCAGTGTTGACCGCTGCCCTCCGTGACTCATCTGGCGAGGGGGAAGCTGTTATGACCGCCATCGGTAGGCGCCATGCTGTCGCTGAAAAGCGTAGCCGGGCCGCGTTCCCACGCCTGGAACCCAGGTTTTCTTGGAACCAGCGTCGAGAGCTGACGGGGAAGCGGCGCTCTTTTAATCCTCAAACAAGTAGCCGTCTCGCCGAATGCCTATGCCCGCCAGGTATTGTCCTGCTAGCCGGCGGATGAGACGTCATGTCGCCACAGAGCTGTAAGCCGTTCCAGAGGGGACAACAAAGACAGCGTATTCCTTTGAAGAAACGGCGACCACCGCCACAAAGTGCCCTGCTAATTGAGCGGACAGATTGGCGGACCGTTTGATGTCTGCTGTCCGAAGCTTGGAACCCCTCGACCAGCGACATACACGACGAGCAAGAGCCTCTCTGGCGCCACCTTTAAGTGCACTGATCTTGACTCGAAATTGGCTGTTCACGTGCGCCGTGCATGCTCGTACCCCTCACCTGTTGTGTGTGTGTGTGATTGGTGTTCCCCTGAAGAAGGAGGAGCCCGACAGGGCTTATAACGGCGCCGCAGAGTGCAGGACGTCGCTCTGAACCAAGTAAAGGTTCAACCACCACGTTCGTAGTTTGTGAAGGCTCTGAACCAAGTAAAGGTTCAACCACCACGTTCGTGGTTTGCGAACTCTTAACCTTATGCTGTAAATATTTGTAAATAGTGCCATAAACCTTGTTTGTTTTTCGTATCCCCATCTTGTAAGCGGTCGTTTCCTCAACCCGAAGCTACACCACGCTACCACAGCACCCCGGGATCACAACAACTGGTGAACAGCGGCGGGATCACGACACCCGCCACCAAGGCGTGCTTCCGCCAGGGTAGGGTGGCTAGAATTCTAGACACCCTAGACAGGAGTCACTGCCGGCGATACCCTATGATGATGATGACGATAGTGGTGCTCAACGCGAACACAACGCCATCTATCGCCCGGTTGTTGTAACCCGAAATGCGGTTTTGGGGCGAGACACGTGCGCCACGCGGCGCAAACCACATTGCAGGGGGTGTCAACATCCCCACAACCTGGACGAATAGATCACGCGTTTTACAGATCTCACCAATGTTTTTGTTAAGGCGAAAGGACTACATGCCTCGTCAAATGCGAGAGCTGACTGTTAGCGGCATTGACACGAATGATGTGGAAATGATCGTAAGGCGATGACATCACCGATGGCCAGAACTTGTGACGTCACGGGATGACCTCACCACATGACATCGTCAGTTGGTCAAAAAGTGGTCCCACTACAAGGCCACCTTAGGGACAGAAAGCTTTCGATTCCTGTCAAACCTGAGGCATTGGACACTACGTATGGTGTTGAAAGGTTTCAGGAGAGACCAATGCAACGGAGCGAAAAGAGAATGGCTCACGCCGTTTCCGCCATCTTAGGCAAGTGCTCAAGAGACGGTACGATTTTTTCAAAAGACGGCAGTCTTTGTTAGGATACTTGAACGCAGACATTTTGGTCTGCGTCTGTCTACCACTCAATTCAGCCCCAGTTTTGGCACTTCCGTATGACCCAGTCATCTTTATCTGGTGGCAGTGTTCATACTTGTGAACATTGACGATGAAAAACAAAACAAATGTAACGCAAGTAGTCTCAATACGCAAGTATTAGGTGGTGTGTTTCTTGACTTGGGAATACAAAAATACCTAATTCTGAAAAACCCAAGTAATTCTACACCTTACACGAATTACGTGTTTCTTACGGTGCGATGAAAAAGTGACGCTCTGCACGAAAACGCACCTTGTGGACTACACGGTTCAGCCATTTGCCGAAAGCTCAAGGTTCTGTACGATCTCCTGTTTGTCGGCATTACTCCTACGTGTCCATATAGGGAGCCTACATGAACGGCCGTTTTTAGGGTGGAGACATTTTTTTTAGACATCTTCATAAGTGCTTTCAAGAAACTCAGCCAAAACCAGCGGGCAACGGGGCACGCTGTTGCCAACTTCCACCAAATTCAGCATAGTTTTCTGTGCGCCGCCATTTTGGAGCCAGCCGTCACTCCCTCCAGCTACGCGAAGTACGGCGCAACAAAAAGGAGCCGACCGAGTGACAGCGGCGGTTGATGATGATTCGTGGGGTTTAACGTCCCAAAACCACTATTTAATTATGAGAGACGCCGTAGTGGAGGGCTTCGGAAATTTTGACCACCTGGGGTTCTTTAACGTGATCCCAAATCTGAGTACACGGGCCTACAACATTTCCGCCTTCACCGGAAATGCAGCCGCCGCAGCTGGGAATCGAACCCGCGACCTGCGGGTCAGCAGCCGAGTACCTTAGCCACTAGACCACCGCGGCGGCGGTTCTCGGGGTAGTGTAAGCGACCCAGTTCTCAAAGTGAGCGCACGAAGAAATTCGCAGGCCACACACAAACACTTGCGACATAATACTAAGGTTACGCTGACACGAACGCAAGCGTGGCAACAGCTCAGACTAGCGAGCGCGTCTCCGTACGAACGCGCGGACGCGTCCCGTTTGTGGGCTTCCTAGTGGCAATGCGTGGACGCAGCAACGACAACTTTGGTTATCTACTCATTCGCGAACACCGCGAAACACATATACGTGTGCCGCAGGAAAAAACAGTGAACGAAATACGCAGTACTCACAGAGCAAATACGAGACGCACTGGTGGGCTCCCAACCGTCTCGCTTCACTTGAGCCAGCCATAGTTGTCGTCGGCCAGGGCTCGCTGGGAAGCGGAACATTCGCACCCCCTTTCTGTTGTGGTTAGTGCAGAGCGGTACGCAGCATCCAGGCATTCTAAGGCATCACCGGCAGCGTTTAACACGCTACCGCAACGTTCGACGCCGTATTATTGAGAACTAAACGCAACCAGGCGTAGACGCAGTGAGTGCGGGCACCAAGATGGGGCGACAGCGCGGCGTTGCTGTCTGGCAACATTGTGTTTTGGCGGGCGGCGGTGCGTTGGCGGCATGTAGTGGGTCAAAGGCTGACATCACCCTAAAAACGGCCGTTCATGTAGGCTCCCTACGTCCATATCTCACACAGCGCCTCCACACAGAAGACTATCGTTTTCCGATTACATTTGCATCGAAACGCGCAGATACGCGGCTTTTTTTTTTTCTTACCGTGCAGTAAGTCGGTGTCGGCCAGTAAAAAAGGTGTCTGTGGGAAACCAAGCAAATATCACCGTTCTCCGACGTCCTACGAAGCTCGGCTCGACGGAGCCAAGCTCATGGCCACGTTGTGCGCCACATCCTGGTCGAAGTATTCGCCTCGCTCGAAGTCCTTAGGATCACCGCCGAGAGTGTTTCCGAGAACGTTATGCACTTCGCTGGAATACCCCTCTCGTGGTTTGTAGAGTGCGACGCACGGAGACGAAGTCCAGAATGTGAAGCAGTACAAGTCGTGGCCCGTAGTCGGGTTTTCGCTCTCCGGAACCAACGAGCACGCTTTCGTTCTTCGGTTATGGCCAGCGAGTCGGTGGGGACGTGCTTCGCATCCATCGTCAGCAAGAAGCGGTCCAAAAGTGCCTCCTGGACGTCGGGGGCGTGATAGAGAATCCAGGGACTGATCGCCCTGTTGGACATAAGACAGGTATAAATCGCGCAAATGCACTCCAGACGCTCCTTCACGTCCGACATGAGAGCGATATTCGAGCGGATTGCGGCGATGGCTTCGGGAACGGACATTCCGGTGATCTTCGGGATGGGAAGAGAAATGTCACCGTCCAGGCAATACAGTTTGCCCGCTTGGACACTGGATAGCGTCGAGCACAACCTGTCCAAGTCTATGGTAGCCATCGGGAGTAACAGAAAAGTACGCAGCCGAAGGGTTCCACCTCTGAGGAGTCAGTGGTTGCTTGGGGCAATACTATCCTCGTCGGCCGCGGAGATTCGCCGCCTAGACTTCCGGTTCGAAGAGCTGTGCCGTCCGTACACTGTTAGAGAATACCATTTACATGTCCGGCCGACAAAACAGCAGCCGCAGAGGTACCGTGGCCGGCGTTTTCTGTTGCGCGCCTTAAACGGCTCCCAAGCCGTCTCCAACCAGAGTTTTGTGAAAGGGCCTAATAAATAGTGCCGTTCACAGGATTGGCGCTTGCTCACGGTGGTGACATTCTACAATTTACAACAGTCCGTACCACAGCGATTTCGTTGTGGCAGCATTAAAATTTTAAACGCGCTACATACTCTTTCGGAAGTTGTGCGGCGGCGTTGCTCTACAGCCATGGCGCGCAAGAACACTGGCGGGCGCGCGGTAGTATTGTGCAAGCCGTGGGTAGCCGCGGCCGGCCGCTGTCGCGACGGTGTATTTCTCCTTTCTGGAGTAGCGACGGCTTCCACCACGGATTCGTTCCTCTGCGCGCTTTTTGTTTTCTTTCACAAAGTGCAGCCGTTTAGAGTATACAGCGTCTGCCTAAGGATTGCATGGTAAGTTTCAGCATGTTCAATTATCTTTTAATTTTGTGTATCCACGAATCACCGACCACGATGTTTTTTTTTTTTTTTTTTAGAGGCGAAACTCCTTACGCCGTCGGTTCGTATGTTCCGTGTCGTCGTCGTCGTCGTCGTAGAAACCACCTCTCGTTTAGTCTTTGAAATGCACTCTGGATGGCGGTACTTGTATATGATGAATATAGGATGGAAAGATGCGAAAAGGTGGTACTTGGACTGCGTCCCTGCGTCCGTGTGCTTTCTTTCATTTTGTTTGTTTATTATGATTTTTTGCAGCAGTTGTGTCTTTGCCGTGCCACTGTCATCCGTGGCGCAGGTCGCGTGAACTAGTGCAGTCCAAGTGCCGATTCTCGAGATGATGATGATAATTGTGCTTTTCTTTTAGTGAAATGAAATGGCGGTGATGATGATGCTTTTTGTACTGAAGCGAAACTCACCATCGTTCTAGCTTCGCTGTCAAGCTGTTTTGATCGAGTGACAATGGCTGACGTCCTTTTTTTATGTAATTTTAATACGACAACGTACACCGCTCTTGTTTCAATGGCGCTCGATTATCCGTTATTTGATGGTGGCGTGACGCACTAATACGTGCCACAAGAATACGAGGAAGAGAAGACGACAAAATCACTCCAAGTGCGGGATAGCTTTCCTGCCATTGTCTGTTCTGCGAAGAATCGGTATCGATTGAACAATATTTTCTATCATGTCATAACTAGGTACTAATTAGAAAAAGACTACTAGCTATTCTGTTTGCGAAGCTAGGTTTAAGTTTAACCACAGAAATTCTGCTAAATTTATGTGCCTCCGTTTTGGGACATTGCCATAGAGATGTATTCGATACGACCGGTGTGCAATTTCATTCAAGCCACTAAACGTATTTCAAAATAATGCCCACTTTTACGAATTCTCGAACAAAAAAAGAAAGAAGTCGAGACGTAATTTCTAATATGTGAATAAATGTGAGACGTACATCCCAAACTAATTGTGTTTGGCAAACTCGGCTGCCTGGTCGGCTCCAAAAATCAAGTTATCCTAAATAAAATAGTGATTATTTTCTTGTTTTTTTTATTTGTCAATGTTTGGATTTTTTTGATAATGTCTTCCGCCTTGTACATCTTTTTTTTTTTGTAAGCAATAGTGCAGTTACCGTCCATGTGATACTATAGATTTTCTTGGCCAATCCCCCAGAGTGGGTATATGACTTGGATTCTAGGCTACAGACAAACAAACCAGCAAACAAACAAACAAAGGATTTGCCTGTTCCTGTTCACGTCTCTCGAAATGGCTTCTTATAAAATATGTAAATTTGATTTGGCCGCCTACAAGATCTTGCCACATAGCGGGGACGTTTGTATGCCTGTGTCTTCAACGGTTCGGGACGAGTGCGTGATATACTATTAAAAAGTTGGTTCCAGTTTATTCTATTCTTGCATTCTTATTCGTAAAACATCACGTGGAAACTGTTACAAACGGTGTTTATTACGCGTGATAAATTGTGTTGGCGTTGTTGGCTTAGTGTACAGACAATCTCGGGTACCACGTATATAAGTACGTAGATAACAAAGAATAATTTAACTTGATTGTTTACGGCTTGGGCCAACTCAAACGACTGGGGAACCACTCTCGTAACGATCATCCTTTTTCTCTACTGGCACGTGCAACGAGGGACACTCTTCAAAGCATATCCAGTCGAGCATTTACTTCCCGTGGGGAGACTGTGCAGGAATCTTGTAGAAAAACACACACAAAAAAAAACGCCAGGCTTGCGCGGAAGGCGCAGCACATTCACAGCGAAAGCTAGAAGAGCGGCCTTTCAGAGCATTTCTAAACACTCATTAAGTAACGGCTGCAAGCACACTTGCAGCCGTTACTGCTTGCTGGGTATCCACTACGGCATTAATAATAATGATAGTTTTTGGGTGGCACTCGCTTGCTGGATTCCGTGCCGACCGGTTGTGCCCTCACGATCTCCGGCGTCAGCGTAGCTCTGGCCGACTGGGCTCGCCCTACGTCATCTCCTGACGCCGACGACCTTCGACGACAGTGTTGCTTTGACCGACTGGACTTGCTCTACGCCATCTACTGACGCCGACAAGAGCTCTCGGATGTGGTGCCCCGTCCTCGGACTCCTGTGACCGCGTTTCCATCTTTCCTATCTCTCCTATTCCCTCCATTTGCCGTCGCTCTCTTAGACTTACCACCTTACGCCTCTTCCTCTTTTCTACACCTTTACTTCGACCCTTTTAATCCCTCCTCACCCCCATCCCTTGTGAGCTACTGTTGAGGTGTCGCTCGCTGAAGCAGACAATTACGGGGCTCACTTTTCTCTTCATTTCTCTCTTAAGAACCACTTAGTAGTAGTGTAGCAGGCCGGCACACGTTATGCTATCGTTTGTCGTTTTTTTGAGAATTGTAGTATCTGCTTAACACTAGCAAGGAATTTTGTGCCAATTGTTCATGCAGTGGCTGACGACGATGAAAAATTATGCCTGAAGTGGGTATGCGCCACAGTTAATAGGCGAACAACAACAAGCTGTTGTAATGGGTTGGAGCATTGGACGACCCACTCGTTACGCTATTCGCACTGTGCGACGACTGCTTGTTCTTTCGCTGTTTTAGAACGTTTTATAAGTCGTATTAACGCGATACCTTTCCCGACATCAAGCCTGTCTAAGGCAAGTTTGCGAACAAGTCCCAAGCACCAGCGTGGTTCGATTCTGCTTCTGGTCACCGACGCGTGTGGACGCAGGATGGCAGGCTCGTCAAGAGCTGTTACAGCGGCCGACGCTGGCCGCGGTTTCTCGTGCACATCACTTCCCAAGGACTACCGTTTAATTCTGCCACCACTGCCCACAGGAGAAGGACTCAGACGCGCGTTGGTTCTGCACTGCGACATCGCAGCGCGTCCGTACGGGATTAATGACTTCCGAAAGCCGCTCAAGGAACTAGGCATCAATCAAGAGGTAAGCGGCATAGGAGCGTATCAGATGTCGCACGTCTGGCTTCTTAACATGAAGACAGATGAAGCCAAGAAGACACTTCTGGACGCTGGCCTACTCGCCGTGAAAGACCAGCCCTGCGTCGTCGTCGACCCAGAAAGGCAAGAGGTTCGTCTCAAGTTGCATTGGGTAGTTTTTGACGTCAACGCAGAGACTGTACGGCGTGCATTCCGGGAGTGCGGTGAAGTGAAAGAAGTTATCAGCGACAAGTGGAAAGACGAAGACTTCGAAGGAGTTGAGTCAACCACAAGATTCGTTCGGCTATTAAAGAAGGCGTTACTACAGATCGCATACCCCACCAGCTGCGTCTCGGGAGCGGCATGGCACTGGTGGTCGTGCCAGGAAGAGTGCCGCTGTGCCTGCGTTGCCGGAAAACGGGACACATTCGTCGCGACTGCAGGGTGCCCAGGTGCGCTGGTTGTCGCGCTTTTGGGCATGAGCAGGCGGACTGTACTCGTTCCTATGCCAGTGCAGCAAGTCGAGCAACAAATGCCGACCACAGTGAATTGCTCATGGATGAAGAGGAAGCAGAGAGGGCCGCGGCGTCGAAGGCAGGAGTGGAGGCGTCTCATGCAGTGGCGACCAGCGAGAGAAAGATGGAGACACCTAAGGAAGACACAGATGAAAATACGGTTATGGGCACTCCAACGCAATGGCGTTCGACTCAAATGGAAACCCAGCACAAGGCTGAACCAGTCATCGGGTCCGACGCTACTTCGGACATGGATACAGTTGAAACTACGCCAGTAAAGCGACGCCTGAATGAGGGAGACGCGGCGTCCCAGCAGCGTCTGACCCAGGAAGATCAAGGGCAGTGGCGAGTGGCTGGCTCCAAAAAGTCTCGGGGTGCTGGCCGCCTGCGTTCGTCGTCGCTTTCACGCGGCGGCGACGGGACGACGCCTTGAGCGTCGGCTGGACAGTGGTTTAGGTGTTGGTAAGGTAAGCGTCTTTCGCTCAGCTTTTTCTCATCACGATGGCGACTATTAGATTGGTGACGCTAAATGTACGTGGGCTTTCTGCCAAACGGCGGCAAAACCAGCTTTACCGCCTGATTATAGAACAAGATATAGACATCGTTACAATTAGCGAAGAATTGGATAAGACAATTGCCTGCAAATTTTGGAAGGCTAGATCCGCCGGTTACCTACAACATCCCAATTTTAATCGTAATCCTACTCAGAAGTCGAACTTTCTCTTACGTACTTTTCCGTTATTTCTGATGGCTGCGGTAGATTTGGACACGCTCTGCTCAACGCTATATATCCAGCGTCCAAGCGAACTAACTGTGCTGCTTGGACGGTGGCAGTTTTCTTTTCATCTTGAATATCACCGAAATGTCCGTTCCGGACGCCATCTACACAATTCGCACGAGTATCGCTGTAATGTGGGACATAAAGGTGCGTCTGGAGTGCGTTTGCGCGATTCATACCTGTATTCAAGTCCGAGAGGGCGATCGGTCGCTGGATTCTGCAATATCACGTCGCCAACGCCGAGTGTGCAGCCCAGGACGTACTTTTGAACCGCTTCTTGCTGAGAGAAGGGTATTCCAGTGAAGTACACGAAGTTGACGGCAACACTCTTGGCGGTGATCCTAATGGCTTCGAGCGAGGCGAATACTTCGATCGGGATGTGGCGCGCCACGTGGCCATGACTTTGGCTCGTACCAACACTGTCCTGTTAAATCATAATTAAATGTACAAGAGGCAGTGAAAGTTTGCGATCTGTCAGGACCGTTGCGGCACCTGGCGGAGCAGATCTGAACCACGCGTTCCTTTCTGCGTGGCCTCCGAGCTGAGTGCGAAGCGCATTCAATGCAAGCAGCGCACCAGTGTACGCGAAGGCTACTACCAGACACATCAATGACTGCGGTAACCTCTTTGATTCAAGGATTTTGCGTTGAAAGCGATTGCTGCTAAAGCGAGCGAAGTCTTCCTTGTCCCGTCAGTGCGCATGCGTGAGACAAATGAACAAAGCCAAGAAAGTATTTCTGTAGGATCTGTGCAATTCCTCGCAAACAGCCGAGTTCCATTGGCGTTCCGCGGGAATAAGGCTACCAAGGAGAAAAACCGAAAGCACCCGCTTCGGGGTAGAACGTTTTCCTCCTTGGAAATAAGAGGATACCCAAAGATGGCCTTCTGGAACTCGGTCCTAAGAGCTGCGTCCACCCGAGGCTTGATAAAACTGAGTTGGTCAGTCTCGTCGGACAAGCCTCTGGGGAACTGGGGCTGATGAAATGAAGAGCTGCATCCGACAAGGAGTCAAGCGTCTGCCCAAGGAACCCGCGAGAGAAGAAACTTCAGGAATTCGGCATGTCGTGTCTGCTCCTAAAAAAGCGGACATCAATTTACTCCTGTCTGACGAGGAAGGAGGATTCGCCGTGGTTCCCGAACCACTGTACGAAGAAAAGATTGCAGCGGCTCTATCAGGGTACTTCAGAGAACTGCGGAAAGTAGCTCCGGCAAAAGCAAAACGAGAAGCCGTAAGGCTGTATGAAACAGCGAGAGACTCATTAGGTTGGCCCTATCCGGGAGGACGTGCAAAAGTGCCGGTCTCTCTGTCTCCTTCACGGCCAAAACCCACAAGAAGTTATGTCTGTTTCGGAGTATGACTCTAGGCAGAAACTTGTCGGACGACATCTGCGAATGCCTTGACCATTGAAGATACGTTCCTCGTAAAATCCCCAGGACGTTTTAGACTTTATAGGAGATGAGCGCCCTCAAAGTGCTTGTGCGTTTTCAGTAGACGTTAAAGACTTATTTTATTCCCTACCTCAGGACATTTTCTGCGAGGAGCTGAAGTCTGCATCCAACGCTGTGGTGGGAATAATTTTTGTAGACTTTGTGGAACTAACGTAGATAGCTTTCTTGAACTTCTGAACTTTTATTCGCAGTCGACTTTCATCACGAGAAAATGACAAATGGTACACTCAAAGACAGGGCGTGCGCATTGGGTCATGTTTATAGCTCCAGTACTCAGTGCTATTTTATTAGCTCGTTATGACAAATGCATACAGCGAGGCTTGCTGGGACAAATACCGTTAAGGTATTCCTCTACGCTAATGATTTCTTAGTCATTTATAATGCGGAACAATGTGACACACGGCAGTACGCCGATGAGAGTTGAGCATTATTTCCGATAACATGACTAATTTGCATGCTGACGGCGGAGTTTCCCGAGAATAGCAAACTTTAGACCTAGAGCTTCTGCCAGAACCTGCCAGAACCTGAAAGATGTATCTGCCAGAACCAGAAAGCCCTGATACATTTTAGTTGAGCGCATTCTACGCTTATTGAGTGAGGAACTGTGAAAGCACGCGAGATGGCATCAGTGTCAAGGCTCTGTCTTCACCAGGTTGAGAGCAGCTTCGGCAACCATATTAACAGACATAAGAAAGCAGGCTTTCCTTATCAATTGCTCTGAGGCACAGAAGAGTCACTTCTGAATTAAATAAAGCAGGGAAAGATTATGAAGCACACAATTCAGGAACAGCCAAAGCCGAAAGTTTCTGCCATACTTTATATGCACAAACGTTCACACTGCCTAAAAAGAATTATTTGAAAAAAAAAAACTAGGGTGGAGGTTGTTTTCGCAGCAACAACCATCCAGGGTTTCTATACAAAATTATGAAAAACGAAGGATCTTCAGGTATAGGGTATTATAAGAAGCTTGCAAAAATGTTCGTAGAATGTAATGTAGGTGTTGTATATCGATTTGCTTTATCATGTGGCCGATATTACAACGATCAGACGGGGCGCTGCATGTCTGAACTATCTCCTTAAGGAGTACGTGGATCTCAAGCGCGGATCAGTGGGCAGCCACCTGGAAAATGACTGTGCCCATTGTTAGTGCACCCCGATGCTTGATGAATGCGAAGTAATGGCAAGATTGACAAGAGGGCACAGGAAATGAAGCGTTTTTGGTTCGCAAGACGTAACCGAGTGTGTAAGTGCCCCATTCGGATAATGAGTACAAGTATCTTGTAACTTACACGTAATTTAAAGATTCGTGCAATAAGATGTTGTGGCACATGCGCCATCATTTTTTTCGTTTCTGTGGGTCATCTTCTCGAAATCTTGGCTTTATATATACGGCCGCCATCTGTGCAATAAAGTGGTTGCAAGTGTGCGCTCTGTCCCATGCGAATTCTTTCTGAAACGTTCTGCGCACTAAGAAAGTATATTTCGCTCAAAAGAAAATCATTTGTGGCGTTTCACTGTTTGCAAGGCCCACCATTTCTGGCTTGTGATGTTTCGGCTATCCTGCTTGAACAGATGCAACTTCGTAGACCTTGCGCTGTCACCCGAGCTAGGAAAGTGCGAAGCGTCGTGAATCTTGTTGAGGAATGACACGCATGCTCAAAGGGGGGGGGGGGAGGTTGATGGCGTATGTTGAAGAGTAGAAATATCAACAATGCTTGAATTTGGTTGGCCACAAGAGACACAGTTGGGAAGCAAATATACCAAAAAGCATGGGTGCATATAAAAGTTCTTTTATTCGACTGTTCGATACCAGGATGTGTCGGCTTGCATAAGACCCAACATGTTTCATAAAACACGAAGTGCGAAGTCCCTTTCTCATCGCCTTCGTCACAGTTAAGAAGGAGCATGTACATAGACAGCATTAAGCCATTCTGTCGAGGCCTCGTCAATCAGCTAAGATTAAGATCTTCTACTACGCAGGTGACAACAGATGGTGAACGGATAGGATGATTCTCTCTTCCAGGTGGTGCTCACACACACAGAAGGGGCGCTCGAAGAGGAACGCGGCAAGAAATTTAATGTATGAAGCTAAAAGGAAAGTGGAAATTTTAGGTTAAGAATGAAACATTGAGTAAAATAATGGTCAACACAGCTGTCACTACAGCTTTAACAGGTGTGGTACTTATCAAGATTTTCGTGGCTGCAGTCTCCGATGGGGATGCGTGGTTATTTGTAATTCGTCGAGTGGTTTCGGCAAACTGCACGGTTCATGAAAAATTTTGGTCCGTCAAACGACATCGTCTTGATGCTGGAAAGAAGAAACGAATGAAGAATTGTTTCACAAACGAAATAGTTATTCACGGTGGATAACGCAATAAGCCGACTACGGCAGTTATGAATCCAAGCAAATCGCTACTGGTAATCGACATTACGGAAATTAGCAGTGTTAAATTCAAGGGCGCAGATAAAACCACGTCGGGCTTGCAAGCATCGCTGTGTGTTCCCACGTTAAGGCCGTGGAACCAAGTTACCAGTGATGTTACTAGCAACGACTGTTCAATGAGCATTACTTTCAATTAAGCAGAAGTGTATAAATCAGAGAAACCGCATCACATAATTTTTCAAGCTTGATAGTTAAATTCAGGATTGTCCAAGGAACGCTACATCAATAACGGTAAAATTAAAAATGAACGTGTTTAGCCACATCTAGGCAGTTACTATTCGCGAAAGCAGACCTGTTTGTGACGTTGGCTACAGAGATCACGGGCTTAAATTCTCTTGGCAGAGCAACTACGCCAGACATAGAAAGAGAATAGCCCGCAAAAATGACTTACGGTATAAAGTCGGTGGCCGAAAAAGGAGGGACAGTTCACCGCGTTGCCCGCAGATGGCATGGGAGGGAGTCGGCGGCTGCATCACGGGAACAATTGGAGGACGCCAGCATACAGCGACCTCAGGTCTCGATAAACGCCGCAACGGTAGCTTCGTGGCGGATTTCCCAACGTCTGTCGGAGGACGGTTTCGAGTAACGGCGAATGTATGTCGGGAGTCTCGTGTATGGCTACGCAGGGCTTTGTGTACCAGTCGACGAACAAGTAAGGCCTGAGGTCCCTGCCTCTCTCTTCTTCGGGGACGAGCAGGCAAGTGCAACAGACGTTTTCCGTCGCTTTGGCGAACACGCCGTGGACGCGTCTCTGCCGCATTTTTTTCAGGATGTCGCCGACGATATCAGTGGGGTCCTCCCTACGGTCAGCGCGATAGAGAACCCAGGACCCTATGACGCCCAGGCCGGCCATACAGGTGAATAAGTGGGCTGCGCAGTACAGACGGTCGCGCATAGTGGCTATGGATTCCAGATGGACGCGAACCGCGCTGACTGCTTCTGGTACAGACTTGTCGGCGAGCTTTGGAAGGTCGGTGAAGCCGTCGTTGTCCAGGCATCGCAGTTCGTGTTGCGGCACCCTTGAAAGGTGGGAGCACAGCACTTCCACGTACGCCATGGCTGCCAGTGACCCTGAAGGCGCCTATGGAAGCTGAATGTTTCGTGGAGTGTTGGCCTATGGCTAGAGAGGAACCCTCGGTGTATTTGCTGTTGTGACGGAAGCGTCGGTCGTATCTCCTACGCGCGGCGAAGATGCGACCTGGAAGGGTGAAGTGAAGCAGCTTGCGTTCACCTCCCGTAAGTCGGATGTCGAACCTGAGCTTATAAAGCTTCCCGGCCGATGGGGCGTTTGAACATACTTTTTATTCAGGAGTGCGGCGACAGGCTCCGCTTCCTTCAAGCGTTGGCAGTGGATTGCAATGCAATGCCTCGCCGCAAGGACTTTAATTCACGTGCTTACTCAGCCGTTAGTCACGTGTCTGATAATGGATTTAGCTGTAAGGGGCGTCATTCTGATTTTAAAAAATACAAGAAGCTGTACATCCACGCGCTTAAGGCCTGTGATGTAATGTCCGAGAGGTGTTTATAAACCAGGATCTTTCATATCTTAATGCGAAGCATTTCTTAGCGAACTTCGGCGAGTTTGACCCTATCTGTCTATCTATCTATTCAGCTGCCTACGACTTTTAGCTCTTCTCGCCGTTTGGATAAAGGATATACCACATTTGGTATGGCATAACATGACTGTATGATGGGCATAACTGACTATAGTCATAGCATAAAAATCATGACATGTATGTCATGAATGTTGAGGTTTACATGTCATGGTCTTGTTATTCATGCGGTCGTTTCGTTCACATGTAATATCGTAGAACTAGTATGGTACGACGTGACTGCATGGCGAACATAATTTACAGGCCCTCATATGGAAATCTTCGCATGCGTGTCATGTAAGAACATGACTGCACGCCACGCTCATGATGCGCTCGCGGTCTTTTCACTAGCTTCACATGCACCAAATCTGCTATTACAAGACGTGCATGGACGACGAAGGTAAACGACACGTCCAAACATGATAATCAGGATAGGCATGTTATGTAAAACATGACGACATGTTACGTTCATAGCGCGGTCACAGCCGTTTCGCTAGCTTCACATATGCCAAATTTGGTGTTACGCGACGTTAATAGACGACGAAGGTAAATGGAACGTCCAAACAAGATAATCATGACATGCGTGTCATGTAAAACATCACTAAATGCTACACTCATAGCGTGCTCGCGGCCATTTCGCCAGCTTCAGATATACCAAATTTGACATTGCGTGACGTGAATGGACGACGAACAAAAATGCCAGGCGCGAACATGATAATCATGACGCGGAAGTCATATACGGCATCATTTACCTCAACCTCGTAACGTTGTGCTGATTTTAAAGTGACATATCAACCTTCCTCATTCGTGCTTCGCATATCATCGATTCCCACTGCACGTGGTTGGTTGTTCCTGAGTGTCCTGGCGCAAACCACCGCAGGGCGATCTGCCAATTTTTTATAACTTCGTTTTTCATTTCTACTGTTTCGTATATATGCGGTGCCTACTCCCGCTAGTCGGATGGCGCATATATGAGGCGTAACATGTCCCATATATGAGGCGTAACGTATATGAGGCGTTCGATTATCAATCAAATCGGCAGTTTTTGTTTTTCATTCTAGCAAGTTTGAGCGATTGAATGATTTTTAAAAAGACCCATCATTTGCATAACTACTTCATGTAGCACCGCCACGGTGGTCTAGTGGCTAAGGTACTCGGCTGCTGACCCGCAGTTCGCGGGTTCGCATCCCGGCTGCGGCGGCTGCATTTTCGCTGGAGGCGGAAATGTTGTAGGTCCATGTGCTCAGATTTGGGTGCACGTTAAAGAACCCCAGGTGGTCGAAATTTCCAGAGCCCTTCACTACGGCGTCTCTCATAATCATATGGTGGTTTTGGGACGTTAAATCCCACATATCAATCAAATAACCAATCAATCAATCAATCAGTGATGTCGTCTTCGACTGCGCGCATTCGCAACTCATGTGAATTTTCCAGCGGCATATAAACGTCTGCATATCGCATTGAAGACAGTGCAGCAGACGCTACGCGAATGATACGCGTATTCACAAAAAGCGAGTGCAAGGCACCGCAAACCATGGATAAATCCTTACGAATCAGATCAGTATTAAATAATAGAAATTGGTGGCGTATCTGCGTCACACACTGCAAATGTCTTCCGTTGGCCTTTTTTTTTTTCGTGCATAACGTCGCATTTTCAGCGCAGCCTAAGAAGCGCTAGGGTCTTTAAAATTACGTGTCTGTGTATTGTCGTTAAATGGAACACATCACCTTATACACACGTATTGATATTACGCCTCAGATATGCCTAATATTCTCTAGTCGATCGACTATATTCGCAAGTATGAACGCAGCCACCAGTGCAAGATAGATGGGCGTTCAGCAAGCGCTTTAGCTTTGGCCGTATGGTTGAATCGTTTCGTGAGACAGAAAAGCGGTCCAAAATTTCTGGTTTCACGTATCCCGAAATAACACTATCGTCTTTAATATTATTTGGAGTTTAACGTCCCGAAATCGTGATATGATTATGAGAGATGCTGTTAGAGGAAGGCGCTGGAAATTTCGGCCATAACTTTCTTTAAAATGAGCACTGACATTGTGCAGTAAACGGGCCTCTGCAATTCCGGCCCCACCGAAATGCGACCGCCACGATCGAATCCACGGTGACCTTTGCTTCCGCAGCTGAGCACCCTAACGACGGAGCCACCGTGGTAGGCAGAAGAGTATTCAAGCATTTTCCTATTCAATGAGACATCGTATGTTTATTGTATGGAAAGGACACTGGGCTTGTTATTTCCTTCACATCACGATTAGGGCAACCATGTTGTCCGTTCTCGGCTGAGACATTAGGCCATGTCAAACGGAAGACTCCTGTTTTTTTTTTGCAAGTACACAATGCAAAATATATGAAATCGTCGCTGGCAGTGTCATGTACAAGTACGGTGCAACTTTGCTGAGCATTTCTATTGCAGCTCTTGAAGAATCGGAGGAGGTGCAACCGCAACCAGTTCTTGCCACTGCATCGGTGCATGCAGGGGCGATTCTGGCGGTGTCCTGTTGACACATCTTGTTCCCCGATTGCGGGTTTCTTGTCACCACTTCATCTAACTTCAGTTCTGCCCGATGCTGGAAAAGAGGAAAACAATAAAAAATTGCGTTTTGAACAGCCAATTGTATTAAAGCGTGAAACTTAGAGACTCATTTTTAGGTGCGCATAATGATTGCTGAATAACATTTATAGGATTTCGAGAGCTCTGCAGAAAGTTGGCCGGCATGCATGAAAACACAGTAACTTTCGTTAATGCCACCACTGTTAATAAGAAAAACTGGATAACCAGGACATCTTTTGGGGTTCTGACCAGAATATGCATTCTTTGATGGCATCAAACTCCCATAATTTGTTATCAGTTGACAAAACCTGCTAATTCAGAAATTCATCAGAGCACGTATAGCGTCGCGACTGCGCTGCACAATGGAGCGAAAACGGGGTTCGAGAACGACCGAAACGGCAGCGTTCCTTCAAAAAGTCGTCGTCACCATGCATCTGCAATCTTCCCGAAATCGTGTTGTTGGTGACCAAGGCTTCAGTGGCTGCGGAAAACACCTTTGATTTTATATTTCCCCCGGCGCACGCGGACTGCATGGCCATTATCTGTGATCGAGTAGGCAGTGACCAGTGAAAACTGCGACAAGCAGCAGCTTCGCATCCTTTCGAAAGTTTGTAGCCTCCATCCATCATTGAGCCTCGCTATACATCAGCACCAGTGTTCAGCAGTTTTGTTTCGACTGCGCACGAAGACCACGAGCGTTTCTCCAGACTTGAGCAGCCGCTACGACAGTGTTATGCGCGACCGTGGATGCGGCTTTCAACTATAGCTTCGTTTCTACTTTAGACGATGCGCGTACAATCTCGCAAAACTGAAACATGGGGGAAGATGTTAGCTTCAGCAGCGGTCCACATGTCGACTTGAAGCTCGCTTGCTGCAGTGGGATGGACGAGTGACACGTAGTTGGCCAGTTTTTGCTTGTGACGTAATCATAAAGAGGCGCATGCGCAGAACCTATACCACTCACGGACTTGTCGCGCTCGCGCCATCCTAAGACCCGAAAATCAAAACCTGGCACGGGTAATCAAGACGTCTTATGTCACCAACTACACGTCGCAGACGCAGTGTGGGGCCGCGACCCAGTATTACAGACAAACATTGTTACATCATGGAGTTCTATAGAGGGGTGACTCGGAAAGCCCTCTCACACGTGAAGAGCCACGGCTGGCAGTTCCCACGTTGGGACAGCTGGCCATAGCTGACCACCACGCCGCCGGCATTCTGGACGGCCCGCAGCGAGCGGTGAGCTCGGAACTCTTGAGCGCTTCCTCCCACTCCGCTTCTGTGGTGAGACGATCGTTGTGCTGTAACGAGGGACACCACCAGAGCATGCAGAAGGGGTCTGCGCAATCCGGCAGATCGAGTTCGTAGGAGCCCACGTACCAATACTGAGTCTGGCTTAGCTGGGATAGAAACCGATTTGCAACATGCAAAGGGGGGAACACTGTGAGCCCGGAAGAGCTTGACGTGAGACGGGGGTAGACCCTGCTGTTGACCTCACTGTCCTTAGTCGCCTTGTTCAAAGTCTGTAGTAAGTATACTTGTAGAGCTCCGCGTCCTCACATGCGAGCACCGTTAAACCACTGCAGTGGGCAAGTTTGTGCGTGCGAAATGGGTCGTCGGGACCACGTCTCGCCTAATTTGAATTTTCGCCTCGTGTGGAGTCCCTTGCGTTTTGCCAACACCTCCTGCGTTTGACCCAACCAGATCTCAAACTCTTCTATCCCTCCGAACACAGAAATGGCCTTCCCAATGCACCTATAGGAGACCTCAAGTCATGGGTAAAACTCGCTGTAATCGTCACCTACGCTTGGTGGAGGCGCTGCGTAATAAAGCACGAGTTCAGAGCGCGCTTCGACGTAAGACGCGGGTGTCTTGAGTTGCATTCACATGGCGAATGAAGACTCCGACAATAATTGCAGCTTTTAAACTTCTCTTATTTTAGTTCGTGCTCCTTTGGGCCTGAGCGGCTCACTTCAGTTGTAGAATGACAGTTTGTTTGCACTCGTCTTTGCGTGTCCTAACTGCTTTGCTCTTGAATCCGCTCGCCGTTGTTTGCGTGATATTACAGTTTGTTTCTTTAGCTTTCATTTCTTCGCCAAGAAATGAAACAGAATGCCAAGACGTGGTGTAATGTTAATAACTGTTGGAGCTTAACGTCCCAAAACTACCATGCGGTTATGGCAGACGCCGCAGTGGAGGGCTCCGGAAATTTCGGCCACCTGGGGTTGAGGCGTACCCTGCGCATTCTAGTATGTTAGTTCAGTCAATGATACGATAGGGCGTCATGAAGAATCTGACATGGGCAGAGTGGCTGCACTAGCTACAAGAGGGGAAAAATATCTGGATGCGAACACGCTTTCACAGCACATAGAGAAAGCTGCTTAGATTCGATGCACCTTCTAACCTTTCGTATTGAAATTTAAGCATACAATCACGGCGCCGATTTGATAAGAAGACATATACGTAACCTCCTGGATTACAATGGGATTGCGAGGTGTCGTTTAGAAAAAATAAACAGCGCTGGATGAATCGGGACTCAAGAAGAGGACACAACAGAGGTGCTGATGTATACTGTGATGTTTTTCTTCAAGCAATATGAGTAAACTATTACGGAAAGACTTTGTTGGATGTTGGCGCCTGTGTCGTGTCCTCTTGGGTGTACATGTTCATCGAGAGCTTTTTTTTTGTCGACGCTACATTTCCAACAAACTCAAATTTCAGCAGTGCTAAATTACAAAGAGATTATACAAAGGAAAATATAGGAAGAAAGCGTTTGAGGAGCAACAGGTTTGAGATTTTACGGGCGTTTTTGACTCCATCATGATCAAGCTCTCCACCCTTACTAGTCCCACTGCAGGTCCAAGGCCTCCAACCTTGTCCTGTGCTTGTTGCGGCCGCGCTGTCCTCGCAGTATTGTTTTTAATGACGCGACGTAAGGAGATGTTGGTGCACAAACACGACGCCGGCTACTCCTTATCCCTTAGAGGTGTCTAACATATATACTTCAATTGAATGCGTTGGTTCATAATCTTAAACTTTGGTAGCACAGAATCGATGAGGACAGGAAGGAACAGCGCTCTGCCCTGTATTTCTGGGTTTCTTCCTGTTCTCAGCGATGTTGCGACAGTGCACATAGGGTACAAGTGTCCGTGCGGACGAAGTCCATAGCATATACAATATACACAACTAGCACAACTAGGTAGCACAACTAGGTAGAACACAATAGCACAACTAGGTAGAACATGACATTTAAAAACGTCTTCGACAATCACACATATGCGCATATACGGTGTTGTTAACTATTTGAAGAGCAACTGATGCATACAGTCAACAGTAACATAAATTATATGTTGCCGTATTAAATGAAAGAAAAAGAAAAAAAAACTTAACTGCACTTATATCGGCCAAGAATGATCCTCAAGTGTCTTCTCAATCTCATCTGACTGTCTGACTTTCTGCTTTCCCTGGAACCCTTGCCTCTTCGTAACCTCACGGGAAGTTAAAAATAATATATCTAGTTTCAGCGCAAGATGATGATATCACTCCTGAAATCACAAAAAAAGAGTAGTTTTTTCAGAAACTTGTCAAGTTGATATGGTCATCGTCAGCAGAGCTCTCCCTGTGGTACTTATCTCCTACAATTAAAGAAAAAAAACGATCATTTCAGGTCTGAAATGTGGTCACCACAATATCATCATCATCATCATCATCATCATCATCATCAGCCTGATTACGTCCACTGCAGGACAAAGGCATGTCCCATGTTCCGCCAGTTAACTCGGTCCTGTGCTTGCTGCTCCAATTTATACCCGCTAACTTCTTAATCTCATCTGCCCACCTAACCTTCTGTCTCCCCCTAACTCCCTTTCCTTCTCTGGGAATTCAGTTAGTTACCCTTAATGACCAGCGGTTGTCCTGTCTACGCGCTACATGCCCGGCCCATGTCCATTTCTTCTTCTTGATTTCCACTGTTATATCCTTAACCCTCGTTTGTTCCCTAATCCACTCCGTTCTCTTCTTGTCTCTTAAGGTTACACTTACCATTTTTCTTTCCATTTCTTGCTGCCTCGTCCTCAATTTAAGCAGTAACCCTCTTTGTAAGTCTCCAGGTTTCTGCTCCGTAGCTAAATAGCGGCAAGATACAGCTGTTATATACCTTCCGCTTGAGGAATAGTGGCAATCTACCTGTCATAATTTGAGAGTGCTTGCCAAATCTCCTCCACCACATTCTTATTCTTCTAGTTACTTCAATCTCGTGGTTTGGCTCTGCGGTTATTGCCTGCCCTAAGTAGACAGTCTTTTACAACTCGAAGTGCACTATTACCTATCTCAAAGCGCTGCTCTCTTCCGAGGTTGTTGTACATTACTTTCGTTTTCTGCAGATTAATTTTAAAACCCGCCTTTCTGCTCTCCTTGACTAACTCCGTAATCATGAGTTGCAATTCGTCCCCTGAGTTACTCAGCAATGCAATGCATAGCTCGGCATACTCACTCATGAGTACACTCACTCACACTCATTCATACTCATTTGAACATGGTGAGTATGAGTACGAGTAAGTACTGATGAGTATGAGTAGGAGTGAGTAGAACGTGAGTGAGTACTCATGAGTATAAGTAAGAGTGAGTATGGACGTGAATGAGTACTTTCAGTGTGAGTAGAAGTTAGTATGAACGTGAGTGGATGCTCATGAGTGTGAGTAGGAGTGAGTATGAACGTGAATGAGTATTCTTAGTGTGAATAGGAGTGAGTATGAACGTGAGTGACTACTCTGAGTGTGAGTATAAGTGAGTATGAATGTGAGTGAGTACTTTGAGCATGAGTAGAAT
Organism: Rhipicephalus microplus; assembly: GCF_043290135.1. Taxonomy (NCBI): domain Eukaryota; kingdom Metazoa; phylum Arthropoda; class Arachnida; order Ixodida; family Ixodidae; genus Rhipicephalus; species Rhipicephalus microplus. The sequence goes on along the minus strand of NC_134707.1, from coordinate 60,488,586 downwards.
TGAGTATGAATGTGAGTGAGTATTGTGAGTATTAGTAAGAGTGAGTATTAACGTGAGTGAGTACTTTGAGTGTGAGTATGAGTGAGTATGAACGTGAGTGAGTACTCATGAGTGTGAGTAGATGTTAATTTGAACGTGAGTGAGTACTCATGAGTGTGAGTATCCGTGAGTATGAACGTGAGTAAGTATTCATCAGTGTGAGTAGGAATGAGTGAGAGCTTGTGAGTGTAAGTAGGAGTGAGTATGAACGTGAGTGAGTACTCTGAGTGTGATAAGGAGAGAGTATGAACGTGAGTGAGTACTCATGAATGTGAGCAAGAGTTTGAACATGAGTGAGTACTGATGAGTGTGATTATTCGTTAGTATGAACGTGAGTGAGTATTCATGAGTGTGATTAGGAGTGAGTGAGAGGTCATGAATGTGAGTAGGAGTAAGTACGAACGTGGGTGAGTACTCATGAGTGTGAGTAGACTGCGAAGGTGAGGGAGTTGCTGTGAGTGTGAGTAGCAACGAGTAGGAACATGAGTGAGTTACTATAAGTGTGATAAATATTTGTAACCATCGCAACGTCATCCTTAATGTGTTGGAAATAACGGGCACTATGGCATGCAAGCTTTCTGTACGTGAAAGCCTTCAGTTAGTTTGGAAATTGGGGAGCCATCCTACATCAGATGGGGGAGGGGGGAGGGGGACGAGGCGACCGCGCAAAACTCGAGTTGAGGGTAGCCGTTCATTTTATTGTAATTTGAATGTTCTAGGCTGAATAACTTTGAACTGCCTGTCCCTATAGCTACCGTTCTTGCTGCTCTTACCTCTTGCGCTTCAGTCTACGCAACGGGCTGATTATACATGTAAAACATCAAGGTCTTGAGAAGCCCTTTAACGAAAATCGCCGCACGAGTCTGTTCAGAAAAAATAAATGCACTGCGCAAGCGACAAAAAGAAAGCGCTGAAATGGCCCGCGAGAGGAAGCACATTGTGTGCGCTACGCACTTTGTGCGGAGCGCACACAATGCAGTTTCTATCTCTGCGTTGTCCCTCAAGTGAAGGTTGCCTTGAACGAAAACCTTAAGTGATCTCATGACCTCCCAAGCGCAAAGCTGTGCACAAACTTCGCCTTCTCAGTGTCCCATTAAGAAGAAAAAAAAGGAAAGCTTGGAGGATGGTTGAGCTTTGCCGTCCATAGTATAGTAAGCGATAGCGTAATCGGACCCTGTTCGCATCGCCGTTTCAATTTCTACCCTCGCTTCACTTTTCGGCGGCTTATTATGCCTTCAACAGTGCAGACACCATGTGCAATAAGCGCCAAATCACCCTTGATAATTTATTCTATCATTCACATAACGCGGGCTAGTACAAAAACACACATAACGCAACTCGCTAATTACCGTTTCATTCGGCTGTCCGCGATAACCCTGCGTACGCACACTGCCAATAAACGTTAACCGCGTCCGCAGATCCATAAATAAGGCCCCCTGCAATCGTCAGTGCGGGCACGAAGCCAACGAAGTCTCCGCGTGAGCGCGACCCACAGAGGAAGGAAAACATCTCCGAAGATGCGGGAGACGCGGGCGCTTCGCGAAGTGATCGGACGCGACGCTCATCGGCTCCGTCGATTTTCGGCTGGAACCGTGCTCTCTTCAATGTGGCTGCTCTAAAACTTGTGTGACTGCATCTGCCAAGTCAGCAAGATTCTGGGGACACCGATCTCACCCAGGTACGCCCAATTTTCGGCCACTTCGAGCAACTTTGCATCACAACGTAGCGAACGAGCTAAGCCTCACGGCGGCGGCTCCGCCGCTGCTGGATGCGGAGACGCCGCTCGGTCAACTCCTAACATGGCGCTGCCTGAACAATGTGGCTACGACCCTACGACTCTGTCGTGGTCGTATATCCCGACAAATCCATCAGACGACGGCCCATCCACCATTTCGGTGGAGCAAGCCGACATTTTTCAACTCGTCGAGGGTCGGCGTCGCCGCCGAAGAAACGCGGAAGGAGCGTCTGCACTGAAAACTCCTCTCAACAATTCAGCCACTGGAGACGCTCGCGCTCCATCTCCTAAAGCTCCACAAAAGACTTCACCAGTCTCCAAGTGGACGCCGAAACCAACGGTCAGGATGAATCCTGGCGACTACGTGATCGTGCTCAAGCCACGCATCACAGTAGCCCTCAAGGCAGCGTTTCAACAAGGTGAGCTCGGCGCTGCCATTTCCCAACTCATCGGAAGGCAGCACATGAATGACATCACCATTTCCCCCAATTGGGAGCAAAACATCATCATCTGTGGCACGCAGAATAACGAGGTGGTTCAGAAACTGCTGTCGGACTTTCAAATCAACACCAGCAAAGGACCGCTGCCGCTTCGCGGTCACCTCAAGCTCACCGGTGATGTGTGTCGCGGCGTGATTTCTGTGCACAACCTCGAAACCAGTGCGTCTCTGAAACATAGTGTGCAGTGGCGTGGCGGTGAACTAGTCTATGCGCGCAAGCTGGGGAACTCCAACGTAGCTTGTTGACTTTCGCGGGAAGGAAGGTTCCGCGTTTCGTCCACTATAACGCAGAACTGACTCCCGTCAGGGAGTACAAGAAGACAGTGCCAGCGTGCTACCGCTGTGGTGCACTGGGGCACCGGGCGGATATCTGTCCCAACCCGGTCACCGAAAGATGCAGCCTTTGTGGCCAAAACGTGGGCGCTGGTCCTGAGGGGATGGCCCCCCACGAATGCAACCCAACGTGCATAGTTTGCGGGGGTCCGCACCTCACCAGCTCCCGCGAATGCACTGATAAATTCATCAGGCTTCAGCAACCAGGGTCCAGGACATCGGGGACCCCAACAAAACCAAAGCACCGGTCAACTGGCAAAGTGCCAATTCCTGGCAAAGCAGCAACGGCAACGCTACCACCTGGCGCGGCGGAATCTCCAGCTCTCGGCGCTCCATCTGGCAACGCTGCACGCAACCAACCCAAGGTGGGCAGTTGGGTGGAGGTCGCCTCCTCTCCCTCCTCTCTCTCCTCTCCACCTTCTTCTGCCACAAGCACTACCGAAACACAAAAACTCAGGCATGAGCTCGCCCTTTTGCGATCTCAGAATGAAAAACTAGCCAGCGAACTTGACTCGCTCAAAACCAATCTCACTACTAAGCCCTCGTTGAGCGACGAAGAGGAAAATATAACAGACAGGGAGATTCCTACTACTGTAGAGAGTCGCGTCGCGGCCCTGGAGACCCAGGTGAATGCAATAGAAACACAATTGGCCGACCTCCCCAAAATTATCCACGACACCATCGCGCGTCATATGGAGACTGTCATCGCACAGGTGACACAAACAGTAACTCACATTATCCAAAAGTGGATACAAGACAATCCACGCGTCCTCAAGCGCGTAGGGCCAATTAGGGACGTTAATCGCCCCTCAAAATTTAACAGAGTGACTCCAGATGAGTCGGACTTTTCTGAAGACTCCAGTACGTCAGCACAGGGTGCTGGTGAACTGAGTAATCTTAACAACACAACCCCACCCTCTATCTCCGAACATGGCCTCCAACCCTAGGTCGCGAGCCAGAGCAACTCAGCCGTTGTTACTAACACAGTGGAACTGCAGAGGTCTCAAGAACCACAAGAAGCGGGCTCATTTCAGCCTCTATCTTGAGACCTTTGAGTTCCTTGTTGCCGTGGTTGCCCTTCAGGAACCCGGCTCGGACGTCAAACTCACAAATTACACTACATTTCAACACAACCCGGAGACATGTATACTTGTTCACAAGCAATATACCGCCCAGGAAGTCACACTCCCCACAACACCGCCTTTCCCATACACAATGGTGTCGGTGCTGCCTATAAGGCGATCTGACCCACCTGTTCATATTTTAAACATTTACTGTCCCCCAAAGCTTAAGAACGTCACGTTCAGCGAAACTTTCACACAAGCTATGCAGGTGGCAGGCCGGGACCCCCTCCTGATCGTCGGCGACTTCAATGCCCCAAGCAGGTTATGGGGTTACCCACGAGAGGACACGCGTGGAAGGAAGCTTGCGGAACTTCTTTCTACACTTGGACTCACCCTCCACACTGATCCTGCCAGCCCAACACGTGTAGGCAACTCTGTTCAACGAGATACTTGCCCGGACCTCACAATTACACGCAACATACGCCATGCCGACTGGCTGAACACACAGGACACTCTCGGTAGTGATCATTGTGTATTAAACACAACTGTGTACATGCGTCCCTTAAAACGCCCACTTACACAAGCTCGTATCCCAGACTGGACAACTTTCCGCACCACTCTACCTATTGTAGACCCTCTCCAGTCGGGATACGACACCTGGTCTAAATCACTGACGTCTACACTGAAACAACACGAACAGCTGATACAGCTCACGGAAACTCAAACGGACGTGGACAACCACCTCCTCCATCTTTGGCAGGCCCGCCGCAGCCTCACCAAACGATGGAAAAAACAGAAACATAACAGACGCCTCAAGAAACGCATCCTAGAACTCACGGAGCAAGCTGCGGAATATGCTGCTCAGCTAGCCGACACTAACTGGGTGGACAGGTGCAACACGGCTGCACGCCAGATGTCTGGTCGCAACACGTGGCGCCTGTTTCGCGCTCTCATCGATCCAACACAAACACGCACGGAAACTCAACGTCACTTACATAAGGTCATGCACAACTTTACAGAAACGACAACACAGCTGGCAAACACGCTCAGGGACCGATACCTGTGCACCACCAAGGACCCCCGGACGGCCGCATACTCCTACGCAGGCAAAAAGAACACGCAGTTGGACACCCCGTTCCAGCTCCACGACCTCCAGGCGGCCTTACGCAAGATGAAGCGTGGCACTGCACCAGGGCGTGACCAGGTTACGGTCAAACTGTTGGCCAATCTTCCCGACGCAGCCTACGCCACGCTCCTCAAATACATCAATAGCATTTGGGACGGAGAAACTCCTCTCCCTCTTGAATGGAAATCAGCTCTCGTGACCTTCATCCCGAAGGCAGGTAAACCTATTGACGTGGAGAACCTTCGACCCATCTCCCTCACGTCTTGTGTCGGCAAGCTGATGGAAACGATGGTGCGCGACAGACTCTCCGAGTTTCTAGAAACACAGCACACTTTTGCGGACACCATGTTTGGATTCCGCCCTCAGAAGTCAGCCCAGGATATACTTCTACAGCTCCACCATGACATATTAGATCCTGTTGAATGCCCCCACAATGACAAGGTAGTCCTGGCCTTGGATCTTAAAGGAGCATTCGACAACGTGAAGCATGAGGTAATCCTTGACCACCTCAGTCAGACCAACTGTGGTTATAAAACATTCAATTATGTTAGACAGTTTCTTACAGACCGTCGAGCCTACATACGCATACAAGATGAGGAACATGGGCATTACGTCATCGGCTCGAGGGGAACTCCTCAAGGCGCGGTCCTCTCTCCCCTCCTATTTAATATAGCCATTCTTCATCTTCCCCCCAAATTGGCTTCTTTACCAGGGATACATCACGCTCTTTACGCGGATGATATCACGATCTGGGCCACGCAAGGTAACCTGGGTCACATGGAGTCATGCCTGCAAGCAGCAGCGACTGTAGTCGACGACTACGCAACCTACTGCGGACTCCAGTGTGCCCCGGCTAAGTCAGAATTTGTGCACGTACGTCCTTCCCCTCAGGACACAACTCAGCTCCATATCAGTCTTCCCTCGGGACCGATCCGTGAGGCCAAGGAGATCCGCGTCCTTGGCCTCTTCATACACCACCAACGCAAGGCCGACACCACAATAGCCAAACTTCGCACGGTGGGAGACCAGGTGGGCCGTATGGTCCGCCGGGTCTCCAACAAGCGGGGCGGATTACGAAGCAGGGATGCAATGCGGCTTGCCCATGCTTTCGTAACGAGTAGAATACTCTACTCGACTCCCTACTTGCACCTACGCAAACACGAGGATGATCAACTCGAGGTCATCCACCGTAAAGTTATCAAGCGGGCTCTCGACCTCCCTATCACCACGTCCAACCAGAGACTTCTGGCCCTAGGCGTGGTGAATACCTACCGGGAACTTCGAGAAGCCCACCTCGTTAACCAATACACGCGCCTTGCACAGACCCATTCCGGTCGCCGCCTCTTGGACCGAATACACATCAAACACGATTACTATATTGAGGAAAGGGTGAGAGTGCCAGAACCTTGGAGACGCGCCCTCCGGGTCCGACCCCTTCCCCGCAACATGTCCAAAGAAAACCACAGTGGTCGCCGCCAGGCGCGCGCGGAAGCGTTGCAGCGACACTTTGGTCAAGAGGAACACGTGTGCTACGTGGACGTTGCCGGCCCGCACCATGGGGGGTGGTATACTGCCGCAGTCATACACAACGCAAACACCGTAAACGGGCTCACTTTCAAAGCCTACAGCGCAACACACGCGGAGGAGGTTGCCATCGCTCTGGCTCTCACCTATCCCTCTTCTAAACATATCATCACCGACTCACGAGGGGCCTGTCGGAACTATCAGCTAGGGTGGGCTTCACCGCTTGCTCAGCGCATACTGGAACCTAGCTGCCGATACGTTGATCCAACTCCGCGAAATCTGGTTTGGGCACCCGGTCACCAAGGACTCAGGGGTAACGAACAGGCCGATCAGGCCGCCCGCGCACTCTCTTCCCGGGCTATCTCCCTGTCTTTGGAAGCCTACTCGCAATCAGACAATTCGGCCCTTTCATTCAAAGATATTACCAATTACTACAAGGAGGAGCACCGGCGCTATCCAGACCCTTGTAAGGGACTGCATCGCGCTGACGAGCGCCTCCTTTTAAAACTGTTTACAAATACTGTACTGTGCCCGGCGGTGCTAAAACATTTCAATTCATCCTTTGATGGCACGTGCCAGTTCTGTGGTGAGGTGGCTGGCATTTTTCACATCGTCTGGGCGTGCCAGTCTAATCCATCTATCCCCCCCAACCCCAATCCCACGAGAGAGGACTGGGAGGCGGCCCTGCTCGGCTGTCAAGACCTGAAGGCCCAAGAGGCTCTGGTTCAACGTGCGCGGGCGGCGTTGCTTGCCAATGGAGCCCCGGAATAGGGGTTCCACCTAGTGCTGTGAGGGTAGGAGGCCAATAAGGCCCCAACCCAATCACCTCTCTGTAACCATTTAATGGTTATTAAATGTTTTCACCACCACCCCCGAAGATGCGCACGATTTCTCGAATGCAAAACTGCCGTACGCAACGCATTCCATCTGAAGGCGAGGCAGAGGGGAGGCGCCGTCTCGACGGCCGCGCCGGGCCACAGAACACCTACTAGTGGCTAGGTGGCCGGGCTGGCCCCGGCGCCCGCCTGTCCCGCTAGTGCAGTCAGAAGGGGCTAGGGGCACAGGAACGAACGAAGCGGCCGAACCGGATGGCATGGCAACGTCTTGGGTTCTGGCAGGTAATCATGGCGGCGGCCGTGTAGTATACTGAAGCTGTTAAGAGCGTCTCTATTTCGCGCGCGTGCGTCATTGCCTACAAAAGTGCGTTTTGAGTGCTTGTAACACATTACTGAGATTTAAACGATGTCTCAGCGTCTCCTACGCGTCATGATACACAAATGAACGTGCAGGTGCGTCGTAATTGCGCTGAGTCATTGCCTTTTTGTGGAGCCTACCGACCCTAAAAGAAAGCGACAATTGTTAAGCTCGATTGTTTCTTGAGTAACCTGAGTACACGTAACGCAACCTCAATGTTAATATTCATCATCGGCCTGACAACGTCCACTGCAGGACAAAGGCCTCTCCCATGATCCGCCACTCAACTCGGTCCTGTGCTTGCTGCTGCCATTATGTACCCGCGAACTTCCTTATCTCATCTGCCCACCTAACTTACTGTTTCCCCCTAACCCGTTTGCTTTCTCTGGAAATCCGGTCAGTTATGCTTAATGACCAGCTGTTGTCCTGCCTACGCGCTACTTGCCCGGCCCATGTCTATTTCTTCTTCTTGATTTCAAGTATGATATCCTTAACCCCGGTTTGTTCCCTGATCCACTCTGCTCTCTTTTTGACTCTTAAGGGGACAACCACTATTTTCCTCTCCATCGGTCTCTGCGTCGCCCTCAATTTAAGCTGAACCGTTTTTGTAAGCCTCGAGGTTTCTGCTCAGTAGGTAAGTACCGGCAAGATGCAGCTGTTATATACCTTCGTCTTGAGGTGATAGTGACAATCTACCAACCTTGAGCTGAGAACGATTGCCGAATCTTCTCCACCCCACTCTTATTCTTCTAGTTACTTCAGTCTCGTAGCTCGGCTCTGCAGGTACTACCTGTCCTAAGTAGAGGTATATACCTTTTGCAACTTTAAGTGCACTGCCACATATTTCGAGGCGCTGTTTTCTTTCGAGGTTGTTGTTCATTACTTTCGTTTTCTGCCGGTTATTTTGTAGATTCCAAGAGAAGGAAAGCGGGAAAAGGGGAGACAAAGTTTGGTGGGCAGATGAGATTAGGAAGTTTGCGTGTATGAAGTGGCAACAGCAAACAAAGGACCGAGTTGACTGGCAGAACAGGGGAGAGGCCTTTGTCGTGCTGTGATGATGATGAGTATGTGAATGTAAAAGTACGTGGGTGAGTGCGCCTGAGTATGGGTAGGCGTAAGTATGAAGGTGAATCCTTATGTGAGTGTGGAGGTGAGTGAGGGCGTATGATCTTGAGCAGGTGTGAGTATGAAGGTGAGTAACTATGAGTCTTAATTGAGGGGCACGAAAAATTAAAGTACAAAAAGAAGACACCTGGACACGGCGCGCGAGGTGTCGTCCTTTTGTACTTCAATTTTTCGCGCACCTCAGTTAATATGAATTACCAACTCAGCCGGCAGTCCGTGTTTCTTTAAGAGTGTGAGTAGTCATGAGTATGAACGTGAGCCATGAACAATGAGTGTGAGTAGGCGTGAGTATGAACGTGAGTGACTGTGAGTAGGCGTGTGTATGAACGTGAATGACTGTGAGTAGGCGTGAGTATGAACGTGAGTGACTGTGAGTAGGCGTGAGTATGAAAGTGAGTGACTGTGAGTAGGCGTGAGTACTCATCAGTGTGAGTAGTCGTGAGCATGAATGTGAGTGAGGGCCTATGAGTGCTAGCTCGCGTGAGTGTGAACGTGAGTGAAGACTCACAAGTGTGAGCAGTCGTGAGTATGAAATGATTGAGTACTCATCAGTGTGAGTAGTCGTGAGTATGAACGTGAGTGACGGCCTATGAGTGCTAGCTGGCGTGAGTGTGAACGTGAGTGAGGACTCACAAGTGTGAGCAGTCGTGAGTATGAAATGATTGAGTACTCATCAGTGTGAGTAGTCGTGAGTATGAACGTGAGTGAGAGCCTAGAGTGCGAGTTGGCGTAAGTTTGAAGGTGAGTACTCAGGAGTATGAGTAAGAGTCAGTATGAACGTGAATGAATACTTTCAGTGTGAGTAGAAGTGAGTTTGAACGTGAGTAAGTACTCATGAGTGTGAGTAGGAGTGAGTATGAACATGAGTGAGTACTTTGAGTGTGAGAAGGAGTGAGTATGAACGTGAGTGAGTAGGAGTGAGTGTGAGTAGGCGTGAGTATGAACGTGAGTAAGTAGGAGTGAGTGCGAGTAGGCGTCAGTATGAACGTGAGTGAAGGTGAAGGCTGAAAAAATTGTGGTGAGTGAGTAGTCTCTCAAAGTGCCGACCTATGAGGCAATGTCACCACAATAACAGCGCTACCAAAATAGCCGCAATAACAGTCTGTCTTTGGATAACCAAACTGGCATATATTGTTTTGTGGAGCTATATGGTAACTTGTGGTCACAGAACGACAAGACGTGGTGTAATGTTAATTACTGTTGGAGTTTAACGTCCCAAAACTACCATGCGGTTATAGCAGACGCCGCAGTGGAGGGCTCCGGAAATTTCGGCCACCTGGGGTTCTTTAACGTGTACCTTAATCTATGCACACGGACCTCAAGCATTTTCGCCTCTATCGAAAATGTGGCCGCCACGGCTGGGATACGATCCCGCGACCTGCGGGTCAGCAGCAAAATGCCTTAGCTATTGGACCATCCCAGTGGGTGGGGTATAATGTTGATACATGTGTCGTAATGTAAGGTTTTTCCTTGCGTAGCCGTTACTGGACATACAGGCTTACGTGCAATGAGGCTATACAACAAAGAACTGAAATAAAATCAAGAAAATAATTATAATAATGGTTTATTTTCTATCAATACAAAGTTGATGGAGGGGGTGAGAATAAAAGAGACTATCCGCTTGACTAAGTTCTCACCCCCCTATTCACATAGGGCAGTGGCGGTGGTGGCAACAAACACCACAGCTGACAAAAGTACACAACGTGTACATAGCATAAACAAAATTAGGAATTATAAAACATTGAAGGTCAGTGCAAGCGGTCGCTAAAAAAAAACAGCGCAATAAACATATATTTAAATGTGAATAAATTGTCGCAATTTGTAAACCACAAATACAGAAAACATATGATTCACGTGCACCGGTAACTGCATTTTCATTCCTTGTGTTTTGTTTATAATTTATTGCTTCGAACTTTGAAGAAAAATCTTAATTATCAGGAGCGTTAGTAATATATTGGCGAAATTGGGAAAGTGTGACATGTAATCATCCGAATGGTATCCCAAAATTAGATGTGTGCGTACTTTTGTATGCGTGAACCGTTCTTGCATGCGTGAACCGTTAACGTTCCGAAACTGCTATACGATTACGAGAGACGCCGTACAAGAGGACTCCGAAAAACTGGACCACATGGGGTGTTGTAAAGTTCACCTCACCATAAGCTCACGGGTCTCGGCTGTTCCGCCTCTATCGATTGCGGCTGCCGAGGTCGAGATTCCATACCGCAACCATTGGGCTATCTATTAGGCACCATAACAAATTGACCAATGGTATATTGACGTAAAGAAGCAAGTGTGTATACCTTTACATATGGCCACATTCCGCGTTGATTTAGTCTCGCCGTTCAAATACCGTCAGTGAGTATGGACTTGTACATGACGTCAAAATGTCTGTAGCTAGTCTACAGTTTCAATATCGATTTCAGCACTTTCTCTGTCGCTTTCAGGTCGCATGCGATGAATGTTGGCTTGAGCTAATGTCCGGTCGATGCCAGTGTAGCAGCCGAGAAATATTTCGTCGCACTTGCACTCGAGGATGCCGTCGACAATACGCTGTACCCGCGTCGCACAACTCGTGCCGGGGAAAGACATCGCCAGGTACGGCAAGTCCTGCCACGCGCACATGCCCACGACGATTTGCGCGCCCTCGGGGTCGGACTGTTTTTGGGCGGTGATTGCACACGCGTAGCGCTCTCTCCCTCTGGTCAGGGTCACGTACCCGATGTCCACTCCCGGGAACGTTAGCGCGGTCGCTATCAGCGTCTGCAGCGTGAAGTCGTGGATGGGTGGCATGCTCTGATTCAGCGCGAAGAGCGCCCACGTGAGCCTCTGATTGCGTGTAAAGAGCCAGCAGTAGGCCGCAGCGAGCTTGGCAAGTCGAACGGTGCGTGACTCGCCCGATTTCAGGGCGGCACGGACTTTGTCGCAGGCCTCTTCGTGATCCTGGACGTCTCCGAGGCGCAGGCCCGGTATCACCTTGTCGTCTTCGAGGCTGCGCACTTGGTCCAGGAACAAGGGCCTCATGAGAAGACACAGTGTGTTGATGTCCTCTTCTGCCATGACCGCCTGAGAATGGGGGCCTCGCTCGAAAAGTCGCTCGATGTGGGCAGCCGGTCGCTGTGCAATGTGACAGCACGAGTCTCGAAAGTTCTGTTTAGTGGCGCAGCAGATGTCTACGCGTTCCCTTTCGCCCACTGTTTATGATCGAGCCTCCGCGCTGTTCTTGGCACGGATAGCTGTAGGAGTTTGCCGAAGAAGTATAGCCTGCCAACGAAGACCCTATCCTGGATCTGAATCGGCGTGAGCGACTAAGAACTGACCTTGTACTTCAGTCTGCCGTAACAGACCCGAATGTGTACTTAAGATGCGACATCTGGGGGGCTGCGCGTTTCTTCACATAGCAATCGACACGGAAAAAGATTGCGTTCGCGCTTGCTCTCGATAACGCAGCGGGAAAATATTACAGAGCGATACCAACTTCACGTGCGTCCTTAGATGGCTTCAAAAAGGCTATCTGGCCAGAAAAAGAAATGCTACTACGCAGGCATTTTGTGAAATCTATAGTGCGTGCCACTTTCACCCGCATTGTGCCGTTTCACGGTAACGTACACATAAGAATGTGGGGCATGGAATAACCGTACCCGGTGATTCATATTGGAGCTTAAGCGCACATGCAGGAGGACAAATACGATAGAGACACAGGAACCAGCGCAGTCCCTATCGTATTTGTCCTCGTGTGTGTGCGCTAAAGCTTCAGTATGTAACAAAACCGACTAGCCCATCTTTCCGAATCACTCCAGTGAATCGCTGCTTACACATTCGTCTCGTTTGGCATCTCTGGGAGCTTCGCACGCTAACCACATTTTGGGGTATCCTTACAGCGCGAACTTTTTATGCAGCGTTTTTTGTGTTGATAAAGTAAGCGATTATGGTATACAAGATTATCTTATGTTTGGAATTTCATCAAGTCTTTCAGCTCGGTTGGCACTGGTGGAATACCGCCCACCGCTTTACACTACCACTCACTCCGAAGGACCCCTCTGAAGTGTGTTCATGGGGAACAAAGCAGAAACTGTGCTCATGCAACTCCTGCGATTCGCGCACACCACTTCGTGTTTGTGTCAAAAGGAGTCTAAGCACGCGGTCTTGCGGTGTCATGGATGACCAATGCCACTGTGGGCGCCAGAACGCAGACGCCATTGCTTCTGTTTTCAGCGTGCCTCACAGATTCTCTAAATGCGCTACTATGTGAAAGTGTTATGAAACAGGGGGAAATTCAAACCTAGCGCTGTGAAAATGTGTGCACTTGAAAAGTTCCACTGAACGCTGCCGGAGCCCGACGTGATTGCCTCGTTGGTCGGTTCACTTTTGACCTATACCGACGGCGCCTTGTGATGACGACGTCTTCGTGTCATGCTCCGAGCGACGTTTCAAATTTGAATATCTGACATCATCTCATATTGGATGATTTCTGCGTCCGTCGAGTTCACACAGCCGAATATCCCGTTTCATGTTTGATGATGCATTTGATGCTTTCACCTTAATGAGGTATGCGTAGGCAGAAGAAAGAAAGTGTGATAGAAAAGTACTTTGCGTCACTTTCATCGACTAGAACTTTTGTTTTCAAGCGTGTTAGCGTTATATATCGATGATGAACCAGTTTTGAACCTAGTGAGGCAAAATGAGTAGGCCGAGTTGTATGTTGAAGATGTGTGCTTCGGCCACAGTAATTCAGGTAAAAGGATTTATTGAGAAGTAAGCGGGACAAGCGTTGCCCGTACGTGAAGCTGCTTGAGCGTTTAGTGACTTGCGTTTAATCAATTTGCCAATTGAAACCACATTACAAGAAAGAGTATGTTTTACTCTTATAGGTGAGTCTTTCCTGTTCGCAATGACTCCTTTAAAGGGACGGGCTAACTTTCATTGAGCTTGCAGTCCTCTCCGACGGGAGTAAAATTTCGGCACTCTCCTTAAAGAGTCATTTACATGGCAAGTGAACACTTGAGAAAAATAGTCGACACCGTGTCTAAGCGTGTATGACACCCAAAGAAATGACGAAATCGTCGGTGTTTTGATTCGGGTACCCTGCCTTTTCTTGTACTCGGCACAAAGACGAGGTGGCCAAAAAAATTGCCCGCAGCTTCCCTCGGGGGAACACTGAGGAGGATGCGGACCATATAATTGGTTAACGGGATGTTAAAGTGCGACTTACTTGGGTCGATGGCTAAATTGGTTAACGTGGTTGTGAAATGGGGTGTTAAATTGCGACTTACTTGGGTCGATGGCTAAATTGGTTAACGTGGTTGTAGGAGGGGGTGTTAAATGAGTGAACACGTACACACGTATGCGAAAGGGCGGCGCTGGTCGAAGGGACGTCGATCATTGTGTTTGTGGATTCGTTGGAATTCATTTCACCGCGACCTTGGACGTCGACGCGCCGTACAAACCAACCGACGAGCGGCAACTGAGCGAGCGAGCGCCGACCTTGAGTATATATACAGCACGACGGCGCATGCACTGTCAGCTGTTGAATGTTCTCGAAGCGCGACGCCACATGCGCGTCCACTGGAGAATCAGGAGAATTGTAGATGTCGAACGCGGTGTGTAGAGGAGGAAGGGTGCACAGATGGTGGAGGAGTGAAGCGCGCGCGGTGTGTAGAGGAGGAAGGGATGCACAGATGGTGGAAGAGTGGGCGACGGCGCATGCGCGCGCGTCAGCTGTCGAATGTTCGAGAAGCGGTGCGGACGGCGCGGACGGCGCGGACGGCGCACTACAAGGCGCGAGTATAAGATGCTCCGCATCTAAAAACTAAAACATTAGCTTTCTTTTACTTTTCCAGCTGGAAGACGATGTCACTTGACGATATACGTCGATTTAGGCGACTAGAAGTATGGCACAACACTGCCAAAGCCACGCTGCTACGACCCCAAATGTGGCTCCAAAGTGTTCTTTTCTACACCAGACAAAGTGGTGATTCAACTGGTTATAAAACTTTTAGTTTCTCTGCTAAATTAGCTCGGAAATCTTGCAGTGCGACTTGATTTTAAAGCGTGTGTGAGAAGCCCTCACTTCAGTAGCCTTTGAGAACGCCAGCAAACTGTGCCGCGGGGAGGAAACTCCCTATACCTCCCATGTATTCGCTCTCGGCAGCGCCTCTTTTTACCACTGACGGTAGCCGGGTGTCCTACTAGAAATAAGTCATTAACAGAAAATTTTGTTCATTACGTCACCAAAGATCTGGCATCCGAAGATCTTGTTGACTGGGTGAGGTGGATGTGAATGTTTGCTTTTGTTGGCTTCCACAAGTTTTTACAAATAAACAAATTTGATACCAGTGTGAAAAACTTTTCTTTTGCCTATATGTCTTTTTCATTTCTTGTTTTGTGAATTTTAAATAAGGCGAAGCTTGAGCAAGGTGGTTGACTTGAGTTCGTAGCTGTCGCCTCTGCTCCTTCTCGCCACTCACTCATCCATATTGCTAGTCAGATCGGGCTCGGTCATCTCGCTCGGTTGGCATTCCAACTACGGGAGAGATGAAGACACGTCGTGGCGGGCATAGAACGGACGCCGCAGTGAGGTGCGCCGAGCAAGTCAACCATGCATTCGACAAAGACGGTTAAATCGGGTAACGCTGCTCTGCCAAGGGGCGCAAACTCCTCATACCTCTCGTGTAACGCGTTCTCGCATTCTTATACGCAGCGGCATGCAGCGCCACTTTTACCACTGGCGGCTGCCCGGCATCAAATGACGTCACTGCTGAGGTCACCAAAAAGTGGGAGAGGAAGAATTACCGAGAGGAAGGGGGATCGCGTGGAAACTCTCCTTTGGCACTTCGCGTGCCAGCTGAAGGTGTTCGTGCATTCGTTGAGGTTCGCTGGCAGCTTCGGTAATGCGGCGATTCGTAAAATATTGTTAACATTTTTTTATTATTTCGTTCGTGTGTTTTGAAGTGGCGAAAGTTGAGGTGGCCGACTTTTCGGTGAGGTGAATCTCGATTAACATAAATAAAATCTACTTTTTATTGCACGTTTTGTACAACTACAGAGACATGCACGTAGTGTCGAAATGTCAATCTCTACAAGCAGCTCTCATTTGCAATTGATATAAGGACATAATGAGCAAGGGATGAACGCAGAGTATCCGAACCAATGCGAAAGTCATCAACAACACGAGTAGGACACGTCGTATTTGACTCAACCACGTTTCTTATGACAACTTTTATAACTTTCTTACAGAAGTTCAGTACCAAACAGGGCTAAAGTGCACATGCACGGGGATTCCTGAAGCGATCAGAATTTTGTTAAGAGAGAACATCGCTGGAAACAGTGTTTCGGCAAAGTGACTAGCCGATCGTCAGGGTAACAGCGCTGCCTTGACAAAGATAAGTTCATGAAGTTGATCGAACATTGGCTGCAGCGACATTCCTGTAATAATTTCGGAAAGCATTTAGTCCATCAAATATGCTTGAGTGACAGTGTGAAAAAGTAAAGACCCACAATGCTACAAACGGCGGCAACGCGTATTTCATGAAGAGGAAGTGGCCTATAAGTACTTGGGATCACACTATCCACATGCCACAAGTTAAGGAATCAAAAACTATGTAGCCCAGTCAACACGAATTCAAGCCTTTCACTAAACGCATTTTGCCGACAGCAACTTGGCTGCCGTCTTGACCATTTTGTCTATTGCCACTGCACCTCTGTCAGTCCTGTCAGGCTTGCAGAGATCCGGGTTTACTCATGTACTCATTCAAAATAAATACTTGCTGGAATAATGGATGCAAGTACACGTGATCTGTCGTTGCCGCTGGCAAACCCGAAAAACAATAACTTGAAACCAAATAACCTAAAAAAGACATATTTTGACAAAGAAGCGGTATTTTATTCGTCAGATGCTGCTGTTGCGTAGCCCACAAATAAAGAGGTGGTATTGCATAGCCACCTACGAGCACAGTAGCCCAAAAGGTCAAAACTCGTGTTTCCAGCTCGTGTGGAAACGAAAGGGGCGATCGTAGACAGCAGCCATGTATGGTCTTGTTGCTTTCGTAGCCGTTCACAGCAGTGTGCTCCGTCGGGCAGCGTGAAGAATTCATTTTCAAGAAAAGCTACAGCACGTCGGTTACGCTTCAGAAAATGCAGGGACGACAACGGTTCCTTACAGCTTCTGTGAACGAGGTTTGTTTGATTGAAACGCCAGGTCAGGTGAGCATTATGTGTGCAGAGATTTAATTAACCGATCATACGCGCGATACCGTCCCGCTAAAATGAACGATAGCGTGTTGACGCAGCAGTGCGCCAAATTAAACGCAAGCGTGAAATAATAGAGTGCCTGCTTATGATTCGTGGCATGAAAAAATAATTCAGGCAGTCAACCACTCAGCAACACGTGAGGCACACCGCAAAGTTAATAGCTAAACTATTTTGTCACGCATACAAATAAAATTCTTAGCCAAATATTTCCAATGAAATTTCAACTTTCATTAATCTCCTCTCCCCTCCCATAACCGCGCTTCGCAAGTACACTGTACTTTAGTGCACGCAGTACAACGTCATCCAATGGTTCTCATACACCTCGACTTCATAACGACCGATACACCTCCATTCGCACAGTTCTGCTAGTACCACTACTGCCCCAATTAAACTAGACGGTGATGTGCCGTTCAACCACTGACGTCATGACGTCAGTGGTGGACGTTTCTGTTCAAGTCACGTGACTTTCCAGCCTCTTATCGACCACCGGAAGTTCCAATGCGTTCCGTTTCTGTAGCGTAAAACGCGTGACGGCAGAAGTACCATTGCCAATAGCTTGACAAGGCGTTTACCTGGATAGCGCAAGATACTTCGATGCTTTAACACCAGGTACACCAGCAATTCTTGCATTGGGGTGGCAGCTTCAGCGCGATCACGGACGGCACGGTGGTCCAGGTGGTCCACTTCGGCAGACTCAGCGGTGAACATCAGCGCTCGGCAAGTGTATCATTGCCACGATCTACTAGAGCGCACGAGTGCGTAGTTCCGTTTTTCGTAATGGCAGCTGTAGACTTGGACAGGCTGGACTTCCGACTCTCCCGCCTGCAAGCCGATCAGCTGTATTGCCTGGACGGCGACAGTTTTCTTGGCATCCCGAAGGTCACGGGAAGGTCCGTTCCAGGCGCCATCGCCGATATCCGCGCCTGCATCTCTGCTATGAAAGACACGAATGAGCGGCTTCAGCGTCTATGCGGCATCTACACGTGCCTCATGGTTAAGAAGGCGATCGGTCCCTGGGTTCTCTATCGCGTCGAGAACGCGGAAGGTGACCAGCTGGACTCCCTTTTCCACCGCTTCTCGTGGGAGGTGCATTCGAAGCGCGTCCCCGCTGAATCGTTGTCTATAAGCAAAGAACTCACCCAAGGATGTGTGCTGGTTCCGCAAAGCGGAGGCACGGGCCACGACGTCTACTGCTTCGCTTTCTTTACATCATCGCTGTGGGTGGCAGTCTACAGACCGCCAGAGGGCAATTCCGATGGAGTGCGTCAGGTTCTCAGCCGTACTTTCGGCGTTGATCCTAAGGAGC
Organism: Rhipicephalus microplus; assembly: GCF_043290135.1. NCBI lineage: Eukaryota > Metazoa > Arthropoda > Arachnida > Ixodida > Ixodidae > Rhipicephalus > Rhipicephalus microplus. The sequence continues at coordinate 60,470,394 of NC_134707.1, read as the reverse complement.
TCGAGCGAGGCGAGTACTTCAACCAGGACATGGCGTACGAGGCGGCCATGTTGATGGATATTGTCGGAGAACGCTGACCCTTGGTTGATTTGCCCACACTTCACGCTACTCGAAGCCGACATATTATTGCATGGTAAGTTCTTCTGCACTGATTGCATTGACCCTGGCCCAGAGCTTTCTGCAGACAACGTGCCATTGCGTTGCCTCCGGTATTGGAAGATATCGGCCCAGAGCTTTCTGCAGACAACGCGTCATTGCGTTGCCTCCTCTATAGGAGAATAGCAGTGCTGACGGAAACCGACGTCGTTTTTGTAGGGCCTCCGTGATTCATGCGCTTTGACGTACCGACAGTGCCATGTGATGACGATGTCATGTGATGCCAGGGTGACGTCACATGTTTTGGATATGTGAAATCATCGCTTGGTGATGATTTATAGATCACTCGTGCTCACGCTCCCGTCTATCCCTTTTCGTGTTTGATTGCGCATCTTGCACATTTGCCTTTATGAGATATGTGCACAGATGAAAAAAAAATGTGACGGCAACGAATTTTAAGTCTGTTTTATCGAATAGGATTATCGTTTTCAAGCATGCTAGCGTAACACGGGACATGGAGCACTTTTGGGTGCTGTAACGCGAAATAACACTTCGATATGTAGGTTGAAAATGTGCGGTACGCCCCAAGTTGTTCGAAAACGTTTTTTTTTTCATTGCGCTGGCATCATTCGTGTAAAAAGAATGTAATGGGAAGTAAACGAAACAGTCGCTGCCCATGAAGCTGCTGGAGCATTTATATTTGGGTGCTGAAATAATTTTGTCAACTAATGCTACAGTTCAAGAGATCGTATGGCTTACTCTTTTAGCTGAGTTGTCATTTTCACCGCCGTGATTCTCTTTATAAATTCGCATTAACTTACCTTGAGGTCTCAACCTACGAGGGGAGTATAATGATATCGAAATAGTGTTTACGTGACTCTTTAACGAGAGTCATTCTCGTGGCAAGCGAGGGCTCACGAAAAAGTCAAATGACTGTGAGTGGGCATACCATCGAAGGCATTTTGATTCGTGTGTGCTACCTCTTCTCGTGCCCAGCACGGGGAAAGAGCCAGCCTTAACGCATTTACGTGATTAAAGCATTTAACATTGCTATGCCTAAATTTATTTCTTGCTTTATTTTACTATTCCAGCTGGAAGACAATGTCAATTGACGAATTACGGAGACTGGGGTGTCTAGAACAATCACACAGCATGGCCAAAGCTACGTAGTTACGACCCTAAACGCGACGCCAAATTGTCCTCTTACAAATGAGAGCGCGGCGATTCATCTTCCTATAAATACTTTCGTTCTGCTAAAGTGGGTAGGAAACTGCAGCGCGTTTTAATTTTGACGCGTGGATGGAAAGCCCTCCCACAAGTATCCTGTGACAACGCCAGAAAGTGTGCTTTGCTGCCTTGCATATTTCGGTTGAAATGGATTGGGAAGATGGCCAGGCAGTGTGTGATGGCCTGGAATACGCGGCTAAATAAAATCAGCTTTATCTATGCTTTGGTACAATGTAGGTTTCTTTTATAAATACTTTCGATCGTTGTCCTCAAGGGCAGAATAATGAATGCGACAGCAAGAACGGCAAGCAGCTATAAACGCGCTGTGACAAACACAAATAAGGACGCGACAGGTGTACACAAAACGAGTGCGAACTGTCACATTACAACTAGACTCTACTTCGCTTCTTTCTGCTAGCAACTCGTTCCTTTTGCAACCACGGATGCTGCGACGAACAAAGCGAACTTGGTGGGGTCTATTAACCTCGAGGACAGCGTGGCTTTACCTACGTTGTGACGTCACTCACGTGGGGCTGGCGTATGCTGTCTCTGCTGGAAAACCACCATTCCTGCGCTTTTGGCATCACTCGTGCACCGCGCGAGTGCACGTTATTGTGCACTTATGCGTTATTGTGCACTTGTGCGTTTATTGTGCACCGTGCGTGCTCGTTACGAATCTCACTTCTTAAAGTGGTATGGTCAGCGGCTGTGTCTACGGTGGCACCCAAGAGATCACAACTGAGTGCCCAAGGGTGAGGCAAAGTTCACTAGGCACGTGAGGTAAAGAAGTTTGGGGGGGGGGATAACGTGGCTGTTGCAAGCGTATGATCACTTTGATATTTGGAACACGGGAGAGGTCTTTGTCCTGAAGTGGGCGTAGTCAGGTAGGGCACGAGACTGATGGCGATTGCCTAAGAATATCTGTTCGACATGAAAATGTCGGAACCGGATGACTCAAAAGTGACGATAAGATGTTGTAGCTCGTATGGCTCGGCATATCAATAATGGAAAACTAAACGAAACCGAAGCAGTGCCTCGTGTTTGGCTGTTGATTACTGGAGCTGTTTTTTTAAGGATAGCAGGAGCACTTTTGTAAGTTGTCGTCGAATGATATAACTCTCGCTTATTGATCGCTTCACAAGTCGATTGCCCGGAAAGTGTTCCAAATTCGTAAATTACCAGCGTAGTTGCGAGGATTCGTCATGCGCGTACACTGTCTCCTCTCCCCTTTCGTCCCTGGAAAATCGCTAGAAAGCCGAACAAAGGGATGACACCGGGAAAAGTAGCCACCTCAGCGCGTGTCAAAGCTTTGATCACTATTTTTTTTATTTTTCTCAGTTCAAAGGCAGTGGATAACTCCCAGTGCCACCACGAGCGCGCTAGTGTAATACTGCACAGCTTAATTCCAGCGCTGTAAAGCTTGGAGCAGGTACGTGGAGGAACCTCCTGGTGGCCGCGGTAAGCGTGTGGAACACGGCGTGGCCTCCGCGATGAGAGCCGCAGCGCGTCGTCGCTTGTTGCCGGAGCCACTCTCGAAGGCCACGCGCGCGGAAGCTCAAATATGACAGTTTTTTCTGCTTAGACGTAACCCATGGCTTGCGAATCGCCGAATTTGCCGCGTCGGCAATGTCTAGCGTCTTCGAAACGAATTTAAGAATTCCATAGCCTGTGTACCGTCATAACATTAGATTCATGCTTACAGCTTGTCGAAAGGCAAAGTTTAGAGCCGGAAACACGACATAACGCAACTATATCTATATACCGGCCATACGACCGACCATAGGAGCTCTGCTGCTTAAGCTGGAGTTAAGGCCGTTGATGTCGGCAGACAGAGGACTCAGCCCGTGTGCGCCACAAAATGAAGATATGTACCAAGAAGCTCCTAGCGTAGAATATTCATGCATGGAAAAGCATACCAAGAGCTTAGCAGAGGAAAGTGAGGCTGATGAGGAAGAAAAAAGGCGGGCAAGGGTAAACCATAGCATTACATAGTACAGTATAGCATAAAAAGGGGTGGGAAAGAGGAGCGATTGAGAAGAGGTGTGGCGAGGGGGTCAGGAGGTGGTAAAGGAAGATAGATATGCTAGTACAAAACGATATAACTCAATCTGAGTTCTTCGGTTGCTAGCGCTTGCACACCATTTGCGCTGAAGATTGCACAGACGTGGAACTGTCTTTAAGTTTTCAAGTGCACACATTTTTGCATCGCTAGGTTTGAATTTTCCTGTTTTTAATAACAACATCATATACCGTTCATAGTAGAGCGTTTCCCGCATCTGTGACGCACGCAGAAAACAAGCAATGGCGTCTGCGTTCTGGCGCCCACAGTGGCGTAGGTCACCCCTTCACCGCAAGGCCGCCTGCTCAGACTCCTTTTTACATAAACACGTGGTGGTTGGTACGAATCCCGGGAGTTGCGTTCGCACAGTTTCTTCTATTTGTTCCTCATGAACGCACTTCAGGGGAGTCATTCAGAGCTATGGGTGGTGAAGAGTGGTGGGCGGTATTCTACCAGTACCAGCCGAGCCGAAAGCTCTGTTTAACTTCAAAACATAAGAGAATCCCGTATACTATAATCGCTTACTGGATTAACACAAATGACGCTGCATAAAAAATTTGCGCTGGAATGATAATTCAAAATGTGGTTCGCGTATGACGCTCCCAGTGACGCCAAACGAGACGAATGTGTTAGCACCGAATCAGCGGAGTAATACGGAAAGACGGGCTAGTTGGTTTTGTTGCATACTGAAACTTTAGCGCACACACACGATGACAAATATGGTGGTTTGGGAACGTTAAACCCCGTAAATCATCACGACGACAAATACGATAGGGACTGCACAGCTAGGTCTCTGTCTGTCCATTGTATTTGTCTTCATGTGCGCGCTAAAGCTTCAGTATGAATCACTGGGTACGTTATTGCATGCCCCACATTCTTATGTCTACGTTACCGTGAAATGGCAGAATGTGTACGAAAGTGGCACGCACTGGATTTCAGAAAACGCAAGCGCTGTAGAATCTCTTTTTTCTGACCAGATAGCCTTTTCCAAGCCATAAGGACGCACGTGAAGTTGATATCGCTCAGTAATATTTGTTATCGAGAGCAAGCGCAAACGCACTCTTTTTCCGTGTCGATTCATATTATGAAGAAACGCGCCGCCCACCAGATGTCGCATCTCAAGTACACATTCGGGTCTGTTAAAGAACTACAAGGTCAGTTCTTAGTCGCTCACGCTGATTCAGATCCAGGATAGGGTCTTCGTTGGCAGGCTATACTTCTTCGGCAAACTCCTACAGCTATCCGTGCCAAGAACAGCGCGGAGTCTCGATCATAAACAGTGGCCTACAGAAAGCGCGTGGACATCTGCTGCGCGACTAAACAGAACTTTCGAGACTCGTGCTGTCACACTGCACACCGACCGGCTGCCCACATCGCACGAATTTCCGAACGAGGGCCCCATTTTCAGCCGGTCATGGCAGAAGAGGACATCCACACACTGTGTCTTCACATGAGACACTTGTCCTTGGACCAAGTGCGCAGCCTCGAAGGCGACAAGGTAATAGCAGGCCTGCGCCTCGGAGACGTCCAGGATAGCAAAGAGGCCCACGACAAAGTCTGTGCTGCCCTAAAATCGTGGTGAAACCCTCCCCTGCGGTTCGCCTCACTCATCACCATAAGGTTTTCAATCAATGAATCAATCAATCAATGGACGCGCTCGCCGTCGCGGCTGGTGGAGAGTGTGCACACCTAAATTACTGTTCTTACAGCGTGGCTGGGACATTTGAAACTGTTGAACACCACAGCCTGATAACAATTTTAAAGAAAGAAAGAAAAAAAACAGATCACAACGTGTAGCAACTTCAATACCACAGATGGCTCGGTGAAACCTCAAGTAGACGCAAAGCCATAGATGGTAGGTTTAGGTGAGATATATGGCCATGATACTGCAGGCTACTGAGCATCACACAGCCGGCTAGCCCACTTCTGCACTTAAGCAAACTTTCGTACCAAATAAAGTGTTTTTTCTTCATACTCCACAACAATTCCCGAGGCGCTACAAGCCAAACCTATTAATCTGATCACGACAGGGCGTTTACGAGAAGGCCTAAATAAATTACGAGAAGGCGTTTGACTCAGTCGAGACATCAGCAGTGATGCAGGCGCTACGGAATCGGGGCACCGACGAAACCTACATAAACATACTTGAAAAACTCTACAGTTGATTTACAGCCACCATAAGGAGAGCGACATAATCCCAATAAAAAAGGGTTTACGGCAGGGAGACACGGTCTCTCTAATGGTATTCACCGCGTCTTTACAGGAGGTTTTCAGGATCCTATATTGGGAAGAGTTAGGTATTAACGTTTTTAGTAACCTGCGGTTTGCCGATGACATAGTCTTAATGAGTAACTCAGCGAACAAATTACAGCTCATCATTACGGAGTTAGACAAGGAGAGCAGAAAAGTAGGTCTGAAAATTGATATGCACAAAACTAAAGTAGTCTGCAACAGTCTCGGCAGAAAACAGCACTTTGCGATAAGAGGAGAGATGCTAGATGTTGTAAAAGAATATTTCTACCTAAAACAGGCAGTAACTGCGGAGCCGAGCCATGAGAGTGAAAGAACTAAGGATGGGGTGGATCACATTCGGCAAGCATTCTCAAATCATGGATGGTAATCTACCACTAACCCTCAAGAGCAAGGCATATAAAAGCTGCATCTTGCCGGTACTTACCTGCGGAGCAGAAACCTGGTGGCTTACAAAGAGGGTACAACCTAAATTGAGGATGACGCAGCGAGTGATGATAAACAAATGATAGGATGATAAACGAATGACAAGAAGAGAGCAGAGTGGGTCAGGAAACAAACCGGGGTTAAGGATTTCATAGTTAAATTCAATAGGAAGGAATTTACATGGGCCGGGAACGTAGCACGTAGGCAGGATGACCGATGTCCATTAAGGGTAACTGACTGGATTCCCAGAGAAGGCAAACGCACGAAGGAGAACACAGAAAGTTAGGTGGGCCCGATTAGATTAAAAAGTTCGCAGGTATAATGTGACAGCAGCAAGTACAAGACCGGGTTGATTGGGCGATCATGGGAGAGGCATTTAACCAGCAGTGGGCGTAGTTGCGCTGATGATGACGATGATGATGACATGCCAAAAACACGATATCTTTGCGAGGCACGCTGTTGTGGAGGGCTCTGGTATTTTCGGCTATGCGTTGTTTTTAAACGTGCTCTCACATATCATAGTACGTGGGGTTATGACATTGATAGAAACCGCCGCGGCTGGAATCGAACCCACGGCTTTCGGGTCGGCAGCCGTATAAGGCACGATCCACTGACCAGAGGGAACGGCGTTTCCCGCATGCTCCGTCCCAATTTTGCTGATATTGGCCGTGAGGGACGCGCAGATCACGGATGTCAGCACGCGTCCCCCACGTGACACGGCCTCAATCCACCCAGCATTGCAGGGAGGGAGACGCCCGCATTGCGTTCCGTCTTGACCTACTCCGTCTCATAATTTTTTTATCAGGTAAGGGGGTCTGCAGCTGGGGCGCTGAGCCACTCGGACGCCTCTCGAATGGGCTCTGCCAGTTTTTCACTTTCGCGGCTGAATAAGGACAACCACGGGATTCAAGACCATCACAGCTGTCGCCAGACGGTCACCCGATTCGTCCGATGCCAGGTTATACCAGGTGGGCCTACTTTTTTTTGAGCCGTGACACTTGTTTTAAGTTTCCACAACGGCGTCGCCCTAGCTACGCCATCGCAGTGCCGACGCAGTGCCATCGACGCGCTGGCAACTAGGCGACAAGCCAGTGTTAAGTTTGGCCTGGAAAGTCGTCTGGGCAGACGCCTTTGTGTGTAAGCCGATCCACTGGAGAGGTTCTAAATCCCTTTGGCGCCCAGTCTGACCGTCGCTGCCGAAGATTTGAGCAATTATCTAGACCAAGCAGCAAGGAAAGGTGAGTGCCCGTCCTTCAAATGCGGACCCTTTTGTCGTCCCTTCAAGCAGAAGCGGTGACTAATGGACTCGGCGACTCATCGGGAAACGGAGAAGCTGGCGTGACCGGCGACAGAGCTGACGGCGGAGCGGCGCTTCTTTAATCCTCCGTCAAGTAGCCGACCGGCCGACTGCCTATGCCCGCCAGGCATTGTCCCTGCTGGCCGGAGGACGAGACGTAGTGTCGCCAAGACGCCGCGACGCCACCGACAGGACAACAGGGACGGCGTCTTCCTGGGGGAGACCGCGGCGGCTGCCGCGGATCGCCCCGCTAATTGAGCGAACAAAATCGGCGGATCCTTTGAAGTATGCTGCCAGGATCGTGGGCACTCTCGACTAAAGGCACACACACGACGAGGAAGACCCCTGCTGGCACCACCACAGTGCAGTGTTCACGTGGACCTTGCATGCTCGCCCCCCTCACCTGTGTGTGCGTGATTGGTGTTCGACTCGGAGAGGAGGAGCCCGACATGGCATAAAACGACGCCGGAGAGTGCTGGACGTCGCTCTGAACTATGTAACGTTCAACCAGCACGCTCGTGGTTTGAGAAACCACTATCCCTTCTTTTCTGTAAATATGTGTAATTAATGTCATAAACCCTGTTCTGTTTTCCGTATCCTCTTGCGTTCCTCCTTCTTCCGAGCCATAAAAACTGGTGGCAGCGGTGGGATGCCATCAGCGAGCGACCTTCCTTCCCATCTCTTACAACTGGTTGGCAGCGGTGGGATGCGCTTCAAGACATGGTGCTGTGCTGTGGGGAGTGCTTGGTCTTTGCTATAACTTTCGAGGCTTCATTTCTTGAGTGTGAGGTGATTAGAAGCTGGATTGTGTGTGAGTTAGGGAGATCACCTATTTGTGTGTTAGAGGGATCCCCTACATTTGTGTGAGATGCTGGACCAAAGTACAACGGCAATCATGCAGGTGAAGACACTGCTAAAAGATGGTCTTTTGTACATTTGTGAAGACCTTGGTGTTAAGGTTAAGGAAGGAACGGGCAGGTCCGAAATTTTAGAGCTAATTTTGCAAAACGCCAGTGAGGAGGATATTGGATACGCGTTAAAAGTTTCAAAAAGTTGGCAGAACAAAAACAGAAATTGAAGGAACGAAGGCAGAAAAAAGAAAGAGAAGAAAAGGAAAGGAGGGATAGAAACGAAAGAAAGGAACGTGAAAGAGAGGCATGGGAAAGGGATAGCAAAGAGCGCGATCGAGCACGCGCCTTGGTGCTCGGACATTTGGAACAGAAAATCGAGGCAATGAGGCGGAAGATTCAGCCATCCGCAACTGTAGCGCACGAGAAGTGCGATGATCAAATTAGTGAGGTGCAGCCCAGAGCTTTAGAAAAGGCTAGCACGTTTAAAGACAGCAGCAGGTTCGACGATGAACCAAATCTGAGTGCTGCTAAAGATGCTGCGAGGAGTAGAGAGGCCGACGAAGGCCAGAGCAAGTGCGACGAAATGCTGTGCCAGTCAACTGTTAGCGAAACAGCTAGGATAGCTGTAGAACAGCTGGTACAGACCTCAACTGTGTTTGTCGCGACGGTGGGTCTTGCAAATGAGGTCGAAGTAGGCAAGAACACCGGAGAATGCTCAGAAGCAGCAGCGAAGGTAGAGGATGATAACAGTGTGCTTGTAGGCAGCTCCCAGCAAGACGAGTGAGATTTTTTGCGGGAAAGCAGCTGCACTGTTTCTGAGAGCGTCGAGCTGTCCGCCGATCTAGAGTGTGGAATAGGTGATTTTCTCGAAAATAATTTAGACGGCGCGAGTTTGACAGCTGACGAATACTGTGAGAGAGTTGACGAGCTTGGGATCAAATCGAAAGGCTCGGCAACGAGCCGCAAGAAGCGGCGCAGAAAGACGTCGCAAAGCCGCGAGGGAGACGAACAGTACTACGCGTGTAAAGGAGGGCGCAAAAGCTTCGAGCGTAGCAAGTAGTACTAGGCACTTTGCATCGACGTCTAAGTCGGTTTGTATGCGTCCGAGCCACCAGACAAGAAAAAGAAAAGCGGGTTCTTCGCGAATACATTCCCGCGTAAGTCGTCGGTACTTCGGTTCTATTGACTGCACGTTTCAGGGCGCGTGCGAACGCAGGTTCAGTACAGGTGAATCGGCCCAACGTGACAACAGTGCTAAGAGACCGAAGGGCCGAGGTAAGGTGACAGGTGGTGCAGAAGTACCCTTGAGGTGTGAAGCCAGCAATAACGCAACCAGGGATCAATTTCCCAGTTGTGAGAAAAGGGTCGGTAGCAAACGTTGCGTAGGAAAGCGAAGCGACGAAGGAATGTTAAAGATGGCCATCAGCCCGGCGAACGAGAAAGGGGGAGGTTACTGGCCAGTTCGCCGAGGAGGCCTTTGTGTCGTGCAGCAAAACGCCAGTGGCGAAGCGGTAGTCCATGGTGCAAGTCCACGCGACCGTATGCGCGGTGGAGATTTAGAGCTTTTCAAGGAAAAGAGTGTCGACGTGGTTCTAGAAGAAAGACCACAATAGCTAAACACCGCTCGGCTCGACCAAATAGGACACCGTCACTCTTTCCCTTGCATTGCTCGGGTTCCCTCCCCCGGATTGACAGAGGTCGGCCGAAATCGCAAATGAGGCGTAACGCTTCCGTTCAGCGGGTGCACGTGCACGTTGTTGCCTTGGGCGTCCTCGCAATCCGGCAAGACCGCGACCGCCGCGTGTGCGATTGAGATGAGGGACAGCTGTAAGCTGGAGAGAGTGAAAAAGGACTTTTCTTAGAAGCATGTTTGTTTGCTTATTTTTGGTTTTAAAGTAGTGTTCCTTTGTCATCTCCCCAGCTAGTTCGTGTAGCAGCAGGTTTTCCTTCTAGACTTTTTAAAAGCATTGTAAGCGTTTTTAGTTGAGTTACGGGGAAATGGCCTATGGTTACGTGTGCGATTGGTGTGCTGACGCTCTTTGGATGAGAGTATGATGTCGTGCTAGGGCGCACAGTAATGTGCGTTCTTTAAAAACAGGGGCTGACATGAAACTACATCCAGCAAATGAGCGTGTTAGTACACCAGGTTTACTTCTATTTGTTGTTTTAGTGATTGCTTATAAGGATCATATGATCGCTTTAGCTAAGGGCACTGCGTTCACCAAATTTTGCGACTAGATATATTTCTAGGATTTATAAGACGCAGTTTGATTCGATGTGAGTGAGTTTTCGTTGGCGCCAGGGTGTCCTCCAAGTAGGCACTCACGACTACCTTTTTAAGTTTGTAATGAGAGAATAGAAAATGCGCCCAGTTACCTTTTATAGGTTTAGGCTGCCTTTGTGCGGAATTTAGGTAGTTGTCTTTCATGAAATTAGTCATGAAGTTAAATGTGAGTTACAACTTAGTAGTGCGGATAGTAGGAGAAAGCCAGTATTGTAAAAATGGGATTACGGATAAATGGGGCCAAATTGTATTTGCCTTTGTGTACTTTTCTCACACGGCAAATTTGTTCCATCTTTGGTAAGCATCCGCACGTCCATGATTGTTGTACCTTTGGCGGCACAAAATTGTCTCAAAATTTTAGCGTACAGGTTTCTCTTTTGTTTGTGTTTCTTGAGAAGCCTGGAGGATTTTAAGCGGGTCCAATGTGTTTGACTTCAGCATGGTATTGTGTTGTGTGGTTCGCCTTGCTGTTGTCAATCATTGTGAGCTGGTTTGGGAGTTGGTTTCGAGTTCGCAGCTGGAGGAAGAAAGCCAGGCCATCGTCCTCGTCACCAACCATTCTCTTCGTGCCCAGCGGTTGGGAGCGCTGGCCAGCCGAGATTTTCCGGGCGGCGGAGGAGCTGTTAAGTTTGGCCTGGAAAGTCGTCTGGGCAGACACGTTTGTGTGTAAGCCGATCCACTGGAAAGGTTCTAAATCCCTTCGGCGCCCAGTCTGACCGTCACTGCTGAAGATTTAAGCAATTATCCAGACCAAGCAGCAAGCAAAGACGAGTGCCCGTCCTTCAAATGTGGACCCTTTTGTCGCCCCTTCAAGCAGAAGCGGTGACTAATGGACTCGGCGACTCATCGGGCAACGGAGAAGCTGGCGTGACCGGTGACAGAGCTGACGGCGGAGCGGCGCTTCTTTAATCCTTCGTCAAGTAGCCGACCGGCCGACTGCCTATGCCCGCCAGGCATTGTCCCTGCTGGCCGGAGGACGAGACGTAGTGTCGCCAAGACGCCGCGACGCCACAGAGAGGACAACAGGGACGGCGTCTTCCTGGGGGAGACCGCGGCGGCTGCCGTGGATCGCCCCGCTAATTGAGCGAACAAAATCGGCGGACCCTTTGAAGTATGCGGCCAGGATCGTGGGCACTCTCGACTAAAGGCACACACACGACGAGGAAGAGCCCTGCTGGCGCCACGACAGTGCAGTGTTCACGTGGACCTTGCATGCTCGCCCCCCTCACCTGTGTGTGCGTGATTGGTGTTCGACTCGGAGAGGAGGAGCCCGACAGGGCATAAAACGACGCCGGAGAGTGCTGGACGTCGCTCTGAACTATGTAACGTTCAACCACCACGCTCGTGGTTTGAGAAACCACTATCCCTTCTTTTCTGTAAATATGTGTAAATAATGTCATAAACCCTGTTTTGTTTTCCGTATCCTCTTGCGTTCCTCCTTCTTCCGAGCCATAACAACTGGTGGTAGCGGTGGGATGCCATCAGCGAGTGACCTTCCTTCCCATCTCTTACACCAGGCCCCCGGCTTGTTCGAAGCCTGCGAAATGGATGTTGTGAAAATTGAGGCGGAGATGCTGTCTCCCGAAGAGTACAACGACACTCAACGATGGGTTGTGGCCCATGAGCGACGCAAGAAGGCAAAAGACAAGAGAAACGCGGAACCAGCCACGAACGCGGGAGGTGCGTCCATGGAGGCGTCTCGGAGACCGAAGGATTTTTTGCATCGCCGGCCAGTGCCAAAAGAACCGCAACTACCAGAAGACGATTACAAGGTTGTAATACGCCCAGGAGGAGGTCTGGACTTGACGCGACAGAGTCTAGCGCTCGTAAAAGACTGTGTTCTACGAGCGGCAAAAGTACAGCCTGACATTGCTGGGGAAGATACTCTCAGAATCAACATGCGACAAAATACCATGATCATGAGCACACCTAGTCTGGCCAATGCGAAGGAATACAGCAACATCAAGGAAATTATGATCAATGACAAGAGCTATGCTACAGCCGCTTATGTAACAGCACCAGAAAACACATCCAAAGGGTTTATCCACGGAATACCGAAATATGATAATCAAGAAGACATAAAAAAAGCTTGGTCAATCAGAAAAACACGACGATTCTACATGCACGACGTATGGGACTTACGGACTCAGTGGTCATTGTTTTCGAAGGGTTGTTTGTACCGTATTTTGTATACTACCGTGGTGCCGAATATAGGTGCTTCCTATACAAGAAGCAATATGAAACATGCACTACTTGTGGTCGAATTGGAAATCGGGCGGATGTCTGCCCACAGCCTGACAGCAAGAAATGCCGTGGTTGTGGGCTGCTCAATCCAACTGAAAACCACCAGTGCGTCCCTAGGTGCAGCCCTTGCGGAAAAGGTCACCTTACAGGGGACAAAAAATGCAAAGAATGGTTTAGGACCCCGCACCTTTTGAAGAAAAGATGGTGGGAAAAGGAAAAACACCAAGGCAATGAACGAAGAGAAATGAAGATTTTATCGAACACTAGAGCAACACAGGCATGGAGGGAAGGGTATTCACCAGAAAATCCAACGGAGGAGAATGGCAACGCCACCCAGGACAGAGGGGGACGACGCAGAGATCGTTCCAGCTCCTTCCCGCGACTCGCCGAAGGGGAAAGAGAAGGGACTCAACACGAACCCAGATCAACATCCAGATCAAGGTCCACTCGTCAACACAGATCCAGGTCCCGGGCCAAATCCAAGACAAGGGCAACGACATCACCTCAAGGACAGTCCCACGAGGGTCCTGGCGGCGGTCGGGGCAGTCAACAAATGGTGAGCTGGGTGGGCGAGGTATCAGGGGAGCCTCTCCGGTCTGGGAGTTTGCCTGAGGTTGTGGCAGAAGGGCCCACTCTAGGTCAAGAGCTAAACCATATTAAGAAACTGCTAGAGCAACTCACCCGTGAAAACGCGAAACAGAGGGACGAAATAAAACAACTAAAGGAAGAGAATTCAGAACTCAGGCAAAATCAGCTGCGCGAGTCAACTAGCTCCATAGCATCGTGTAGTCGAATTTTAACTCAGTGCCTGCACAGGAGTCAGGAGTGCATGCAGCGAAACGAAGAGCAGAGGAAATATCTCCTGTAGAAAATGAAGACCTCTCAAAACCCCTGCAAAAGAAAGTCGAGAATATGCTCGGAGAACTTACTAAGGTAATGCAACAACAATTCGCAGGATTGCAGCTGCAGCTCGTAGAAATAAAACAAAGAATAGATAGCATAGAAAATCGACTAACGCTGGTGGAGAACACGCAAACAAATTTGAGGTCTATAGGAGCAGGCCCGGTTAAAACTACTACTAAACCCTACAACTGGCCGACTACGACCGAAGTAATCTAAATCGCAGGGGAAGGGACCGTTCCTAGACATGACACGACATAATCAGTATAAAACTTGGCAGTGGAACGGTCGTGGGTATCGCCGGAAACGGGGTAACTTACAACAGTTCCTAAACGGAAAGGAGGCACCAGACGTCATCGCTTTACAGGAAACTGGAGGAATGGCTAAATAGTCGAATTACAAATCCTATGGTACCCCTGATGAAAAACGTCCGTAACAACCCTCGTGCGAAGAAATCTCACGGTGATAGAGCATGATACAGAAATCTGCGATCTCGATCATGTTCTTGTTGAGTTAATTCCATCGCAGAAGAGTGGTGAAAGTCTATGCATATTAAATGCCTATAGCAGCCCTAAACAAAAAACCAAATTTAGGTCACTTTTTAGAAAAACGATCAGCATTACTAAAAAGCAAGCATTGGTTATAGTAGGAGATTTCAACGCGTTGCGTGCGGCATGGGGTTATGACAAAGAAAACATCAAAGGTAGAAATTTCTGGATCGACGCCCAGCAGGAGGGACTTACGTTAATAACCAACCCCCTTTTCCCAACTAGGATTGGAAACAGCGTATTCAAAGACACGTCTCCTGACCTCACGTTTACTAAGAATATCATCGAACCTTATTGGCTTAATACAGAAGAAAATATGGGCAGTGACCACTATATAATTGAGACCACGTTTAAAGCAGGTCCACGTTTAAAGCAGGCAAAGAATTAAGGATGGTTGAATGGGATAGCTTTAGAAAAATCAGAGAGAAGGAAGCATGTGATGTCATCGAAGGCTTAGATGAATGGCTAGGGAACCTTGAGCAAAATATTCAAATCGCAACTAAGACCATACCAAACAGAGGGACAAGAAAGCACAGACAGTAAGCTCCTACATATATGGGAGGCAAACAAGAGCCTAGAAAAACGGTGGAAAACGCAAAAACACAACAAACGCCTTAGAAAAAGGATAGCCACCCTCAGTAAAAATATTGAGAAGTATGTGGAGCAACTATGCAGACAACAATGGGAGGAAAAGTGTGATGCGATGAAAAAACAAATAAGTCTCTCTAAAACATAGAATCTGTTAAGATGTCTGATAGACTCGGAAGCGAGCAAGACAGCACAACAACAAAACTTTATTAGACTTGTCCGTAAATACAAAGGCACGCAGGAAGAACTGATTGAAGAAATCAGACAGAGATACATTGGGGATACAACCAAAGAGCAATTAAGCTCGTACAAAGGTAAAGAAAATGATTCCCTAGACCCACCCATATTAGAGGCCGAGGTACGATCGGAACTAATGAAACTGAGCAAAACATCAGCCCCGGGCCCCGATGGGATCACGAATAAAACGCTCAGAAACTTAGACGACAAATCTATCACAGCCCTCACCGAATATATGAACAAATGTTGGGAAAAAGGTAAGATACCCAAGCAATGGAAAACGGCAACAATCATAATGATTCCCAAGCCAGGCAAGAAACTAGATCTTGATAATCTTAGGCCTATTTCCCTGACATCCTGCATAGGAGAGTTATTAGAGCATGTCATCCTAACTCGCCTGTCAAATTATATGGAAGACAATGAGCTCTTTCCTCATACGATGGTAGGCTTCAGAGCGAAACTGTCTACACAGGACATTATGTTTAAGATTAAACACCAAATAATTGATTCGGGTCTCAACACACAAGACACAAAGGTAATAGTTGGCCTAGATCTTAAAAAGGCATTCGATAATACATCACATAAAGCTATAATTGCCAGTCTTCAAGCGTTAGGGGTAGGAAAGGGAGTATACGATTATATAAAAGACTTTTTAACTGACCGGACTGCAAGGATAATACCAGGCGAAGCAGAATCCCAAGAGTTTATTCTGGGCAGCAGAAGTACGCCGCAAGGCTCAGTCCTATCCCCTTTCTTTTTAACGTGGCCATGATAGGTCTCCCTACCAGACTGATGGAAATTCCAGGACTTCACCATAGCCTCTATGCAGATGACATTACCTTATGGGTAGCAGAGGGTAGTGACGGATACATAGAGGAAACATTACAAACAGCAGTGAATGTTGTAGAAGAATATGTCATCCATACAGGATTACAATGTTCACCGGAAAAATCGGAACTTCTCTTCTATAACCCGACATGTAGGGGTCGGAAAAGCATCCAGGAAAAACGTAACAATAAAGTCTTTGTTGGAAAAACGCAAATACCTACGGTCGAAAGCATAAGAATTCTGGGACTCCGAATCAGCTCAAACGGGCACAACGAAGAGGCGATTAGAATACTTGAAACCAGTGCGCAGCAAACTATGCGTCTACTTAAACGAATTGCAAACAGGCACTATGGTATGAAGGAAATTAATATGATAAGACTGGTACAGGCTTTTGTCATCAGTCGTACTGTATATGTGATTCCGTACCTCAGACTGCAAGTGGCCGAGAGAGAAAAGATTGACAGAATCATAAGACGAGTTTTCAAACAGGCGATCGGACTTCCAATTACTACCTCTAATGATAAATTACTTCAATTAGGGCTTTACAAACATCAGAAGAACTTATAGAAGCTCAAAGAATCGCACAATATGAAAGACTAACGCAGAGTAAAACAGGTAGAGCCATACTAGAGGAACTGGGTATAAACTACGCAAATCAATTTGGCGCCAAAAAGGATATCCCGTATGAAATCAGGAAATGTTTAGTAATCTAACCGATTCAAAAAAACATGCACCCCGAACATCACAAAGCAAAGAGAGCTGAAAGAGCGAAAAACATACATAACAACGTAAAAGATTTACCGGAAACAACATACGTAGACGCGGCCAAATACAAAGGAAATGACAACATGACTATTGCAGTAGTGGACTACAAAGAAAATCCTAAGGTCAGCCGCTTGGTGAGAACGAGCTTTGCAGAAGAGGCGGAGGAAGCAGCTATTGCAATGGCCATAGCATCCACCTCGACTTCACTCATTGTTAGCGAATCGCAGACGGCTGTGAGAAACTTTGCACGAGGGCGAATATCCCAAATAGCTTTAGGAATATTGGTTGGATGCAAAGACCAACGAACAATAGAAATAGTCTGGGCACCCGCTCACTCCTCCTTGCCCGGCAATGAGGCTGCACACCAGATAGCTCGAGGACTTACAGACCGAGCCTCTAGGTTGCCCTTGTCGAACGGGGAGGACGATGAGAGATTTGAGCGGATGACTACTTACAGAGATATTATGCAGTATTACAGGCTAAGCAGGAAAATTTATCCTCCCGCACACTCGTCATTGAACAAAGGACAGGCGGTGGCGTGGCGCCTACTCCAGACCCACACGTTTCCTAGTCCAGTAACAATGAACCGCTCCGTGCCGGAACTTCATTCGGACAAGTGTAAATTTTGCCACAACAGGGCGGACTTCAGCAACATTTTATGGACATGCCCGCAGGCCCCCATGAGAGGCAAATTTCTAGACCGGGATGGATGGGATGCCGCGCTCCTCAGCTCTTACTCTCAATTACAAGCCCGCTTAATACGGTAGGCCGAAGACGCCACCAGGGCCCATGGGATCATGGCCGTCGTCTAGGTTTGGTCCTCCCTTCTCCTCTCGCACCTGAAAAGGGAAGAGGACCTTTCTGCTAAGTAAATAAAGTTTGTTCATCATCATCAGGTAAGCTTCGCGTTCTGCTGCTGCTGCCACAATGGGAAAGCTCGACTACACGGTGTCTATGGGGAAGAGTGTACTCACCTCTGTGACCATCGCGTCGCTGAGGATTACGATGTCCAGGAAGTCCAGTGTCGCCGACACAGTATTGAGAAAGGCGAGAAAATTCTCAAGTGTCCATAACTCTTCAACGAAGATCAAGTAGACTCCGATGCAAAAGGAGAAGAGTAACACACCACCCGAGGTCATTATTGCGTACTGCCATATGTCGTTTACACATCGCTTGATGTCCGAAATGGTGCAGAGGTTGAACCTTACGTCCTCGACCAATCGCGCTCGCCTTTCCGAGCCAATAACGTCACATTCTTTCCTTCGCACGATGGACCTGAGAACCCCGTGCTGGTGCTCAATGTACAGTCTGATCACTTCGCAGCAGGGCCTGAGGACCAGAAAGGACGCCGCGTCAAACACGTAATAAAGAAAGTTGCCCGCGATGCACGTAAGTTTCAACATTGCACCCAGTGCTGGACCACGGCCGAGTCGGTCTACGAATTCCAGCGAGAGGTAACTACAGGTGCATACGTTCGCAACAAATGCTGACAAAAGTAGAAAACGTATCAAGCAGCAGGTAGGTGTCATCCGGCGATGATTCCTCGGTGCAACGAACTGAACGCTTTCCTCGTACTTGGAAGATTCGCTGAAAAACCTGTGCATACTTCTCACTTTGACGGTCACAAGAGTTGCGTTTAGTGCCACCTTGGCATTGACGACGACGTAGAGCAATACGTGGACGGTCGTGGTGAAAGGCACATCGTGCGCGAATACGGTCAGGCAGAGCTGGTAAAAGAAGCCTATCTCGACGATGGCACACACAGAGAGGCAACCGACGGAATAGATTAGGTACAAATTATTCCAGGAGCAGATCCTTCTATCAGATTCTGATGTCTCAGAACTGCGGGAAATCATGAGACCCGACGACTTTCAGATCGTTCCGTACCACTTGAAGTGACGTGTCATGAAAGACGCCATAATAACCACTTCGGTATTGTCAAAACGACAGTCTCTCTTTTTTTTCCTTTTTGAAGAGTGAGAGTGAGCAAGGGAGGCCTGTGAACGAAAACCACAAGCTATTGCGGGCACACCAGTGTTCTGTAATGAATAAAACACTAGAAATTAATATTAGACAACGTTGGGACGTAATACGCTCCTCTACGGCGCATCATACTTCTACAGTGTAACATAAACGCAGCGAATCACCAGTAAACTTAGTATTAAATAACGCATAGTGCGCCAACCTTCACGCAAGACGATTGTTTCAGTTACGCATTGTGGCATCTCGTTGATTCTGCTTATCACTTGAATCGTGGTGGTACACGGAGGTTAGCCATGTTAACTGCATGAGTGCCGCACATTAATTATTCGAACAAGTTTTTTTCAATACTCACGTAAATACGGCTACACATTCCCGATTTCTATTGAAGCTTACACTTGGTTCAACACCAATGGTAGTTTCTTTTTTCATATACGTAAATTTGTGCGTTTTTTTAAAGGGCAGTAGCAGACGAGAAGGCACTGCGATCATTTTGCATTTTAATGAACCATATATATCCCTTTCAAGACCCTTTTACACCAAGTTATCACTTCATAAATTATCTAGACCCCTGCTCTCACTTAGGTCACAATAATGCATTTATAGCTTCACTACACAACACATCGTATCTGAACAGTGCAAGAGACTTGACCAACGGTAACCAGCACTTCCCCTCTCGTGAAGCACCAACTCACGCTTTCAAAGGGCCGCTCGTACGTGGTTACCTGGTGGCGTTGACAGTTCGAGATACATCATCACTGACGCTCTCTCGAAGGCTTTCGCCATCGAACGATCGTGAACTGCTAGGCATAACCCCTGCCGACACTGCTTGTTAACGATGTTTGCTTGCGTTACCGTGGATACCGTACACTCGCGCCGAATTATGAATGCTTGATTCTTACGTCGGCGCAAGCATTTCACGCCGACGGGCGCCAGCCGTGGTCTCACAAGTACGACCTTGAGTGTTTCGCCGAGAGCCAGGTGCTGGACGTGCGAGAAGTGCATCGATTTGAATAACCACGGTGCGCTGCTCGTAATTTATTCTTCAAAGTCAATATGCAGCGCGCAGGGTGGAGGGTGCGAAGCTTTATGGTGCGCGGTCTGCATATCTTATCACCGCAGCCACACGCTGTAAAGAGACGTGAACAAGACAGCTATACTCCGAGCGAAATTAGGGTTCACGTCCACGAAGATGAGTCAGGACACCAGCGTGGTCGTTGATTACGTCGAGCACGCGAGGCACCGTTCAACGGAGGCACGCGTCTAGTGCACGCGCTTACGCTACCCCACCGACTCTGATAATTTGCGATCCGTTTCGTGTTCAGGACTTCTTCTCGCTCACTTCACACTCGGCTCAGCATGCCCTCTGCACGCGTGTGGAAGCCCGAAAACGGCTGTTAATTTGCGCGGAACGAATCGCAAAATATCGAACTTGGTGAGGCCACGCGAACCCGCCGGCGCAACAAAATTATTTTTTAAACACCGTCGCGCTAACCGATCCAGGCAGCCGTGTTTTGACTTCTGCTCGAGCAGGCACTCTTTCAAGTTTTTCTACATGTGAGTTGCGTGTTTTGCGGACCTTTTAAGCAAGTGCCCAACCTACCTCCTTCCCGTGTATGATAATGTATGGTATCGCAGACAAAGGACACGGACAAGAGAAGGCACATTCAAAACAACACAGCGCTAGCTTTCAACAACAGTTTATTACACACAGATCCTCCTAGCATATGTACTCCACCACGCCATTCGTCATGTGCGTAGCTCTCACAACCATGAATTATAACTGTTATAATTCATGGTTGTGATAGCTATGCACATGTGACATTTTAAGGTCATTCCAAGGGAGAAAGGCCTTTTTTAGAGTGAGATGGTTAAATGAATTAGTCTTTTCGTAAATGTGCATGAAGTTAAACTGATTAATAAACGTTGCGACCTTTAGGGGAGAGGTTGAAGCTGTAAAAATGATGAAGGTGCGTTATAGATGTATTTATGAAACAATGTTAGCAGGGCAATATCCTGACACTTATGCAAAGGATGACAACATAAGAGTTTAATTTGCGTGACGCTTTTTATAGTCTTAGCAACATGAATTGAAACATGCAGCCCTATTTTGTACAGATTTGACTTTTTCGCTTTGATATTTTTGATGGAAACACCAAATGAATGCTACGTACACAAGCTGAAGTTGTACAAATTTTTGATATGCTAGTTTACGAATATTATTAGTAGAATGATGTAACTTGCAACGATTGTAGCCCAAAGATCTGGAAGCATTGATGCAAATGTACTCAATATGAGTTCACCATGACAGGGTAGAAGTTAGATGAACACCAAGGTATTTATATTTTGTGTCATGCAAGATAGTTGTGTTATTTATATAGTGCGCAAAGGTAGATGTAGTATGCGGCTAAAACTAATGATTCTGCATTTAGCAACGTGTTAGGACTAATTCATATTGTCACGCGCTATGAGCTCGAACGAACGTACAAAGGGACGCCACTATCCAGAATCTCGGAGGCAAAGAAGGACGTCTCCGCTGGCAGCGGTTGCTTGTCTTCGTCTTTCTCGTTCACCGGCACAGAATTGACCCACTGTTCACTGGCACAGAACACCAGGTGGCATTACTCCTCCTCCCAAGAGAGCATCGACCCGATGCTCAAACAAAGGTGTGCACAGCAGTGGGTCGAAGTACGTAACATAAAGAAACAATAAACAAATTAGTGCACGAGAGAAAATGCGTCCTGGGCCCGGCAATCGGAAATAAGCGGCATTCACTGTTCACATGAAGAGTTCACTGGCACAAAAAGAAAATTCGCATCACCGCGTAAAGTATGGTTTTAGGCGGACTACGTGTACAGTCTCTGGGCGTGGTAACCTGCGCTGGGATGATGGCGAGCCTCCGTCTGGAACCACTTCGCAGTTCACGTCGCTCACACGTCTGAGTACTTTGTAAGGTCCAAAGTACTTCCTTAAGAGTTTCTCACTGAGACCTCGCCGCCTAATGGGTGTCCAAACCCAAACTTGGTCACCAGGTTCATAATTACCTTCTCGATGGTGGGTGTTGTACCGCCGTGCATCTGCGCACTGTTGAGTTCGGATGTGCACACGGGCCAGTTGACGTGCTTCCTCAGCGCGCTGAATGTACTCATTGATGTCGGGGGCTAATTGGTCGAGCTTGTCGATGTCCTCATATGGAATCATGGCGTCCAGCATAGTTCTAACATCTCGACCATAAACGAGCCGGAATGGTGTGAAGCGTGTAGTTTCTTGCGTTGCAGTGTTATACGCAAATGTTACGTACGGCAGGATGTCGTCCCACATTTTGTGCTGCACATCCACGTACATAGAGATCATGTCAGCTAGCGTTTTGTTTAGCCTTTCTGTTAAACCATTACTCTGAAGGTGATACGCAGTGGTCTTTCGATTGGTTGTGTAACTCAACCTAAATATATCATCCAAGAGTTTCGCTGTGAATGATGTCCCTCGATCAGTGATGACATGTGACGGGGCGCCATGCCGTGGCACAATTTGATGCACAAAAAAACTGGCAATTTCAGATGCGGTCCCTCGTGGCAACGCATTCGTCACAGCGTAACGCGTCAAATAATCGGTTGCGACAATAATCCATTTGTTGCCAGAAGAAGACAAAGGGAACGGGCCTAGGAGGTCCATCCCCACTTGTTCAAATGGTGTTTGGGTGGATCGATCGGTTGTAGATGGCCTGCAGGCTTTAAATGTGGTGTCTTGCGACGCTGGCATTCACGGCATCCCTTCACGTAGCGTTTGACACAGGCAGACATTTTAGGCCAGTAGTAGAGTTGTCGCACCCGATCCATAGTTCTCGAGTAGCCCAGATGGCCAGATGTGGGCTCGTCGTGGCAAGCTAATAAGACGTCATCGCGGAGGGCTTCAGGCACGACGAGAAGAAGAGATCTGTCACCAGCACCGGCGTTCCTTTTGTATAAGACGCCATTTCGTAGGCAAAATAACGGCAACGTTCGCGACATCGGACGAGGAATGGGCGCAGTGCCACCTTCTAAATGATCTATAATCATTCTTAGATTGGCGTCATTTCGTTGATGCGACATCAGATCCGGTCCGCTGACAGTTGCCACGAAGTCGCCGTCCTCTTCTGTACTTCAGTATTGGCGGATTGAAGAGGTGCTCGTGATAGCGTGTCGGCGTCTTCGTGCTTTTTGCCTGACATGTACACGATGGTGACATCAAATTCCTGAAGGCGCAGACTCCATCGTGCTAATCTTCCTGAAGGGTCTCGTTGATTGGTCAACCAGCACAAA
Organism: Rhipicephalus microplus; assembly: GCF_043290135.1. Taxonomy (NCBI): domain Eukaryota; kingdom Metazoa; phylum Arthropoda; class Arachnida; order Ixodida; family Ixodidae; genus Rhipicephalus; species Rhipicephalus microplus. The sequence goes on along the minus strand of NC_134707.1, from coordinate 60,447,516 downwards.
GCATGATGGTCAGTCACCACTTTAAATGGTCTTCCCTAGAGATATGGCCTAAACATTGTAATTGCCCAAATGACCGCGAGACATTCTTTCTCTGATGTGGAATAGTTAGATTCTGCGCGAGACAGTGTGCGACTTGCGTAGGCTATCACCCGTTCAATGCCATCTTGTCTTTGTACCAAAATAGCTCCAAGACCAATATTGCTGGCATCAGTGCGTACTTCAGTGTCAGCATCTTCATCGAAGTGGCCGAGCACGGGAGGGGAAGAGAGCCGGTGCTGTAGTTCCGCAAAGGCAGTCTGCTGTTCGTCAGCCCAGACAAATGGTGTGTCATCACGCGTGAGGCGTAATAGTGGCTCCGCAATGTCAGAGAAATTTTCAATAAAGCGCCGGTAATAAGCGCACAGACCCAGAAATCGTCGAAGACTTTTCTTGTCAGTTGGAGGTGGAAAAACGGTGACGGCAGCAGTTTTGTCAGGATCAGGCCGAACAACAACGGCGCTCACGACGTGACCAAGAAACTCTAATTCTTCGTAGCCGAAATGACATTTCTCAGGCTTGAATGTGAGATCGTCCGATCTAATGGCTTCGAGCACATTCCGAAGGCGACGAAGATGCTCGTCAAACGTTTCTGAAAACATAACGACATCATCGAGGTAGACGAGACTGCTTTTCCACTTGAGGTCTGTCAGGACGGTGTCCATCATTCGCTGGAATGTGGCTGGAGCGGAACAAAGGCCGAAAGGGAGCACTTTGAATTCATAAAGGCCATCCGGCGTTACAAAAGCGGTCTTTTCCCGGTCACGTTCATCGACCTCTGTTTGCCAATAACCGCTCTTCAAGTCGACAGACGAAAAATACTTCGCGCGTCGCAGCTTGTCCAGAGAATCATCGACTCTGGGCAACGGGTACACGTCTGTCTTTGTGACATTGTTCAACTTTCTGTAGTCGACACAAAAGCGAAGCGTGCCATCTTTCTTTTTCACAAGGACGACTGGTGATGACCAAGGGCTTCTTGAAGGCTGTATAACGCCATCCTGAAGCATTTCCTTAACCTGCGTTTTAATCGCGTGCCGTTCGGTTGGTGAAACACGTAAGGCTGCTGCTGTATGGGATGCGCGTCGTCGTAGGTGATAATACGGTGTTTCGTTATCGGTGTTTGACGTATCTTTGAAGAACGTGCAAAGCATGTGTGGAACTCCAGCAACAGCTCGCTCAAACGCTGCTTGTTCGCGTCAGAAAGTGATGGATTGATGTCGACGCTACGGAAAGGCGCTTCAGCAGTGCCGATGGCCTCGGAAGCAAAACACTGTGACATTGGCGACTGGGTCGGCGTAGGCGATGACAGTTCCAGGAAAAAGGTGCCGGTGCTCGTAGCTGAAGTTTGTGACAAAAACATTGCAGTTATCATCACGAAGGTCTGCAAGGCTTCTCGCTACGCAGACACCCTGAGACAGCAAAAGCTAGTGATTGCTTTCTACGACTGCTTCACCGTGCATCACGCCGTCCCACGCCACCTGAACTACAACAGTTGCACGGGGTGGTAACGTGACAGCGCCGTCGACGACGCGAAGAGACACTCGGGAGTGGCTGGGGTCGGCGTAAACTGTTGTGGCGTTTGTGGTCGCGAAAGTGACTAGACGTCGTCGAATGTCAATTATAGCACCATGCTCCCTGTGAAAATACATGCCAATGATCAGGGCTCGAGTACACTGCCGGAGAACGCTCAAATTGGCGACAAATGTACAACCGCGGACTTGCAGTCTTGTCGTGCATATAGCGAGTGGCGTGACGATATGCCCGCCAGCTGTACTAATTGGCGTTCGGTTCCAAGGCGTCGTTACTTTCTTGAGAAGGGCGGCCAGCTTTTCGCTAATTATGGAATAGTCCGCACCAGTGTCCACTAAAGCGCTGACTTCGCGACCATCTAGCAGAACAGGAATATCTAAGGAAACTCTTCCGCAATCAGCCGGTGGTGTCGTTGTCGATGTATCGTCGGTATCTTCAGTCCGCGTCGATAGGGGGTCTTGAGCATGACCAGTCTGAGCGGCCTTGCCCCTGAAGGTCGCTGAGGCTAGTTTTCCCGACGCGGGCTAGGTGACCGGCCTTGCGCCACGCCCGCATAGGTGCGATGATTCGGCGGGAACCGCCGCGGTGATGGAGAGCGTGAGTGGTGCCGAGATGTCGATCCGCGCTGCTGAGCAACGTAGTCAGCGATTTCCGGAGGCCGCTGGCCGAACCTAGGAGGTGGGGAGTTGGCCGAAATACCACGGAGTCCCAGCTCTCAATAAGTGCACTGTCGGTAGATGTGCCCAGGTTCACCACAGTGATAGCAAAGGGGACGTCGATCGGGGGCCGGCCACACGTCTGATTTTCGCGGAATCGGTCGGCGGTCACTGAGGTACGGGCCCGCTTGGACTGCCTGAAGCATGGCTGGGGCTGTGGTATAAGGCGGAGTGAAATGTTGTGCAGGTGGGCGCAGAGTTTGATCTGCCGGAAGCATGGCAGGGGCCGCGGTGGAAAGCGATGGCAAAGGTGGTGCTTGGAGCAGAGTTTGCGCATACGAAATGCGAGGGAAGTCATTTAGAGGCCGTGGCTCTGTCTGACAGGATGGTTCTCGTAGTGCCTGCTGGACTTCATCTCGGACGAAGCCGGACAAAGAACTGACAATGGACGCCGAGGGTACCGATAACTTCTGCAGTTCTTCGTGAATTACAGAGCGTATGAGCTCTCGGAAGAAGTCGACGTGGGCCCCAAAACCACCCATGTAGTCTGTAACAGAAGCAAAGTTCACTTGTCGCTCGTACGTCTGGGTTCGTTGCCGAAGCGTGCTTTCAATCAGGACGGCTTCAGCAAGAAACTCTGACGTAGTTTTGGGGGGGGCTGCGTACAAGACCACCGAACAACTGCTCCTTCACTCCACGCATCAGGTATCGCACCTTCTTCTCTTCCGGCATGTGAGAGTCGGCTGGTCGAAAAAGACTCGTCATGTCCTCAACATACATTGCTACGCCTTCATTTGGAATTTGCATACGGCACTGGAGTTCACGTTCAGCTCGCTCTCGGCGATCGGGACTTGCATACGTTTCGAGAAGCCGGCGTTTGAAGTCCACCCATGACGTGAACACACCTGCCCGGTTTTCGTACCAAACACGTGCCGCGTCATTCAAACTGAAGTAGACATGTCGGAGCTTGTCTGTGTCATCCCACATGTTATGAGCGGCAACGAAGTCATAGTGGACTAGCCAATCTTCAACATCCTCATGGACAGCACCATGAAAGGGATTCGGCGTTCGTGGTTTGAACAGTGTATATTGCAATGGCGTTGCGCCTTCCATACCGGCTGTGTTGGAGCCGATTGGGACGGCGCTGCCTGGAATAGTTGGGGCCGTCATCTCTTCTGAGAGAAGTCCGAACTCAGGGTCCAGTCCACGGATCCTGCAGCTAGCACGGTGAACGGTCGTAACCACCGGTATGGGGCTGGAGCTTCTTGTACTGGGAAGGATTCGGTGCATAGGGTACCCAGCACCTCCACCAGTTGTCACGCGCTAAGAGCTCGAACGAACGTACAAAGGGACGCGACTGTCCAAAATCTCAGAGACAAAGATGATGATGATGATGATGATGATGATGATGATCCTTGACACTCTGGCGCACACCCACAAAGGGGGATCGGCCAAGAACCGGGCGGCAGGATCTTAACTAAAAGGCTAATGGTTTTTCAAAGAAAACGTAATTTTGGGCTAAAAAATATAGAAAGGAAAGCCGAAAATCGAAAAAGGAGTATATCTGAGCAGGGAGCGATGCAGGCCATCAGATGCGATTTGAGACAGAGGTAATGGTGGGTCTATATATATATATATATACATATATATATATACATATACACATACATACATATATATATATATATATATATATATATACATATATATATATATATATATATATATATATATATATATATATACATACATATACACACATATACATATATATATACATATACATACACACACACACACACACACACACATATATATATACATATATAGGCAGATTAACATGGCAATCGCTTTGTTTCAATTATGTAATCAAATACCGCAGAGCAGACGTCCCTGTGGCTATAACCGAATTTAATGCTGCCAAACGACAAAATTACTGCCACATTTAATTCTAATCCCAATTTTTCAAGTGGAGCTACCAGGTATCTTTTCCGCTGATGAGAATACCGGCGACAGAACAAAAAGAAGTGATCTATCGTTTCCATTTTTTGGCAAGTCTGACATAAAGGTGACGCCTTTAGACCAACTTTATGCAAATAATAATTCAGTTGAGGAATTCTGCAACGCAATCTTGTAAAAGTAACTTCCAAGTGCCGTGTTGCACACCACTGTCTATTCCAGCGGCATCTTAGATGTGCGAAATCTCGATATTTATCCAATGAGTAGCAGTCGTATTCACGCAAACAGAGGTTTCTAAACCTTATTGCTGTCGCGTAAGCCGTATCAGGCAAAATCGGGATAATGGGACCGCTAAGAGATACTGTGGCTAGTGCATCCGCCATCTCATTGAGATATATGCCACGATGACCTGGTACCCATAAGAGCTGCAGTTTTTTCAAGTTTGTCGGTATGAGTTGTCGAAACATGTGCATAAGTGTTAAGTTGGCTCCTGAAGACAGAGCAGCACATACTGAAAAAGAATCTGTAATTACGACTGCTTCCGATTCGCCCAAAGGAAGTTTCCGTAGTGCCAGTACAATAGCAAATAATTCTGCCATGAATATTGGTGTGTAATCTGGGAGTCTAACCGAAAAGGACCAGTCAAGGGAACGTGAGAAGATACCTGCCCCAGCCTTTTCATTTGATACGGATGCATCGGTCGCAATTATGTTGTTGAAGTTCAAATGCGCCAAGTAATCCTGCAGCCGATCATTTAAATATTGAAATGGCATTTGCTTTGCGTTAGAGGGATAAATATTCTCGAATTCTATCATAAGATCTAAGTTAACGTCTCTTGTAGTGAAAATATGTTTTATTTTGACGTTCAGTGGTTCTAGCAGCGCTTGAACGAACAAGATCTGTGGGCAGTGGAATCGTGACCACCAAGTTTCAAAAAATAAACTTGGTTCTTTAATAAAAGCATAAAAGGATGCTCTCTGGGGCACAGTGTCTAGTTTTAAAAATGTTTGGATAGTAAGCATTTTGAATCTATTTAACAATGACGGTAGACGCGCTTCCATGTATAGCACGTTGTTAGCAACAAACTTGGGCAGTCCAAGGCACAGTCGTAAGGCCTCCCTTTCTAATAGTATTAGCGGTCTCATTTTATATGTCGCACTGCCCGAAAATAAGACGCAGCCGAATTCCATGATAGGACGAATGTACATTTTATAGACCATTACCAATGTATTTCTTCGCAACCCCCTTTTTATGTTGCTGAGCTTGCGTAACCACCCCATGGCTCGTGTTGCTTTGGACGCAATGTGATCGATGTGGCTTTTCCAATTTAACGAGCTGTTATATATGATGCCTAAGTATTTAAGTGAATCCACCTGGGGAATCTGCTCTGTGCCATACATCAAGGAGATGTTAACAGGATCCCTGAACGAGAACGCTAGAAGCGCGCTTTTGTTTACATTTAGAGACATTCCAATTTTTTGAAGCCATTCCTCTATCATGTTTAGGTAATTCTGTAATGTCTGATAAAGTAATTGCAGATCACTGTTTGTCGCAAAGAAAGCAATGTCATCTGCGTAAAGATATAAATGAATATCGCTATGTGTTGGAATCGAACTGAGGAAGATGTTAAACAACACCGGTGAGAGCACTGCACCTTGTGGTACGCCACGGTATTGTCGATATCTGTTAGAAAAACAACCCCTTTGAAAGCAATAAAACTCTCTCTCCCTTAAAAACTCTGCTACCCATGATGTCATGTATTTTGGTAAATGTGACCTTTCCATCTGCTCTATTAGTATTTTATGCTCCACTTTGTCATACGCCTTGGCCAAATCCAGAGTAACTAATGCACAATACTTTCTTCTACGCCTAGCCAACTGTATACGACTCTCCAAATCCGCGTGCGCACACCATATGGAGCATCCCGATTTAAAACCAATTTGACTGGGGTTCAATATTGATTTCTCCTCAATGTATTTTATCACACGTGCATTCAAAACTCTTTCAGTTAGTTTAACCAAATTAGATGTAAGAGAAATTGGCCTCACATTGTCAAGTGTATACCCAAGCCCCTGTTTTTTAAGTATCGGAATTATTTTGGAAAGTTTCCAATCCGCCGGTATCCAAGAAGTTTTCAAAGAGTAATTAACCATATTACAGAGTTCATGTGGGGAAATGTCATATAGTACTTTTATCATTGCTGAAGTTACTCCATCTGGTCCAGGTGCTGTAGGAGGTAAGTGCCTCACTACACCCGCTAGTTCCGCTAATGTCACCTCGTTGAACTCCTCCCCTGCAATTGGCTTTACTATGTGTCTTGGCATTGTTGATCTGAATCTTTCTTCTAATCCTTTAGCAACATTTTCTAAGATTTCAGTGAGTTCGCTAGGCGATAGAATTGAAGAATCAGTATTGTCTGATGGTGGTATCATTTTTCTGGAACGCAAAAATCTAAAAAGCGCCTTTCTGTTGTATGGTTTTGAAAGATAGCTAAATTTGTTAGTGTCATAGTCATCTTTTGCTTTGCGTACTGTGCGTTTAAAATCTGCTGCCACGTATTTATAGTCACACCAGTTTTTTGGGCATTGGTTGTGGATAAGTTGCTTCCACGCCGCTTTTCGTTTTCTATACCCCCTTGTACAATCAGCGTTCCACCATGGGCTAAACGACCCGCCTGTGCCTGAAGTTATTGAAAAAGTTGACTTTTTTATTGCTCTTTTCAGTACCGCACACAGACTCATAGCCCGAATGTCTTCCTGCATGTCCTTGCGAAGAACCAAAGTGGGCTTCAAGTCTTTTTGTAAGCGCTCATAATTTACAAACTAGCCAATTTTACCAGTTAAAAATATTCCGGGAAAGTTAATATCAAAGCTAATAGGAAGGTGGTCACTGTTTGTTGCGCAATCTAATGTTTTCCACGACGAAATGTTTAGTGAGGAGCTGCAAAAGGTCAGATCTATCGCCGACTTTGATTGTCTCCTAATAAACGTAACAGTGGGGAAATTTGCACAAGATAAGTTATTATCAACAGTCCATTCCCACAAGCGTCTTCCATTTACATCAGTCTTGAGACCCCAAGACACGTGGTGTGAATTAAAGTCACCAGTTAATATTACATCCTTCCTGCAGGAAGCTAACATTGCATCTAAGCATCTTGTGTCCTGTACTCCTACCGGAAAGTATGCGTTAACAAAAGAAAAAGGGGAACATCCTGGCAGAGTGATGTCTAATACCATAATTTCATAGTTAGAATCCATGCACAGGTAGTTAATCTTCGCTCTATGACTAAATTTAGTTGATATAAAAATGGCAAGTCCACCACCTCTGCTAGGTCTGTCTAAACGAAATAAGCGATAATTTTTTAGGTAAAATTTTTGTCCGTTTGTAAGCCAAGTTTCTTGTAAAGTAATAATATCTGGGGAAATTTGCGAAGAAATACACAATAAATCTGTGGTAGCCGACCCTATTGATCGACAATTCCACTGTAATACTTTTAAGGAGCCTATTTTGATTCTATAAACCCGCCGCAGAGACTGCTTGATCCAAAAGATCTTTCTTCAAAAAGTCTTTTTTGGAGAGGTTCTCCAAAACGTCTTTCTTTGACAGGAACTTTTTAGATTTTGATTTCTGTGAAGACTTTTTCGATAGGGGAGATCTGGCGCGCTTCAAGAAATTATGAGATTCCGCATCCATATCTGTGAATTCATCAGTGTCATCTGATACGGTTTCTAGATCTGTCCGCAGTATCTTATTGGAGGGTCCTGCTTTAGGAGATGAGCATCGTGTAGGAGCTATCGGACTTTCTGTCCCGGCACAATTTGAAACCTCCAAATCCTGTGAAGTCTGATTTTTCATAGACACTGAAGCAATGATTTGGGTCAACTGAGATGTTAACAATTCAGCCACGACTCCAATAATACTGCTGGCAAGACGCTCCATCGCCTTTTCCGTTGCCTTCTCTACAGCCTCTGCTATATATTTTGCTAACGATGCATCCATAGCAGTGGTGTGTCGTGCTGTTACGCTTGCGTAACCTTTCGAGCGTTCTTGTAATTCAGTCACAGCTTCCCTCCGGGAGCAACGCCTGCGTTCCACAATTTCCAACAGCTTAACTTCTCGTTCTTTCGCCTCACAATCTGAAGAGTCTGCAGGATGCGCCTCATGACATAAACAGCACTTCTCTTCCGTCGAGTTGCCCTTACGGCTGTCGTGATTTTCTCCGCATAGTCGACATCTGGCAGTTGATCTGCACCCTTTCACGCTGTGGCCATATCTCCAACAATTCAAGCACTGCAGTGGCTTAGGGGATAGAGGCTCTACCTTATAGATAAGAGGCCAAGCTTTAATTTCAGATGGTCTTATCGTTCCCGCAAAGGTTACTATGACCGATTCGGTAGGTGATTTTTTATTGTCAACCAGACGCGTGCACCTGTATACTGACACTGCACCTGCTACTGAAAATAACTCAAGAATTTCTGCAGGGGTCAGGCTCGTATCTACACCGCGGACTATGCCTTTCGAACATGCCAGATGCGCTGGAATAAACGGGCTCACCGGCTGTGCTGCAAATTCGGAACAGTTGAGAAGCTCTCGGACGCACTCCTGATCGGCAGAGCAGCACAAAATACCACCACGACCGAAATGCCGGACCTCAGTGATCTTTTGAAAGTGTGTTGTGGCTTTCCGAAGCTCCATTTGAATCATCTTCGAGTTCTTCATAGGTATCGTACCTCCATTGGTCGGTACCAAAGCCACGGGGACGTTAATAACCCCACTGCAAAGAAAAGAATCAATTGGCCAATCCTTGACCGGTATAGATGCTAGCCAAGGAGAAGGCCCTTGGCCAGGCGAAGAAACCGACATCTAGATAGCCTGAGTCGCTTGAACTCAGAAAATCATATGGCACAAACCACAAACAACTGCCGAAAAATCACTAAAACAACAAAGAAGCAAACGTTAAACTCAAGTGCAATCCCGCCGCCCGTCGTTCAAGCCGTTCCAACCCGTGAGCAGCAGCGCAGAACAGGATCAACGCGAACAGGAACAGGAACCAGGAACAGGAGCTCAGGCAGCGAAGGAACGGATCCACGTCCAAACCGACCAGCAGAGCACAGTCGTAACAAGTGTTCGTAAAAGAACGCGTCCCGAATATCAGCGAAAGAGAAGCTGGTGTAGACAAAGAAGGACGTCTCCGCTGGCACGGGTTGCTTGTCTTCGTCTTTCTCGTTCACCGGCACAGAACAGCAGGTGGCAATATTCTTCACGAAAATTATGTACAACCATGTCGTCAACCAGCGTGTCTAAAGTCTGAGCGCTTTTCAATATTGTAGCCGAGCAGTATCAAAGCTGCCATAATCGCTACGAATGTTTAACCTCTTATCAGTACACTTGAACCTCAATATAATCAATTATTGGTTATAAAAAAGTAAGTGAAGAATGCTTGGTCATATACATACACAGTGCTCCAACTAGTATATGTTCATAACGAATTATTATCGGTTTCACTGCACTGCGCAACTGTGTAGACAAGACACATGTAATCAAAAGTTCGATGAAAGTTAGCCTGATCAGGTATCACAGTGAGAATGAAGATGCTGTCGCTGACCAAGTTAAGGTGATAAACCAAGATGTTTTGGGGCCCATACAGGTTTTTCGAGCATGCAAATACACAATGTGATAAAGGTGGTATAGCTTCCGAAACATCTATTTTCGCCTTGACTTGGTCAGTGACCACATCTTTAATCTCGGGCAAGCTAAACGTCGAATTATGAAACTTTTTTTTTTTCATGAACACTCAATGCTGATAGTGGGCTCGAACGATACACGTGCAAATAGTCTTGAGTGCTCTAGAAAACTGAGCTTTTCAGTCTTGGTCGATACCGTGCATCTCGCACAGTTGTTGCCAAAGTACAATAGGCTTTGTCGTGCTAAGCAGACTGAAAGGGCAATAACCTCCACCAGCTAGGGCCAGGTGTATATCTGGCATGCAATGTGACCAGGCTGCCTGAGCTGGCCCAGTGGCTGTTTACATCTAGCGCTATCGTAATATAGAGTTCTGAAAAGCCATTTATAACTCATCTGGTGAGCTGGAATTCTATTAATGTTTCACCCTCTCACCCCTGAGAAAATTTGTACTCGAGCCTCAGTAGAACAAAGTCTCATCTGATACAAAACATGTGAAAATTTGTTGTAATTGTGTGCAGCCGAACCTACACATAACAAGTTATGGCACATATTAAACATTGCTGGAATCCCCTTCAATATATGCTCGATGTATGCACTCGTCTCATTGTAATAAAGTTGCATCATACATAAAAATAAGTTTGTTATATTCGAAAACGCCTTATGAAGGTATTCTTTATTTACTTCGTTATAGCCGGTATGCCGTTGTATCTGGATTCGTTCTATCAAGGATTGAGTCTATCTCTGTCAAGACTATTGTTCAATACAATTGATAATTCGTTAAATGCATGTTTGTTGTATGGTGGTTTGAGTGGGTGTATGGTGTTGAAATAAGATAAATTTGAGCAGAATGCAACCGCCAAATCTTTTACCTCCCAGGTGGAAGGCCTCCAGCGCAAGCTCGACAAGGTTGAAAATGAGAAGTCCGAGCTCAAAGCTGAGGTGGTAGAGCTCAAAGCTGAGGTGGTCGAGCTCAAACAGAACCTCGCGATGGCCCAGCAAAATGCCCAGCCGCGAGTGCAACAAACTGACACCGGCAGCATCGTCACAGCTTCAGGTAACGACGCCCTATCGACTACGCCGGTCCTGTCTTTGAGCGTCGAGGCGAACGAACCCACCGACGACAGCAGGGCGGCCTACTTCGTCGACGCGGCGAGAAAGATCTATGGAGTCCGGGCGAAGCTTATTCGGCAGATCTGGGAAAACGAGACCATCATTCGCACCAGCGTGGTGAGTGTGTGTTTGTGGCAGTGTGTAATGGACAGGAAGAGCGATGTTCCAGATTTTGGATAAGCTAACTCTTTTTTTTGTACCCAAACCAGCATTGCTTTTGCTGCAAAATTCAGTAGAGCTCATTTTCTGTAAACGCCTGTGTGCGTTTCAACCGAAGCTCTTTAGGGCTGCTTTCAAGGGGAGGACTTTCAATCTGCGATTCCCAATGCGGCAATGGGATCTTAAATGGCGGTCACATGTCATTTCACGTTGACGTCTGTTTCGTTTTAGCACTTCACTGTAGCATGTGTGGTCGTTCTTGTTGGTCGTTGCTATGCGGTGCTATGCTTGCGGACAACTTTTCTCGGCAACGAAGGGAAAAGCTACGGGGGCAAGTCTGCTGCACGTGCACTCCTCCGAGAAGTAGCCGGCTTGGCTCTAGTTTCAAGCGACGTCTGTGCTCGAATAATAACACTGCATAGAATTTGCTTCATTGTGAGCGGAATGCAACTCAAGCTCCTTCGCCAAGTCGTCTGAAATGCCGGAGCGCGGCGAGCTCTCAAATAAAGATGAAGATGCCGTTTTGACTATGCTGTGCACGTAAAACATAGCACATTTTAACTCGTGCAAAAACTCTAAATGACACTGCATGAAGAAAAAAAATTTGAATATCTCTCTAATGCATGCTGCATCTTTTTATAAGCAGAATACTGTAGAATATAATGTTTTGTTTGTGTGTGTGTGTATGCATGCGTGTGCGTTACCTTTTGACGAAAAGCACTGCCGCAAGCCAGGAACTGTGTGCTACAGTGGCGGCACACGCCCTCTTTGGCTCCGCAACGTTCCCTTCATTGCCAAGAAAAAGTTGTCTGCCAGTATGAGCCAGTGAATAGAGGTCCAATGTCTGACATAGAAGGAAAACGCTGGCCGTTGGCGTTTAAGTAGAAGGTCTGCCATGCACACACCAAGCTAGCTTTGCTGGCCCGGTTTTCAGTGTCAAGAAGTGGCTTCTGATTTTTTAATTGGATCCACTTGGCCACGTCAGTGCATAGGGGGGCATGTTTCAAAAATTTGAAGCCTTCTTGGCAGGTGAAGGAGAACTGGAAGCAGCAGATGGCGAAGACTGTCAAGGTGCTCCAGGGCTGCGAAGAAGACACCCTGAAGGTGAGCGCGTGCTTTGACCAAGTAATGCTGGTTCGCCGCGAAAGCCTAGATGCGGGACGTGGATTTCGACACGTGCAGCCTTTGCGCGTGTCCTTGCACTGCCACCGTCGGGGCAATTACTGTAGAGACTCGAATAAAACGTACACCCATGTATAGGTTGCATCCATAACTGGTCATCCAATAGATTAAAAAAGAGTCGTGGCATTTTCATGGAGAAAATTGTGATGAGGGGGGCGAAGTGTCCATGTGTCTGTGCTTCTGCCCGTCTGTCGGTCTGTCCCTGCATCCGTCCATGCTTCTGTCTGTACATTAATCCGTCCGTCCTAATGCATACACACTTCCATTGTACCAACGCAATCTAGGAAATGAGACAAAAAATGGTGATGAGACAGAGCCATCTGTTAGTATTGAGGAGATACTGCCGGTTACGCCTGACGTGGGACAAGGTTATATTAAAAGAGTAGCTTCGCCCTTAAATAGAAATTTACCTGGAATCCAGTGCAGTGTTTCATACTCTCGTCAGTGTGTCCTCGTGCTAACAGTGTACTGTCCGGAATCCATGCCCTGTAAAAGCAGATGTCTAGCGAAACAGTGAATAACCATTTTGACTGAGACTGCCCGAGCTGCAATAATTATTATTGTCGGCTTACCTCATGGCCCCTACAGGACGAAAACCTCTCCCAGTAATCTCAATCTCGCTCGGTCCTATGCAGGCGGATTGCATTTTATGCCTGCAAATTTCTTAACTTTGGCCCTCTATCTAAAACGTCGGGGACCACAAAGCGAAAAATTTGTCATTAACAATCAGTGGTGTAAAAATGCGTGGGATCAAGTGCTGATGTATTGGTGCGGTCACGCCAAGCTTTGCTTGGGGTTGTGAGTTGATGGCGTCGCAGCAAATGTTGCCTCATGGTGTGATCACGTCAAGTGTTGTGGCACCACATCATGCCAAACATTACGTCGCAATGTCATGCGGTGCTAGAATAATCACGACAACCATTTCACGGGGTGATCGTGACGTGTCTAAATCGCACGATGTTAACACATGTAATTGCATCGGTCACGATGTTCCAAGAAATCGACAGAGCTGCGTTGCAAACAATCTTGAGACCAACTACAGTAGACTCGCGACAATTCAAGCTCTTATACTTCATACTTATGGTTAATTCAAACAAAATTACTTTTTGGTTGGCCCTCTGTTCTTTCAATGCATTTAAATTAATTCAAACTCTAATTCAGCCTCTTAATTCAAACACCACCATTCGGTTAATTCATACTTTTTGCAGTTACATACCAGAAAATATCTGCTGCTTCCCCACTACTATTTAAAAACTTGCCTGCCTATATAATCCTAACAGTCTAGAAAGTGAAAAATTGGGCACCTCAATCCCTCAAGGAAAAAGGCTTTGCTGGTAAACGAATCTTTGAAACGAAGAGCGCCAAGTTAAACCATGATGCTGCTCAGCTGGTATAGAGAGCTTTGTGCTGAAGGCACATACCTATAGCAAAGAAGCAGTTGGCGATTCAGCAGTAAATCAGCAATAAGTCAGCAGTAAATGGCCAATAAACTTGCGAACCTTACATCTCTGCTTTTTGTTCATTCCGTGCAGTTGGGGTTCAAAAATTTTTAAATGTGACAAAACTAATGCCTAATCACAATGCGTAGTGTCACCTCACCAAGCGTCACTATGTGAGAACTTCTAATAATTCAAACTTCTTTATAATTCACACGATACTCGGAAGTCCCTTCGAGTTTGAATTTACGAGAGTTGAATGTAGCCAGTAGTAGCAGCTTCACTGTAGCATTTCAACTAGGAACTGAGTCATAGCTGTGTTATTTCATGCAAAACATCCCAGCCACTTTGGTAACCACCTCAAATGTAATTTAAACTAGTAGCTGATTTCTTGGGTTGGAAACTGTCAATTGCTAGAATATTTCGGAAAGAAAGAAGCTTTGGTCACGTGGGTGCCTTCCGAATTTTGCAGAATATTGTGTAAGAGTTGTTTTTCCAAAACAATCGTTCTGAGAGTATCGCTCCTTGTTTTCATACCAAATATGGTTTGAGTGCTAAGCAAAGGTGATTGTGTAAGGTGTTCGAGGCTCAATAATATCACTCATTTTCCTGCTGTACAGTTAAGCCTGCCTATAATGAACCTGCATATAACGAATTCTTTGACATTTCAAGAATTTTATATTCCCCCTCGTTGCTCCAAAGAAGCACAAGTATTTGGGACCTCTACGTAACAAAGCAATAGCTGGGGACAACCTTGACTTTTCGCCACGAACAATCAAGGAATTTTGTCCGTTTGGCACGAGCATTGACCTCCCACGGTTGCCCCGGCGACTTCCGGGGAAAAGCAAGTGCACGTTATTGCGCACGGGTGTGCGCGAGGCGGGCAGGCAGGCCTGCGCCCCATGTGCCGGCGCTGCCGTTCGTGCTGCCTGCATGTGTAGGTATTTCCTCCTCTCCCTGCAAACAAACGAAAAAAAATAATGCGCTGGCAGTGCCGCGCTTTTAGTTAGCGTCACATATGTGGGGCTGCGTTGCATATGGAAAGCGCTTTACGGAACAGTTTTCCACGGTATCAGTGTTTGCGTCCATGTCGTTCGCTCTTCGTTTTCAACGCCATGCGTGCGTACATGGTTTTCCTGCGCTCGCATGTAGTGGTTCCTGGCGACATTCAGCTTTTCTTTTATTTTTTTTGAAGTGTTTACAATTGTGGGGTAGCAGATTAGGCGCTGATGGGTACTCTCTGAGACCACTGTGACAATGAGGTATCTTCGGAGGTCGACTTGTCAGGCGCTTCTGTCTTGCACTGCGCCGCGAGTTCGCAGGACCGTAGCCTTCGCGGTTAGTCCATTAGCTCTGGCTGCAACACGACGACGCCTGAATGCAATGCATGAATGTGATAGCAACAATCGTAATGGTGTACAAAGTAAAGCTCGCAGCCAAATCTTTTGAATCCGATATCACAGAACTACAAAACGCTGGTGTAAGCAAATACGGCCGCTCCAGGGAGAAATGCTCTTTTCACACAGTCTCTTCGTGTTGAAGGCGCACTGATGCTTGCCAAAATAGCATGCGCACCAGCGATCACGTCCTTAAAGGCAAAGTTCACTGTTGCTACACAAACAAACTAACCCCCTCCCCTCCCGCATCTTTTCATGCTCCCTCCAGGCGATAGAGATGGGCCAGCTCATTTGATATCTGCTTCAGCAGCGCTCGTGCGCTTTTACCTGCTCGTAAAAGTTACAGTGTGCGGGGACATGTTATGAGTTTGAACTTGTTACCGAACATGGCGGGGCTACGGCAAAAATCTGCTTAGTGTCCATATAATTGCAATAATGACGCAGTATTTAAGGCTAATTGAGTGCTTTTGGCGAGTTCTGCCTTCAGTTCCCCTTTTGTTTAGTCTGTGCATTTAGTTTTCGAATTTTTGTACTGAACCTGCCTATAACGAAATCCTCTGTATAGCGGATTTTTCCAGGAATTTGTCAATTTTTATATATCCAGGTTTAACTGTACAAGCTGCAGAAAGTTTGCCAAAATTTTCTACGTTTGCATATTTCCCCAGATAATATTACACTACGCAAGAATGCCTGAGTAACAAAATAATACCCCCAAGCATAAGCTTTTTCGTGCTGCAACGCTGCTAGCAGAGAATACAGTTTGACAGATGCGCGGCTTTCTTACCCACAGGTAGCATATGCAGCAGCTCATCGATCGATTAAACACCCTAACATGTTGTTTCGCTCTGCTTTCTTTTCTTATACGTCTCTAGGAGTCCGAGCGTCTGGATCACTTCTTGCAATCCCAAGCAGCCAAACGTCTTGCTGCAAAAGAAAAGCTGGAGGCTCTTCACAACGAGCGAAGGCGAAACTTCGAGTGCAGCAAAGACCTCCTGGACGAGGCTTCTGCTGCCGGTTGCTTGGAGGTGAGTGTACAGCTTGTTTACTCGTTTATTCGTCACTAGGGGTGCGTGAATATAAAGTTTTCATGGTCTAAGCCAAATCAAATGAGGAAAACAAAGTGCAAATTGACTTTTCTTCGTTACAAATACTATACTAAAACCTCAGTGATACGAATTTCACACTCTCTCAAGAACTACAGTTAAACCCCTTTATAAGAGGCATGCTCCGAGCAGCAATTATTGCCATTTATATGAGAAGTCTGGCATAAGCAGGGGACTTAGTATGCATTTTACTATCACGCCATATCTTACTGTTGGCACACTGGTGTCTCTTACAGCCATTTGTCTCTTATATCAGTACCTCTTATAAAAGGATTAAACTGTATTCGCAGCATCAAAAAACATGAATTAGATGCAATTAGCATGCAACGAGAAAGCTCCCGTGCTGTTCCATTTATTTTTAAGACTACACCGACAGACCGGAGTGATTGGGTTGCCAGAAATGTTTTGGACTTATATAGTGTGTCTGCGTATATGTACAGTATTTACTTGCGTAATGAATCCACTCAGATAATGAGCCCACTCCCCACTTTGGTCCTTAAAAGAAGAAAAAAAAACACCAGCGCCCCAACACGCGAAACCAAGCATGCTGCACGCCTATTTTTGTCGCCGTAGCTTGGCATATTTATTCATTAACAGACTGAAGACCGGCGGCCTTCTTTCTTAAGGGGAGAAGCGGGTCTTTGAGAACGAAAATCGCAAAAAAAAAACGTTTTTTTTTGAAAATGCTATATTTGGGTTCTCCCACTATCGCTGCATAATCTCGCCAATTTTCACGCGTCCTGCATTGGTAATTTAGCCATGAGAGTAGTTTATGCAACGTTAGTGAGCTGAATTTTTGGCGATGGATGCGTGACAAACGAGCTTTTTCAGCGCCGCGGTGTTGCCGTTCTACGCTTGCTACAGCAGCCGTCTTGGTCGCATTCGAAAGAGTCGCCCTTTTCCTTTAATATCCCACCGCGCTTATTTTCGTCCACTCAGTATGCACGCCGTAAATCGGTGTAAAAAAAAAAAGGCCCCGTCGCGTGAGCCTATTGGTGCGGTGAGCACACGTAACTAAATCGCGCCTTCTGATTCGCCGGGCCTCCCGAGATGTCTGCTGCATGCGGCAGTAGAGCGCACGTGAAGCGGCGATCACATGTCATTGTTCTCGTCGGCTTCCTGAACCCGTGCGAGCTAGCCAGAAATTGGAGCAAGCGTTTCTCAAGTCTGCACATTCAGGCACGCCGCCGAACCAGCCCGACGAAGCGCGCCGCAGCCACCGGGCCAGTGCGTTACGCCTACGCTCTCGGCAACGTTTTGAACCTGACTTGAACCTTTCATCATGCCGAAGCCATATAGCAAGTTCTGCACGGCTCACAAGTTTGGAAAAAAAGCGCAAGAAATCTACGGCAAAAAGAGATAATGGCGCGGGTATATCCGACGCGCACCTAATACAGCGCACCTAGACGGAACACAATCTGTCGGATGAAACGCAGACATCTCCGCCTGTTTCCCCGGCCTCCTCGGGTTACGTCGGCAATAGGCAGCGCATAAAAAAAGACAACTTTTTTGACGAGCGCCGATCGTGCGCAACAGCAAAAAGTGAGTGCTGATAAGCTCAGCAGGTTTTCGGCAACTTCGGCGAGCGAGCGCAAGCTGCGAACGCTCGCGACAGCGCGCGAGGACTCGGACCCGTCGGCAGCTACCTACGGGATCGTCGACTTATCCGCGATAAACAAGTTTCTTGAAAGAACGTCTAAATGCAGGACATGCAGTGGGACCATTTTTATTAAATAAGGTGAGCGTGAATATGGACTTGCGATGAAGCTGATTGCAGAGCGCCGCAACTGTGGACTTGTTGACAGTGAGTGGAGTTCTGAGAGGGTACCCAGCCAGGCTAAATGTGCTGCATTTGAAGTCAATGTCCGAAGTCAATATCGGGAATGAAAGAAGCCTCCACACGTATTCTCAAAGAACTTCAGCTAGAGCAAAACTCCATGAGCGAGCGGCGGGCAGAAGAGAAGGATTCTCGTTGGATCACGAGTGCCAAGCGAAAACGTTCAGCATCTTCCAGGTTCCTGCAACAAGCAAAGTGGCGGCAACGACAAAAGTGTGACAAAGACTACTGCCCTGGAGCTTTCTGAGGCATTTATATGCAAAAAGAAGCATTTTTGTTTGTGTAGGATTCCTTGAATATACAGAGCTTTGTTTTTTTGCCATTTTCTCAGTTTCAGTTTCTTGGCCACCTTTCATTTTTCTGACAAGTGCTTCTCAGCTTTGGTACACTGGAATTTGATAATTTTTGTCTTGCTGAGAAGCTGGATGCTTAGTGATTGCAAGTGCCATATGCAACTATAGGGCACCCTAAAATTTTTAGAAAAAATAAAATACAAAAATTATCGTTCCTTGATAATTGAAAGATGAACTTCTGAACTTCATAACTTTTGTTGTAGGAAAGCTAGAGTCATGAAACTTGCTTTTTGCACTTTTTGCTAATTGTAGAATGCAATGACATTTAATTCAGCAAGATCTGTACAGCCAATTTACTGAAAAGGTGATCGAAATAACTTTTACCTAATGACTAATTAAAAACAAAATGATGAGAGGTACATAAAAACTGAGTTCATATTTGACATCTGCACAAGTATATACCATATAAACCGGACTATAGGTCGAGTGGGAATATAGGTCGACCCCCCAAGTTCAGGTTACCGAAAAAAAAAGGAAAACAACCCGAAATTGCCGAACGACATTTATTTGCGAAGTCGGCGCACCGCACCCCGATCGTCTTAGCTCCCCTCAACCATCATCGTAATTGTTCCTATTCGTCAGGCGAAGCATCACTGTCTTCTGAAGACGAGTGTTTGTCGCTGGCCACCTCCCACAGTGCGTTGTCTTCCATACCATACAGCGAGTTTCTGATGGAACATTTCTTAATAGCATTTTCCACCATGTAATCTAGCAAAGAACGCCAGGCGGAAAGCACATAGCCACAAACCGTCGCAAGCGGAGGCCTCTGTAGGTGGTCCGTCGTGTCTTTGGGTTGTCACCAAACATCGACTTTTTGTACTTCAGCCACACTCGGTCCTTGAACGGCTTGTTTAGTACAATGTCGATCGGTTGGAGGGTGGACGTCATACCACCTGGTATCACGGGGAGGTCCGTTATTCCATTGCCCCGTGCGCGCTTCACAGCATCGGTTACCGTATTTACTCGATTCTACCGCGCCCTCAATTGTAACGCGCACCCGATTTTCCCCGCGAAAAGAAAAAAAAAACGTAGGACATCGATTGCAACGCGCACCCATTTTTCTCGCTGGCCCGCACGATCACACCAGTCGAAAAAACGACTCCTTTCGGGAGCGTCTTCCATTTAAATATGAGGTACGGGGGAAGCTTGTGCCCATCTGACGTGTAACAGAGCATTGCCGTCACTGTAGTTTTACCGTGGACCGATGTCAGCACGCAAACTTGCTTCGCCCCCTTCTTCTCGACGGTTGTGGTGCCAGGCATGTCGAAGTAAAGAGGCGTCTGATCGGCATTCCCGATTTGCCCAAAGCAGATAGCCGTTGTTGCGCCGCAAGTTTAGGACGAACCTCTGAAAACTGTGAAGCTTTTCATCGTACTCCTCCGCAAAACTTTTAAGATATGCATGTTCCCCTTCGGAGGGAAAAGCCTTTCCTCTTCATAAAGTTAGTTAGCCAGCACCTGCTCGCTATAAACTGGCTCCGCATTAGACCTTTTTTAAGACTAATTGCACAGCCCGCACTTGGAGCAGTTTTGTCGTCACGGGCCGCTGTGCCGCTCGCTACTCAAGCACATACTCGCCGAGCAGCTTTTTAATTTGCGGATACCGACCCTGCTGTGGTACACTGAAGCCTTTGCGTGAATCTTTGCTGTCGACAATATTCTGCTTTTGTTTCCGCCGGTCCCGCACGCACGTTTCGGGAACTCCGAATGACTGCGATGCGGCCCGATTTCCGTCCGTTTCTGCACACGCGATGACTTTTCTTTTAAAAGCGGCATCGTGGTGCACTCGAGTTTTTGGAGTCGGCCCTTCCACGCCGTCGATGCTATTACACTACTAGATGACAAACTCCTCAGCACACGTACGAAGTGCCGCACATGGGAAACACATAGGCAGAAATGGCCGACGCACGTAGGGGGCGGCCATTTTGTATTTGCCGATGGCAATAGATTGACCCTAATTTTTTTGTTCGTACTCGATTCTAATGCGCATGCGATTTATGAACTCACTTAACCGGAAAAATGTGCGCGTTAGATTCGAGTAATTACGGTAAGTGACCACAAAACGTATCTAACACCAGCATGCTGCAAAGACGCAGCAGTGCATCTGGCTGATGGTTCCAGACTACTCGTATCCATTTGAGCATCATGGCCTCATACATGTATCCCTTTTTGTTGACGCGAGCGACAACACCGGGCGGGAACACTTCCTTTGATACTCTCTTACGTTTGAGAATGATGAAGGGTGGAAGCTTTCTACCATCTGCCATGCATGCCAGCATGACGGTGAAGCGACAGCATGACAGAGTGCTTGTTGCCAGTCGACAACATCTTCATATCCTTGGCGCCACGCTGCATGATCATGGTCAATGAAGGCATGTCAAACCACACGGGAGTCTCATCGGCACTGTCAATCTGCCCCATCATGTAGTTGTTCTGCTCCTGAAGCCGGTTCACGAAGCCTTGAAAGCTTATAAGCTTGTCCTCGAACTCGTCTGGAAACTTCTGACAGATGGATATGCACCACCGGAAAGAAAATCATTTGCGTCTAATGAATCGACGTGCCCAAGAGTTTGGTGCACGAAACTCTTCTCTAATGAGTCCAGCTTCTCGAGTGAGTTCCACAGCTTTCTTGCGTATGGTATCCTCGGTTACTGGTAGCGAGCACGCAGGAACTTCCCATACAAAGTTCCCTAGCGTATTCTCCAGCTGCGGATGAACTGCACTTCGTCCACGAAATGACATTTTCCGAGGATTGCACATCTGTAGCTTCCTTTTCTGCACCCTCCAATAGCGCACGCTTTTATCTGATACACCAAAGCGGCACTGAACAACCATATTCCCATTCGCTTCTGCGAACTCAACAACCTCTAGTTTAAACGCAGCTGAGTTCTGCTCAGTACTGCCTTCTCGTACCGCTACTCATAGTCAGTGAACGAAAAAAAGACCACTAAAACTGAAACACAATGTCAAGCAGAGCGAGAACTTAGAACAGATCGAAGGCAAATCATGAACACAAAAAAACAGACAAGAGAGAATAAAAAAAACAACCTGCTATTGCATTTGAATGCGAACATGGCTGTGTCCTGCTTCTCATGCACATGCAAACCACATGTTGCCTGACAGCGGTGCACTGTCGGCTAGATACCGCTCTGTAAGACAAGGGGTGACTTTAGCTCGTTTTATTGAAGATATCTCGACTTATATTCTGGCTTATATGGTACACCATCTCACAAGTTTTCATCACCCTAGCTTAAATAATAAGATGCCTGATGGCTAAGTGCCTCTTCCCTCCTTAAATCAGTACATTGATATCCACTGCGCTATTCTCGTCACGCATGTGGCGATGTTCGAAGTTATAGAATTTAGGACGTCTGTGGTAGAAGTCTGCTGTACGGGATTCCTGACCACCTTGCTGGCCTGACATTTAGTCAGTTATATCCAAGTGTTTGTTGTACAACAATAGGGAGGTCAGCATGATGCCACCAATTAGTATGTAGTATCCAAGTGTCTATTGCAAGCAGGTACACTGTAACGAGGTCATACTGTGAGGAGGTTTAAGTGTGCTTGAGACACCTACGGCTTTCGTACCGTTTGATAAACTGCGAATTCCACGGGCTCTTAGGAGTGCTGTGTTCTTGCCTCACTCGGCAAACACGCCTGCCTTTTATTGGTTCATCTCTGATATTTTCATGGCATTGTCTAACTGAAAAATACCCATTTGTCCTGCCCCGTGTAAATCTCAATTTTTCTCGCGTAGGCTGTGGAAGCGGAGAGAGCCGAGCTGGAGCTGGTGGTCAAGCGAACGGAGATGCAGGGTCAGCGACAGATGTTTGCCGAGCTCGCCGAACTTCTGTATCAGAAGTGCAGCCACTGGGAGGACCTGAACAGCGTCGCAGTTCCCCATTTGCGCAGCCCCTACGTCATCCTGGAGGCCCGGAACTGCTGCAGCTCGGACCAACGGGATGCCCACGGAGCCGTTCTGAAAAAGGTGATCACGTCATGGCGCTCTGCAAAGGACTGCATGCTTGAAGGAAAAGCATTCTTTTTGTTCAGCTTACAAGTAGCGATGTAAGAAATATCAAATATTGTTCCTATAGTACGTGCTATGCGATTCGATTCGCACTGGAATAGAGTTGTACTCCTTTATAAGAAGCAAGCTCTGGATAGCAGTTCCTGTTTTATACGTGAGATGCCTCTCATGTATAAAAGCAGGGTTCCCTGTATACATTTTCTGGAGAAACACCTATTTTTGTGCAGGCACATTGGCATCTGTATTTATTATTCCAATTATTCAAGCTTCCCAAAGACAAATACAGTCAACACTCAATTTGGCAGTGGCCCTTTCAGATTGTTTTATATGTTTCACCCCGTTACACCCTCGCATTGTAGCGAATGTGCCTTTCAAGCTTTGCTACAGGCGCAAATGTATTGAATAAAGTAAGCCCTGGTTCCAACATTGAGATGATAGATTTGGCAGAGGTGGGAGCTTGAACCCTTTAAAGCCGAGTGTCGCGAATTCACGACATACCGATAAACTTCTAGCAAGCAAGTTGCGAGATGCCTGCCGTCTTTAATGCCAGCTGTCAAGTACACTAGCCGGAAACGTAGCTTTCAGCATTCAAAATCTAGCGCTGTCTTAGGTAAAGTATTCTATGCTAGAAGCAAATCTTATGTAGCTGATTGTAGAGAGCGCAAAGCACGTGCAACAACTGTTACTTGTTTGTTTTTTCTCGTCTGGGTAAGGTAAGCTCTATTTTCAATAATTCCGTTTAACGTGTGTGTATGGACACCCAAGATGTGCCACACGACATGGTAGCATAATCCTGAAGCACATTTTTTGTTCAAGCTCCTCGCTTCTGTGACATGTGTAGATCAGTGACATACCTAAAGGTATGCATTTTAGTTGCATTTTAGATAATTCAAGTGCAAAATCAGTTACAGATTGCTATTTGAAGTTTCCCGCTATTGCTTCATCAACCGGGCCAAGAGAAACACTGTCATGTTGCTATCTCACAAAAATATGTTTATGAATCCTGTGCAACTTTTTTTTTTCTGCAATCCCGCTTTGGGTATTCCATGCCAAACGTCCCAGCCATTTTGGCGACCATCTCAAATGTATTTGAAAAAAAAAATTGTGCTGATTTAGTGCATTGAAAACAGTAAAACGGTGGAATATTTCTGACAGAAAAAATTTTTTGGTCACGTAGCTGCTTTCTGAACTTCTTGAAATGCTGTTTCGGTGTTGTTTGTGGAAAAATTTATTTTAAAAGTATCGCTCCTTCTTTCCGTACCAAATTCGAACTACATGTTAACCAAAAATTTTCGTGTAAAATGTTTGAAGCTCAGTAAAATTAGTGCAGTTTTACTGGCACAGGGGCCTTCAAGAATTTAGCCAAAATGCATTGTGTTTGCATTTTTTTATTGCAATACTGCACTTTGTGTGAATATCTGAGTAGTAAATACTTACTCCACAGAAGGTATACTTTGAAGAAAAGAAATATTTGTAGACCTCTCAAGCTGTCAAAATTGAGGAGAAAAAATTACAAACTTAGCAAAATTGTCGTTTTTGTCCAAATTCAGATGCAATATGCACCCTGTGGTGGTCCAATTAAAACTCATCTTTATACCTAAATCAAAAGCAAATGGGGGACGAGGGTCTTAAAGAAAACTTTATTTATTATCCTACTGTCATGAAAATCGCCATGCATGTGTACCATTCAATGGAGATTTTAAATCTACAAACGCAATTCAATTATCTCGCTTGGAAAAAAGTAATAACGAATTAATAATAACGAATTTTCACATTTCAATTAGGTAACTTTTACAGGCCGTTATGGTAGCTTGCAATAGAAAAAAAGTTAGTTTTCAAAACTGCATGCTTCCTTTAAAAGGTTCATCCCTCAGACTAAATCAAACTAGATGCCAGAGCAGTTATTTCTTTGATCAGAAATAATTTTTAAACTGGGAAGGTAAAAATGAGTTTCCACTGATTAGGTGGTATTCGTTATATAATTACAATTCTATCAAGGTTGAGAGAAAAAGAAAATCTTTAGCCTGTAGTTCAAATGGTGTGGAAAGAAATGGTACCAAGTTTGTTTAGATGTCTTCACAGAAACTTGCTCAAAACTTCTGTAAGGCGCATTCACTTCATAAAAATAACAATGCCAAGGAAATTTTTTTCAGTTTTAAAAACATCTGTAATTTCAAATATTAAGCTTTTAACAAAAAGAAATGGTATTTTTCCATAATATAAAAGCTTTCCAAAACATTTTTTCTACTACAAGTACCTCAAACTTCAATTTTCGAAAGTCGGCACTTTTTACAATTTTGTGCTATTTTAAGACCTTTGTCTTACCTTAACAGACTTTTCAACTAATAAAAAAATGAAAGAATCGAGGTCAATGAAAAGAAACAAACAATGCAATATCTAGGTTCCGTGCTATCTTGCGTTTTTTTTTCTTATGCAATTGTAATCTGGATGAAAATAAGACACTATAGTCATCGATGATACTGTCAATTAGCACTATAACATGGTTCCATAGACAAGTTAAAAAAAAAATTCCGAGCAGCGCTGTCTGTGCACATGTACAGGAAACGACCAATGGCCACCATTTTGCATGAGCAGTAAGTGTTCAATTATTATTTGCCCATTTGTGTGCTGTAATTACTCGAATCTAACGCGCACCTTTTTTCTGGTTAAGCCAGTTCATAAATCGCATGCGCGTTAGAATCGAGTACGAAAAAGAAAATAAATACGGTCATTCTATTGCCATCGGCATTTCCAAAATGGCCGCCCCTACGTGCGTCGGCATGGCGCGTCGGCCATTTCTGCCTATGTGTTTCCCATGAGCAGCACTTCGTACGTGTACTGAGTAGTTCGTCATCTTGTAGTGCATTAGCATCGACGGCATGGAAGGGCCAACTTTAAAAACTCGACGAGTGCACCACGATGTCGCTTTTAAAAAAAAAAGTCATCACGTGTACCGAAACGGACGGAAATCCGGCCGCACCGCGGTCGTTCGGAGTTCCCGAAACGTGCGTGCGGGACTGGCGGAAACAAAAGCAGAAGATTGTTGACAGCAAAGATAAAGGCTTCAGTGGACCACAGCAGGATCAGTTTCCGCTAATTGAAGAGCTGCTCGGCGAGTATGTGATTGAGCAGTGAGCGGCACAGCGGCCAGTGACGACAGAACTGCTTCAAGTGCAGGCTATGCAGTTAGCCTTAGAAAAAGGGCTAATGCAGACCAGTTTAAAGCGAGCAGGTGCTGACTAACTAACTTTATGAAGAGGAAAGGCTTTTCCCTCTAAAGGCGAACGGGCATATGCGAAAAGTTGCCGGAGGAGTACAAAGAAAAGCTTCACAGTTTTCAGAGGTTCGTCCTAAACTTGCGGCACAACAACGGCTACCTGCTTGGGTAAATTAGGAATGCCGATCAGACGCCTCTTTACTTCGACATGCCTGGCACCACAACCGTCGAGAAGGGGGCGAAGCAAGTTCGCGTGGTGACATCGGGCCACGGTAAAACCACAGTGACGGCAATGCTCTGTTACACGTCATATGGGCACAAGCTTCCCCCGTACCTCAAATTTAAACGGAAGACGCTCCCGAAAGGAGTCGTTTTCCAGAGTGTTGTGATCATGCGGGCAAACGAGAAAAATAGGTGCGCGTTGCGATCCATGTCTTTCTTTTATTTCGTCGGGGAAACCGAGTGCTCGTTACAATCGAGGGCGCAGTCGAATCGAGTAAATACGGTAATTTACTGTTGGCTTTCTCTTTTGCCTAGGCGAAGGGTCCCGGTGTCACGTGGGCGGATGAACAAAATGAAGGGGCAAACGGTCAGCTGGATCTCGCAAGTCTGCTCCACGCTCCTGATTGGCGGCTGGCCACCACAGTGCGAAGGAAGTCTGTTGCTCTGCCGTCCATTAAACTCGACGACTCCTTTGAAGGTGAGTATTTTTGGCTCTGATTAATCCATCTTGTATCCCTTAAGGGGGCAGCCTGGTCTTAGACATGATCTTGATCAAACTGCTCAGGGTTATGCAGTTTTTCCTGCTGATTTCAAATATTTAATAAGTTTTCCTATAACTCACCTTGTTCCTGAGATAAATTAAGTCCCTGTTGTTTAAGGCCGCCATAGAAAAAAAGTGCTTATTTAGAAGTGATATTTAGGATATGCCAACGTAGACTAATGAGTGGAAGAGTTTTTTTTTTTTTTAGGCCTTTATTGGTTCTTTTACAGCAAAAAGAACTATCCATTTTCAAAAGCAGTTGGAATTGTGCCACAATTTCGATTGGTAATTAATTAAAAAGGCATGCGCTCTGAATTCTGCTCTCATACTTGCATTCTACACACATACAGGTTTCCACTGCAAAAAGAATGATTATTGTACCTGCCCTAGCTGCAGAGATATTGAGGCCTCAAAATTGAATAGTCTCAAATTTATTTTTTTGAGAAAAATGAAAAAAAAAACTGAAAGCACACAGTTTCTTCAAAAAGCGACAATCATGGTGCGCATGTTTTGCAATTCTCATAAAGGCGCTCATAAATTAGTAGTACAGCTTTAGACACAGGTGCTGGCAAATTATAAACAAGCCTCCAAGTCGGCTCAGCATTTTTTTTTGAAGGTTCTGCATGTTAACAGCAAGAATCTGGACAGTTAGAATGACATTACAAAAGAATTACTACTTCTTGGTGCATGAAAATTCGCAGAGAGATGGAAAAATACTTGTAAAAACCAATTATGTCAATTTTAAAAAATGAATTTTTTTGTAACTTTTTGGTCCCAAAGACCAGTCTGCCCCCTTAAGGCCTTGCTGCCAAGTATCGCAACAGGGCTGCGCATAATCACAATTTATCACAACTATGTTTGAACTGTTAGTGTTGCCATACACGCTTATTTGTTTTATTTTATTGTGATAGGGTTTCATCCACTGAACAAGGTATATCGGGTCGTGTCGCAGTGTTTGGAAACATTGCGATGGTTTCAGAATATTTCTGTTAAGATGACACGCATAACATGAGAAACTGAGCTTGCTTAGTCTAAATCTAAGGTGAGCTTCAGCAATAATGCTGGAAAATTTGACACACTGTATAAAAGCGGACTCGTTTCACAGAGTAGCAGACCATTGATAACCAACGTTCTTGGTGACCGTTACTGTCATTCGGCGAGTGTTGCCTGAACTTTGATCCCTTCTTGTCCTGGGCCCGAGTTCACCCACTGGGGTTTGGTTCATCTTTACTGTTTTTAGTTTTAAATCATTTGCCATCACAGTGTGTTTAAAACCAGTACACACTAGCAAATTTTTACCGTAGTAAGTGGTCTAATTAGTTGGAGGCTCTGTTAGGCACTCCTCTCAGTTTGTTCCTATTCTTCTTTATTGGCTCTGGCTTTGGATCAGGCTGCACAGGTGACGTGACGTTCGTCCGCTTTCCGAACGGATCCCCGCACCCGCGCCGCCACAGGCGTAGCAGGAGCACGGACGTCGCCAGCACATCGGCGAGTCCATCGTGGAGCTCGATGCAGTCGAATGCGGCGAATGAGACGTTCGTCAGCGACACTCCCAAGCTGCGAATGTTCGAGCCAAGTGAGTAGTTGCACTTCTCTATTCTTGTCTTTCAGCGCTCCGCTGAACTTTCTCGATATTACACTCAACTCGGAATGTAACGAAGTTGCATATGACGTCCCTCAACCCGTTCCTCACCGCACACGTGGGTGCAGTGATGGCAAGCTACTTTTTTTTTTTTGCGAAGGCAACACATCTTTGCAGTGCACTTAGCCGCCTCACTCAGAGGCAGCGTGAATGGCAGCGCATTTTAGTTGTTGCCTAATAAAAGCGTGTGGTAGGCACACAACTGTGATACGTCCCGTGCGGTAATCATTTCGCTAAAAAAATCATTTTATATATGGTGGTGTTTACAACCTAACACCATCAGCACACTGCGCTGTCATAGTACAGTGAAATCTCTGTAAAACGAACCCAACAATAACGAACTTTTAAAAAAGTACCAAACTTTTCAGAATAACGAGTGTTAATTTAGTTCTACGTTATATTAACAACGCCTCAGTACTAAGAGCTTATGTTCTGAAATCCATCGCAACCACCGGAGCGATACGCAAGCAGACGACAAAGGGAACGGACGCCTTGCTTCTCGAAAGACGCGCGACGGTGTGGAGGAAAAAAAAAAGGCCGACTTTCTTTTCTTTCTTTTTGTTGAAACGCCGACGCTGCAGGTTTACAAAGCGAGCGCAAAGGCGAGGGCAACACGGGAGGGCAAGGTCAGCGAGGCAGATTGGGAGTTGCGCAACAGGAAGCATGGGCGCGGGAAACCTGAGACAGCGAGAGAGCAGAAAACGAAGTGCGACGAATTTTCTTTTTTACCATTTTTTTTCTTCGAAAGAAACGATGACAGCGGTGGTTCTTCGGGTTTTTCTTTGGAGGCCTTGTTTCTTCAGTCGTGTTCATCTCTTTTCGGTAATTACTTATCGCGTTCGCAAAGCAAGTCGGCGTTCGCGCTGCGGTGATACTACAAATGAGTTCATCTCTGCTTGCGACGATGAAGCGGAAGCAGTGTTCGCTAAGCGAGACAATGGATATTCTTCGGCAACTGGAAGGAAAAAAGCAGGCTGTTGTGACCAAAGAACCGAATCGCACCACAGAAATGTGGATGAGCTGAAGGCCTTCGCGCTGCAAAAATTGTGCTGCTCGCGTCAAGAGAAAAAAAAAATACAGACTTCTTTGAAGTAAACGTGCATTTTATTGTTTACTTGTGCATTTGTTTTTTTTTTCCGTGAAAAACGAGTTCAAGGACCCATCGTTGTAAAGGTAAGTTGTTTTGGTCGGTTGGTTGCGAAACTTTATTGTGGTCCTGCAAGGCACGCGTCAGTGCGCAGCGGGCGACTCCCACGTCGGTGAAAAATAAGTATTTATGGTTAATTTTCGAGCTTTCACTATAGCGACCTTTTCCGCGGTCCCCTGAAGTTTGTTATACCGAGATTTCACTGTAGGCAGTTATAGTTTACGGTTAACGATATAGTGGAGTTTAAGGGAATGGCGTTACCATGCAGCAAATGTTCGTTGTGGACAGCGTCTTATAGTTTAGCGGGCTAGCGTTTACGTGGTTTACGGGCCCCAGCTAAGACGATTGGTTAATAAGTTAAAGAGAGTGAAAAGGAATTTTAAATATAACGAGAATGTTTGCCTATGCCACAGTGTGAAGCGTTGTTAAAAGTTTATTTGACTAATAATAGAAGCAAATAAATATGAACCAAAACTCATGTTGCCAATTTGTTTACATCGATCTTGTAGTTAGGCCGAGACATGTTCGAACTGGGAAGCTATCTCATAAACTATGCCAACTTATCCATAATACTGTTGTTGGAGCTAACTGAAGGCAAGCGAAGCCACTTTAAACAGTCGTTTGCTGCAAGCAAGGTGAATCTTTTAACAACTACGCCAAAATCGCTTCGAAGCGGGCGTTCGAGAGTGCCACCATGTTTATGTACACTACGTATGCGCATGCGCACTTCTATTCCGTTATCACGGTACGCCCGGTATACTATAACTGTCTAGTGACTCCTTCGGGTTTTAAGTCTGCCTCAGCCCATAGCATACACTTTGTACGCTGCTAAGGCCACTAACTGATAATCTTGTGAAAGTGCTCAAAGCTATGAGATGAGTGGTACGGCAGAGGCATGGGCTTCACTTAAATGCCACTATGGATCTGCAGTTAGGGCGGAAATTTTGAAAAATTTTGCGCTGTGAAATCCTATCACAACAAATTTTCAGCGTCTAACATTTTGGGCGTTTTTTTCGCGCTTGTTTCGTTTCCTGCGATTCTGCAGCTTGACATCAATGAGTCTTGTGAAAGTGTTGTGAAAGCAAGTTAATATTCAGGCATGTCCAAATTAGCAACGGTTGACTACTAATGTATATTCATAGCACTTTACCTATGACAAGACTATTCATCCACATTGTTGTGATCGATAATGTGTTTATGAGTGTTCGTTGTATCAAGGTCAGTGTGCATTGTTGTTATGGCGCAGATTAATGGGCATAAAAAATCTGGGTCACAGGCAACCTGATTTTCTACTAAGCACAATGAACTCTGCAGGTAACGCCTATTTGACGCATTGAGCATGTGCCGTAGAGACGCTTTTAAAGGCTGCACCATTACGTGGCAAC
Source organism: Rhipicephalus microplus (assembly GCF_043290135.1). Taxonomy (NCBI): domain Eukaryota; kingdom Metazoa; phylum Arthropoda; class Arachnida; order Ixodida; family Ixodidae; genus Rhipicephalus; species Rhipicephalus microplus. The sequence continues at coordinate 60,416,890 of NC_134707.1, read as the reverse complement.
CCATAGCCGTAAACTTAAATTGTCGAGTTAGCAAGCAAACTCAGCCCTCTTTTAGGTGAAAATGGTTGAGGCCCGTGTGCTTGCATTTAGGTGCATGTTTAGAAACCCCAGGTGGTTGAAACTTTCAAAGCCCTCCAGTAGGTGTAACCCCCAAACCCCCAAACCGACAATAACCCCAAACCGACAATATCATCATGTACATAATGATATTGTCGGTTATGATAAACCATAACAATCATTGTCAAACCTCATAACAATGTTCCATCTTACATGAAAAGTTCGTTATAACAGAAAATTTATTATAAAAGTGTATTAAGACTGTATTTATTGCAAGACTATTCTTCATTTACTTCGTTACAATCAATGTTTTGTTACACAGTCAAACCCTTTTTTATAAGAGACAAATGGGTATAATAGACTTTAGTATGCCTACAGTAAAATATGGGGAATATGAAAATGCATACGAGGTCCCCTGCTTATAAGACATCTTGTATAAAAGACAAGAATTGCTGCCTGGAGCATGCCTGTTATAAAGGGGTGTAACTGTATCCGGGTTCGTTATATTGGGATTTGAGTGTAATAGTGTGAGCTGGACCCCCTCTCGTTACATTCCGTGTTGCAGCACTATGTTGTCACAGCGGCAATAAAGCATCGCACTTTTGCTCTCTTCCAGTCTCGTCTCCGCAGGCGTCCACGTCGAAGGCCGCACCGCAATCACGGAAGTTTGCAAAGTACCGCCCATCTATTGGGCACAAAGAGAACTCGGCACCGCGATCCATCTTTGGTGAGTCTGGTTGCATTTTCAGGGCAGCGCGGCATAATGTTGATAGCACTGATTGACATTGACGTACACTCAGGCCTCCTCCTTATAATGAACTTGCATGTTACACGAAAATAACTTCGTTATATCCAAAACTTTGTTATATCCAACACTATATCTATTGTAATTATTCTTCATCTACTGCATTATAACCAATATTTCGTTATATCCAGTTCGTTATATCGAGGCTCCTGTGCACTTGAATTTTGTACTGCTGGTCCTCTTTGGTGTCTCTACAGCTGTGGCAAGAAATATGCACATTGTACTGCAGTTCAGCATCGGCAAGAGGCACATCAGAAACATAAACATGAGTTGGTTTTGAGTGACTAGAAATTCGTTAAACAAAGTGGCTGCTTTAGTTCAACAAGTGCCTCTGCTAAGTTCGGTTTGTACTTGAAATCTGCACTTCAGTTCAACTCTCCGTTAGTAGACTCCTGCTAATGGAGTGTATCGTCTTGGTTCCTTAATGTTCCTTTTTTTATCTAGCTAGTCTATGTACATCTGTGCGAGTACAAGCTTTTCATGAGTAGGAATGCATGTAACATGCCGTGTGCTGTTAACCAAAAGAGAACTTCAGCTAAGTAGTGATTCCCAACTCAATTACATTTTCCCACTCAAAAGTGCACTGTTTAGTTATTTGAACTTTTGCTCGTTTACATAGTGTTCCTGCATAAAGAGGCATTTCAGGAACGACTTGGTAACAAGAAGTTTGGCACACATGTATCGGGTGTGGTACGTGCCATCATGGCCAGCAGTATGCCTGATCTGTTCTAGTGCAATGAATTTTCATCGTTTTGACCCTGACATGATTTGCCAAATCATTGCATTATTTGGTTAGGCAAATTTGGGGGCGAATTTGACAGTGCTTGCTCCAATGTAAATATGTCTCTGAATCCAATGTGCTACGTTGTTCTGTGGATTTAAAGTACAAACTTAAAAGGTAAAGGCAGTATTGATAAGCTTATGAGAATATTTGAATGCTTCGAGTATCTGAGAACGAATACTGCGGTATTTGAATTCGCCACGAATTATATTTAAGTTATTGAAACTATCGAATTAATCGAAAAGACAGAATAGAGATGCACATTAATCCGCATGTAACATTTTGTACAGCTGGTTTCACGGCAGTGGAAGGGTATGGATCCGCAAAAGCACCTAATCAAGTGCATATTAATTCGCATGTAATCGTCTCCGTAAAAGTGGTTTCACTGCAGCAAAGAGGTGCTAAGCTGTGAGAATGCGTACTTGACGGAACTCCGCACTGCCGCGAAGCCCCATTTCAAAGTTAAACAAAAGTATTATTCACACAGATTCATTTCTTCTTTAGTTTAAAATCTTGTTATACTGACTGCTGCGCCCTAAGTATAGCAAGTTTTAAAACGTAACATATTTTATAGGCTATCACTTGAAATCTACTGCAAGTCAGATCCAGCCAAAATTCAAAGTTGCGTCTACAAAGTTGCACAGGCTTCGTTGTAATGTTTGAAAAATATTGTGCCGGTTAGTTAGGTCCTGAAAATATGCCCATTTTTCTTTATAATATGCGATATGTGTGCTATTCAAATTCGATTCAAAATTACTCGAGCAAAATCACTTCTTCCTTCCAATTCACTTTGAACCTAAAATTCGCTTTTGGCACAAGCCTAAATATTGGGTATTTTAAACTCAATAAAAATAAGATGCCCTTGCAATACTGTAGCTTAACAATGCGGGTGCGTGCAGTTTATTTTTAACGGCTCTAATGCATATTTTTGTGCATTCATTGGCAGTCAGGATACAAACAGGTTAGCACTCAAAAACTTTCTCTGGTTCCTGTTTTTGCCGGAACTCATATTGTTAGTTTTCCTTTTTTTTGACAAGCTTGTGTGCAGTCGAATCTTTAACAGCCGTATATAGTTACTAGTGTGAGATTGTTATCTGGAGTTTTCATTTGCAAAAGCTGTTGTAATGTGTTAAACGTGTTACATTTGTGCATGACTCTACATTTCACAATTACCTGCTGCGAGATGTCCTACATGACTAGTGCCCCTACGGAGCGGTAGTGTATTTTAAGCCTTTAAGGTGAAACCCCTGGCAGCTTCTATGGAGTGGTGGTAGCTTCTAGACCACAGTCCAAGAAGTCGAATTCAGTGGTGGAAAACCTGCGCCAACTGCAAATGACTGCGCCATACTGCTTCAAAGGGTCTTTTTTTTATCTCATTTGTGCCATTGCTGCACGACAAGGTGGTTTTGGAACCGAAATACACCTCTGTCCACTGCCAGGACCACTAGAGCATAGCTCGCAGAAAGCTCGCATAGTTGTGTTAATGCACCATGCTTCTCGCCTCATGTGTGCTCGGTGGGAAGTGGAGTGGGCGCAAGCGGCTCGGCTCAGTGTGTACACCAAGTAGGTGAAGCACCGCATGCAGCTAGCCAGTAGACGATCTCGCAACCGTACCGCGTCTCAAAAAAATTGTCTGCGTTCGCTAAGTAGCAGATCGCGGTACACATTTACCGTGGACAGCGATTATGTCCTTTTCATCACAATGTCAGTCACTGTGCTGGCTGCGTGCACCTGACGTGCGAACTTCGCAGTATTTTAGAAATGATCTTTGGTGTCGCTTTTGCTTGCCATTGGACAATCGTGCGAGTATGGCGAACGTTTCTGAACATTGGTAAAATGAAATAAATGGCATCGTGGGGGCCACTTTAGGCAATAGGTAGTTTTCAAATAGCGTACGCTAAGTTAGTGGGCGTTGCAGGCGTAGGGTTTGCGTATGGGTTCCATATGAGTTTTTGAATAGCGTTTGTCTTCCTAAACTGCCAAAAGGCTTTGCAAGCCTTGCGAGTCGCAGGCTATTTCGGACTGTTTTGCAGACAGACCCCAAACGCTTACTGCGGTTGACGTTATGACACACGTACAGTGGCAGCGACCAAAATGCAATGTTTTGCAATACGCTATACAAATACAAGGTAATAGTGCACAGATAGGTAATAGTGCACTTCAGGTTGTAAAAGGTGTTTACTTAGAACAGGTAATAACCGCAGAGACGAACCATGAGATGGAAGTAACTAGAAGAATAAGAATGGAGTGGAGCACGTTTAACAAGCACTCTCAATCATGACTGGTAGATTACCTCTATCCCTCAAGAAGGTATATAACGGCTGCGTCTTGCCGGTACTTAGCTAAGGCACAGAAACCTGAAGACTTACATAGGGTTCAGCCTAAATTGAGGGCAACGCTGTGAGCAATGGAAAAGAAAATGGTAGGTGTAACCTCAAAGGACAAGAAGAGAGGTGAGTGGGTCAGGAAACAAACCGGGGTTAAGGATATCATAATTGAAATCAAGAAGAGGAAATGGACATATGCCGGGCATGTAGCGCGTAGGCAGGATAACCACTGGTAATTAAGGGTAAATAACTGGATTACCAGAGAAGGTAAGCGGGTTAGGGCAGCAGCAAGCACAGGACCGAGTTGACTGGCTCAACATGAGAGAGGCCTTTGTCCTGCAGTGGACGCAGTCAGGCTTATGATAACGATGATTCAAAAACTCCCGAATATTTGCTTTGGCACTGTATTTATTTGTTTTTTAAAAGTGACGGCACACGTAAAGAAATGCAAATCAGTACTTATAAACGTGGGTAGGGGGGCTGCCACAAATTTCCACTCCCCCTTACCTCGAAGGGGAACCCTGCACACAATTATGTACGGTTATGCACGTGGTTATGTACACCCACGCTTAGTGCATAGTTAGCAGTGTTTCCTGCAGGTTGTCCGTATGTGTGTACATGTTAATGAGGTTTTACTGTAACGAGCTTTGAATATGTGTGTTTGCATGTGCGCACTACTATGAACTTTATGGTATGGCTTGCTTGTTGGTGCAATATCCTTCACTACCCTGTGTGAGTGCTTCTGTACAGAATCCTACTTTTGTTTACTTTTGTGCTTATCTCGTGCACTTGCTGCTTCTGTATTAATGATTACGTAAAGCGAGCGAACAATAAATTAAAATAAAACTAACTTTTCTTCCTCTGTGTGTGTCATGGAAAGCCCGTGCGTGCACCAAACACAGAGGTAGCTGCTCTGAAATGCTGGAAGGCGTTCTCACCACTGCAAATTGCCTGTTCTCTGAGAAAAATATCCATACTAAAATAATCGAGTTTTCTCTTTTTAACTGGACTAAGGATTTATATTTCGCATTTTTTCTCACGCCAAACACTACATCTGGGTCTGTCCCGAATTTATTGCGGTAAGTATTTACTCTTTAATGTTTGGCTGGTGTTCTTGACATCTTTGCAAGTGGCTCTCAAACCTGCCATGGAATGTATTGTTGCCATTGTGTGGCTGTCAAGCATCACAGCCGTGGTTGGCTACACATTTCCTTAGAGGCTATTTGGATGAGACGGTGATGACAAAATATTTGCGGATAGCATATGTAATAAAAAGTTCAATAACATCCTCCCCCTTCAGGGGCGAGCTTTTGTCTGTGAAAGTGTGTCATATTTGCACAACCTTATTTCAAGGCACGTATCCTCTCGCAAGAAATGGGCCTGCATTATTTTTATATCATTAATCCTAATTAGCAGGTAGTTAAAGATTTGTTTATTTTGGAGCCTGGATGGACTTTCCAAGCCAAAATACAGGCAATTTGTTATTGCTTTATCTATTTCTGTCATGACTTCCAGGGCCGGAGGTGTTGAACAGCTCGTCTAACGTGGCAGTGTCTTGCAACAATATGTGCCGCAGTGAAGCTAAATCAGTGCTACTTGTCCAATAAGCAATTATATCGGGCCATTCGGTATGAATCCACCTTGGTAGGAAGTGCAGCAACTTGTATATACTTTTACTATATGGTATACTTTTACACTTATACTTTACATATATATACATTTACACTTATATAACTTATACTTGTCCAGTCTGAAAACATGTAAATCTGGTTTCGAGCCGGTCGAATGAACACTCGGTGCCTCACAAGCCTTCACGGTTTATGTGTACGATTGCACACACGTTAGCCCTCCTGTAGAAATAAAAGCATATCAATACTTGCGTGAAACATGCGTGCACCCTTCAACGTAATTTTTATCTCTAAAAAGTTGCTTTAAGATTATGAAAGCAGCCGTTTCGCGCGACTTTCAACAGATGCTGTCAGTTTGAAGCGTGGGAGTACGATTGATGCTCCAGCTGCAGAAATGAGACAGCATCAGCTAATTCGTGTAGTCGCCACCTGCCTCGCCAAAAAACGCTCGCAATCAGACAGTCAACTTGTGGCCGGCATCCAGCCACCGTATTTCAGGGTAGCTTTCTAAAGAGTATGACAGTTACAAATTACGAAAGTTACTTTTATGTCGGGCAGTAGCCATCCCTAAGAGGTCGCTGGCGTCGAGGCTACGCATTCATTCTGAAATTGAACAAGAATGTTTCGGAAACGCTTTCGGAAGAAAAGTTCATTTTCATCTAATGCATTGGTTCACCCATATGACGGCAAGCGTGACAATACAAACGAATGACATTTGCTGTAACTGACGTTAGGTCTACTGTGTGACACGGTCCTAATTGAACGTCCCCGTACTGTTGCACAGGCGAAAGCATCTTAGCCAATGATACGTGTGTCTATCAACCTTGCTCTTCTTCTTGGAGATGGTCTCCTGTGCTGAACTTAAAGAGACCGAATTTTTCAATAAGCTGTTAACATCATTTCACTGTTCGCTATCTATCATTATGTGCCCAGTGCAGCATAGCTTCAGCTGCTTTTGCACCATTGAAAACCAAACAAAGTAACTAAGAGATGCCCATCTCTCATTTTCAGTGGCACCAGGCAGCATAAGAAGCGGTGCTCAGTCCGTGAGAAGAACAATGCGGAAAAGCATGAGCACCTCGAGTCTGCCACAGTCGATATCAGCAGCGACTCCAACTTCCCGGACTGCTGTCCTGGTGGCAAACCGGCCCCCGCAGCCGGCCAATCGGTTTCGCCTGCACCAAACGAACAGGCGCAACCCACGAGGAATGCGCCTGGGCGTTTGGTTGACGAGCCGGTTGTCGCTCCCGTGTGGCATGGCCTGCACTGTGGAAGCGGTCCGAACTGTGACATTTTTTTAAACGCCTTTTCGGTGCCCTGACGCTTGGAAATATTCAGCTGAAAACGCAGTGAAGGTGTTCAGAGAAGCCGGAACGTCTTTCTACTGACGACCACTGCTAGTATCACGACAAACGTCTTCAAAGACTAGCGACCTTTTTGAGGCTTTAAAAAGGGACACTTCTGTGCCGTCTGCGCTTGAGTTTTAACGTGCTTGTGGTGACAGACTGGTCCGGTCACCAGTCTACGCCCCCTTTTTTGTTTTTTTCCAGGTGCTGTGTTATTGTGGGCAGCACGAGGACCGGCTGTGAGGCCACCTCTTAACTGTTGCATGCTTGAGTACACATAACGCGTAGTGCTTCCCGGGCCACTTTCGGAATAGTGCCTTCCCGCTTTTATTTGCAGTTTTGGCGCTGCGGACTCTCGTCCCGCCTAGGCTCCAATTGTTAGCATCTTGGACACATTCCCCAGCTGGCCCCATAATTTATATGCATATATATATTTTTTTGCTTTCGTGCTTAGTAAGCTAAGTGTAACAACTGTTGTATTTTGGAATGGCATGGGATACATTTTTTTTAGCTCTGGGCGCGAAATTTGCTTTTAGCGTTGTGCCGTTTTTAGCCTTGACGACGCAGTGATTGCACTGTTCTTTGAAGTGGTTGCTAATACAAAGCAGCCTTACAAGCGTGACCAGTCTCATGAAAATGTTTGTCTCTCGTTCTGAGCATTCAGATGCATGGAATGTTTTACTCTCCTGACCATCTGGATGAAGAGTGGTATTGTCATGACGCAGTAGCCACTATGTGCAGCCGTATAGCATGTATGCATCTGCATGTCTTTGTGAAATAACGAACTGCCACCTGTTTGTACCCACATTCTTGTGTCGAGCAGTAGACTCTTTCAGCGTTGAGGAAGGAAAATGCCGAGAACAGGGTTGCCGATGTCTGGGGTCGAACAACTGTGCCATTTGCGCCATTGTGCGCCAAACTTGTTTACCTGCGCTGAACCACTCCTGCTGCGCCAAACTTGCTTATCAGTGCCATAGTGGGCCGCAACACCGCAATTTAGCGGCAAGGTGCGAAAGTCATCAAGCGCCGTGCCCGGAGAAGTGTCTGAAGCACCGTCTGTTTATTTAATCGGAATGGTTGTAGTTTCGGTTTCTTAAAGGCTCGCTCCAGCAGCAGCCGTGAACTTTGATCTAAGGGCCCGGTCTCGATTGCTAGGCGCCTGCGAACGCAGCGGGCATCAGTGCGAATGGATTGTGAACCCTTCTACATGCGAAAAGACTGCAAGAAGTGCCTTTCTTTTTGGCGCAGCTGTATTCTTTTACACCAGCATTTTGTAGAGTTGCACGATACCAGATTTAAAAGAGTTGGCTGCCAGCCTGACCATTTGTTGCTGGTGTGTTCATCGTTTCACCCTTCTGCTGAAACTTCTTTTACAACTTGGTGGCAGCATTGAGAAAAGGAAAGAAATGATGGCAGTAATGGTGCTCAAAAGAAGCGGGGTTGGTGTCCTGTTCCTGGAACAGCCTGGCAAAGACAGGTGCAGATCACTCCTAATTGAGCGCATGTGCAATATTCTTGTTCATTTGGCCGCTGTGCTTCGCGCTTGCCGACTCGGTGGCTTGACACTCGTGCGTTCTGGTCAAAAAAGAAAAGAGTGTCTGTGCATAACGAAAAGGAAAAGTGGCTGATTCCTCTCTCTGAGAATCGGTATTGTAACACGAAAGTGAAACGTGTATGCACAGTAGTAGTTAAGCGTTTATTGTTCACTGTTTTGACGCAAGGGCAAAAAAATGAATGCTACACCAACAAATTGCAAAGTGACGCGAAGAATTGCAAGCTGCTAGAAAGTTGCAGCGCGTACCTCAAAGCAGAAAACATGCACGAAACGGGCGTGCACAGGACGGGCACGGACTGAGAGCTGTCACGTCTCGACACTTAAAGTGCGCTGTTGAAACCCTCAAAAAATACAGAAGACGAATGCGAATTTTCACAATCCTTACTTGGTGTATGAACAGCGTGCTTCTTTCGTAAGCGTGGCAGCGAGCGGAGTGACTGTGCATTCGTGCTCTGCTGAATCAAACGTCTGATAAGTGCGTGCGCAGGAGAGACAATCTTGAGGAGGCGGTGCTCATCAAGAGGTGAAAAGCATGGAGGAAGGAGGCGACGACCTTCAGAGCGTGCTGAATGCGAGCTCGTGGCGCCATCTTGCTACTGATAATAAAAACGCACTCAAGTTGTGAAGCTCTGAGGACTACCAAATGGTACAGGGCATATATTAATTGCTTGCTGTTGACGCTCTTGACGATGTACGTTCTGTGGCTTAGTGGTATGTGCTGCAGAGTGATAAGTTGCTGGTTTGATGCCCTGCAACAGAACTCTTCTTCGTAGCTTTTTTTCCATTGCCATTTGTTAGTATATACTTTATTAAGTCATATTCATGACAGATATGTCGGTGGAGCTGTGGTGGACCCCGGCATAACACTTTTTGAGCATGGTCAGGAAATGCTGCGGATCGGTAGTAGAGGCTCTGAAGAACACGCGAGCCAAATATTATAGCGCTGCACGCAACCAGGAATTCACAAAAAGCTATGAAAGTCAGCTAAAGATTGCTTCCTTTCTCTTGACAAATGATGGAAGGTGCTTTAAAATCACTCGTAGAAAGCCATCTATTAGCCATTGGCTGAATTGAACATGTCGCACTTGGTCATTACAGAAATCGCCGCGGGAAGCGCGAACTTGCCCACTTGTGCGATCACACTAAAAAAGCCGCACAGTAGAAGAAAGAAAAGAGTGCTCAAGGTCACGAGGCGTGACGTATTTTCTTTGCTTCCTGCCATCCCTCCCTGCTCAGTTTCCAGTGCTTTCGTCAGGACGAGAGAACAGAAAATGCGATAGCAGCATGCGACAAATCTTTGTGACTACGCTCGCACTAGAAGGATTCTTTTTTTTTTGTAGCGTTGAGTTTGTGAGGCAATAAGCTCTTCCAGTGAACTCATTCCATGGTTACTTGAAAAAGTGTTTCAGGGCCCCTCTAAAAGTCGCAGTTTCACCGCAAGGGTGAAACAAGGAATGCGATAGCAGCGAATTGTAATGCTATATGAAATGAGGCTGGCAGATCAACTTTGTTGGATCAGATTAGATCCGATGTGACATAACTGTACAAAATGCTGGGGCGCTAGAATACGGCCACTTCAAGGGCTGCACATATAAGTGTGTGTGAGTCGCCCGCTGGTGGCCGCCAAGCTAGCATGCTTGCCGGTGATCACAGTCACCAGTTGTGTCTCGAGCGACCTCTTTCCCTCACTCCCTCACTTTTTGTTCTCTTTCAAGGCCGGTGTAGCTTCGACTGCAGGCCTCCCGGGTGGGGGATGTTATCGCACGCTCCTTCCAAGCGACGGAGATGGGCTGCACCGTTTGGTCTCGGCTTTAGCCGCGTTGGTCCCCCCCCCTCTCCGCCTGGATGGAATGAAAACTAGTCCCACATCGGTTTTGCTGGTCCCAGAATAACTGCAATAGTTGCAGAGACTCCTGTGGTGGAATGCTTGCAGAGCTTCCTTTTTTGTATATATTTTAGAAGGCCATGCATGCAAGTGCTGAACTATACAAGACCTTCGTCGTACAACTGACCATGTATGGGAAGTTGCTGACAGCAATGCTCGCTTTTATGTCGCAGGTTTCCACTAAGGCTATTATGTTTTGCCTTCTTTTAATTCTGCTTGTTTTAAAGCGGAAGAGAATGGCCACTGCTTTCAATACTCTGAGAGCTTTCGTAGAGTTGCCGGGACATGCTAAACAGAGCCCTGCGAGACCACTGAGCCATTGTTCAAATGTTTGTCCTTCCAGGTGGCTGTCCTGTTGAGATTTGTAGCATGAAGGCATAGTGATGGTTGCCTTGTTTGCACCAGTTCTGTGTAAATGAAGCTAGTCTGATGCTACCCTGATGATGCTGTTGCTGGTCAAAGATTTCACGTTTGCTTTTGGAACACAACACATTGTCACTGTTGCAAAGGGCTGCCTTGTTTGCAGCAATGCATCTTCTATTTTTGTCAATTATAAAATCTATAAAACATTATGCTGTCTTGTAACTCACGCTGTTATATTGTCAAGGTGTTAAGCCATGCTTTGCATCTTGTATTGGCTTGTGGATATATCCCGTGCCTCTGTATTGAACTCTACAGTAACTTAACTGGTGTGGCAGGTGCACTCCACGAAGGGGCTGCTTGCGGAACTTTGACAATACTCCTTTAGAGGGAGCTCTGCTTATATGCTTGTCCAGAAACTTCAGTAAATATTGTTGGTGTTCCTTCCTGTTCGTGGACTGCAAACCAAAATCTTTGTGAGCTGTGAAACATTTCTGAAAATGAATTGTGAATTTCGAGTCTCTCGGTTGGTGTGGTTGCATCACACTATTTTCAGGCTGGTAGTTTTATGACGAAAGAAATAGTTGCTTGGAGCTGGTAGAATGCTTAGGCAATGCAGTGAGCTCGGGACAGTTCTTGTGCCACTACTCTGGGCACTAAGTTGAATGGGAATTCTCTATGTGTGTAACATTCTCATGTAGCATGCAAATTCATGTGTGTAAATTTACCCTGTATCTTGCAATAAAATGGCAGCAGAACCATTGTGCCCCATGTCTACACAAGGCTAAGCCCCTTCTCATAACTTTTTCACTCAATGAGGCACGTTTCTAAAGTTCGTCTGTGATGACACACCCCCTCACGTGTTTTAGTGTTCCTCACTTGCTTGCGTTCTCTGCTGTGCACGAAATTGTAAGGTGCGTTTTATCGTAGGTGAATGTTAGAGTGCAGTGTCCAACGGGCAGCGGACGATGTGGATTACATTTAACGCAGAGTTCTTTCGTCGGTACCTGCGGAAACAATGTGCTGTACAAGGATGCAGTAGCAGCAAACGTATGCCTGGTGACCCATGTCTTTCAGATATAAAACAAGGGCAATGGTTCGGAATACTGTATACCTGAATACAGTATTACAAATCATTACCCTTGTTTTTTATCTGGAAGACGTGAGGGACCAGGCCTACGTCCGCTGCTACTGCATCCTTGCACAGCACATAGTTTCCGCAGGTACCGACGAAAAATACTGTATTTCGAACCATTGCCCTTGTTTTTTATCTGGAAGACATGGGGCACCAGGCTTAAGTTTGCTGCTGCTGCATCCTTGCACAGCACATCATTTTTGATGGTACCGAAGAAAGCACTTGGCGTTAAATGTAATCCACATCGTCTGCTGCCCGTTGGACTCGGCACTAAAGACGTTCAAGGTTCTGGACTTTCATGCATCGGTATTCCTGCAGCCTTGTTTCTTTCCTGAGCATGCAGTGCCTACTATTAGCGTTATCGTTGAGCAGATTTCCAAGTTATCTATCACACTGCAATTCGCATATGTAGCGGTAATTTATCCGAGCATAATGCAAAAAAAAGTAGTGCCCGCAGATTTTTTTTGTGCTTATTACAATTTTGTGCAGTCTAATAAGTTTGAGTTATTGTGACCATTGAATAAAACTGATATGTCATGTTTTGGCGTGACTAGGCGTGATTTCATCCTGTTACAACTGAAGAACACAAGCATTGTGCATGCTAAAGAACCAGCGTATGTGAAGCAAATAAGCAACGCTGCAGTTATGACAGGTATGTGCTGTCGGTTGCTTTAATCCATCGCCGCAAGATGCCACGAAAGCCGAATACAACTTCGAAGAAAACGTTACATTGTAAATCTGAGGCGAAGTTAACGGCATTACTCTTAAACATCACTATCTAGTCATAAAGCGGTATTAGATTAGCTGGCGCTTACTTGACACCCACTCGTAGAGGACTCGCCGGCGATCGCCTTAGCGCGAGTTCTTCGATGAGGGGCATTTTCGTCTCAAATTAATTTCGCGCTAGCGCACAGAAAATGACATCGCTTGTTTACCAGCTATCGCGTCACTCCCGCTTTATTTATTTTTTTCCACCGAAAGCGTTTCCTCCCCACATAGATGGCGCTAAGCCCCATGAGCAACTAGGGAGCCTACATGAACGGCCGTTTTTCGTGTGGAGACATCTTAATAAGTGCCTTCAAGAAACTCAGCCAAAACCAGCGGGCAACGGGGCACGCTGTTGCCAGCTTCCACCAAATTCAGCATAGTTTTCTGTGTGCCGCCATTTGGGAGCCAGCCGCCGTTCCCTCCAGCTACGCGAAGTACGGCGCAACAAAAAGGAGCCTGGGCTTTTGACAGCGGTGGTTCTCAGAGTCGTGTAAGCGACCCTGTTCTCAAAGTGAGCGCACGAAAAAATTCGCAGCCCACACACAGACACTTGCGACATAATAGTGAGGTTGCGTTGACACGAACGCAAGCGTGGCAACAGCTCAGACTAGCGAGCGCGTCTCCGTACGAACGCGCGGACGCGTCCCGTTTGTGGGCTTCCTACTCGCAATGCGTGGACGCAGCAACGCCAACTTCGGTTATCTACTCATTCGCGAACACCACGAAACACATATACGTGTGCCGCAGGAAAAAACAGTGAACGAAATACGCAGTACTCACAGAGCAAATACGAGACGCACTGGTGGGCTCCCAGCCGCCTCGCTTCACTTGAGCCAGCCATAGTTGTCGTCGGCCAGGGCTCGCTGGGAAGCGGAACATTCGCACCCCCTTTCTGTTGTGGTTAGTGCAGAGCGGTATGCAGCATCCAGGCATTTTAAGGCTTCACCGGCAGCGTTTAACACGCTACCGCAACGTTCAACGCCGTATTATTGAGAACTAAACGCAACCGGGCGTAGACGCAGACAGCGCGGCGTTGCTGTCTGGCAACATTGTGTTTTGGCGGGCGGCGGCATGTAGTGGGTCAAAGGCTGACATCACCCTAAAAGCGGCCATTCATGTAAGCTCCCTATGAGCAACTGATCAACCGCCACTTTCTGAGCGTATGGACTTTTACGAAGCCTTCGCTACCTCACGTACCTACATTGTACAAAGTTTCACGCTGTAGCTGCATGATAGCCCTTTACGGAGCGTGCGCCCGTGTTCTCGCAAAGCGAGCGCTCAACTGTCCCGTCCCGCGAGGGATGTATCCCCACCTGGCGTCCGGCAGTACACGAAGTATGTCTGCGTGGAAAAAAGATTACTTCAGCCGTCTCTTAGTTGCACGGTAAGGCCTAAGTTTGTGTGGTCGCACGTTCAAGTAAGGCTCTCTCCTGCCTTCTATGCTCTACCGGTCACAGGACAAGAGGACGTCATGTACGACATGGCTACGCAGGTCAAATATCGCTGGTCGTTGGCGATCTTGCAGCTTCGCTTGTGGGCAAGCAGCATTACCTCAGGTATTCTGACGACGCGAGATTGACAAGCACACAAAGCGCCTCAAACAAATACGATTTATCGATCGCAGGAAACAGACTGCAACGACTTCTTCGTCTTTTTCCCTTGGCCAAGGACATTCGCGCTGCTTCGTTGTCCTCACCACTGGCACATACGCGCGGCATTATTCCCCCTTAAAAAAACATCGTCCCGATGTTCAACGTTTGAGAGGCAAGGCGAAACCAAAACTGCACAGTTAGTCACTCAAAGTAAGGCTTCATCCGAAGCACGTGGACAATTTCTGGTGAATGTCTGCGCCGCTTTGAACAGTGCACGCTGTCCAGAACAACCTTGTAGCTGACGTCACTAATGCGTCGCAGAACCTTGTAGGGTCCGAAGTATCTTCGCAACAGCTTTTCGGAGAGCCCACGCTGACGAACAGGTGTCCAGACCCATAATTTGTCGTCCACGTTGTATATGACGGGTCTGTGCCGGAGGTTGTAACACTTGGCATCGTCGTCTTGCTGTTTGGTGATTCGCAACCTGGCAAGTTGTCTGGCTTCTTCTGCTAGCTGGGTAAACTCTTCGGCGTCTGTCTCATTGCCATTATTTTCATGGGGGAGCATTGCGTCTAACGTTGTTGTAACCTCGCGTCCGTAAAGGGGACTAAAGGGTGTCTTCCGAGTAGTCTCTTGACGAGCCGTGTTGTACGCGAACGTGACGTAGGGCAAAATGATGTCCCAGTTCTTGTGCTCTACATCTGCTTACATGCTTATCATGTCAGCCAGGGTCTTGTTGAGGCGTTCGGTGAGCCCGTTGGTCTAAGGGTGATACGCCGTTGTCTTCCTGCGAGCTGTACCACTTAGTCGAAAAATGGTGTTCAAAAGCTCGGCCATGAACGCAGTACCTCTGTCGGTGATGACTATTGCGGGAGCACCGTGTCTTAAGACGATGGCTTCGATGAAAAATTGCGACGCTTCAGCTGTCGTTGCCCGTGGCAGAGCGCCTGTCTCCGCGTATCGGGTCAGGTAATCCGTGGCGACGATTATCCACCTGTTTCCAGTGGCAGACTTAGGGAGGAGGCCCAGAAAATCCATGCCAATTTGTGCAAACGGTGTCGCTGGCACTCGGACAGGCTGCAGCAGGCCAGCTGGTTTGATGGATGGTGGCTTGCGGCGCTGGCAATCTAGACATGCCTGCACGTAAGTTTTGACAACTTCGGCAAGTCTTGGCCAGTAATAGTTCTGCCTTATCCTAGCCAATGTTCTTGCGTAACCCAAGTGACCAGCGGTAGGTTCGTCGTGACAGGCTTGCAGTACTTCACGGCGAAGCGAAGAAGGAACTACGAGCAAGTAGCTGCTGCCGGTGGGTGAAAAGTTCCTCTTATAAAGAACGTCATTTCGCAAGCAGTACGATGGCAGCCCTCTCGCAAATAACTTCGGAACGCTATTCGTTCGCCCTTGTAGGTAATATATAAGTGGTAGCAGCTCAGCATCGCCACGCTGCTGTTGAGAAAAGGCGGCAGTGTCCACAATTCCGAGAAAGGCCGTGTCGTCATCGTCGTTGTCTGGGGATGCCGTCTCAACAGGAGACCGAGAAAGACAGTCGGCATCGGTGTGTCGTTTTCTCGACTTGTAGGCAACAGTGAAGTCAAATTCTTGGAGCCGAAGACCCCATCGTGCAAGGTGGCCAGACGGATCTTTCAAGTTGACTAACCAACAGAGAGGGTGGTGACCGCTGATAACGGTGAATGGGCGGCCGTAAAAATAAGGACGAAACTTCAGGACTGCCCATACCATTGCAAGACATTCTTTTTCCGTCGTAGTGTATTAGCTTCAGCTCGAGACAGCGTTCTGCTGGCGTAGGCGATCATGTTTTCGTTGTTGTCCTTCGACTGTACGAGCACTGCTCCAAGATCCACATTACTAGCGTCTGTATGAAGTATTGTCGGCACGTCTTCATCAAAGTGGGCCAGCACGGGGGGTGTTTGCATTCGCTGACGAAGCTCGTGAAATGCCTGCTGTTGGTCTTCGCTCCATCTGAAGGGGGTATCTTCCCGAGTAAGCTGTGTCAATGGCCATGCGATGCGCGAAAAATTAGCAATAAACCGCCCGTAATAGGCACAGAGTCCTAAAAAACGTCGCACTGATTTTTCGTTTGATGGCGTCGGGAAGTTTGCCACGGCAGTAATTTTATCCGGGTCGGGTCGGATCCCTTGGCTGCTCACGACGTGACCGAGGAATTGAAGTTCGTGGAAGCCGAAGTGGCACTTTTCTGGTTTTAGAGTAAGACCGGCCAAGCGTATTGCTTCAAAAACTGCTTCGAACTTTCGTAAGTGTTCCTCGAAAGTCGCCGAAAAGACAATCACGTCGTCGAGGTACACCAAGCAAGTTTGCCACTTAAGTCCCGACAGAACCGTGTCCATGAGACGCTGGAATGTTGCTGGCGCCGAACACAAACCTAAAGAAAGAACCTGAAATTCATAAAGTCCGTCGGGTGTAACAAAGGCGGTCTTCTCACGATCTTTCTCATCCACTTCAATTTGCCAGTAGCCGCTTTTTAAGTCCATAGACGAAAAGTAGCGTGCGTTTCGTAGTCTATCCAATGAATCATCAATACGCGGCAGAGGGTAGACGTCCTTCTTTGTGATCTGATTAAGCTTACGTTAGTAGACGCAGAAACGCAAGCTACCGTCCTTCTTTTTGACGAGTACTACAGGTGATGCCCAAGGACTTTTAGATGGCCGAATAACACCATCTTCGAGCATCGTTTTCACCTGTTTTTGAATTGCCTCACGCTCCTTTGGGACGACTCGATAAGGATTTTGCCGGATGGGTCCGGCGTCGGAATCCGTGATGATGCGGTGTTTAGTCAGTGCCGTTTGACCAACTCTTGATGTAGATGAGAAGCAGCCGTGGAACTTGTGGATCAGCGTGAGAAGGCGGTCTCGCTCAATGGAAGATAACATTGGACCAACGTCGACAGGTGGCGACGCTGCTGCTTCCTCCACTAAATGACAATCTTGTGTTTGCGAGAGTTCGTCAAAATAGCAATAGCCGTGCCTTTAACTATGTGTCGGCGTTCTCTGCTGAAATTTGTCAATAGCAGTTCAGCGCATCCGCCAATAACAGTGATGACAGCCCTGGCGACAGAAATGCCGCTAGTGAATGCGAGCTCCTTGATGTGTTCAGCGATGCCAGTACCGTTTTGTAGCTTGTCACAGTGCACGGATATGAGGGAGCAGCTTCGTGGCGGCAGTATGACGTCGTCATCGGCTATACGGAAGCGAGGTGGCTAGTGTTCCTCTACTGTAGCAGTCTCCGAGCTTACAGTGAACGTTACGCTTCTGTCACGAATGTCAATCACAGCCCCGTATTCGCGCAAGAAATCCATTCCCAATATGAGCTGTTTACAGCACTCGTGGAGAATGACGAGGGTGGCGACAAAGGTGGAACCAGCGATGAAGAGTCGGGCCGTGCACTTTCCCACCGGTGTCATCAACTGACCTCCTGCAGTTCTTATATTGGGTCCCTGCCATGGCATTTTCACCTTCCTTAGTCTTTCGGCTGGCTGTAGGCTTATTATAGAAAAGTGTGAGCCAGTGTCCACAAGAGCCGTCACTTGGTGGCCGTCAATGTAAACGACGAGGTCAGCGCTGATAACGTCGGTTACGTCGGCAGTTGTCTCATTCGTCGAATTAGTCGTTGCTGTCGTATTCTTCGGTATCGGTGGCTTCGAGCTGTCATTTTCTGCAATGGGGGCTGTTCGGAATTTTGATTATTGGCAACCCCACCCCCGAGGTCGCTGCGTCTAGTTTCCCCGTCGCGGACTAGGGGACCTGCCCCTGGTGACGTCGGCAAAACTGCGACGATTAGGTGAACTGGGCCGCGCAGGAGATGGAGAACGTGATCTGGGCATTACTGTATTCTGCGGCGGTGTGTTCACAGGGGCGTAGTTGTACATGCGTCGATCGTCGTACGCAATGTAATCAGGGCAGCGAGGAAATCTCGAGTACTGAGCGTCGCGATAACGGCAAACTCTGTAGACGTGCCCAGCTTCTCCACAATGAAAGCATACTGGTCGACGGTCAGCGGTACGCCACAAATCGGTTTTCCGACGCTGGTAGGTAAGTGGAGATTCACTATTGGGCCACGTTGTGGGGCATGTTGGCTATACGGCATTCGTCTTGTCGGAGGAATCGGTGAGGTTGCGAAAGTGGTCGGTGCTGACAGTGGCTGTGTTTGCAAGTTTGGTGGTGGTCCAGTCATTGGAGTCTGCTGTGCTGAAGGCGCGACGACGGGGCGTCGGACTGCATCAGCATAATTAAAATGTCGTCACACACAATTATAGCCGGATGAAGAGAGAGCCTGGTGGACTTCGTCCCGGACAACGTCAGCGATAAAAGACAATGCCGGCGTCGGTTCAGTTGCTGGAATTAAACCAAGCTGCCGAAGCTCCTCCCTCAAAATCTCCCGGATGACTTCCCGCAGAGGCCTGTCGTTGTCGCAGAGGCTCGACGCAGTTGTAAAAGGCCTACTCGCTCGAACGTTGACCGAGTTCTGCTGGCGGTACCGTTGCTGTAGGGCCCGTTCAATAGCTGTGGCTTCTTTCGTTAACTCAGCTACTCTTGTTGGCGGATTTCTCACAAGCCCAGCAAACAGTCGCTCCTTCACGCCTCGCATTAGATACCGCAGGTTCCTGTCTTCCGACATCTCAAGATCCGCCCTGCCGAAAAGGCGGGTCATGTCATCGGCGAACATAGCGACGCTCTCGTTTGGTTTTTGATATCGAGTTTCCAAGAGACGTTGCGCATTCTCCTTTCTGTCAAGACTACTAAAGGAGTCGATCAGCTGGTTGCGGAAGTCGTCCCACGTAGCCATGCTTCTTTCCCTGTTGATGTACCACGTCTGGGCGCTGTCTTTCAGGTAGAATACACATTCGAGAGCTTGTCCTCTGGGGTGGCCCACTGGTTGTACTTCGCGCAGCGTTCGAACTGGTCCAGCCAGTTTTGTGCATCTTCATAGGTCTCACCATGAAAGCAGTCAGGAATCATGGGATTCTGAAGTGTCATGTGCAATGTAGCTGCAGTGGCCATGGTGGTTGAAGGAGGCAAGCGATTGCTGGCAGTTTCTGGAAAGGAATTGAGCTCGGGAGCTAGGCCTCGCAGACGGCGGCTGGAACGGTGGACTGGTGTGTCGACGAGTGGTAGTGATTCCGGGCTTGAATGTCGGGTCCGCGAAGGGGTGCCAAGCATGAAGACGTACCCAGCACCTCCACCAGTGTGACGACGCGAGATTGACGAGCACACAAAGCGCCTCAAACAAATACAATTTATCGATCCAGGAAACAGACTGCAATGACTTCTTCGTCTTTTTCCCTTGGCCAAGGACACTCGCGCTGCTTCGTTGTCCTCACCACTGGCATATACGCGTGGCAGTATGAGCGTTTTTGTGCGTGTCTGAGCGTCTGGCTGCTCAATAACTCGCGACGCGTCAAGATGCACATTTTAACACAGCAGGTGTCTCAAACACGCACGCCGCACGTGACTGTCCTCGCTTCTTTTTTTTTAATTTAAAGAGCGAAGCTCTTTAGGCGCACACCCCACCGTTGCCGCCATCGAAGCTCCCTGCGCCGGGAAAGCGTGCCGAGCAAAACAACAGGTGCGCGCACCCGACAGATGGCGCTCGCTGAGCAGCGCGCGCCGCGCACTCTCCGTTCATGAAAGCCAGTAGCAAGATCAGGCGCGTAGTCGTTTGCGCACCATTTCTAAGGAGCTTCGCTAGTCGGTTGTATTCTTACATACTGCTCTGTTTTTTTTTAAATAAGTAAGTTGGTGAGCTGTGCTAGCATTATTGGTCTAAAGCGTTGTTTTCGGGAAGCACACTAAGTAGCCATCATTTGGTCAAGCATGAGCGGGATTTCAAAAAAAAACTATGTTTCAGAACACCGCCAGTCCTGCGCGGAATACTTAGCACTGTCACAGCGAAAGCTAGAAAAGCGGCCTTTCAGAGACTTTCTTAATGATGGTGATAACGGTGCTCTTTGAAACATTGACACCTATCCACTCAGGGGGATCGGCCAAGAGTCGGGTGGATACATATACTATATATTGTAGCGATCTTGATGCATGACTGCCATTTCAGTCTCGCGAGGACAGCGTCCAACATTCTCTGAAACGTCGCTGGCGCTGTGCACAGGCCGAATGGAAGCGCTTTAAATTCGTAAAGTCCCTAGTCGATCGAGTGTATCACCGATACGCGGCAGAGGGTATGCATCCCGTTTGGTTACGCTGTTCAGTTTCCGATAGTGTACACAGAATCGAAGGGTGTGGTCTTTCTTTTTAACAAGCACTACGGGAGACGCCCATGGACTGCTGGAAGGCTAGATCACGTCATCTGAAAGCATTTCCTCAACTTCTTTCTCGATGACGTCTGTTTACTTTTTTTTTTGTGACACTCGATATGGGTGCTGGCGAATCGTCCTCGTGGCTTCTTCCGTCATAATCCTATGTTTTGCAATAGCCGTGCGTCGCACCTTAGATGACGCTAAAAAGCAGTCCGAAAATTCTTTTATAAGGGTGAACAATCGTTTCTTTCGACATTCTGGGAGCCTATATGGTTGACGGTAACTGATGAGTCGACATTGCAGGTCTCTTGTGAAGTGGTTGGCGTTGTCGCTAAGCTGCATAGTTCAGTCGCCATGCAGAACTCGTGGAAATAGGCGATAGCCATACTTTTAGCGATGTGCTGACATTCATTCCCAAAATTCGTAAGGAGGACAACTGAGCGGCCATTCGTTAACTGAACAAGACCCCTCGCCTCGCGAGTTCCTTTGTTTAAAAATAACCCTACCTTTCTATGCGCTACTCCTTCGTGGTCACAAAATGCCTTATTTTTGACAAGCACCATTACACTACGGCGTGGTGTCACTGTGACGTCATCATCAACAACGCGCAGAGCAGTAACACGTGGCTTTTTCGATTCCTCCACCGACATATCCTGTTCGGTCGAAAACGTTACACTGGATCTGCGCAGATTAATTATGGCTCCATTTGGCTTGCAGAAAATCCATTCCTAATATAAGCTCCCTTGAACAGTCCGGCAGTAAGATGAAGTCAGCGACGTAAGTAAAGCCCCCTATTTCGAGCCTTGAGGTGCATCTGCCAAGCAGCGTAATAGTGTGGCCGCCTGCCGTGCGTATCTGCACCCTACTCCATTTCATCACAACCATTTTCAGTTTTTTGCCAATTTGTGACTCATTACCGAATAATCAGCGCCGGTGTCAATTAAATATTTCAGCTCGTATGCGTCTATTTTTAACCGCAAATTTGAAGTAATCTTCGCTTATCCTCTGTAAATATAGCATCGTCACCTTGAAACCGTGATGGAGGACCTTCGCAACTGTAGTTATCGATGGCCCCACCTCCACAGGTCGCTGCCTTCAGTTTTTCGGGTGTGGGTTTGTAGAACGGTGCCCAGGCCGCGGAAGAAGCACGTGGGCTGGGTGATCGGTAACGCCTGGGCGACGGCGATCTTGGCTGATGTTGGCCTGGAGTTAGTGGGCTCTGGCGCGCGGACAAGTACTCTTCGATCTCCGTTGGCCGGTCACCGTTTCGAGGGCATGGTGCGTACAACGGAAAGCCCCTTAATCCTGCCTGTCGGTAAGGACAGAACTTATACAGGTGACCTGCTTCCCCACAATGGAAACACAAAGGCCTGCGCTCATGGTCACGCCAGATGTCACTTTTCCGGGGCCTTGGATCCACGTAGCGAGCTACACTACGGGCTCGTGGCAGGCATAGGTGACCTTCGGTTGCAGTGGACGAGGTGCGCTGCGTACCGTCTGTAGGCAAAGAGCGACCAGCGCAACTGCTGCATTGATGTGCGCCGCGGGTTGTCTTGAGTATTTCAGAGTACGTTGGGATGTGTTGGATCGGCTGTGGATCCCGCTTGGGATCTCGTATGATCTGCTTCAGCTCATATCGTACTACGTCAACGACAGACAGTGTTACTGTAGGGTGAGGTGCTTGCGACTGCTGAGCTCTTTCCTGATCACCGATCTGATGAGTTCTTGCAGGGCGTCCATGTCACTTCGCTCGCCTCCAGAGAAGACATTGGCAGGTGAGTAGTTTATGTCCCGACTGTACTGTCGAGCCCACTATTCTAGCGTTTTCTCGATGGCTGTCGCTTCCATATGGAACTCCGCGACTGTTCTTGGTGGGTTGCGCACGAGAACAGTGAATAGCTCTTGCCTCATCCCACGCATGAGGTGGCGCAGCTTCTTATCTTCAGTCATATGGGAATCTGCGCGCTTGAACAGGCGGATCATATCCTCGATGTACAATGCGGCCCTTTCGTTGGTGAGTTGGTTTCTGGTTTCGAGCGCAGCCTGCACCTTTTCCTTGCGATCCGTGCTGGCATAAGTCGCCAGAGCTTGCCGCCGAAATTCATCCCAGGTAGTGAAGGAGGTTTCATGATTCTCATATCACGTTTTTGTAAAGTCCTCCAAAGCAAAGTATACGCAGCGGAGCTTCTCTCTCTCGTCCCAACCGTTCAAATTGCCACTCTCTCAAAGAAGTTCAGCCAATCTTTTACGTCTTCATACGAGTCACCATGAAATACTGGTGGCTGGTGAGGCTGACTGATCACCACGTGTGCCGGTGTTACCTGGCTTGTCATGGTGGTGGCGTCCATTGACTGAGCTCCCCTCGGCGTGAAGTGGAGTGGACTGAATTCTGGTGATGAGTCACCTCAAGGACGGTGACTGGTCCTCTGATGCAAAGGTGTCAGCTCCACAGGATCAGCTCGCTGGTGGTCGGGGCTGCGCTGTGTTGCGTTAATTACCCAGCACCTCCACCAGATATGTAGCGATGTTGAAGGATTTGGGGGGGGGGGGTTATAATAAAACGTATTTATTAAAAGGACGAACTTGTGCCCACAACTCAAAGTTACTATGGCCGTAAAACGTGTCAGTCGAACACCTAAGATGTCCTTCCGCTGCCTTCTTCTTCCTTTTTCAGAGAAGTCCCAAGCACGTGGCGCACATCAGCCGGGTCCAGCTGGGTGCTCATGCCATCATCGTCTCTGCGCAACACAAGACGGTGCGCATGTGTGTCCCTGTGCGCGCGGTGATGGGCGCGTTGTTTGAATGCAGGCAAGATGTCGCGGCATAATATATACTATACGATAGATATACATACTGGATTTATGAATAATATTTAGTAAGAGCTAAAATAATTTTGAGATGAATTTTTTAATGTAACGTTCATTATGAGGTCTGTTCGATTTACCTGCACTGCATGAACTGGTACACGTAGTGCAGCACACGACCGTTCGTGTTTGTAGTGCAAGGTGGCGCTCTCAGAACTAGGCCATCCCTTCTAACAAGTGCAGGTGTCGTGCACTGCCAGTTCAGACAAAACCCTGCACTCAGTTTCGAGGTAGTGCAGCTCGAGTACAAGCAGAGGCGCTGTTGCTGCCAGCGTATAGCAGGCGAATTATGTGCATCGATAAGAGGCGTTCTCGCATGGTTGTCGCCGATACTGAATGAAGACGTGAAGCGCGTTGTAGGAAATGGGAGTTTGGTGATTCCGTCGGCTTTCTGATACCCACATATCAGCCACCTGTGTATCACATGGCGTTTTTAGGCCCCATGCCGCAACTTGCTAGGAAACCGGCTTTGCTGCATTCCTGCTCATGTCTAACTGCAAGCAACCCACATTCCGCACTTACGCTGTTGAGTAAATCCAGGGTTGGCTCAACGCTGCTCTGTACGGTCGACAGTGGTCGGCCAAGGAGTACGTATGCTGCGCTGTCCACCCAAGAAGCACAAATCTACCAAGCACGTTAACGTTTTCAGCACTGACCATTCGTCATCCCTATTTACAGGTTAGGAAAAAAATCAAGGTACTGACTGACGACTTCTTCGCAGCACCTCGGCATTCTGTTGCGTTGCAACCTAGTCAATACGAGCGTAACAACTGCGACGATGTATTGTCGAGCTCTTATCAGTTCTATGAAAATTTTGCACAATGGCTGCATTTGTTGCGGTGGAGAAAGAGAGTGAGAGAAGTAAACGTTTATTTTGAAAGAGTGCCCCGAGCAATTTATACTGCCATCTTGGCCCTGGCGACGAGTTGTTGCTCTTCTAGGTTCTCGAGGGCAAGCGTCACCTCCCATGTTTCGGATAGGTCTTCATTCGTCCGTCCTGCTTCATTATCAGTCGTGTGTTGTTGCAAATTACATCTGGCAATACACTGGCATGCAAGAAGCAAGTGCGCCAGGGTGTCCGGTACGTTGCAAAGCGGGCACATAGAGCTATATCTCGTTGGGTAGAGACGGTGCATTAGGGCCCTAAGTGTGTATGTGTTGCTTTGCAGGTGTCTCAGTATTACGCTTTCCTCTTTTGTCAGTTTTGGGTGTGGTGGAGGGTATACTCGTCGCTCCAGCCTGTAATGCTGGAGTAACGACGAGTATCTATGGCTTTTGTTTTGACGAAATTGGCAAGCTTGCTCACCAACGCTTTCAAACATGTTCAAGCACACAACGAACAATTGAGAAACCGGCGGTGCACTGGCTGCACCATCTAGTAAAGTTGAGCTGAAATACCTGCACTGTGGCGTTCGTATTTCAATGTGGAGCTAGTGTCGCACTACGCGTGCACTCGCTGAACTGATGCTGCATAAGTTCAGCGCTGGCTGCACTGCCATCTGAACTGCCAGGAACTGGTTCACGCAGTGTAAGGCAAATCGAATGGACCTATGAATGATTGTGAATTTAAGTTGCACTATCTTGTGTAACCTCCCATTGACTGAAGATCTTTTGACTGGGAAGGCCGAATAAAGAATTGTTAGTCGTCGATGCACGTACCAAATCTATTCGAGTCGCATATAAACTTTTCGACAGCCTTGAAAATATCCCTGCCCGAGTGTCTCAGTGCAGAGGCTACAAATGGTAACAGAATGGCCGACGTAACCGGCAGACCACATTGTCGCAATATAATTTCGATACTTCCCTTTCTGGGTTAGAAAAAAACATTGGCAGCTGAACAAGAAGTGTTCGATAGCTTCAAGTTCGTTGCAATGGAAGCAAAAAGGAGAGATCGCTAAACCAGCTATGTGCGTGCAAAAATTAACATTTCGAATTCTACAACGCATTCTGGTTCTTACAACTTCAGCCCGTCTTGCTGCACACCATTTCCTGCTCCAAGGGAACTGTATAGGTGCCATCCTTCGCCATTGTTCGGAGAAGCGTGGTAGCTGCTGCACACTTGCAAGGAACATCGTCCCTTTTTTTGTGCGTGTGCTGTGCTGAATGACGATCAATTATGGCAGAGACTTTTGTAATCCCTACAATCGTCCACAGTGGGTATGCGTTACAGTTAATATGTGAAGAAGGTCGAGCTTTTTGTAAAGGGTTGGAGCATTCGACGACATACTCTTTGCGCAACTCTCATTTTTGTGACACCTGGTCGTCCCTTTGCTGTTCTGTAGAAACTCTCTATTAATCATATTAACGCGATTCTTTTACCGACATCAAGCCTGCCTCAGGGCAGTTTGCAAAGAAGTACCAAGGTAGAATACTGAGCTAGCACGCAGGGGAGGCGGGTTCTAATCCCATTGTGTCCTTGGTGTTTACTGAGTTTTTTTTTTGTTTTTTGACAGCGAAAGCTGTTATGAGATCAAATCTCGGGTCATGCGCGGCGCCGTAGTTGTCCGCCGCCGACACCGGTGTTAATTTGCGTTAATTTCTTTTATTTTCTCTGGCGTCTGGGTTTTCTCTGGTGTCCCACAGGGTTCGGTCTTGGCACCGGTTCTATTTAACATTTATATTTATGATCTTGGCCAAATTGTAAAGCCCCCTCTACGCCTTAAGCTGTTTGCAGACGATTGCATCATATTTAGCCACATAGTGTCTGCCGCTGACCAGCACGTTCTTAACCATGCTTTGCATGCAATAACGGAATGGTGCAATAAATGGGATATGCTTATAAATCTCGACAAGACAGTTCACATGTGCATCTCCAATAAGAATAAATCTCACTTCATGTATAGTCTTGGCAATTATCAGATTAAACAAGTGGAGGAACATAAGTACCTGGGGTTAACCTTGACGTCCAGACTTAACTGGTCAACACATATAAATAACATATGTTCCTCCGCGAGAAAGAATTTAGGATTTCTGAAGCATAAATTAGGTGATGCCCCCTCGTAGCTTAGACTCATTGCATACAAATCCATTGTAAGACCCACCCTGGAATACGGAAGCATTGTATGGGACCCCTATACTATCACTAATAAAGAAAAGCTTGAAAAAATTCAGAGATTGGCAGCTCGCTTTATTTATAAACGTTTTAGACGTCGCGACTCCCCTTCAGCTATGTTGGAGCTCGCACACCTAGAGCCATTGGCCAACCGACGTAAAAGTGCCCGTCCAAACTTTCTACACCAGCTATATTTTAATAAATTGGGAATCCAGTCACAAGATTACATAGCTAATAACCCTAGTCGAGCGTCTCGTCACAAACATAGCCGAAGTATTACACCGTTCTTTGCCCGTACAGACCAATACAAATATTCATTTTTTCCCAGAACTGTTTCCGATTGGAATGTTTTGCCAGAGTGTTCACCCTTGCTGTCATCCAATGTATAATGATTGTATACTACCTGTTGATTATGTACCCTCACATTCATGTGTCGATCTTGCATCCGTACGCATGTCTTTTGGATGTGTACATCCCTCTCCTGCTTGGACCTCTCAAGGTTCGCAGTATTGTACAAATAATAAAATAATAATAAATAATTCCTGATAATTACTGGTGATTGATGTATGTTCGGAAGTAAGCTTCTTCAGGAGGAGGGGGCAGCGAGGTGAGAAAGTTATGATGTGGATTTTGGCTATATTCCTTTGGGACGGGGCATAGCCGGGAGAATAGGAGAAGGTGAAAATAGTGGGAGACGGGGGGAGTGCACCTGTTTCTGTGTGCCACATATTCCAGCAAATCTGAATACGCGCACGTATTTTTTCTTTTTTCCGTGACGTCGTTTCCGTGACGGAAATGACGGCTGCCACTTTTGAGCTCAATTCTTGCTCTGAATAGAATGCTGTCTCTGCCTCAAAACACGAGGATATGCTTCTATCAATGAGTGGGAGCTGCGTATAACACCCATCAGCACTTTATGAGCAAAAAACAGGATGTCTCGATTACACTCATTTTTTGGACAAAGAATGTTTATCAAACATTCTTAATCCAAAACCGTGTCTTTGGATGTCTTGCAGTGTGCGCCATCCTGATTGCTTGTGTTGTTTTTGGCATGACTTGCGAACAAAGCTGTATAGATCAACGTACCGTAGAATAATTTGTAATTGTCTCAGCGCAAAAACAGTGCGTTCTTAGAAAGGTAGATGTATAAGGCGCGTGTCGAATTTTAATTTATCGGCTAACACATTCTACAACACGTCCCCTTTATCTGCATAATATATGTCTTTGTTACGTGCCCTTCAGTTAATAATTTTCGTAATTGTTTAATTTGTCCCCGTGCTCCTTCGTTTCCTTTCGAGTGTGCTGTATTTTTCTCTTTTTCTTTGTAATACGTCGAGTACCGTGGGAGCGTGAGTGCCACGTTCGAAGATATCATCATCGGCGGCGTCTCGCGACAAGCGAACACGCGGTTTTCGCCAAGGCTAGCTCGATCTTCCCGCGAGCTGCCAGAGGAACGTTCACTGCAGCCCTTTTACGCCAAGAGCTCTACAGCTTAACGCGGGCCTCCGTAGGTTAAAGCCAGCCCGGTCCCCACTTTCGTCGCAGCCATGGCTGGAATGGCATGGACGCTCCACCCAGCACTCTTCTACGAGAAGTACGGCACCGTTCTTGTACAGCTATGGGAATCGAGTGACGTCGGCACCTTGTTCGATCCCGTGCGAAGGCTGTCCAGGAGCATTGGCGACCGGATCACGTTTCTACATCGCCACCACAGCGGTACACTGACTGCCACGACCAAGGCCGGGGCGGTCGGTGGCGCCGTCGAGTCAAGCCTAACGGATGATAGCGTCATCACGGAGGACGACGCCATGTCGAGGGTCAACCGCGAGCCGGGAGACACGTCGTCCGAGCCCAGTACGTCGCAACAGAACGAGCTTGCCTTCCAGGGTGACATCTACACGCAGATGCGGCGCAACCGGCGCCAACTCGAACGCCTCCAGAAGATCCGCGACACGCGCGAGAAGTTCTTAAAAGGTGGAAGCACCAGTAGCGGTGGCAGCGAGTTCGGCTGGAAACGACGTGGTTTCCAACGTCGTGGCAGCTCTATCCTGGCCTCCAAGAAGAACAAGGTCCTCAGGAAGGCGGATGGGGGCGGCACTCCCTTAACGGACATGGAGGGCGTTCAACCCGTGCGAGCTGTCGTCATAGACGTCTCCGGGTCGCCGGGGGAGAGTAGCGCCTCCGAAGACGAGAACATCGCTGACTAGGCCAGTGGGAAGCGGGGCGGTGCGATTAAAGCTGCAGAGTTGCTCGAAAAAAAAACGAGAGCTTGCAGGCCTTCAGCGGCATCCGCGGGACGGGCCAGAGAGGCCGCAGGTCCCCGCCACCGATGGTGCGGGTGCCGTCGGAGTCGCACACAGACACTGACTCCGTCGCCAGCACTTCTTCGGTGGGTCAAGCACCTGTCGCCAGTATGCTGCCACTCAAAAAGCTAGAACAGCCGTTCGTGGCTGCGAAGTCACCGGGGCATTCCGCCCTCTGCAAACGCAAGTCTTCCAGAAGGAGAGAAATGCGTGGTGAGCCGGCGACAGCTCCGGAAAAGTCTGCGCCCGTCGCGACGGTTGACGCGGCATCTGTGGTTTTTGATAGGCCACGCCCCGCGACGGAATCCAGCTCGGCAACGAGCTTACTCAGGAGGAAGGAGCCCGTCGCGACTGACAAGTGTCCCGAGCCTTCGAGCCAAGTCAAAAACGACGCGAAGAAAGACTCGTCCAAGCGACGGAAACCGAAGGCCGAAAGGAAACGCAAGAAAATGAAGGACAAGTCTAAAACCACTCTTGTGACGGATAAGACATCGCACGTGCATTCGGTGGACGCGTGCGCAGCGGGCGGCGTTGATGCGGGTGCTGTCAACAAAGACGAAAAGCCACGTCGGAAACTCGAAGCGGCTGTTGTAGATGATAGTGCACGCTCACTGCTTCCAAAGCGTGCCATCGCCGGCATCGATTCCTCGACTTCCACTCGCGTGACAGCGTCACCTTCGCTTGCTGAAACTACGCGAAGCAAAGACGCCTGGGCCACTGCGAAGCCAGTAGCTTCAGCTTCCACGCCTGGCATGGATAACAAGAGGCCGTCGGTTGTCGACAAAACCATGGCATTGGCCTCCGACGTAGCCATAGTTCACTCAGGCCTGCCGAATGTCGTGCGAGACAAAGTCGAGGACGCCGTCAAGACCTCAACGCCATCGCGCGTCGAGATAAAACAGCGGTCAGCGAGAAAAAGGGAGGAGCGCGCCGCAGAAGCCGAACCGTCCGAGTCGACTAAGGCAGTCGTAGGGCCAAGCAGTGAGGCCCTCGGGATATCTGCTGCGGCAAGTGGAAGGACCTCCGGCGTGAACAAAAGGCGTTCCAAGAAGCACACCACCGCGAAGTCGCCGGCCAGTGCTGCCGTCGAGACATCGTCGCGCGCGCCCCTTGCGTCGACCAAAGATGTCGAACGGGAAAGCACTCGAGCGGTGTCGACCGACAACGTCGACAGAGCCTTCGATGAAGCGGCGGCAGTTCACACTCACCCCCATCATCGTCGTCAGAGGCGCAGCAAGTGTAAGAAGCACGCTAAGAAGGGCGACGACAAGCGGCACTCCAGGAACACGAAGAAAGACGTTGCCGTGGCTTCGGCCTCTGTGGCGACCGGAGGTGAGCTTCTGCCGGCGTCGACCACCGACAATTACGGTTACGGCGGCCCCTTCAAGGTCGAGGGCTCCGATGTGGCGACGACGCCGTTCAAGAAACCGAGCCTGGTGGCTGCGCCGTCGCAGCCATTCTATGCGCTGCCACCCACTGCAGACGTCACACTGACGGGTACCGACACGGCGTTGTTGCCGGGCGGCCAACGGCACGCACCCAGGCTGAGCACGGTGATCAACGGCGATGACGTGACGGTCCACTTGGACCTGACTAGCCGTGACAGGGCGGCCATGTTCTGGCCGTTCGGCCGCAGGGGGAAGAAGAAGAGACAACCTGAGCAGCCCTGAAAGACCGCGCGTTCAAAATAAACGCTTATTTAGTGGTCGCGCCTCCAGGGCCTGTATAGGGCGCTGTATTGATGCTTTCGCAGCGCCAGTAAATGTATTAACCCTTAGCGGTTCTCATTTAGTCATTTCTGTCGCATGTAGGGGTCCCTTGAGGTTACAGAAAAGTGCAGAGTTAGTCGCACGTATTGTTTTCGGATGCACATACGAAAGATGGCTCAACAAGGCTTGAGTGACGTCCTTTATGCATCCGCCTAAGACAACTTGAAGGGGGAAGCCATCCGGCATGGCTATAAAAAAGTTCCCACCCACAGTAGGCTCGATACATAATTATTCCAACCGAAGGGTCTCGCTAACCTGAAACTAGGGCACTGGAGCTAAAAGACCCGGGCCCTCGGCACGTGACATCGTGGTAACATTTAGGATGATAAAGGAACAGTTAACGTCTTGCTAGCTTAGTGCGTCACCATTGACACAGTTTAAGACGAGCAATCGTTCGGAGGCAAGCGGTACATAGCTGGATTTCTGTCTCCATCTCACGCGTTTTTCTTCTCTCGGAAGTCGCCCTTATAATAACCAGCGCTTGTCCTGCCTGCGTGGTACGTGCCTGGCCCATGTACATTTCTTCTTGACTTATCCTTCCCCATTTATTATCTTACCAATTCTGCTCTCTTCCCGTCTCTTGAGGTTACAGCTATAATTTTCCTTGTTATCGCCCGCTGCCCGAGTTGTGGTCTCCTATCAGCTTTCGCAGTAAAAACTCAAATACCAAGGTCATGTGGTGACACAATGAGATTTCAACCTGGGTCCATTGCGTGCCAGCCTAGCATTCTACCACTGAGCCACACCGTTTTTTTTTTATTCTATAGCTTCAACAAGTTTCAACAGAACAAATTTCCTACAACTGTTTCATGAACAATAGTGATTCGGCGGAAATGTTGTAGGCCCGTGTGCTCAGATTTGGGTGCACGTTAAAGAGCCCCAGGTGGTCGAAATTTCCGGAGCTCTCCACTACGGCGTCTCTCATAATAATATTGTGGTTTTGGGACGTTAAACCTCACATAGCAATCAATCAACAATAGTGATTTCATGCGCGGTACCCAATCGGGCATATCGTTTTGCATTTTTTTTTTGCAGTTTCAAAAACGAAGTCAAGGACTATCGAAAGTATTCTATAGCTCGTCGAGCACCGACATCCGCATGAGGTTCAGCCATGCGCGGTGCTTGGGACTCGTTCGCAAACTTGCCTTAGGCAAGCTTGATGTCGGGAAAGCAATCGCGTTAACATGAGTATTAAAGCGTTTTAAAACAGCAAAGGAACATTCAGGCGTCACACGATGCGAACCGCGTAACGAGTGGGTCGTCCAATGCTCCAACACATTAAAGAAAGCTTGTTCTTAATCACCGATTGACTGTGGCACATACCCACTTCATGCGTGATTCTTCATCGTCGTCAGCCACGGAAGGCAACGCGAAATTCGTTACAAGTTTTTAGCGGATACCACGCTTCTCCGAAGAACGACGAATGATAGCTTAATGAATGCCGGCCTACTATGCAGAAATAATGAATATTTATGGCACATTGGGTAGCGTATACCAAATGTGCTTCTAGAGTTTACCCACAGAGTGTTAAGAAAAGGTTTTGAGAGGCCGCTCTTCTATAGCTTTCGCTGTGACTGTGCTGCGCCTTCCGCGCAGGCCTGGCGTTTTTTGTTCAAGTCACTTTCGTGGTTCGGTTCCGCAGTTACTACCGCTGAGCCCAACCACAACTGAACTAAGTAGACATATATTTTTATAACTTACTGTGTCTCGCAACTATTTCAAAGTGCTGTGTTCTGCCGAGACTGTTGCGCATTGCCTTAGTTTTATGCAAGATAGTTTTCAGCCCCGTGTAGATTGTTCTAAATGAATACTTCACCTCATCCTCGCAGAAATTGTAGGATTGGAGTCGGTTGTGAGCGAAGGATCGCGATGGGTGCAATGTACGTGGTGAATGCTAATCAGAATTGAAGTTCGGCATTGTGCGGCAGTCATTTATTGAACTACAAAGCCATGTCAGTGCTTCTAACTGCTTCGAAAAAAAATTCGGCAGATCCCACGTACCTTGACAATCGACGTTATGCGAGGCATACGGAGAGAAACTGACCGTTTTGAAAATTCATTTTATTTAGCGAAGCGTCATGAAATGACGCAAATTACATATGCAAATGTAGCGCACTAGACATATGCAGAACAATTGCAGATATATAAAACTTTGAACATATTACCGTTCTCTCAGTTGTATAATTTTTGCTTAGCGACAATAATTTTCCGGGATATTAAACACAATTATACCGCCTTCTCAAACAAGTATTTAAACAGACAAGTGGCATACAACCTACGTACTACATCATTGAGAGGATCAACACCACGGGCTAACTAGGGCACTAAAAGACTAGATTATCAAATAATATCTTTGTGTAATTCCCATCCATCCTTAATCAAACTAGCCATTGAAACCACATGTGTTTCTTGTTAAAAAACAAGTAAAGCTACTTCTCTTGTCTCCTACAAATGTATAAATTTTCAATGATGAATCGTAAAATGCTGATGTTTACCTTTTGCTTTGTTTTGTAAGTGCTTCATACGCTAAGATATTTACTTACTCTATTACAGTTTGTAAAAACCTTTTTTCTTATATTCATGTTGAACTGTTTTTTTTTTCATTTTGATCTTTATTTGCATACTCCATGATAAGGAGTTAATTATTTATATTTGTTGGCATATTTTCCCTGCTTTTGTTGCTTACTTCCGTTCCTGCAGTTGGGCATGTAAGTCCGGGGCAAATGTCTCGTCAGGAAACATATGAGGCTCCTTTTGCCTTACCTCGTGCACGTATTTCTCTTGTAAATATGTGTGAAATCAGGAAAGAAAATAGATTAAAAATAAATATTTATATAGCAGGTTTCTTCGCACTTGCACTACGATGCCAACAGGCGCATGACCGTTAGCAACACCGTAAGCGATAAGCTGATATGATCAGCGCTCGTGATCACGAGAGTGACAGCCCTTCACACTGCTGCATAAACCAACCAGAGCGCATGACGCCTTACTATAGAATTCATGTGTTAGCCCGACACGACAGCTGTATCACAGAAGTATACATATGTAACGCTTATAAAAGTTTATAGCCAGCACTGCAGCGACAATTGACGCTTCACGAACACTATAGTGTCTATTTAAAAGGTAGTTCCGACACCGGGCACGATGTCTACGGGGTAGAATGCTCGATTGCCACGCAGAATGCTTGCTTTCGATTCCTGCTTGGACTTTGACATTCATTCATGCATTCCCCGAGTCAACGCTGTCGATGTCAGGTTTTTATTTATTTATTTGTTTATTTATGTACTTATTTATTCACCTATTTATTTATTTTTATTTACAGATGACTGCAGGCTTGAATCAGAGCCCACGCAGCAGTAAAAACAAGCACTTGTACAAACAATATTCGCAATCAATCTGTAGTCTACGCTCGCAAACTACACACAAAATTAATACTCTCATATATACATACAAGTGTACATATACCAATGCATATTCAACAGCATCTTCGCCACGCAAATCGATAGCAATTCGTGACCAGAATAAGTATATGTACACAAAACTATTCACACCACAATACATACTCGCAATGTAACACGTGATGCAGTGACAGGAGTATTACGTTAACACATTCGTGTAAACGTCTGAGATCACACGTGCACATGCGTTCCTGCAAATACCTCCCCACCCCCACCCAAAATTATTTTTTGATTGATATGTGGGGTTTAACATCCCAAAACCACCATATGGTTATGAGAGACGCCGTAGTGGAGAGCTCCGGAAATGCCGACTAACTGCGGTTCTTTAACGTGCGCCCAAATCTGAGCACACGGCCCTACAACATTCCCGCCTCCATCGGAAATGCAGCCGCCGCAGCCGGGATTTGAGCCCGCGACCTGCGGGTAAGTAGCCGAGTACCTTAGCCACTAGACCACCACGGCGGGGCCACCAAAATTATTAATTTGGCTTGTTTATTAACACATGCAAACGCACGCACGAACATACATAAAGTATGGTTGAACCCTCCCGAAAAAAAAAATTTGGCTGCGCTACTCAAAGCAGGGGTAGAGGACAGCTGTGGATGCGGGGGTGTGCAGCTACTGTAGCATATACTGTAACTCTACGGGGTGCGGAGGAAGAGAGGCTGCCGTGACCAATGGTGTAACAGGAAAGAGGTATTCCGTGAAGAAAAACTTACTGATATTCATAGCCACATGACTGTACTCGCGCTCATGCACAGATACTCGAGTTTGAGCCTTCGCGCAGTCAATTCAATGACACTCACATCCACTCAACCTGAAGTGTTCACGATGCCCCTTTGGAAAATTATGGCTTGGAAACCTATTTGGGAGCTGAAAAAACAACGCGTTGGTAATAGATGTAAAGCTGCTAAGCCACTGCTATCGCTATGTCCACTCTGCAATAGTACGAGCAGGGAAGCACAGCGTTAGAAAAAAAAAACTTTCTCAACATTCGTAAACGCGCGTTCGATAAAAATGGCGATTGTATACCCTTAACGCTACATTATATTTACTAGGTTCACACTTATAAGACTCGCTCGCTGGATTTCGTGCCGACCGGTTGTGCCCCCGCGAACTCCGACGACAGTGCAGCTCTGGCCGACTGCGCTGGCCCTACGCCATCTCCTGACGCCGACAAGAGCTCTTGCCGAGTGGTGCCCCGTCTTCGGACTCCTCCGACCGGGTCCATCTTTCATATCTTCTCCTAACTTCCGTCGTTTTCCGTCGTTCGCTGTCCCTGCGACTCGCTCTCTCCTTCCTCTCTTACTCTCTCTTCAATTTTTAATCCTATCCTTTTAATTTCTCCTTTACCCCCCCCCCCCTCGTGAGCTACTGTTGAGGTGTCCTTCCCCTAAGAGACAGTTATGGGGCTCACTTTTTAATCCTATCCTCTTAATCCCTCCTTTACCCCCCCCCCCCCTCGTGAGCTACTGTTGAGGTGTCCTTCCCCTATGAGACAGCTATGGGGCTCACTTTTTAATCCTATCCTCTTAATCCCTCCTTTACCCCCACGCCTCGTGAGCTACTGTTGAGTTGTCCTTCCCCTATGAGACAGTTATGGGGCTCACTTTTCTCTTCTTTTCATTTAAAATCACTCTCACACACTTATAACGAGCTCTGTGCGTTTTCTGGGCCTGTAATTAAGCACATTAGACCCGTCGCGTACAATTTCAAGTCGAACGGTTTACATAGGCCTGTATTTGGCAAAACAAACAATGTCCAACAAACACATTATAGAGCCATCACGTGCGAGTACAAGTCGAACGGCGTACGTAGGCCTTTAGTTGGCGCAAGTAACAATGTGTAACAAACACATTAGCGCAGTCACGTGTAATCACAAGTTTAACGGCGTACATTGCCTCTAGTATGCGCAAGTAACAATGTACCACAAACACATTAGCGCCGTCACGTGCAATCGCAAGTAGAATGGTGCAAATAGGCCGCTATTTGGTGCAAGTAACGATGGGCAACCACCACATTAGCGACGTCATGTGCAAGCACAAGTCGAATATGTCCATGGGTCTTCGGTTGGTACAACTAATAACATGCAACAAACACATGAGCGCCGCCTCGGGCAATCACAAGCCGAAGGGCGTACACAGACCTGAAGTTGGCGCAAGCAACAATGCAGAATAAGCACTTTAAATCAAGATGAACCAGGTATACACAGAACTTGCGCAATCCCAGAAGCTCCACATCTAAAGTCCGCGGCAGACATCATCTGTATCCTTTGTCAATCCTCGCATTACGCAAAATCTTGCATCCGGAAACGACCCACGAAGCTTATCGCACTCTCTTCAACGGGAGCGTCTGAACCGTGCGCGTAAATGCTTGAATAACCTTGTTTGGGCGACAACTTCTAAAGCTAGAACCGCACAGCTCGCAGCGCAGCCAGTCATGTAAGCGAGTAAATGAAATTTCATTTGCTTGGACGTGTTTTCTTCGACCATGCTTTCGGGCTCCACGAGTTTTCTGTGAGGCTTGGAAAGTCCAGCTTCCGCAATGGCAAGGAGGAGGCGTCTGTGCTGGTATCTACAATGAAGCGTGCAGTGTAACTCATTGTCAAGCCATCTGCAGAGATGACATAATAACGTGTTAAAAATAACCTTCTAATGAAGCCGAAGATATATATATATATTTTATGTTGGCGCACAAGTAAGGCACCGGCTACTTTTAGCTCTTGAGTTATTGTTGAGCATGCATCTAAGAAACGAGAAATGAAGAGAAGTACATGGAAAATAAAACACACGAGCAGACACATGTAAAAACACACACTCTCTCATCAAACACAATCACAATGTATGAAGAAATGTCCGAAAGCCAATGAATAATGTCACTAACAATGTCTCTAGTCATTGAATCCAACCGACACAACATGGTAGTCGTGTGGTCCTTACGGGGACGAATTTCTCATGCGAACATAAGATTTCTATCCTGAGATTGTGTGCTTTGGACACCTATACCTTCACGCATTCTGCTTCCGAACGTAGGCCGATGGCATCTCGTGAAGGAGCACGGGTTGTGAGCTCCAACGACGGCCTCGCGGAATATCGTCATTCGAACCCATGTCCTCCTACCAGTGCACACAGACTCCGGCAGACGCCGTTTGGCGACTTGAGGACAGGCTCACAACGTTAGTCGTGAGATGTGCGACTCGAAACTTTCAGGCCGGGTGATCCTCAACAGGTAGGGGGTAGCCTTATTTAGGAGGGATCCGCCGCAGTAATCAGGTGTCCGTATTTTTAAAGATATAGATGCTTCCCCCTCTCTCTCGATATCTTTCTTATAATCCTGATATATTCTCCGTCGGCAACCACAATCGCGAATATACGCAGAAATTCGAAGCAGTGCACGACTGTGCGGGACACGACACGACATCGCAGGCGACGCTGCCGAAACGCCAGCTAGCACCGAATTTCTTACCGTATCCGTATACAGTTTTTGATACAGACTTGGCCCCTGAAAGCGAGGGAATTGCGGGACGTTTGTTCGTCGCGGAGCAGAGCTGCACAGCGAGAAAATTTGGGCTCGGAAGGCCTTTCAAGTATACGCTGACCTTTTGGGAAGGAATTAACGTGTTCTGCCAAATGTAGGAAGAATGTACGCTCAAGCGCTGTAGGCGCGTTTTTGTGGTGCTGGTCAAAAACGGTGTTGCTTTTTAGGGGCGAAGCTCCTTAAGGTGTGGGTCGGTCGTCCCCGATGTATGTAGTTGTAGAAGGTAGCCACCTCTATTTTAGTTCTTCGAGTGTTCATTAGACGGCGGTACTTGTAGTTGATGAAAAGTTGCGAGATGTTATAAAACTAGAGGGCGGTACTTGTAGATGATGATGAAAGATGCGAGACGTTAATATGAATAATGTCCCATATGGCACGTGTAATTGGTAGGAGGCAATCGTACGGTAGGGTGTGCGCTGTAACAAAATCCGTTCGCTGTTGGCGTGCGCTCGGAGTGTTTGACTTTTAATTTAATTGTTGGCTGAATTGCACGGAAGGGTTTCATGGTTTACCGATGATTCCTTCCCGAGCTTCGACCCACTCATCTTCATTCACCCCGTGAATATGCTGTTTTTTTTTTTTTGCTGAGAGCTACGACAGGTAGTGACGTAGGAATAGTGGGAAATCAGTAAACACATCTGCAAAGAATGTTCTAAAGATGAATACTCCTCTATGGTTAACATATTTATACCGATTTTCCGCTTATAGCACATGTCGACGCACCGCCTATTGAACTACGGAGTAAGGGCAAGAGAATTGTTGAAGCGGGAAAATATTACGCCATCTCCCACTTAATTAGGGGAACCACGTGGGGATGAGAAGCAGCGGTGATGTTCACCTGTGTTTCCATTTGTATGTTTACGTGTATGTTTCATTTGTGTGCTTGTGGAGCTGGCATATGTTTTGTACCGCTTATGTTACGCCCCTCCCACTTTGTGTATTACTCTGTGTATTCCGCACAGCGAATTATTGTATGCCCTATATTTCATCAAATCTTAAATTACTTCAACACCCGGTGCTGCTGGAAGTGCACAACGGAGCGAGCGAGCGCAGCATTAGAGAGTTATAGTTTATGGTTAGCGTAATAGCGGAGGTTAAGGGAATGGCGTTACGTGCAGCAAACGAACGTTCGTTATGTACAGCGTCTTATACTGTGGCGGGATACTGTTTACATGGTTTACGTGCCCAGCTCGGATGGTGGCGCTACCTATCAGATGGTGAATAACTTAAAGACAGTGAAAATAAAAAAGAAAATGAGAATGTTTGCCTATGCCACCACGCGAAGCATTGTTACAAGTTTATTTTACTAATAATAAAAGCAAATAATTATGAAACACGCACCAAACTCGACAAAAAATTACGTTGCCGATTTGTTTACATTTATCTTGTAGATAGGCCTAGACGCGTTCGAAATGAAAAGCTATTTCAAAAATTACGCCAACTTATCCGTAATACTCGGTCATCGAAGCTAACTGAAGGCAAGCGAAACCACTGTAAATAGTCGTTTGCTGCGAACAAGGGGAATCTTTCAACAACTACGCCAAAATCACTTCGAAGTGGGCGTCCGAGAGCGCCGCCATGTTTACGTACACTACGTTCACCTACGCTACCTTAAATTTGAAAAATACCGCGCGTACGGTAAGCAGCATGGGTGACGTACGTATCTGCGCATGCGCACTTCGATTCCGGTATCACGGTACGCCCGGTATCCCGGTAAGCCTGGTGTACTATAACTGTGTATTATATGTGAACGCGCAGCTGTGGCGGAGTGATAAATGGGAGAGAAGAAACGAGGCGGAGGCAGCGCTTTGC
Organism: Rhipicephalus microplus; assembly: GCF_043290135.1. Classification (NCBI taxonomy): domain Eukaryota; kingdom Metazoa; phylum Arthropoda; class Arachnida; order Ixodida; family Ixodidae; genus Rhipicephalus; species Rhipicephalus microplus. Next base: position 60,377,570 of record NC_134707.1, on the reverse strand, counting down.
CACCTCCTCCACGACACCTCCTCGCGTGAGCGCGAGAGTTGGGCACATGCGCAATGGGGCTGTGGACGGTCGCCGAGGTACTGACATAGCCCCCAGCAAAACCTATGTAAAATTAATGACAATACCAACTCACCGAATTCTAAATTGCTTTCTCTTTCTCATAGTGTGCGTTCTGTGTTCAGCGGTTATGTCCATGCACTTTCCAGCATCACTGTGAAAGATCGCATTGCACAACAAGTAAGGCGTCTTACCTGAGTGGATTCAGGATGTGTATTGCAGATACTTGAATCAGAGTGAAGAAATGGTCCCCGGTGACGAGCTTCCACTGCGAGGCTGCTGCTACTTCGTCGTCAGAGCAAACAGAAAGGGCAATGTGAGTTCGGGCCTGGGTTCTGCGGTAACAGTCGAAGCCAGATACAGTCGAAGCGGCGCCGAAAATGTCATTCATTCCTGCCGTCACAAAAACTCCTTGCAGGGGTGTAGTTTGGGGAGTGAAAGAAAACAAGAGCGTATCAAACCAGTTCCTTTCAAAGCAAAGAGTCAAAGCACGATTGTTGACTGCACGAAAGAGTTGTGGGTAGGATTCCACAACCTTGACAGCCCGCGGGGCTGACTGAATAGCGGTGATGCTTGACTGAACGTAATTCCCCAGAACCATCATGCCCAAAGCCCAGACTGCGACGGCCAAGCCTCGGAATGTTGGAGCATTTGCTATCGACGAGGCCGGAGACCTTCCCAGGAAGGTGGACACAAAGAAGATGAACACGCGAGATCCGTGTTGCCGTATTTGTCTCCGGTAGAAGAGACGGCAGCGGACAGTCATGTACAGAGCCAAGAGGCCATAGTGAATGAAGATAGCTGTAGTTGACAAAATGAGAGAACGCCAGGAATCAATGAAGGTGGTTTCGTAGACAGTTTCCATTGCAGTGAAGAAACAAAGCGGTGCCGGTGAATACTGGGCACCGATGAATACGTCAGGGATAAGAGAAACGCTTGCTCGCACTGGAGGAATGTACAAGTCCGCACCGATTGTGAGCAAAGAAAATATGGTTCCTCTCGCCTCGTCAACGGTGTTGTTCAGTGATCTGTATACGTCGACAAGAGCCAAGCGTTCCGGCTTCAGGTTCTTCCCGCCCCATTGTTCATCCTTCATTATTACTCGTAACTTGTGCCCTTTGGGGAAACTCCCTTCGGACCTATCTTCGGTGAACAAGTCTGACGCCTGCACCGTCTTTCGCGAGTCACACCGGCGATACCTGTCCTCGGGAGCGCTAATATCTGCATCGGTGACGGTCACCACTTCGCAATAGGCGTTAAAAACGTCTCGTCGGACTCCGGTATGGGACTTCACCGTTGCGAAGATGAGGTTTTTCTTGTGCTCCAAAGTTGATTGCATCAACCGTTTCTTGGTATACTTCGGTACCTCGGACCAGGTGTCAAGCAAAAAAATCAATCTGTACTCCGGTAGCTTATTGAAATCATTATTGATTTCGAGCTCACCGCAATGATCTGAATTATATCCATAGAATTCAGCGCACAGGCTTGTCACTGAAGTAGGAACGAACTTGATTGGAATAGGCAGATCGTTCAGACTCCCGAGGAGACTTTCCGTGTCCGACAAAGAATACAGTAACACTGGACGCCCGGGAGACACTTTCGAGGCGTTCATTATGCTTAGCATGGTCGGATATATTGAAGCCCTACTCGCGAAGTGACTGTTCAATAATATTAAAGTGGAAAAAATATTTCTGACAACAATTTTCATTGGTATTCTTTGATGCTACGATAGGTAAAAGAACTGTACTTGTTGCAAGCCTCCTATTTAAAGGCTGTGGCGGTCAGTGCATTAGCACATAGTCCTGTATATTACAGGAATACATCGCGAGTTCCAGATTTATTTAAGAGGAGCTGATCGTGCAGTCCCCAAACATCATCAGTATTACAAACATTAAAAACAAATTTTTCCCGTCGGTGGAAGCTTATTTTCGTTTTCAGGACAATGGATTGCGAATATTGATGCGCAATCCAGAAATGGGCAAGCTCGTTTGGAATGTGAATCTGTTACCTCCGGAATACGCAATGAGTGGCACACTCACACCGCTCTTGTCTTGTCGCCTAGAAGATCTTGGCTCATACCCACAGGGGGATTTGCCACACTGTACCGCTCTTTCAAGAACACGCTAGCGTAGCTTTCTTCATTGGCAGCAGGAGGACCTTGGCGACGCGCTACAGAAGATTACTTGCAGGATTGAAATTTAAGTTGGCGTGGTTGATAACGACAGTCGCTTCTATGTTAGCTCATTAGGCCACCTGTTCGTTTATTACCGTCTCATTTCAGTCGGGGCCCGAAGCGGGATGTTGACGGTACTCATTAGTACATATATACTAACAGTGCAATGATGCTTTTCTTTTTTATTTTTATTCAAGAGTTTTATTCCCTCCCCCCACCTCCCCCACCGTAATTGAAACTCTCTGATTCTCATTCTCTGGCTTGCTCTGCCAGATGTATTGCAGTGCAGCCACACCCAAGTCTTGAGTGGAGTGACAATTGGACTGATCGGGAAGTCCGTGTCATGCAAATATTGCTTCCACGCGCCACTGATTAGATCACTCAATCATAAATGCACATGTAAAGAGATTTTCCATTAGGCATGCTTTTTTTCGAGGCTGATTCAGATTGTCTGCAGCAATTTACAGGATTGATTACGCGGCGCGCAATAAGTATAATTCAACCGGTGTGAATCTTTCTGCACATTATGAATGGGGCCTTTGTTTAGTGTTTCTTTATTTTCGCGAGGTCGAACTGGGTGTGTAAGTAAGTAATAAGACTAGTGCATTCTGACTGCATAAATACGGGTCTGTGATTGAGTTCTTTCTACCCACTCCTAAACCAGCACAGCGTTGTTTCTAAAAGAATTCATGGATGCAGCAGCTTATGGGATAGACTTCCTTTTATGAGATTCGTATGGTATTTCACACTTTTGGTGGCTATAAAAAAGGTTCGCAATTTAAGAAAAGTTCATGGTATCGCCATGTACCTGCTGTGAGCCTCATTTTATTGATGATTTGATCGATATGTGGAGTTTAACGTCCCAAAACCACCATATGATTATGGCAGACGCCGTAGCGGAGGGCTCCGGAAATTTAGACCACCTGGGGTTCTTT